>NC_088246.1:30507487-31123320 GCF_036013445.1 Caloenas nicobarica | reverse complement strand
GGCACAGGGTGTTCCTGCTGGAGGTGTGAGTGGAAGGGGAGCCAGCAGCACTTGCCTCCAGGGAGACCTGGGGCTCCCTTTGCAACCCGTGTTGTGGGAATCCTCACCTGCCTCTGCAGCCACGGAGCTGCCCCATGCGTCACCATCAGTCCACGTACCTGCTCACCCATTTGGGAATAGATGAAGATTAAGGAGATAACTTAGTGGTGATGCTACAGAGTTCTGAATATTTCAGAATCTTTTTGATCAAAAGTATTTAAGCTAGGTAACAAAAAAAAAAAGGCACTTTGGGACAGCTTGTTTCATTTATTTTTGAAGATCATGCTCCATAGAAATCACTGGAGAGTTCTTAAAACAGATGACACAATGTGGGCCATTGTAATGCAATTTTCTTTGTAAAATGCTGTGTCCCAGGGCAAATTCACCACAAATGGAGCAATCATGATGTCCCATAAAAGAGAAGACGTGTTTTTGTAACTTTTGATATATCTAAAAAATATGCATAACTCTGCTGACTCTGCCAAGCAAGCGAAACTTGCTATTTTCAGTAAAGTATTTTTGGAGTTTTGGAGTATTTTGAAAATGCTAGTACAGTAACTGCTTTTGACTGTTCAGGAAAACTTCGTGCATCCAAAATTTTAAACATCAATAAGTACAGTATTATCTGTAATTATAACTAGCAAGAATGCATGTTAGATCTCTCTCCCATTTAACTTTTTGGCAGAAAAATAATGCACATTTATTTGTTAATATTATTTACTGGAACTTTTTCAGTTAATATGTACAGGTTTTAAAGCTGTAAAAGAATACTGTATAGGTATCGAAATACTTGAGAGTCATAGTTCTGGTTCACAACTAATCAGTGTAAGTATCTAATCTATTATCTGTGCCAACTTGGACTTAGTAATTAATTAAGCAATACTATTGTGAGAGGTCTGCCACCATTATTGGTGACACCTGTTATTAAAAGGGCTAGATAAATTTCATGACTAAGTAAAATAGGGGGGAAATGTGCAAAACAATATGAAAGGTTATTTATTTTCATGAAAATATTCTGATGTATCTATACAGAAATATATATGTTCATAATTTCACTTTTATCAGAGGTAGGTTTCTAAAATACTAACAAGATATAATAGCAGTAATGTTCAATATACTTATCCTGAAGAAAAATGAAAATAGGAAACAAAATTATGTTGCACGTGTATTTACATCATGATATTTTTACTGTGAGTTTTGTAGATATACTAAGTCTATGTTTTTCATTCTTCTAAGATGCCAAAAGAAATAACTTGCTTATTTGAGTTGTGCCAATTTAGGAAATGTAAGCTAAATCTAGTGATGCAATTGGTGCCTGGGAACCTTGAGAACTGGAAACTACTAGTAAATGTTAGAGAGCTATAATAATCTCTCGAATAATCTTTTGGTTTGTGTGTCTGAGAAGTCCAGAGTCTGAAAAAGCCTAATGCACTGAATCCTCACTTACTTCTGAAAGCAGAGTATTTGGCACTTTGCAGTTTTAAATTCCAAGTAGCACCAGCTTTTTCGTAATTTCTCTTTGCTTAAGGTTTCTACCTTTGCCCTCCTCGAGGGGAAAGACAGTGCAGCGGTTAAGATCTGAGCCTGGGTGATCTGCGTTAGGTTTATACCCTAAGACACCTTGCTCAGAATCTCCATCTTCCTTTTACATAGGATGCTTTTACTGGGACAAAGAAGTCGATACATCAGGAGAAGTTTCTGGCCTTTGGAGTGTAGACCAGGCCCTGCCAGCATCATTTTGGACAGGGCTTGGCCTGTCCTACCTCTGTGGAAGAGGAGTGGAGCTGCTGGAACTGGATGGGAGCCGTGACATTTTCCAGCCAGGTCCCCAGTGGGGGTGACTGGAAAAACCAGGGCCCTGGGGCAAACCACAGTACACGTGCTCAAGTAATTTAAAAACAGCCACAGTTTTCTGGAATGGTGACGTTACTGGATATATGCAGTTAAATCTGTAAGAGATAATGTTACCTCGGCAGTATCTACTTCCTTTGAACTACTTCTTGTTTTAATTAATGGTGTATGAACTAAAGCTAGGGAATTTTAATTAAAATTCTGTGGTTTGGATAATTAGATATCAACGATAATTTTTATAATATACGACTTTCTTCTAAGTTAAATACTTTTTCAGGCATTTAGACTTAAATTTACCAACTCGAACTTGATAGGATAGACAAAAATAAAGCCGTTAAGAAGTAGGACCATTTTATTGACTTACATAAATTAGCACTGTTCATATGTTTAAATATATTCAATTACAGATCTCAATTCAGTTCCCGACTTTTCCACACACTTCCTGTGTGATAGCGAGCGAATTATTCGAGAACAAATGTTTTGGTGTGTCTAGTGAATTTAAAATACATTAATTAATGCCAGCTGAGATCTAGCCACTTTTTAAAGTTGAGCACTAGGTCTGTATTAATTTCAGGAATTTCAGTTCTTTACTTACTTTCTGTAAAATGGAATATTTGTCTTTCTCTTATTTTCTAGTCCTTAAAGTAGATGAGTCCCTTGTGTATGTTGTACTGTCAGTGATATAGTCAATCTTATCCCAGTTTCTGCTTTTATAGTACAAGCACATAATAATTGTGTAATTAGTAGTTACTTGACATTTTTCATCTGCTCCATGGACCAAACCAGCTTGTAAAGAATGAGCAGAAAAATGAAGTGTACGTAGGCACTGTTGGGCAGCAGAGTGCAGACGCTCCACTTAGGTCAGAAGAGCAACACAGTGCCCAGGCTGCATAGTCCCAGTTGCCCAGTTCAGCTCAGCTCTGTGATTTCTGCCTGTGTAGTCTGAGCAGCTAAGTCTAAACAATAGTATCTCAAATTTTGAATTGCATATTTGCGTGGATGCATGTGACCCGATATGGATGACCTTTCTCTGTGGTGTGTGTTTGTTGGCTTTTTCTTCTTGTGACTAATAGTCATCCTTTGGTCTTGGGTATGTTGCTTGACATGCCTCAAATGATAAAACAGAGGTGCTAACTCTCTTTTGATTAGTGCAAATATGAGCAAAAAGAAATAAATTAATTATAAAACTGACTGGAGTGCAGCAAAACCACTTCTGTGAATTTCCGTTGGAACTTATAAACAGGTTAATTTTAAATGCAGATTGTCTTTTCGAGGATGGAGGGTTTATGATATCTTATCTGGTCTTTGGTGAATTTTCTCAGAAGATAAACTTCTGTTTCATTATAAAGTATAACTTTATAATTAAAAATATAAGATTGGAATAAAGAACTCCTCATGGAACAGTTTTAAGTAATGAATAATTTTTCTCTTTATTTTAAAATGTCATGAGCTATACCAAAATAGGATGAACTTAGTAAACTGAGTGACTTACAGGTCACATAGCCGTGATATTCTTGTGATATAAAGAGGATGCAAGTGAAGCAAACCTTTTTATGCTTATTTCATATGTGGAAGAATTCAGTTGTGCATGTTTTAATACAGAACAGGTGAAAGGAATGACTCATTTAGTAAAGTTTAACACTATTAATTCTGTTAACATAACTGTTTTTAAAATTCACAAGTTCTCTAGTTGATGAAAGTGAGCTTTACATGGGTGGCTTCTGGGTAGAGTGTTATACATGTATATAGATCCTGTGCCTGTTGATAAGAGTAGACCACACAAAGGACTTTGGAAAATCTCTTCACAATAATGGACAATATAGAATAATAACAATATAGAATAATTATTAACCCTGAAAAAAATATATTTTTTTATTTGCATTTATGTTCTGTCTTGCACGATTTAAATGGAATTCAAGCCTGTAATATACATATTTCATATACAGTCTTCTCATAAAACATCCAGACTTTAGTGATGACTTTGTACAGGTAGATGGAAGAAGAACTACTACAGTGATTACTAACTACAGACTGAGCTATATAAAACAATTACGGGATAAAAATATTGAAAAACAATGAAACATGAAATGTGACTTAATAAATTTGTGCCTATTCATAAGTAACAAGGTTTTCTTCACAGTTTCTCGTAATGAAAAGCTGAGCATAAGCCTTGTAGGTAATTTTGACATTTGCATGATCATGGGGAAGCTCTGTGGGGCCAATTTATTATTTTTTTTGTAATTATCGATACAAATGAAATTTTAAGCATTTCTGAGACACCTTTGTTTCAGTGAGTAGACCTTCAGTTGCCTCAAGATAGTTATACATCACGTTCTAAATGTTAAGTTGTGGGATCATAAAGTTTGAAGTAAAGGAAACAATTTAAGAAGACTTGAGGTCCTCACATACAAAGTCATGTGCAGTGTGTGCATCTCAGTGCTTCATCTGAGAAACTAACAAAACCAGCAAAACAGATTGCAGCTTGAAAGCAGAAGGACTTTCGTGGATATGAAATAAAGTAACAGATACAGGTTTGCAGTCATTTGTGGTTAGTGCTGCTGCTATAAAATATAAGAATATACACTCATGGAGGCAGTGCATGTGTAATTAGTATTGTCAGCAGTGGCAGCACTCTTATCTGATACCTCTGTTCTGTGTGGGAGTGGAGTCCAGAAGACCGAATTATGTAATTATTCCACTTACAGAAGAACAAATGAAGGCTTAAAAATATTGTCAGAATGGACTAAGCTGCTTTTTTTTCCTCACTAGATGTATGTGTATATATATACACACATACATATTTACTTTTTTTAAAGGGAAACAAAAGGGAGTGTATCAACCATTGTGTATCTTTTGCCTTTTAAAGCCCTGGTAAAAATGAATTGCACAGAAGATGATGAATCGTTTAAGTGACAGTGTTTATGATTTAGAGGTATACATATCATTAATTTTTGGTTCATGACAAATATAGTAATAGCAAAAGCAGGACGACCTACACTAGAAGATGTCTAGTGCTGTGAAAGGTGTTCCAATATGGAGATGGAGATTATTTAATACTAGTTTGGCTCTTGACTACAATTTGGGGATAACATTAAAACTTTCTTGGGCAAAATCCTATGGGTCTCCAGTGGAATTTCAGAGGATGAGGAAAACCAAACATCAATATCCAGCAAAGTCAGGGGAAATTGTTTCAAATTTCAAGCTACAGCCTTGTAAACTGAGTTGAGTTTTGTAGCCAACAGTGCATATGCAAGGTAAATTGCTCGCTGTAGTATCATAAGAACTTCACATGCATTTATCCTGTGCCTCTTTTCGGGTAATTTAGAGCATGTTTTATTACTGTATCCTAAGCAGGCTGTTCCCAAGTTTGTCAGTAGTATAGCCAAAAAGAACTGGAAGGTGGCGAAACCAGACACTTGTCTTCACAGGCTGGTGAGGACAGGTGATGCTGTCACCCTCAAGAAGTCAGGAGGTGCAAAGTGCCACCAGTGGACCCTCCAGCAATATATTCAGCAGTCTATAGACAAAGCAAGCAAAACCAAAACCAAATCCTGCAGGACGTGTGTGTGTGGTCTAGACTAGCAATAGGAAATCAACTACCCTTTCTCTTAAAATATAAAATAAGTAAGTTAATCTCAGAATAATTTATTGTAACCTATGCTTAGCTTGAAGGTTCTTGCATCTGTTCTCAGACTTGGGGAAAGGCTTGTGTGTCGGAAGCTTCATGTGTTGGAAAATATTTTACTTCTTTCCGCCAGTTCCACATTTCTCCTATCTTTAGATAATTGTACTTACAGTAGCAATAAAGTTTAGTGCCAAGGACTACTGTGTAAAAACATAAGCTGAGTCTGAGGAGAATTAATTGCAACATTTAAAGAGAGAAAATAATTAGGTAGAACTCCAGAGAAAAACATACTAGAAAAACATAACAGAAATACAAAGCCTTTCTTCAGAGAGAAACTATTTTAAAAATGCAAGCATAATATAAGCCAGCTCAGCCAAAAAAATTCCCAGGGGAAAGAAGAGACAGGCTCAACCGTTTTTTCTTCTTCCCTTTAAGATGAGAAAAACACAGGGAAACACAAATTAACAAAAGTAAGATTTCATATTGAAAACCGAGCACCATGGAAAAAGAACACAAACTTAAGTTGCATGAAAATGCAATTTTGTCATTTAAAAGTGCAACTAAAGACTGATTTTTAGTTGTTTAAAAAATCCATGGGAAAAAATCGCATCTTTTAGCTACAAAGTATTCTGGAGACAGCTTAACATGTTTAAAATGATGGGGTTTAGGATGAAGTCTTTGGATGAAAGACTGAACATTTACAACAAAACCAACTTAATATCTTGTAATCAGTAGGTGGAGGCCAGAAATTTCATTGTCATTTTCTCATAATCCTCTGAAAAAATCAGCAGAGTTAGCCATGAGGATGTGGTGGTGTCCCATCTGAAAGATGGGTCAGTGTGTTAAAATTGTGTCTTCATGACTGTAAGTCTGTCTGAGGGAGACAGACAGACAGACAAAGGACCCTCAGTCAGATAATGCGCATCCACCCATGACCAAATCACTTGTGTGATGTTCACAAATGCCAGTTCTCTGTCTCAGTCAATAGCAGTATATATCCCGTAGGAAAACTTATAAGGATGTAACATGGAGTGAGAGACTTGGGTATGTTTATGCTGTTGAAAGAGATGAGGCCAAGCTGCCCTCAGGCAGTAGTTGCACGTACTGAGAGCTGTGAAACTGTGGCAGTGTGGACTTCAGCATTGCTTGGGCTCCTGCACAGGAGGTTGGGCAGAGGTGCAGCGCCCGTCCTGGTGCTCCTGGTACTTGGCCGACTTGGCCATTCCCTGCTGGCTTTGCTTCAGCAAAACTGCAACGCTCATGCCCCACTTGTGCATCCACGCCTATGGTGGCAGTGTGGATGTGCCATCAGAGCAAGTGCTAGGAACACAAAGTGGTTATGTTCACAGAGCCTTCACAAACCTACAAGTTATCATCGCCTTGCAGGTGAATTGGAACAGGTCAGGAATTGCATGGGTGAACAGGGAATAGTAGTTTGAGATGCAGCTGCCATCACAGTTTCCTTTGGCTGCAGATATGTGTTCCTATAGGCAAGGGTTCATCCTAATTTATGATATTCCTTTTAGTAGCTCACTGTCACTGAACTCTTTTATAGTGACACTAGTGAATACACATGAAACTGTTTGTAGTTGTCTAGAGGACTCCACACTGTCCCAGTGGACAGTGACATAATGACGGCTGTTTGTATCCTAGGACTCCAATAGTTGGATCAACTTCTGCATGATGCTCTCTCCCTAGGGCAAAAAGAAAAAAAATCCACCCAGTAGAAAACAACATAGCATGAACTTCTGCTATGAAATCTTTTAACCTGCCTGCTAACCTGATCTCTATTCTCTGTACAGATTTTCTGTTGAAGATTAAGTTAGGTTCATATTTTCTCAAGTTATTTAAAAGGAACTCCAGTGCCTTGTTCCCACTTCATTTTAAAAGTGCATGAAGCTTTGGAATGAGGACAGCGGTTAACAAATCTTTTCCTCGAGCGCAGTGGAACATTTTTGTCACAAGACTAAAGCACATCTCTTCAAAGGCTTATTTCTGAGCATGAAGTATGCATTTCTGCCCCAGGAAATTAAGGATCATCAGAAATCTTCTCCACTTGTAAATTACAGTTTTCAGCTTCGCCTTCCTCTAGTGTAATCACCCCTAGAGCACCTAAATAGGGAGAAATTAATTAAACCCAACAATTAAACAAACCAAAAAAACCACCAAAACAAACCCAAACCCTGTAGCTTATGACCAACAAAAGTTAATTGTTATGCAGAATTTACAGTTCATCGCATAAGAGGGAATGGAAAGAAAGAGGCAGAACACATAATAGTCGATGAGCTTAACACCCTGCTGGTATGTGCTCAGGTACTTGTGGTGCCGGTTGTAGGGAGGTCTGTGTAGAGTTCACACCAAGGGGTGCATGTCTGGAGCTGGTTTTCTTGGGGAAGTGGCAGATGCACAGTTGCCCCTAAGATGTTTATTCTGTGTTGGTTTTCATTTTGGAGGAGTTTTTGGTGAACATATAGAAATTGTAGTGGTCAGCGTGGAAAGAATTGTGATTAATCCTCTCTGCAGAGTGATTTATCCAGTGGACAGCCAAACATGCTGAATTGCAGAGAACTTATAAGAATCACAGAATCATTTTGGTGGGAAAAGGCCTTCAAGATTATAGAGTTCAACTGTTAACCTAGCACTGCCAAGTCCGCCTCTAAACCGTGTCCCTAAGCATGACATCTACGTGTCTTTTAAACACCTCCAGGGATGGTGACTCAACCACTTCCCTGGGCAGCCTCTTCCAATGCCTGACAGCCCTTTCCATGAAGACATTTTTCCTAATATCCAATCTAAACCTCCCCTTGTGCAACTTGAGGCCATTTCCTCTTGTCCTATCACTTGTTACTCGGGAAAAGAGACCAACCCCCTCCATGCTACAACCTCCTTTCAGGTAGTTGCAGACAGCGATCAGGTCTGTCCTCAGCCTCCTTTTCTCCAGGCTGAACAGCCCCAGTTCCCTCAGCTGCTCCTCATCAGACTTGTGCTCCAGGCCCCTCACCAGCTTCACTGCCCTTCTCTGAACTCTCTCCAGTGCCTCAATGTCTGTCTTGTAGTGAGGACCCCAAAACTGAACACAGGATTTGAGGTGCAGCTAGTTAGCAAATCCTCTGCTCTGTTGTCCGGATTGCTTTGTTCCATTTATTGAAGAACAGCAGTCATAAGACTTAGTGATTCAGCCTTCTTTTAGGGCTTTTAATTTTCAAATAATATATTTTTGATATTCATCAGTTTCAAAATACTAACAGCTGCGTAGAAATGTTTCTGTGTCAACAGTTTGTCTATTTTCTTGGTGTGGTGTGTTTTTTTTAATCTTTCCATTTCAGTATGTTTATAATCAATTACTTATACAATCAAAATATCATACACTCTGATCATTTAGTCATAAAAGACACAGTACCAAATTTTAATAGCCCTATTGATGAGTTTGCTAGCTTAGTCATTCATGTAAAATGATAAGAAGGATGACTAACTCCTCCAATTTCATTTCTAAGCTTTCATTTTTAAAGATCTGTTTTCCTAAAATTGTTTTTGAGAAGTTTTTAATGTTGGGAGCAGCTCCATGATTCTCTCTTAGAGAAGAATTTTAAATTATGTACTGTTTCTCTCATAACTGTAAAATAAATTCCAATCTTAAAAGGTGTCGGTTTATTTTTAGTTTATTCAGTTATGTTATTTAAAGCAAGAAGAAAGCCTTTATAAACCTATGATGCATCAGCACATATACATTCTGGCATTTCCTTGTCCCAAGTTCTCCTTAGGTTTCTTTTATTTCGGTATTTCTTTTAGTGAAGAAAACACTGAGAAATTTGAATGTAGTTCTTCTGACTTGTTAGGTAATTAGTGTAGCAACTTGGAAGTAGCTAGCCTAGGAGCTGGAAAAATTTAAGGTCTCTCTGAAGTTGCTTTTAAAGTAGTCATGTGATGAAGTTAAGGTACATGTAGAGCAAAGTAAAAAAAATAATTAAAAAATTATGCCTGTGTTTTAAATGTAAGTAGTTGTATTCAGTGAAGTTGCTATCTTGCATTCTGATCAGTTTTCATTGGTGCTCTGTTTTTGTTGCTATCATTTCTCACTATCGTAAACTGTAGTATTGGTGAAATGTTTTCTCAAAGATTCAGTTATTCTGCTTATCCTATCACGATGGTTTTCGTGCTGCATGTATTCCCAGTGTTTACTGATATATTCCATGTAAATAATTTGAGGAAGTGAATTTGAATAATTGCTTCCCTGAGGAATGCAGTCCATATCTTTGTATTAAAATTTAAATTGATGTTTTTACATGACCCAGACTAGTACACCGGGGGATAAAGTAGTTGTGAAAACATGCATGCTTTCGAGTTGTGCTGAAGTCGCTCCTTTAAAGGATTTTCAGCTTGGTAAGCAAATTTTCACTGATTTCAGTGTATCAGTGTTTAGAGTTTATATTTCAGAGTTATGTTAATTTACATCAGTAAGCATCCTTTGCTAAATTGAAAAAAATGTATACTACTAAAATGACTTCATTTATGCTAAATAATGCAAAAAGAGGAGGATGTTTTTATGTAAAACATGGAATTTATGTAGGACAAAGCTGTTGTTTTGTTATGGGGGCTCTTTTTTTTTTTCCACCCATGTTGTTAATCCAACAGCAATTATAAACACCATATTTCTGTATTTGAGAGTAAAGAAGTCAGAATGGTGATTAGCAGATGCTTTTGATTGAAATTTTTTCCCTTAAACTCTTCAGAATAAACTTTCAAATTTTAAGTATTTCTGACAGTAGAGACTTTGTTTTCTACAAAATGTAAAATGAATTGCCAGAATACCTACACAAACTGTCGTGTATATCTGTAGATAATGCCCCCATTTCCAAGAAATCAGAGATTGTTAGTGGTTTTTTTTTTTAAGGTTCAGCTCTTTTGACAGTAGCGACCTTAGTGGAGAGAATGTCCTGTGGGTTCAAGAGCAAGTGTGGTCCTTCAGCGCTCAGGAAATATTATGTACTTTGATCTTAACAGCTTAATGGATAGAGAATAAATAGTGCATCATAATCTCTTATATATTAATGTTACATAGATTTTAAAATACGATAACAAAATAATATATTTTACACATGGAGGCTGAGTTGGTCTTCTACAAGCGTTGATGAAATGTTCACTTTTTCATTGTTTGCTAAACCCACAAATGACACTGAGTTTTTCAGAGGAAAGATGCTTTGGTCTTGTAAGTAAAAAGAATGTACTTGCTTTCTGAACTGGTTTCAGTGAAAAAACTCGTGTATGTGTCAGGATGTGGTATTCGATGTAAAAATTCTCCTTTGGAAAATCCATGTCACCTACACTGAAATCACAGGGTCCAGCTAACTGTGGTGAAGGTGTAGGATCCAACTGAAGGAAGCACCAAGTACACTCTGTACAGAAAAGCTTCTGAAAAGCATAATTGCTTCAGCCTCCATAGCAATTAAGGTATAAAATATTCTGTTATTTATTCCTACTATTCAGGCAAAAATTACTAATCACTCATATTGTGGAGAACTGTAGTTTCCCTGGAAGGAAACTTGTTTCCTTAGGGTTTATAGTCATTCTTTCTCTTTTTTTTTTTTTTTTTCCTTTCCTTCATTAAGCATACTAAACCAGAGAAATGAGAGAAAAGGACTTGAACGTCTCACTCTTGTATAGCATGGAAGGTGCTTAGTTAAAATCTGTCTTTTTGTCACCTGCACCCCATCTTGCCATCAGCCTTACCCTCTGGCACATTTATGGCGCAAGTGGTAATTAATGGTGAAATTGTGAGATGCATATTATGGAAGGGCTGGTAGAAAGCAGAAAGTGGCTGAGTAATTCCAAAAGCCAGTGCTGCGTCCAGTTCTGGGCTCCCCAGTTTAAGAAGGATAAGGAATTACTGGAGGGAGTCCAGTGGAGGGCTACGAAGGTGATCAGGGGCCTAGAGCACTTTTCTTATGAGGAGAGACTGAGAGAGCTGGGTCTGTTCAGCCTGGAGAAGAGAAGGCTGAGAGGGGATCTCGTCAATGTTTGTAAATATCTCAAGGGTGGATGTCAAGAGGATGGGACCAGACTCCTTTCAGTGGTGCTGAATGATAGGATGAGGGGCAACAGACACAGACTGAAGCACAGGAGGTTCCATCTGAATATGAGAAAAAAAACTACTTTGAGGGTGCCAGAGCACTGGAACCTGGAGAGGCTGTGAAGTCTCCTTCTCTGGAGACATTCAAAACCCACCTAGTGCATTCCTAGTTGTACTCTAGGTGAACCTGCTTTAGCAGGTGGGTTGGACTAGATGATCTCCAGAGGTCCCTTCCAACCCCAACCATTCTGTAATTCTGCGATGAGGTTTCCCTGTCGTAGTGAACAGAAGGCACGTGTGAAGAAGAGTGTCGTGCTTTCAGTCACGACGGTGAGGATGGACCCCAGAAGCAGCCCTCCTGCCTTTCAGGAGGAAGCAGAGGGAGCTGGCTTGGTTGAGGATCTGGATGTGTTTCCACAGGCCACAGTCCTCCTCTGGAATCGAAGCTTGAAGCCGAACCCAGTATTGTTTGGAGGACTGAATGTATTTCAACCCCCCTACTTTCCAAAAACTCCTCTTTTCTTGCAATGAGGACTTTATGAGGTGTAATGAGATGATTTGAATGTTGAGGTTGGCCTGTAGGGGATATGCCTTTATATTTGTTTTTTTCCTTCATTGTATATTCCTTTCTCTGCTCCTCAGTCTGGTTTCTGCAGAGCTACTGGGGATTTCAGTGGCATGGGCAATTCCTGGAAATCTAAGTTTGTTAACATTGTTGGCTGAACGCTAAGTAATTTGATTTGCAGAGTTTTTAACAAAGTTTTGCTTCCTAGTTTGGATATGTGGCCTGGTAGGAATCCTGACAGAAAACTTAATAAACTCTCAAATCCAGAAAGAAAAACATATTATAAAGCGGAGACTGGCATTCTAAGACTTATTATAGTCAGTGGATAGAGGAGGAAGAATTAAGAATATTTTTTCCTGATTATTTTTGGAATAGAATGGCTTATTATTGTAGTGTTTCCAGCGTCTCTTATTGGTAAAGCCTGCTTTGTGATTGAGAGGGCTGTGAATTTTGCTTAAGCAACAAAATGTGTGCACAGATCCGAGTTTCCTGCAATAGGTCAGACCCTTAGAGGACTGGAGGAAGAGTTCCCTACCTGACATCCTGCGTGTTTTAACTGTATGCTGTAGTGTGTTCTTCAAAGTAACTAACATCTGAATGGAGAGGTAAATCATTATTTCTATCTGTTTAGTGCTGCTGATCATTATTTTCCTTGTTAGCAAGCACATTTGATTATTGTTTTAGTTCAAGATTATTTTCTTTTTTTTTTCCCCTGCATGATAGTATTGTCCCTGTTACTGTTTTTCTCTTCATGTACTTATGTATAGGTTTCTCACTGCATGACCTTCCTGAAGTATATAGAGAAAGAGCACTAAAATAAATTGCAAATGAATGCGTTTGAGCCAGCAGTGTGCCCAGGTGGCCAAGAAGGCAAATAACATCCTGGCTTGTAACAGAAATAGTGTGGCCAGCAAGAATAGGCAAGTGATTGTCGTCCTGTTCTTGGCACTGGTGAGGCTGCATCTTGAATAGCGTGTTCAGTTTTGGGCCCCTCACTTCAAGAGAGACTTTGAGATGCTGGAGCATGTCCAGAGAAGAGCAATGAAGCTGGTGAAGGGTCTGGAGCACAAGTCTGATGAGGAGCAGCTGGGGGAACTGGGGCTGTTTGGCCTGAAGAAGAGAAGGCTGAGGGGAAACCTTGTCACTCTCTACAACTACCTGAAAGGGGTTTGTAGCATGGAGGGTGTTGGTCTCTTCTCCCAGGTAACAAGTGATAGAACACAAGGAAATGGTCTCAAGTTGCACCAGGGAAGGTTCAGATTGGATATTAGAAAAAAATTCTTCGCGGACAGGGTTGTCAGGCATTGGAACAGGCTGCCCAGGGAAGTGGTAGAGTCACCATCCCTGGAGGTGTTTAAAAGATGGGGCACTTAGGGACATGGTTTAGTGGTGGACTTGGCAGTGTTAGGGTAATGGTTGGACTCGATGATCTTGAAGGGCTTTTCCAACCTAAATTATTCTATGGTTTAAATTAAATGCTACTGAAAAAGATAATGTAAATTAATATTTTCTTCTACACAAAGGAACATAATTTTTATAAGATATAGGTGATATTGAAATGTTTACCTTAACAAATTGCACACATCATATAACACAAATATGCTTTGCTGGCTTTTGTCCTCAGCATCTCTGTAAGGTGCTTGATTTTTTTTTTTTTTTTAAGCTATATTACTATCCAGATAAAATGGGAAAATACCACTATTAAAGGTTTAACTATGAAAACTGAAGGATGCAGGGAGCAGTGATCTATTCTTTATTTAGGACTCCACTGCAGCAGAACTTAATAGGAAACTAGAAAAAGGAATCTCTGTAAGGTCCCTTTTTCCTGAGATTCTTTGCTGTTGTTTCTGCATATTCCCACGTGACATGTACTGAGGTGATGTGCAGGACCTGGCTGCAGTTCAGACACCAGCTGGGCATCCTCAGGGGACTGCCTGCCTCCCTGTTACTGTGCCTGAATTAAACTTGGCAAACTAGTTCCACTAGAGCCCTACCAGTCTTCGCTTTCAAAGGAAGGAATTTGCATTTGGAGAGTCTTCCAAGATAATAACGTAGCCTTAAACTCTGTTGTTTCTTTCATGATATCTCTGCTGACTTACACACAGACTACATCTTCTTTCCCGTGGGCTGTCATCCCCATACTAAACTTTTCCACTGTTCTCATTCAGGTTATGCACGTTTTCTTGCATCACTGTTTGCAGCCAGCAGAGCCTGGGTGTCTGGTAAAGGGGAAAGGGTATCAGAGGTGGTAATCTAGATCTGAAGCTGGAGACGAGCAAGTCAAGGGGAAAACATCAGTTTTCACTGCCCATACACTGTGTGTACAACTAATCCTATAGATGGTGGCCAGCTGAAAGTATTGCATGTGAATAGATTGGTCAGTTTAGAGTGCACAGTAGTTATTACCCTGCTAGAGATAGCAACTCTAATGGTAAGATGCTTATCACAAATATTCGTATTGAATAATTGAGCTAATGTTAGCTTTTGCAGGTAATGAAGCTATTGTAGTTAAGAATAAAATAAAGTAATACTGAATGAAATTGTGGTAGAAAATCTTGGTTGTATTAAATCAGTTATGCAAATAAAAAAACCATTTTCAATAAAACCTAATCAGCTGTCAAGCATATGAGAAAAATATATGTCTTTAAGGAAATAAAACTATCTTCCATACAATCTAATCAAGTGCCAGAAATGAAACATCTCTAATTTGATCGAAGTGTCCCAATTGACTGTAGTTATTTTCTCTTGTCATAAATAAGAGGACTGAGGTTCTCAAGACAGAATTATAGCTTTTCCTAATGAATATCACTTCTAGCTTTCAAAGTTACTGCTCTTTCTGTGACACTGACATTGATTCACTGATGTTTGAGGGATGATGTGCCTTGCGCTTGGCCAACATTATCCACATTGATCTTGCTTGTTCCATCCCAGTCTCCATGTTACCATTAGTTTTTGTTATTTGTTCAGTCAGTGTTCTGGATCTTACCTCCTCCACCTTATCACTCTGCTTTATTCTGACTTGAGAAGATGAAGAGCATAGGAATCTCTTTCAGTTCAAATTTTTAAAAAAAGGCAGATGCCAAGTAATCTGTTGTTGCATTTAGATAGCCTTACTTGCTCATAATATGGGTACATATGCTTCAGTCATTCACTGAGAAGGGCCTGAGAGCCATTGCTCTGGGACTAATGTATCTTTTTCATATGCTTCTGTTCCTAGCTACTCTATTTCTTTTTTCTTTTTTCTTCCTCCTCATGACATCTTAATCCTTCTTCTCTGCTCTGCCTGCTGCCAACATCTTCCTCCATAGCACTCTTTCCATTACTGTGTCAGTCTCTTCTCTCCTGAACTTTTCCTTTGCTCTTTTTGTAATTTGACCCTTGTAAATGATGCATTGCTAGGCATATAAATAGATTCCACTTATGGTCTAAAATTAGCTTTCTAGTCTAAACTTGTCATCTAGGCAACCTCTGTAATCACCAGCGAAAGATAAATACCGCAAGAAGGCAATTCATCATATTTTAAGATTATGTTTAAACTGGAGGGATTAATTGTTGTCTAGACCACCTGTCTCCTTCTGCTGATTAAAGAGGGAGCCCCAGATGACAATTTTGGCTGAGCTACCTGACTTTCAGATGGTTAAAATTAGACAAAAAATGCCCTACCTGTTGTGCAAGGAGTGGTGCTGGTAATGCATTGCCTTTGTAAGGTCTGTCTTAATGAGGTAAAAACTGCATGAAACTAGAATGAGATGGCACCCACAGTTTGATCTTTTTTTTTTTTTTTCCTGAACTGATTTGCAATGATGCCAACAGTTACGTTTGATTTTCAGTAGTGACTTCAGCAATGCTGTGACATTTTAAAATCAAACCTCTACTATTTTGTTAGAATAGTTTAATATTTATATAGCTCTTGTGTGAATTTCTTACCAAACTGTAGAATCTGTTTTGGTTTTGACATGGGGAGTTAGAAGCCTCAGAGCATTTCTGACAAGGCCACACAGCACTGTGCAATGATGTAATTTGGTACAAACCCAGTTACCTGGATCACATTTTAAAATCATAGGGAACTAAGTTTACTAATAGATAGTATCTAGTGTTGCAGTGTTTTTTACTAAAACAGAAAAATCCCACACAAGGTGTCCAGGTAGAATTTGATTGTAAACAACTGGTATTTTTTTATTATCAGTGCTGCATATAAGCATTTGGCATTATAAAAATAAAGTTTGGAAATACGTATAAAACTATTTATAGACAAATATTTTATGGAAAGCTTTTGAGCAAAATTGTGTATAAGAAAATATTTAGAAGTTAGATTTATTTCAGTAATAAAAGTGATATTTATGCTTCTGATGTTTGATCTTCTTTTAATAGGGCTGTAACTTGCCACTGAACCAACATCTTGGGAACAGTTCATAGCATCAAAAACTTCATCCACGTTGACTGATGCCATCCCTCCAGTCTCCAAGCACTGTGAACTGAAGCTAAGAATCCTTAGGGAGATTGTGTCACTTGGGTCGAAGGGAATGTTTTTCTGATATTTAACAAGGACCCTTGCTGCCAGGATGACGAGCCAAGAGAAGTGGGTTAACCTTAGTCCGGGAGAGTTTTCCCAGCTTCAGAAATATGCGGAATGTAAGTAATTTTTTAAATATGTGATTTTATGGATTATTAAGAATATTTTGAATGCAGAATATAATGTGATGATGTTATTGATACTATTCATTGTCAAATAAGAGGTTAAATTATGGTTTATGTTTATTTTTTTTAATCCAAAAGATAAATTCTTTGGAAGGGAAAAAAATCTGTTAGTGTCTGTAAGTTCTTTTATTTTTATTGTTATCCAGTATAGTACCACGTAGTGTGACTACAGGTATTTGGAGAGTATATTTTTATGGCCTTGCTGCCTTAAACTCACCATAAGAATTTGTAGGCCACTGGAGTGGGGTTTGTAGTTAAAAAGAAGACTTGCTCAGGAAGGAAACATGGAGATTCCAGGAGAAACACATCTCAAGATGTTTCTACTTCTATAAGCAATGTGAAGGAGGAGTTGTCCTGTGAAAGAGCAGGAAACAAAAATCTTACTGAGCTGAAGATCCTTTTTTTTTTTAGTTAATTTAAGTGGCTCAGAGTTTTGTGCTTAGAGAACAGATACTGAATATGAGAAGTTAGATTTAAGCGACAGTTTATGAGGCCTGATAAGAACTGAGCTGGAAAGGATCAGTAATATTTAGGAAGTTTTCCTGTGTGATAAGTAAACTAAATTTGTGGGTTTTTTAAATGGAGAAAATCTCATATGATTTATTACTGTTGTTGATTTATAGTAGAGGAAACATTTGCATATAAGGTAAAATGAAGACTGATGATTGGGTTTTTTGTGCCTATGACATCACAGCATATACTTAATTGTATTTCAGTGTAGTCATCTAATAGAATAATCATAAAATGATTATTAGAGTTAACTGTAATTGTACATTCCAGTGGAATGTGATTGAGATTCTTAATATTTTCATGATATCACATTAAATAATGAATGATACTTATCTAATGCTATGTCATTGAACCAAAAAAAATTGGCCAGAAATATTTACATGATGCTTTCTGGAACAGGTCAATTTGAGTCTCACAGTTTTCTACAATTGTTCTATAAAGGATTCTAATTATTAATAAAGTATGTTTCTTCCCCATGCCACCTTCTTGTTTCAAAGGATTAGCTGTAGAGATGAAGGAAACTTGCTCTATATACTGCTTTAAATCCTTAATGATTTTACCAAGCAAGGAGCTATTTTGTTTCTCATTTCATAGTGGAATGTAAGACATTGGTACCTGCCTGGCATTTAATCAGTTAGGACTTCCTCCTTAAAAGAAGGCAGTAAAAATCTGGTAGGAGTCTGAGAAATGAAAATATCCATGCTTTTTAGTAGTTCTTTTATTTGTATGTAACACACAGAAACATTAAATAAAGGGAAACAAGGTGCAGTTACGCGGAGCTTAGAAAGAGCACATCCAAGTTTTATATTGATGTTCTGTTGCCTTCAAAGACCATGGCAAACAAAATTTTGTTTTTCATGTTTGATGTGAACGAGCTTGTTTCTTTCAAATTACATCACCAAATGAATAAAAAACATAGCGTAGCAGTTTAAAGAAAATATTTGTGTCTGAAAACGTTTACTTCTTCCTGGGAAAATATTTAAAAATGATTTTTCATTAATTTTTTCAATACCAGAAATTGAAGACTTCTGATAGAGAGAGAGCAGTTATGTGGGGTTTTTTCTATGCATTCTTTCAATTTAAGCCTTCAATGCAGCATTTACCAAGATATTTGTCATCTTCATTATGGGGAAAAAAGGCATTTAATATATTCCTTTTCTTTCTGCTTCCCTTTACTCCTCCAGCACTTCTTGCGTGCACCGTAGTTCAGAGCCATTGCTTTAATAGAACTGTTGGTGTCACGATAACGTATTGGGTGAAATTGGTTGTATTGGTTTTTGTTCACATTTGTGTGTGTACATAAAATAAAGACATGGTATCTTTCAAGCTTACTCTACTTAACTGGAATAGAAGGATGTTAGTTGTTCAAAAAGGTGAACTGTGATGCGTCTTTGTATAAATAGTACAATTTCTGATGCAATTAGAAAAAAAAATTGTTAATGGTATACAGACTTCAACATGTAATACCAAGGGAATATAACCTAGATATGGGTCTTATTTTGAATTTCTGAGCTGCCCAATTTAATTTTGCTAAATGACTCGATAGCAGTGTCTTTTGATTGTGTGATTTAAGACTTTAAAATGCAATTAAAAAAATATTTACTTGGAGCCAATATTTTTATATTTGATACATTTTTATCTAACATGTAGAGATATGAAATGTTGTGACAGTAGATGCCTTTATCCATTGCTATATAGTAATTAAATTATGTGGAATTTTATGAAGTTTCAATATATAATTGCTTTGGTATTTCATTGTCTTTATTGAACATGGCAAGGTAGTGAACTGAAAAATCACCATGTTTCTAGTAGAATTCTACTAGAGTTTGGCTGGCTTGGTAGCATTTGATTTAATTGAAAAAGAAAAAAAAAAGGCATTGCACACTTCTCTCCAGCATGTGACTTGAGGTACCAGCAGGGCTCCTGCAGGAAGGGTGATGATCTGGGTGTCAGAAGACAACACTGTAAGGAGGTTTGACTTTGTGGCAGTTGCCCACCAACAAGTGTTGGTGATGAGCCCTCAGCCTTGCCTTGCGCTGAGGAGTAGGTTTCACTGAAGGACTCTGGAATACAGTAGGGAGTTTATAGCAAGGTGATTTGGTTTTCACTCACCTGCTGATATGTGGGGTTGTCATTTGCTCTGCCTTTCATTCAGTTTGGTGTATAGACTTGACTTCATAAGTCTTGCCTAAATTACATTATTTTGACTGTGGAAATTTTTAACAGATACACTTTCTTAAACATACAAAATATAGTATTTGTAATACCTATTTTAGTTTGAATCTGGCCTAAAATGAGTACTGGAACAAAGAGTATAGTCTCCCAAAAACCTGTCTACCTTGCATGTCAGTGACTTTGGTTCATACTCTTAATGGCTGATAATCACATCTACTTAATGAGATCACTGGAATCAGAATTACTTTTGTACAACTATGCTGGCTTGACCTTGGCTGGATGCCAGGTGCCCGTCAAGCCACTCTGTCACTTTTTACGCTCTTCCACTGCTCCAGTGTGGGGTACCACCCGCAAGAGACAGTCCTCCATGAACTGCTCCAGTCTGGGTCTTTTCCACGGGGTGCAGTCCTTCAGGAACAGACTGTTCCAGCCTGGGTCCCTTGTGGGGTCACAAGTCCTGCCAGGAGCCTGCTCCAACGTGGGCTGCCCGTGGGGTCACAGCCACTTTCAGGTGCATCCACCTGCTCCAGCGTGGGGTCCTCCCCGGGCTGCAGGTGGATCTCTGCTCCACCACGGACCTCCATGGCTGCAGGGGACAGCTCAGCCGGCCTCACTGTGGTCTGCACCACGGGCTGCAGGGGAATCTCCTCTCTGGCACCTGGAGCATCTCCTGCCCTCCTTCTTCACTGACCATGGCATCTGTAGAGCTGTTTTTCTCATATATTCTTGTTCCCCCCTCTTTGCTGTTGTTGCGCAGCAGTTCCCTGCCCACCCCGCCCCCCCCAGCTTCTTAACCGTGTTATCCCAGTGGCGCTACCACCATCGCTGATGGACTCAGCCTTTGTCAGCAGCGGGTCTGCCTTGGAGCCGACTGGCATTGGCTCTGTCAGACATGGGGGAAGCTTCTGGCATCTTCTCATAGAGAAGCCACCCTTGTAACCCACTCACTACCGAAACGTTACCACGCAAACCCAATGCAACAACAAGCTGAAATATGAAAAGAATGGTTCTTTTGAGTTCATTATGCAAACATACATTGGTTTGTTTTTAAATCTGAATCAATTTATGCAGTTATTTGATAACAAGCTATGTATAAGCCTGAAAGAAAGTAGTAAAGCACTTCAAACAATAAGACCTACGGAAAGAGTTTTTTTCTGATGTATTAGTGTACACAGATTTTGGTGTGCAAATAAAAAGTAATTATGCAGAATGATAAAGACTTAATTAAAAGAAAACATAAAGTCTTAAACTTTTAGGGAGCAGTGTACTTGACTCAGAGTTCACACTTATATGTCTATATCATATCACCATGCTCAAGTAGGCAACAACTATGCAACAAACAGATACCTTTAGGAGGTGAGCCCAAAGAGGAGGTGTGCTGAGTTGCTTTGTGCTAACCAGTAGGAAGCTTTAAGCATAGGATGTATTTCAGTTTCTGCTTCTCTTTGGAACCTAAGTAAATTTGTTTAAGAAAGCTTCCTCATTTATTTTCACGAGAGGAGTTGATGTTCTGCATTTTGTGTGCCTATCCACCCAGAAAATATTCTCTTTAAAATGCGTTTGCTGGTGTTTTGCGTATTTGCTTGATGGTCAGAAGAAACCCTCACAGTTTCCTTCTCAAGCTGAATCCCCTCAACTTAAGCTGGCCACAGTGCGAGATGGTGTTTTCCTTGTGGCACCCCCAGCCGCTGCCCTCCACACAAGCACACAGCACCTTTGTGCTCTGATAGCCTTAGTTTTGATCCAGTATTAGAAGGGGTGGTAACCCCAACTATTCAGCTGTGTAGCAGACAAGGCATACCTGTAGCAGTCGAGGGATTTCAGTTTGAGTCTTTTGAGGCTGAACCTCAGTTTGAACCCATATCCTCAGTCTTTCCGGTAACCAGAAGTCAAGCCTGTCTCGCTTCTATTTTATGAACATGTCTGTTGCTGTCAGACTTTGCTGAAATCAGTCATGTCTGCAACTATTATGGTTTCTGTGGGTAGCAAAGGAATGGATCCATCTGGGTTCTAAGAGAGAAATTGCCTCTTGTTATCTTTAGACTTCAACAGGACTTAGCAGGAACCTAGATGAGTTGCTTCTCTTCTACATCAACTGACTTTAGTAATGAAAAGAAATTTTCAAACCGTATTGAAATACAGGCTGCAGAGATAATAAGCTTGAAGTACTTCCAGAGTTAGGTTTTACATGCAGAACTTCATCTTAGTGAGTGTGGATGTCACGGAGGCACCCCAGAAGTCAATTGTAGGCGGACAAGAAGTTCCAAAACAGACTTCATTCTAGCCGGAAAAGTGTAGCAAATGAACTGGCTAGAAACAGGGTTTATACAATTATTTAGCACTCCAACATCATAAAATACAGATTCAGATATCAGCTGAGGAGATTATTGGGATGCGACAACCTAAGAATAATGAGGATCTGCAATGTGCATGCATTCACTCACAAGAAAAAAACAGAGGCCTCTCACTCGAGGGTACCCAGAAGAAACAATCACTCGCCTGGGTTAGGTGAGGGCTCACACTTGCCTAGGTTAGGCAAGGACTCACTCAAGGATATATCCAGCAGAGAAAAAAACAACCACTCACCAGACAAGGAGGTGAGGCGCACACAATCCTGGAAGTCTCTTTAGATGGCATCCCAGTCTAAGGGGAGGGCTCCAGTTCACAGACCCACTGCTCTGAGAAGACCACTCAAATAGGGTCTTTGGTGGGGACCCCATTTTAAAGCCTAGTCAGATCTGGTTGTGCTCATTACAACATGGTCCAGAAGCTTCTCAGCTTCTCTGGGCACCTGCTTTGTTGAGGACCCTGTCAACTGACTGAGGGTCCCACCCTCCAGCCCCCAGATGGGGAGGACATGACTGTCAGCACCATCCTAGGTGTGTACATGAGGACAGGCACAGTGGGGCACAAAAGGTCCTAAAGAGCCATCAACTGCCATATTGAAGGCTCTGGATCTCATCAGGGAGATGTGCGGCTGCCACAGTGGACATCATAGATCTGGCTGCCCTGTGCTTAGAGGTCTGAATTCAGCCTAAATCCCCTTGCCGGTCACCATGGTAGATGTATGAATCTTTCACTATAAAGCCCCTTTAAACTCCTCCCATGATTTTTAGTGCTTGGACTGGGACACGTGCTTTGCATGTTCTGACTGAAAGACACTGCTTCAGTTTGGTGTAGTTCCACTTTTAATTCATTATCTACCAGCTTGATGATAACCTGTCTGCTCTTGCAAGTGTAGTTAAACACGCATGGCCTGCTCCTAGCACTGTGTGCAAGATACTGGCCTCGGTATCCCATTGAGAAGTTGCTACAGCATCTTGTCTGCCTCTCTTCATCACATATTTATAGTATGATTTTTAGCTTGACCAAGTATATTGTGTAGTGAACACAAACCCTGAATGTAAAATGTCTTTCCTGAATACACACCAGTTTTTCCCCATTTCCACAAATGTAACTGAACAAGTTCTCCACCACTTGTTCCTAATCATGAAACATTTCCCTCCAAGTGACACTCAGAACGTAATGCAAGGTATTTACTCACTGTTAAATTAATCCAAGGAATACCCATAATTTTGTTTTGCTGAATTGTTTCAAGCTCAATTCAAGGCAACTTTATACTTACAATTTAAGACCTTTCTTCATCTGCTTGCCATACTTAAAGAATTTCGGGCTTCAAATGAATTTTTTGAACACTTTAAATATTACTTTAAAAATAAGACAAGTGTATTTCTACAATTCAAAGAGCATATTGCCTAATACTTGGCTTTTTGTAGTTAATGTGCATATGTGTGGTTTTTGGAATAATAATTATTTCCAAAGACAGTTCCTCTGTGTCTTCCTTGCTGGTCAAATTAAAAATCTCCTCTCTCCTCTCGTTCTGAAGAGAGAATAGTAGGAAATGTTTTGCATTAGATCTTTGCCCGGTTTTAAACTACTTCAGAAGAACACATGAAAAGAAAGAGAAATAAGTGGTGTCCTCATTATATAATAGTATTATTAACAACAAGAAGAGCAACACCACTTTTATAACCCATTTTTAGGGAAATATATGTGCTGAAGAGAAGAAAATTAGTATTTTTTTTTTCTTCTTTAGTTTTCATGATCAATACTGGCTGTGGGAAAGAAAGACAAAAAGATGCAGAGGGGTTTCTGCATAGAAATGTCACTTTAGTGCATAGAGTAATGTACATACAGGACTTTTCAGGCAGAGACTGTTTCTTCTAAACTGTATAGTACCAGATATATGCATAGTTCTGTACTACTCCTAACAGCAGCCTGAATTGTAAGGACATTAGAGAGAAACAATATAAATAACTTCATTGTGGTTATTATTGGTATGATAAATTAGATTAGTTTGGACAGGGGTTTTTGTATCTTTTTTACTAGATGAATTCTCTATGTCCTTTTTTATTTGATGAAGTTTTATGGCTGTTATAGTCCAAATTATATGTTAAGGGAAGTTCAGAGGATCCTTCTCTGAAAGCAAGTGTGAAAATGCTGAAGGGATTTGAAACAGTTAAAGCAAGACTGTTTCATGCTTCAGCTAGGCTTTAAAAGAGAGAGAGAAGGTCTGCCCTTCATTTAGTAGGCAGAGAGAGGTGGAGGAAAAGGCCTCTGAGCTCTGGCAGCATGTGCACTCTGGGGAAGCAGATTGGTTTTGTGTTGTCCTTTTGAGTTTGTCAACAAAATGCGCCCTCAGGAAAAAGCCTGAAAAAGACTTTTTGCAAAACTTTTGGCAGTGATTTTTTTTCCCAGGCTGGTGGAGGAGAACTTGGGCAGACTGTTACAGCCTGAAGATAGAAATAGATGTTGGAGTGCTACTGAAATGGCTTTGAGAACAAGAACTGCGTCAGCAGCTGCAGCATCTTTTGCTGTAGCATCGATAGCTACTGAAAGAACTACAGTGTAAGAATTTTGTAGGGAAACAGGAAGGAGGAACTTGTAAAAAAGATTTCTGAAGAGAAACGGGAAGATCAGCAGAAGTTTCAGTCCAGAGTTAAACTGCCAGAGGCTTTTGGGTGGATTTGATTCTGCGGCCCTGACACATGGAAAAGATTTTTCTTTTACAATGAGTATAAATGATAACCTGTGGGCAACTTCATTCAAGTGGCAGCTGGTGACCAGCAGCTATGGGCCATTATGCAATCCCTCAGAAGGTCCCAGGCTTCCAGTGCCACATGGAATTGTGCTAATTCTAAAGAGGGAATGGGCCTCATCAAAGAATAGAGTGCTAAAACTAGCTATTTTTGGCTGTTTGGAAGGGGGAGAGAGAAAATTGCTTTTGATTACTGAGGACAATTTTACCCCAAGTATTGGATTTTAGGAGCATGCTGTCTCTGCTGCTGTTGGTGAAGATGGAGGAAATTAAGTTCTCAAAGCCTGTCTAGGGTAAAGAGCGTCATACTGACTCACAACTGTGAGTAAGGAGTAACCTTCTCGTGGCAGTCAGGTGGGGTACTCAGGTGTATGCAGAACTTGTTGCCTGCTGCCATGCCCATACTGAAGAAGGGCATCCCACTTGTTTAAGGTACAATAGGCTATTTAGAGAAAGGGACAATGCAGAAGGGATCACTGACCTTACTTTGACTAAAGCACCTATCAAATTATTCAAGCATTACTTTGTTTCATGACAAAGGCAAATGCATTTGAGTCCTTTCAGTCCCTCTCAGGCTACTGTGTAGTCTGATTTAAAACAATATTTTAGGAAATAATGGCTTTCCTAGAACTTTATTTCAATTGTACACAGTGAATGGCACAAAGTAAAGTCACATTGAATGTCTTTTTGAGTATACCAAAAGTGATCTTCTTACAGTATTATGCTCACGTCTTAGCTAATTTTAGGGATCCTCCCCTGTCTTCTGACTGCAAGGAACTTTGTATGCCAGCTGCAGGGAGACAAGTTTTAAGAAAGTAAAATAGTGAATTTATATGTGTTTGTGACTATCAGATGGCAAAAGTGGGGAATACTCTGCTGTTTATAAGATCCTCTGTTCCTCTGAAAAACAAAGGATGCTCCCAGAAATATCTGACTTGTTCAGGTGTTCTCTGAGCGTAGAGAGTCGCTGGCCGTGCTTGGTGTGTGATGAATAGGACACTGTCTTGTCATCAAGAGCGCTTGGTGGCCTCACTGTAAGGTGGTGATTTACTTGCAACCATCTTGCATATCTGCTTCATCTGGAAGAATGGGGGAGAGAAGGTGATCACAACACTTAGAGGATTGTAACAATTCCTCAGTTTCACTGAGCAGTGAAACACAATAGTTCAATACAACACAGATACTGAATTAGTTGTGCTGAGACTGGATAGTGTTTGACCTTTATTTTTAGGATAATTGTATTATTTTCTACATTAGGCTACCAAGTTTCCAGCGTTTTACTGAGGACATACTGTTTAGGTATCTGGGAAAGATTAAGTTAGTCAGAGCTCTAGCACTGCCAATAGTATCAAGGCTTGTGTTAACTCTTAGACATGCAGTTAGATCCACGATTCTTCAATATTAATAATGTAGTCAGGCTCCCAAATGCTGGGCCTTTGTTGCAACAGAAAAGAACTACGAGTAAGTCTTTAGGGGAAAAGTCAATGACTATGCCTTTCCATTTTCAAGGATATCACTGCAAGAAGCAAATCTAAAGAGTTCCTAAGAAGTCCAGAATAGAAACCATAGCTCTCAAGTTTCTGTAGCTGTAGGATCCGTAGTGTGCAGTGACTGGTAGCGATACCTCCTGTCTTAGAATTCTGAAAGGCAAATGATGTAATCTCATCTTGACTTCTGTTTCCTCTGTCAAAAATAACCATTGCTTTCTAGAATTGAAGCTGCATTAATGTATACTGCCAGTCATTAACTCCGGGTGTTGCAGCATCACCTGGTACTGGCACTGAAGACATATTGTGGTTATTACAAACCTGATGTATGGTCATAAAATTACTGAATGTGTATTTATACACTGTAAAATGTATAAACATTGATTATGCCTTTGATAAATTTCCTGTGTTTCTATGTATCTTCCATATTTTTTTTTCCTTTGTTGTTTGGTTGTTTCTATGGACATTTACATGTAAACAGTGAGAAGATTTTGTTTCTTAAGAGTTCATCTGTTCCTGCTGCTTATTCCCTATTATAAAGGTTTGGGGGATAATTCAATTGGTTGCCATGGAAATGAGCCTGGTGTCACAAACAGAGAATTACAGTTCACCAAGCCTTGAAGAAACAAAATGAAGGGAGAATGGACTAATTGGGGAGCCACGTGACTGTGGCAGAATCTCAGCTCTCATTAAAAGCATGTATTTTTAGTCCTTATGTTTCTATAGAAGAGCTCGAAAGTGTAATTCGAATGATGACAATCCATGACTCATCAGACAAACTGAAAAAAAAAATAGCTCTGAGAGAAAGCACGGTCTCTCTTTGCTTTTATGGGATTTGAACCCAAAGAACCAGTAGCTCATGGTGAGTCCTCTCAGCCCAGTAAAGCTTCATATGCCTGAAGTGAGAAGGGGAAAGCTGCTCATCCAACTCGTCCACTAATAAATATACTTTGCTATTAGAGTTACTGCTTATGCTGTTCTGCCTCTCCTGGATTTCTGAAGAAAGGAGAGCCAAAGCTGCATTCCTTGTTGCTCTTGAGAACAGGAGATAGGTTGCTTTTGGTGGTTGAAATCTAGAATTGAAGGGCTTTGTTTTAAAAAGAATGGGCTTAGGGCTGCCTGGTGGTGTCACAAGGCCTCTCTCCCTTTGCCATTTGTCGGGCTTGAAAGACCCTGCATTGCCTTCCTCTCCATTGTTTTCTGCCAATTAGAAGAAGCAAAAATTTTAAATGTGCTTGTAATTATGTATGTTTTCATTGTTTTTTCAAGCACTAAAAATATATTGCTTTTTCTGTGGCTTTGGAAGGTTTTTAGCGGGTGTTATGGAGTGTCACTGCATAGTTTTGTTGGCTGCATTGCAAAATGTAGTGGGTTTTTGAGGACACTGCTGATTGCTAAATTTTTTTTAGAACTGTCAGATTTTATGTGGTTTATAATTTTATTAAAACCAGTATGAAATACTGAGAAAAGAACCACTGATTAAATTCCAATATATTATTTTCTTGCGTAGTTTCTAAAAATAGAAATTTTTATTTTAAAAATAAAACCTTATAAATAATTTTAATTATTGAGACACTCAATTGTAGCAGTAATTATAGTTATTGATAATGAATTTGTTTTGAATAATGTATTTCCCAGAATTACCTGACCTAGTAATAGATACTTTCATTCATGAAGGCATACCAAATAGCTTTAAAATGCTCTGTTAACTGTTTGGTTTTTTGTCGCTTGTTTCGGTTTTGTGTGGTTTTTGTGTTGTGTTTTTTTTTTTAAATAGATGGCCATCTATTTCTACTTTTAATAAGTTATTTATGGTTGAAATTTACTACAGAGATGGGACAGAGTCTAGCATCCTTATTCATAACAGATTAATTAAAGACCTTGGCAGTCATTATGGACATCATTGCTTTGGAAAAAAGCATAGGCTGTATATTGTATAAGAGCCTATGTGTTGTAGTGGTTGAAATGAATGGAAGGAAACAGTGAAGCAGTTATGAAATGAGGATGGGAAGACAGTTTATATACTAAGCATGGGTCTGAGTGCTTTATTGAACAGAGGCACTTCAGTACTGGGTACACTCTAAGAGCTTGAGAAATTATTGAAATGATACTAGAAATGATGAAAGCAGATTGAAGAGATGCAACGAAAAAGAGTGAGTGGCAAGATAAGTACATTACTTTTGAACTAAGGTTACAAATAGATGGTAACTGTATCATTTTAGCGGCATGAATATAGGTGATTCAGAGTTCCTGGGATGAAGAAAATGAAAGTCCTGAAGGGGAAAAAAATTATAAAAATAATTCAAAATTCTGCCATGAGAAAACAAAACAAATGGCTCCAAATAAAGTTGGAGTCTACCAGCTTTTGGTAGACCAAAATTCATGGATCTGTCCTATTTTTATAATTTATAGGTAATGTATTGAATGATTTAAAGAAACTGAGAGAAGAGCAGGTCTTGGAAAGAGATGATTAGGACAAAGTCAAAGTAGGCTTTTAAAAGGTCAGAACAACAGACAAAAGCCAAAACAGAGCTCAGTACCTAAAGGTTGATTTTTGGAAATTCTTATTTGATTCTAAAGCTTGACTACTTATTTAGCTAATTTTGGCAGAGGGTAAATCCAAACAAGTACTCAAACTGGAATTTGAAATAAGCCACTTGCATTCCTTTTGGTGGTGCTCTTATTCTAGAATAAATCAGAAATGATTATTCTTTCAGAATTAATTTAGTGGACAAGATGACAATTAATTAGGAATTAGTTAATAATTAAAGGAATACTGACCCATTTCGTATTCCTTTGTGTTGTTTTAAGTATAGAACCATATTTTTATATTTTGCTTCAGACACAATGAATCTTGTCATGTTGCTCATCATGTGATACCTCCAAAAATGGCCATGATATCTATCTCCAAACAGCGTATAACACTCTCATATAATTTTAAATTATCGGTCCTTTAAGAGGCTCACTCCTGGAGCTTAAGGGAACCACAGAAAGAAAGACAAAATATAATTAAGTTGCCCCAAATGGTACAAAACCACATTCTGAAGTATTTCCCAGTGTAACTCTGCGTTTCAGTTAAAGCACACGTTGACGTTTTTCTGGATTAGGTTTCCAGGAGCAAATGTTAGAGTAGTGCTTCCTTCTAATAGTGTTCTAGAGGTGTAATGACTTATTATGTAGAAGGACTACTAAGCTGCTCTTCCAATTGCAAACTCTCCAAGACAGGCTCCACTCTTAAGATAAATACTTTGTAGCTCAGTGTACACATTGGAACTTAAGGTTATCAAATGTCATATTTTTCAAAATAACCTGAGTAAGTTTACTCTAAATTCTGTGGTTTTCCTACCATTAACAGCCTTCATAAGAAACAGAGTTTCTTTTTTTTTCCCTTCTTTTTTCCACCCCCGTTTTGTTATCTAGCCATAGAATCTGCGTAGCGCCTTTGGTTAACAATACCCCCTTCTCTCCCACCCCCTAAACAAAATAAACCAAAAAACCCTGAACAAATCCAGTCATCTCTGTGGCTTAGCATCCTGTCCCTGGGAGGCATGCATCTGAAATATTTTGTAAGGGTTCCAGGCACAAATATGTTAATCTTTCTTCGAGGTCTTATGTCTTGACACAAAAAGCAATATCAGCTTTTGCATAATTATTCACAATGGGTTATAATCACATCTCCATTTAATTATTTTAGTGGAAACTAGCAGTATGGTCTACAACTGCAGAAATTCTTTGGCTTGAAACTGAGTCAGAACTCATTGAGTGCTGTGTCACTTCTAGTGAAGAAAGCCGCATAAACTACTCTAAATAGTTTGGATTAGTGACTCGGGAACATATATCACGTTGCTGCGTTTTTGTTTATTAAACTTGCTAGTTGATGTGCATTTCAGCGTTTATCCTGAAAGATGTTATTTAAGGCAAGGAATGACATCGTTTTATTGGATAGGAATGCCCACTTGAGATACTGTATGTACAGAAAGTTGTTCTGTCCCTCATAGAGAGAATTTGTCATGTCCTGTTTGTCCCCTGCAGGAGTCGTGTGGTAGCAACCAGGGGTACACAAGGGCTCTGGTCCTCTGGGTTCACTGTTCCAGCTGCCAGTGACACAGTTCGCGGGCTGCTGGACAAATTACAGTGTAGTGTTCTGAGGTGGTGATTAAGGCAAACTCTGTTAGAGTTTTTAATTGTGATTAGTCTTGTTCATAACAGCAGGTGAGTTTTTATAAATGCTTCTCTTACTCAGACTGCTGATATATCACTGTGAGCTCTAATAGCTTCTTACAGACCACATCAAACTAAAAGAGAGGTAATAAGAAAAAAACATATACCCATGGCTCTCTACTAGTTTTAGCTCAGAAGAGTTGATCATCTGCTTTGTTTTAAAGATTGCAAAGCATCTCTAAGGATTTGATTTCTGCATTGTTTTACTAAAGGCATGTTTAGCTGCTCAGTCTTTTCCGTAAGTGTTGCTCAGTGACATATTCTGTTTTAAGGAGTGGATTCTACCTCATTTTCTTTCTCCTCCTGTGCCATTAAAATGCTTCCCATTTCTCCAACCTGTTTAGTTGTTACAAACCAATAATTGTTGTTGTGTAAAAATGAAGCAGATGGGAGAAATGGGAAACATTGTTCTCTTTCTCCTTTTGTGAAAGGGATGAAAAAGTCCTTTAAAACAGCAGATTTTTATTATTCTCATTATGCATTTTTTTCTTAATCAGTTTTTAGTGTTTAGTTTAGTTTATGCAGTATGATCAGTCTTTTCCTAATCTTTCGTGAAACAACACTTCACCAGGAGATTCCCACTATTATGGATACTGGCTTTCACTTTAGTGTAAGTAATAGTCTTCCATATAATTCTGAAAAAATTATTTTCTTTACATACATTTTCTACAGTTGGTTGTGGTTTTTTTTCTTTTTTTTTTTTTTTTTCTTCTTCCCTACTACCCACATTTAGCCTTAGATAAAAGTCTGGTAGCTTATGTTGCGTAACGTCAGTGATCAGTGGAGCTTTGTAAAAGTGGGTATTCCCAGCCCTTGCCAAATGACCCACAGTAGATAGCTTTGGAGGTTGCTATCAGAGCTGAGATTTTTCAAACTGATATTTTGGTTGGCATCCAGTTGCATTTTGAGATGTTATCCAGTAATGCAGTTAACTAGTCATTCTAGTAAGTCATATTAGGGGAATGTAGAATGTTCTGCTCTGTTTCCATTTGCAGGTCTGGAAATTCAAATAGCATCTTAAAATTTTGAAGGGTTTTTTAGCAATCTGCTTTTGGAGTTTTGAAAAAATTGAGAAAACAAATTAAATTTCAGTAACTGATCTTTTACAGGTTATACATCACTTTTCTCTTTCAAATTAACTCTTTATCAGTATTTCTTCTGGAAAGACCATTCCATTTCGTTTTATCATGCTTTCTCTATTTTTAATCATTATCAGAGCATCATAGATTTTTGAAATTACATGAGTCCTTTGCCTTAAGAAATTGTACAGGCGAAGTACAAACATGGAGTGAACAAGGGAGAAGATACGCTCTGATTTTCATCAGCTAGTTATTTTGATTAAAATATTGCAAGTATGTAGCCATCAAGGATAAAACATAAATAGTTAAGTACAGGTGAAGAAAGCTGTTGCAATTAAGATGGGAGAAATTTTGGATTAAATAAAATAAAAATAACGACAAAGAGAAAAGAAAGCTTAATGGGAAGCAAGGTAGTATGCATGAAATGATCAAGGGTTTATGTGAAGCTTGGAATAAAGAGAGAAGCTACACAAGTGGGAAGAAGGTAAGATGAGAATTAAAATAAAATAAAATACTCCTCTTGAGGAATTCTTTCATTGTGTTTTCAGAAAAGAAGTAATACTTTATAAAAAATGTATTTGTTTTTCTGTATTTAAATTATCTACTGGATCATACGCAAACATTTAAACAACTTAAATTATAGCCGTTCTGTTTAAAATGGGATGGAAGTCAATTCTTGATCTTTGTAAAGTGTTCGATGTCTTCCCAGGACACACAGCAGGCTGAATAGGAAGCCTTCATTCTGATTTTCTTGCTTTTATGTGGTTACAATTAACTCCATATGATCCAGCACCGGCAGCCGTGTTGCTTTGTTGAGCTTTTGAGATGCTCCGGCTGCCCACGGGTTCTCCTCATCCTCCTCCCTCTCCTCCTCCTCCTTCCTCACGCTCTCAGCAGCAGTTAGCAACTGTCCCCATACCCTTCTCAGATGGGTTTCCTCGTTTCCACCACTTCCCTGTTGGGATTCATGTCCTCTCTGCTTCATCTCTTCTCTGTCGTCTTGCAACAGTGCCATGCCCAGTGCCCACACAAGCAGCTTTCCATTGCTGCTTCACGACGTCCTTATGACCCAGTTTGGGCAGGAAAGGTTCACGGGTGAAACTCAGAGCCTGCGTGGAACCAAAAGAGGGTCTACCTGCGTACCTGTGTCATCATAGAATAGTTTGGGTTGCAAGGGACCTTCAAAGGTCTAGTCCACCCCCCCTGCAATGAGCAGGGGCATCTTCAACTAGATCAGGTTGCTCAGAGCCCCGTCCAGTCCGGCCTTGAATGTCTCCAGGGATGGGGCATCTGCCACCTCTCTGGGCAACGTTCAGTGTTTTACCACCCTAATTGTAAAAAAATTTCTTAGATCTTCTTACAGGAATAAAAGGCTGTGATGCTTGGGAATTTCCCAGAGAAGCAGCACGTTTGTGCTGTACTTTGCAGTGTAGTGGAAAGATTCCGAAGCTAGGAATGAGCAGTAAACTGGTGCAGCAGCACATCTGGAGTCTATTTTCAGTTTATTTCAGGAGCTCTAGAATTCCTCCGGTGCCTGATTCAAGCTAATCAGAGTGTCTTTACATAATAGTGCCATTTGTAGGCACACAGAACAACAAATTCTTTTGAGGGAACAAAACATTGTGGTGTTCCTTTTGAAACATTTGGATGCTTGCAGAATTAAATATTTCAATATTTTACTTGAAGAGAAAAAAAAAAGTAAAGTGGAATCTGTCAAAGATATGACTATTGAGCTTATTGGAATATGTTATCTACAGAAGCATTTGGTTTTCTTTTTAACAAGAGAATTTTCTACTACTCTCAGGTTGTTTTAGTGGAACAAAAATAAATAGTTTGCACAGACTTATGTTAAATGTAACATTTAATTATAAGTAAAATCATTGAAGAGAGATTTCTGTATTGTCTTCGCATGTTGATTTGAGTGATCTGAGTTCTGAAGGCAGCTTCAAAAATTTAAATCTTTAATTTTTGTCTAAAATGAGTTATCCCCCTGCCTAGTCATTTTATTTATATTCATATCCATACCTTATATTGGGTGATGGGTTTTTTTCTGGATTTAGAGTTTGTTAGAAGACACAGCAAAGGAGTGTAAATCATAGATTCTTTATTTTACTGTGACTTATATGAATATATTCTCTGGTTTGCAATCTGGGAGTGACACTAAGCCTGAGATATTCTGACAAGGGTCTGGCATATTTCTTAATGGTGCAGAGGATTGTGCGTCACTGCTTTCAGGAGACTGAGTCTTTATTATATGACTTATCTTGAAGCCATGATCTCATACATATTGAAAGCTAGTAAGTCATTTGTTCACTGTCATTTTTTTTTAATGCACAGTCTGGGATAAGCTGTCTTTTACTCAGCACATGGAACATTAGAGAAAGATTAGAACCAAGCTAAGTCATTGCTCTGTGAGAAACTTGAGTGTAAATGTGGCTACGGTTTTCTTATGTGCCTAATCAGAGGCACATCCATGCTTAAAAAGTTACCTTTTTACAAGTTACCTTGTAAGAGAATGAACAAGAACATATGGGGCTGAGGCTGCAGGAGGAGTGGAACAGCCAGCTTGGATCATTCTAAGTGCCAAGTAAAAATGACATATCTTTATTGTTAATTGTATTTCTTAGGGAGGCATGTTACCTGCTAAATAGCATTCAGTAAATTCTGCTTTTACGGTTGTTTTATGTTTGTCTGTATAGTGGTATTTAGAACATATGACAGGCTCTAATAAAGCTGGTACCATTGCTTAAGGAAAACCATGCTGCCCAGTTTATCGCCATGGACATTAGAGTTTATCTTTTCTTGAGAAGAGATGTTTTAGATTTTTTCGTAAGATACTGTATGCTGTGTACTGCATTTACTTAGTGCCTGGCAGGCTGCAGGACTTCAATGTCTTTCTTCAGGAACAGATTCCTTGTGTTAACATGCTCTATAGCAGCATTTTTATAACAGAAGTATTCAAATGTTTTGCTTTTTCTAATTGTGAAACAGGTTATAACATAGGAAAGGAAGAGCCCAGCTTGAAAAGGAAGGGCCAAGTCTAAAACGTTGCCTTTACCATTATTTGACAAATCTCTGGTCTAGTTTTCTTTTTCTTGGCAACTTCTAATGTTTTGCACTGAATAAACCACCTTTCCTCTTACTCAGCTTTTCCTGAACCAAGGCAGGTTACGCCTAGTAGTCTGATCTCCAATAGCAGTTGAGTCAAAAAGTTCACAGATGGTTTGCTCTTCCATGTACTTGGAATGTAACTCCATTGAAATTGGAATGTAGCTCCTTCTCAGCTAGTCTGTTCCCCAGGTTAAGTGAATTTATTTCCAGTCTTCCTCTCACCTGTTTTTCTTTGCTTAAATCAAACTATTTTATTAACACGTTACTACATTCAAATACTTTTAATAATCAGACTTCTGGAACATTTGGAATATTTGGCTACAAGTCAATGATAAATACAAAAATCTTGGAAAAGTTAAGGTTCTGTTTATGACTATAATTTCCTATTTCTGAAGGTTCTAATATTAACTTGTAATATGTGGAGGTTTTTGTTTGTTGTTGTGTTTTCTTTTTTTTTTCCCCTTATGTAAAGTGCATTTGATGGAGAAAGTTTGTTCTGAAAAGGAAGTCATCCTTTTAGGTCATCACAAAGTTAAGGTCTCTGTAAACTTGGAAAATTATGAGATCATACTTTTAGATTCTTTAAGGTCTTTGTAAGTGATAAAGCATTTCTGAGAGGTTTTTCTCTTCAAAACATCTTAGTTACAACTTGGGAAATAAAAGTACGGAGGAGCAAAAGAAGAGAAGGGTAAAAGAAGGGATGAAGATCAGAAGAATCAACTGTTACGTTTTGTTTTGCTGGTTTTGAAGTCTCATCTTTCTCTTCCTGTCTTTCCTTCTCCCCATCTTTGTCATCTCTTGTTCCTTTTATCCTTTTTGGTGATTAACGCTTTATCCTTCTTTCCTTTTCATGTCTTTTCTGCTTGCTTTTGCTCTGCCAGGTCATTGTTACTGAAATTATCTCGATCTTAGATGCTCTGGTCAGTATCATCGTTAATCTTCCTGACTGAACCATATAAAATTAAATAAACAAATGTGTCCTGTGTGAGCATACTGAGGTAGAAGTGGATGGATTAAGAAGGGATATAAATATGAATCCTGGGACCCGAGGGTGTTTTTAGTTCAATTACTGTTATATTGCCTTTTGTCTGTGGCAATATTAGGTTGATGAATGCTGGTGTCATGTTACTGGTGCTTTGCTACTATGTTAGATAACTTAATGTGGTTATAATACCTGTATTTTAGAGCTACATGTTCATAAGACGTTTCAATAAGCTTATGTAAATTTTATATTAGGCTTACAGTAAATAGACGTTTGTCTTTTCCTTCTAAATATACATTGAGTTTAGCTTAGGGATGTATCTTTGTAGTTTGATATGAAGGTGACAGAAGAGATGTTTTAGTTGCTTGGTTTATTTCCTTCCTAATTTTTTTCCCTAACCTGTAGTATTATGGATTGGCAAGGTCAATGATTGTTCCTCCAAAGGTTATTGATTGTTGACAGGGTTTGTGTCAAGGATGATTTAAGGAAAGGCCAAACCAAAGATGGGGAACTCATTTGTGATTTGGAAATGGATTTTGGTGAGGAAATTCTTGTTGAACTTGCCAGAAATTGCTAAAATATTTTCTGACCATAACGACAGGTAAATGGCAGAATTACATTTTAAAAAATAAGTATTTAATCAGTAGTGTACTTACAGTAACTGTCCATATTGGATGCTCACCTGTAATAGTCCCTTACATGGAATTAATCCGTGCCATGCATGCTCTTTAAGATCTTTCTATATGTATTGTTCTTTTTCATAATAGACCTATCATAGGGCTGCATGAAACAAAATGCAGAAAACAACTGATACCCAGCCAGTTCCTGAGCGGCGGTTTCCCTGGCCAGCTTCCCCAAAAATATGTGTGCTGAGCATGACATCATATAGGATGGAATATCCCTTTGGCCAGTGTGGTTCAGCTGTGCTGGCTGTGCCACCTCTCAGCTTCTTGTGCACCTGACATGCTGTGAAAAGCTGAAAAGTCCTGAGTGCTTAACAACTAAAATATCAGTGTGTTACCAACAGTCTTCTCAGCCTAAATCCAAAGCACAGCACTATACCAGCTACTAGGAAGAAAATTAACTATCCCAGCCAAAATGAGGACAGTAATGAAAGAAGATGCTGGTACTGGTGTATTGGGTATGCCTCTAGTAAAGTCTTTAAGGTAACTGTTTCAAGGATGTTTATAGCAACAGTTACTGCTTTGAATGGAATCTGCTGTGCCACGTTGTTAAAGAGAGATGCTGCCGAGAGATGCTGCCGTGTTTTATTCTAAAGATTCCCATCCTACTAGGCCATGGAAAATGTCCTGAAATCTTCTCTTCGTCATTATAGCAACTTCCGTAGCTTTGTATTTTCAGTGGATTTTTATAGATGTGAGCATGTTGTGCAATAGTATTCAGAACAAAGATAATAGAAATATTTTGAATAAATTATTTTTTATAATATAATTTGCTTCTCTTGAATCAGGGACTGGTTCCTCTCCTGATCCAAAGCGTTGGTTAAGTATCTGAATAAATTGCATAGATCATTAATTGATGGCTAAAAAGCCCATCGTGAATGTTAGAAATGCATTTAAGATGTTTTACTGTTTTGGAAATATCAGGAATAAACCCCAAGTTCATACAGCTTAACTCTTTAACTTTTATACTTATTTTAAAAGATGTTTAACTTATTTGGCATGGTTCTTGCTATTCTTGTAGGTAAGAAGCACTCTTAGTATGTACGTAACCACAGTTCATAGGACTTTGTTTAACCCTTCACTCACTTTGTTATATGCATTTTTAGTATAAGCTACATTTTTTCCAGTTTATTTGATGGAGTCTTTGGTTTGTTGGGTGGTAGGTTGTTTCATGACATCATTTGGTATATCTTTTTTCTGTATACTCAATGAATAAACTTGTTTAGTAAGTAACAGTCACTTGGCTTCCATCCTTTTCACATGATGCCTTCGTAATTACATCTCCATTCATTCATTCTAGTACATTTATCCAGCAGTCCATCATCCGTGTTTAAGGCAAAAATCAGTCTAGATCTGTAGTACTTCTCATTCTTTTCTCAAGACAATTCCCTTTGAATAACGGTCTGACTTCCCTATGACTCAGATTTGCTGAAAGCAATCCATTTTGCATTCCCTAAAGTAAAACATGGTGATACTTTGAAAGACAAGGAGGTAAGTTCATAGGTCTGGACAGGCATGTTTTAAAACACAGATACCTGTGTACTACTATATCCATCACATAAAAACTATTAACTGGCGGTAGCACACAAAAGAGCAAACATCTATCCTGGGAAATAAGTTTGGAGAAAAATGGAGTAGTGGGAAAATATAAAGTAAGAACAGATTGATGGGATAAAACCCTGGAAAACTGATTATAGGATAATTTTAGGATTAAAGATATTTCTGAAAAACTAGAACAAAGATGGCTGAGAATTTATATATTCTTTTTTGTTTGTTTTATTAGCTGAAGAGAGAATTCCAGAAAGTGCTAACAGAGAAAGAAATAAAGCTTCAGAGAATAAATGGGTTTTGGCTTCTAAGCCTGTAGAGGGCAACTAACCCAAGCGTACTAAACTCTTTATGTTATCTAGTTAAGCACATATTGTTTAGGATGATTAGAGAGCTCTATAAACTTGCTTGAGGGAGCTACTTATCTGAACAATGTTATTATCTTGCCAGGTAAGTTTCCATGAAAATGCTGTCTTCCTTGGACTGTCCCTCTCTGAGGACTATTTTTAACATTAAAATGTCATTACATAAAGTCATAAATAGTCCCGGTAGTGGGGTTTAATCCTGCTTCTATCAGTGGACTATATTACAATGTTTATTGTTGCTTACTGTCTCCTTAGAGCCCTGGAATGAGCAAAGATTTATCCTATTCCAGCTTTGATATTAAATTGAATATTGGACGATTAAATCCCTTTGAATTAAGCCAGAGAATTCAGTTCTAATGCATTTGTAGTGAAAGGGAAAGGATTTGAGATGCATCAAGCAAGTATCAGTAGAACTTGGCTCTGCAGGAGCATAAACTGATTTTACGAGTTTTCCTTTCCTTGATGTCCACGCATAGTACCTCTCTCTGTTTCTCAAGTATTGTCCGTTATGGTCAATATTGTCTGTAAAGTCTCTTAACAAATTAATGAGATAAAGAAGTTAATTGATAGGAGAAAGTGTTTAATGCTAACAAAATAAAGACTTGACATACCAGTGCCGTAAAAGACCTATGTAACTTGTAACTTATAATTTGGACACAGAGCTGGCTTAGGTGGAAACAGAATTTTTTAAATCTTGAACTCCACAGCTGGAAGATTTATGGAAGTAGTACTTGAAACATATTTGTTTCTCAGAGCAATGAACATAAACAGACTTCCCAGAATAGCTTTGCAATCATTAAGATAAATATATATTAACCTTAGCTAGTGTGTGAAGGTATAATAGAAATACTGCTTTGTTTTGCAGTAGTAATGGAAATAGGAAAACTCCCATTCTTCCTGATATGCTATTAAGACAAACTTCTAGCCTCTTACCAGTCCTTTATTTAATTAAACCTCCTAGGCTTTAGGAGAACAATATTATCCCAAAAGTTAGATCCTGACCTGGAATTTAGACTTCTTGATTATTACCACTCAGTCTGTAGCTTTTTTGCCTTGCGTTTTATTTTTTTAATTCTATCTATTTAGCAGTACACTTTTTCAGTGGCCTTATAAGGTAGCTTAATGTGTAAATGCCACAGTGGAGACAATCTCTGCATCAGGCTGTGCCTTTGTAATTACGCAGTGGTTGGGAGGCTATGACTTCTAGGCAGACATGTACTTAGCAGCACATTCCTGTGGACAGCACAGCTCTTATTTTTTCTCTAAACTTTCTATGATATTAATGTTTCCACAGGCTCAACATCTGTAATACTACAGGTCCTCATATATTATATCCAAAATGGAATTATGGCAAGATTCTTAGCAGAAATGGTGGAAAATGAGAAATGCTGTTGCATTGTCAACACTTTCAACACACAAATGTAAAAACCCTCTACATAGGAAATAAAAATTGGAGAGGCAATATGATTTATATGTGTATGTGTATATATATAAAAAATCAGGAGTATTGAGTCATGGAGTTTCAGGCAATTTCTTATTATGTAACTGGAACATAATTTTAACAAATATGAAATATTATGTAATGCCTCAACTGGCCAAATCTGCTTATGCCGTCCGAAGGTGTGTAGAATGTAGAGGAGACTTTTTTCTCTTTCACTTCTTCAGATCATATATGGCAACCTTAAGCTAATTTTTATGGAGATTTGATAGAGATTAGATCAGGTAATATCATACTGAATGCAAAAGTTGATCTGAATTCACCGAACTGAACATATATGTATATGTGCATGTATACATAAACTAAAATGCAACTGCTTGGCAACATTCTTGGCAGCATTGCATGTATACAGTGTATATATATCATGTGGAGGCTCCACATCCAGCTCTAGTCAGGCAACAGGATTTTGGGCATGCCAAAATAACAGTATACAATAATAGTAATACAGTACTTGATAGAGTTTTTGATAGTTTTGATTGCCACCAGATGTTGAAAAAATTTTGATACAAGTTGTCAATGCTTGTTTCTCTGAGTCCTGGGGAGAACAGGTTGTAGTGAAGACTTTTTCAGCTGCTCTTCACTACTATACCAAGCATGTGATCACAAAGAACAAAAATTTAGGGATTGTATTTAGAACAGACAAAGGGTAAAACAGCTTATTACTAGTACATATCATCAGAAAGTGCAGGAACCTTCATCATTTGTAGTTCAAGATCCAGAGCAATGTGTACTTGTGTTGATAATGCTTTTTGTTTTATGGTATGTGTAATTATTTGACTTTAAAGCCTTTGCTCCCAAGATAAACTATAATAGAGACTCATGTTTGCAAGTGCAGATTTTGTTTTTAAATAACATTTCCTTGCAATAGTAAGTACATCCTGAAAAGAAAGATAGGCATATCTTAATGGATCAGAAACCCATAAGACAAATAAAACCAAATTGAGTTGGACTTTCAGTTTTCAAAATAGTCCCTTGATTCAACATTTATATTCCCTTATTCATAAGAATAAAATTATTGTATGTTAAGAAAATTGTCTTAGGTAAAAGCCAAAAGTGTTGCCTCCAGTGTCAAGAGAGCTAAAATTTCATCTCTGAAATACAATTTCAGTACCTAGGTTGTCAAGAACTGTCACTGTATAAACCTTTAAAACTTTGTAAGAGGAAGAGTAAAATGAATATGACACTTTAGAAATAAGAAATATGATAAAGCAAAATGCAAAAAAAAAAAAAAATCTTCCTGCTTCAAGATTACAAAAGCATTTCAAGACTTGTCCATAGTGCATGGAAGAATGGAAGAACAAGATTTGCAATTATGTAACGAAACAGGGGCTTTAAAGCAGCCTGCTCATAAAAGAAATGGGGAGAGAGGGAAAGACAAAGAAATAGAACAAAACGAATAAACCCCTAACTGCACAGGGCAGCTGATACCACCTGAGGAGCTTCCCCCAAGCTCTTTAAAATAAAGACAGGCAATCAAAAGAAGCCAGGGTATCGTGATAAAATATGTTCCCAGTTTTGTCTCACCCTAATGGTCAACAGGTGAAATGTGTTAGCTTGAACTATTTCACAGTTTCCCTTTGCACAGTTACTGTATTTCACATAATGTGTGATCATTTAAGTAGTTTTGTAAATTCAAATCCACAAGTTTTTTACATTTTTATATGCCTTGGTATTGCATGACCCATTTGGCAATTTTGTATTTGGGATATATGTGGAAATTTGAAAAATTTGGGTACCACTTTTTAGTAAATATACGTTGAAGCAATACACAGGATAGCTAAAGTTTGACGACAGAAAAAGATCAGGCATAAGAATAACGTGTTAGGTAGAAATAAAGTATCTTAGGCCTAGCTGTAGTCTTGGAAAGGTGACATTCTAATGCTTTCACAGTTCCCCTACCAGATTTTTATTTTTGTTGTTTTTTGTGGAATTCTATAAAATATGAATAGGTATCTAATTCCATGTTTGAATGTTTCAAAGTATTTCTAATTTCTGATGCAGAGTATGCAAAATATTTAATTTTAGGCATGTGAGCAATTCTGTGCCGTTTTTACTTTACTACTTTGAGCTACTTGTTTTTGTAATAACTGCAGAAATTTACTTTTTTTATATAGACTTGTGTTTAAGACCACAGAAAGGTAAGAGTATACTGTATGTTCCTATATATTGTTCAATAATTTTTGAAGCTATAATTAAAGTTTAGGTTAAATAGGTAATGAGTTCGAAGTATACATATTAAAAACTATAAAGAATAATATTGGGGAAAATAGAAATAAGTGAACTACTGTATTTTTTAAATGTAGATTTCAAAACCAGTACCAATATTCTCAGACTTAAAAGCCATTTCCCTATTTCCACTTAAAATCAGAAATAATACATGCTTAATTTCAAACCAAACTGATTTGATTCTTTGCTGTTAGAAAGTTAGTGCTTAATGTTTGAGGTGGAACGTGTTGTCAATAGCATTACTTCATTTAATAGAGAGTGGTTTCATCATCATTCCAACTGGAAAGGTTATGAGCTGGCAGCCTGTATCAGATATTGTGACCAGCTATAAATAAGCAGGAAATGAGAAAAGGGAAAGAAGGAGCCACAGAGTTACTTGCTAGGAGTTTGTATTAGTTTTCAGGCTGAAGCTGTCTGATGGGCTCTGATGGCTGGAGAGGTCTTCTGAGGTGTCTCTTCCTTCCTGGACTCAGGGCAAGCTGTTTCTGAAGTATGGCCCCCGGGCCCAGCCGTGCCCTGGCAACGCCTCAGTAGGGCTGGTGTCCAGCTCTCCAGAGTCAAGCCCACTCGTGGGCCGACAGCCTTGGCCTTGCCCCATCCCCGGGGAGGTGCCTGGGGCTGCCCCCAGGGCTCCCTGTTCCTGGCTGTGGGGATGTGGCGGGTCCTGGCTGCCAGGCCCTGCCCTGCAGCCCCAAGGAGCTGTGGGGTCCGCAGGGACCCTTGCAGCGCCCTGAGCCTTGCTCTCAGAGATGCCTGCTGAGGATCTTTCAAACTGTTTCAGCCTTGATTTTCTGAATGTCAGGAAGAGTCCCAAAGAAGCTAAGTTAGCTGTAGTCACTTTAAAATGTAAAAGATGATTATTTTTTTCTTCTCAAAATGTTTTTAAGTACACACAGGAGTTACCTGCAGTTTCTCTCGAGTCCTAGAGTACATTTTTGTCCTTTACTTATTTCTTCCTTTCAAAGCTCATCCCACTAGCAGACAAAAATTAAGCTTCTACCTACTCCTCCACAAATCCCTGTTGTTTGTTGTGCACTTTCAGTTGAACATCTGCTGCAGGGAAGTGGGATTTGGTGAACATTTTTTATTAATGTGGACTAATGATGTATTGGCACATGCCATCAACATTGCTTTTTTTCACAAAAAGTCCTGGATTGTCTGTGTACATAGCAATGGGTAAATGGGTCAGTCTTTCTCCTGTGATGATGGGCCCCAGCAGGGAGGACAGGTGGAAGAGGCAGCTCCTGCATGGGCTGTCAGGAGGGAGAAGTTGTCCTGTGCAGCAGGAGCTGCCGTTCCCACCTCCCTCACCTGTCTCTTCTTCTGCCTCCTCCATTCCCTGTTGCAGAAGCCACTCGCCACCATGTTTATTTAGGCAGCATCATCCAATTCTGCTTGTGGTTCTAAGAAGCTTATTCCTAATTAATTGCCACAGAATGCACAGAATCCCAGAACGTTAGGGATTGGAAAGGACATCGAAAGATCATCTAGTCCAATCCCCCCACTGGAGCAGGAACACCCAGATGAGGTTACACAGGAATGTGTCCAGGCAGGTTTTGAATGTCTCCGGAGAAGGAGACTCCACAACCTCCCTGGGCAGCCTGTTCCAGTGTCTGTCACCTTCACTGTGAAGAAGTTTCTTCTCATGTTTAAGTGGAATCTTCTGTGTTCCAGTTTGTACCCATTGCCCCTTGTCTTATCGTTGGTTGTCACCAAGAAGAGCCTGGCTCCATCCTCATGACACTCGATACGCTCCACTCCCTTAATCATCTTCATGGCTCTGCGCTGGACTCTCTCAAGCAGTTACACATTCAGTGGGAATGTGATTTACTGGAGGGTGTAGTCACTCACATTCTGCAGTTTATGGAGTCTTACCCAAACCATTGGTAGCAACTAGTTGAGGGGAGGTCTCCTTCAGACCACTGGACAATAATTGCCTTCCCAGCCTGGCCACTCTTTTTAAGGCTACAATAAGTTTAAAATTCTAATTACAAGAAAACCAAAATTGAGTGTTTATCCCACTTAAGGTTTAATTTTTTTTTTCTTTTGTGAAATTTCCATCAAAAGACCTCTCGTAAGTCAGAAATCAAAACCAGGGTGTGACCTTGCCAGCGAGACTGCAGCAGTATGTATGGAAAGCATAGGACTTGTAAGCTACTGCCTTCTGCTGGGTCAATGTCAACCATCAGGCATCCTTTACCAACACAGACATGCTGCAAGACTCAGCCATGCTGAGTAAGCCATATTTTTATTGCAATGACCTGTTTTGTTGGAAGTTGAACAGTTCTTACCCTTTGGTGCTGCATACAGGTTTGTCGGCAGGCTTGACCTTTTTAACACACAGGTATTGCTAGACCAGTAAAGCTTTAGATTAAGCAGAGCTAGAGCTTGAGCAAAAGCATTTTCTAGTTCTCTGAATAAAATAAAGTATGCAAAAGGAAAAAAAGCTATGCGTGTGTATATATATATATATGAATATATATATATTTAAAGTTTTTTGTATGGTTGCATCCACAAAAGAAAAAAAAGTCCGTAGAAGAATAAGAAGCGGTATAAAAACTGAGATGTCAGCTGAGTGCTAGGTTTTTCCCCCTGCTTCTCATCAAGCAGGGCTTTCAGGTTTGAGCTAGGCTTTGGTGGCATGCAGAAAATTGTGTGTTGAAGATTGCACTTTTTTTTTTCTCAATCATCATGAGATGCATGGAAAATCTCTCTGGAACTTCTATATATAAATTCTGAAATTGACCATGGTAGGTCTTGGGATGCCTGTGATATTTTGCATATTGTATAAAGTTTACAAAAGTGAAATTGAGATAGAAAGTACTTATTACTCTACTTTCCATGTGGATGTTAAAATTAGTTACGGTCCAATAATATGCAAATTATCATGAATTTCTGTTCAAAATGAAAAGCATATCTGGATTTATAAGGGAATTTCTCATAATCCAATCATTGTTTTCTAGTGCATATTTCCCTTTAAATTGCAAATCAGTTTTGTGTATATAGCATGTGATTTATGCTGAGTTTTATGTAAGTTGTCTTATAAGTGTGTCTTTTTATTTCTCTCCTTTTTTCGTTAAGAAAAAAATAATTTTCAAAGATTTTTCTGGGACAATGGGAAGAAAATATAGACAAAGTGTGTGATCCAGGCAAGCTTTCCTTCAGTCTTGTGTTTTCTGATGATGGGAGAAATGGTGCACCAAATTCTAGTTTCAATTGAGTACTCGATCTTCTTGATCTAAAGTTGAGTCATTTTAAAAAAATGAATCATAATTTTTAATGTGGACTTACTCTTAAAAGGTTTTGAACTTAGTATGTAAATTTGTCGTCGGTGATAGAAAGTATCTTCGTTAGGACTGAAAGACAGTTAAAACAAAAGTCAGAAACTTTGACACTTTTACTGTTACATATGCAGGTTTCTTATTTCTAATGTCATTATTTAAATTGTTTTGCCTTTATTCTGAAGCAGTGCAACATTAGCCTAAGTCTCATCTATATAACTGTTGTTTTGCAGTCTTTATTTTAAAATAGGATTTCTGCAACATTGTGGGATCTGGCTGCTCTTCTCCCATGTTCTAGTAGTAGCTTTTCAGTTAGCAGTCTTCCACACCGTGCCTAACCTGTTTGTTCTGCCCCAAACTCACTGGGGCATGAGGTGGGAAATCACGTCTCACCTCACCCAAGGAAAGCTCTGGTTCCTGGACCACAGTTTTCCTTTTTCTCCTTCTACCCCCTTGGCTAAATGAACATTGCTGCATTCTATCCAAATTGCAACAGAACGATGGGTTGGACGATAAGAGTTTAAATCCATTCAGGCAGAGGAGTGAATTGAAAGTCTTCTGTGCCTAAAACACTGTGCAAGTGAGTAACGAAAATGATAAAATTGTGAGAACAAAAAAAAGAGAAATGTTTCATGAAACAAACCTTATATTCAAAGCTGTGTGAAATTCATACTGTGCCAGCTATAGCTTTGCAGATAAGATGGGATTTAACCACTGAAGTTGACAGGCTATGTGCCATATCTACACCAATTTAGGAACTCTCTCTCTTAAGAAGAGCTTGGAATACAGAGACTTGGACAAGAAGGAATTTGTCCTTGATTTGAACAACAGATACGAGCAGTCTCACATAGTCTCAGACCATGTTTATATTTTAACGAGTGGTGCTTATGAATTTGCCGAGTCTGCTCACAAAGCAGTAAGTTGCTTAGTTATGCAGAACATCTGTACTTGTAGGTAACACTGAGAACACAGGTTCTGGTTTGACACTTGTGTTTGCACCACCATGTTCCAGCGGGTATGTAGATTATTTGGATCAGACTAAATAACTGTAATGGAATCCATAGCATTATTGCTATTTCCTAGTTTGGAAACTTAGCAAAAAAGTTACTTCTGTGTATATCCTCTGGAATTTTTTTCTATTTTTCACAGAAATCATGTACTTGACTTTTTAAATTAGAATTGAGAACATTTTATTGGAATTTCTAATTTTTTTTTTTTTAATGTGATCCCCAAATAAAAGTGAAACTTGAAAATTATGCTGTTCTTCGTATCCCTTTAGGTCAACTTATTAAAGATGGAACGTATGCCTAATACCAGTTTGCCTACTATAGGCTGAGGAAGGAAAATTAATTTTTCTGAGGCATATCAGCACTGTTAAAGAACACACATGCAGAAGATTGTCACTTGGTGTTTGACTTAAGATATAGATATGTCATTTTGAGCGTTTTAAAAGATCTCTATTCATGTTATTTTGGATACTGTCACATGAACTGATAAAATGATTGAATGACTTTGAATAAAGTGGGTCTGCCTTGGCTGTGAAATATATGTCATGATGCTCGTAATAAATACTATTCCTGTCCAGAATGTGGACGTCTCTTGAAGAGTTTTGCTGGGACAACCAGAGCAGAATTTACATCCGCAGACCCTTTTGCGTGGCAGTTATTTCAAGCATGGAATTAGTTATGCTTTTTGGATGTCATTGCTTTAAGCTCATGCATGAAAGAGGTGAATAGTTGTGTTGTTGCTGGAATAGAGAATGTTTTAGTCTTAATTCTACTTGACTAAGAAGAGTATGAACAAAATTAAAAGCAAAGATTTGATTTATTTTTAATAAGTTACATAACACAGGTTTTGGTTTTAATTACAGTTGCATAGGCATAATACTCATTTAAAGATGAATAGGCTTTATCTGGCAAAATATGAATGAAAGAAGCATGGTCATTGCTGGGAGAAAACCTCAAGACACTGTTTTAAGACTGCTAGAAAATGAGCCATTTCTATTTTATTTCTTTATGATTTTTTTTTGGCTAATAAAAGGGATGTAAGAAGACCTTGCTGTCATTCTGTTTGATGTGTATTTAACCTCTTTCTTCCAAAGTTCAGAAAAACCCTTTCTTAGGATGAAGTTGAATCACTTCTGTCATATATTGACTGATCTCACGCTGCCGCTTTCATAGTTACTGACTTCATTATCATAAAATGCAATGATTTTTATATACAACCGTGTATATGACAACTGAAAAAAAATCTTGAAATAATAGAGACCAAGTAAAATAAGAAATTTTTGTCAGTCATCCATTTGTGTACTTGTGCTGATAAATATCTAACTCATCAGCTTCTAATTACAGTTCTTAATAAAATTCATTTCTTAACATATTGATTTATTCTTTTTAATATTTTTTCTTTCTTTTACATAAAGCTATAATTATTTGCTGTATTTCAAATGACACAGCAATAAGACTATAGATGACTTTATCAATTAACTATTTGCTGTGACTGCTCATGAGACCAGCTAAACTCCATTACTTGCAGTTGACAGTAACATTGAAATACATCCAGTTAGTGAAATTAAACTGCTTTATTGAGGCCACACATTGTTTGGGGTGCTTACATGTAAAAAAAAAATCATAAAATGGCAAACATTGGGAAAAGCCATTCTTATTACAATCTAAACTGTGTATGAGCACCTCTTCAGCACCTCTTAAAACGGAATTTACTGGTGTGTCTTGTTTATAGCTGTTATGAACTGATACAAAGCTATTTTTGAAATCCTTTACTGCTGCATTTTCTCCTTCCTGGTCATACAATTTATTAAATGTATTGTTTAGAGTCAGGTTTAGGGCGCTGAATTGCTTTAACTTCTAAGAACTATTACGATGCTGTCTTTTGTTGGTATAATTAATAAATCCTTAAGACTAGGTCCTAATGTTTGTAATTGTGTCTAACTAAATGTTCTTGATGCACCCTTTGCTTCTCTCCTTCCCTTCCAGATTTCTTGTAGAAATAAAGTTTACCCGTTTTCTTCTTTAATGCATCTGCTACTCTTTACTGCTTCATGGTTTACTTCAGTGTTGTGGCTATTATGCACATTGACCATTATGGACTCAACTACTGCATTTTAAAGAAAAAATTGAGTTACAATTATTTTTACAGTATTGCTAACATATTTAAGGTAGAAAAGATAGTTTTATGCGTGATGTATTCTAAGAGAATCTGAGTTTAAAGCTTTTACATAGTGGCTGCTTATAGAAAGAACTGGTTTTGTTATTCTGCATGTAGACAAAAAACAATTGAAAATGTTAAACCTGTGTGCTTCTGAACTTCAGGGATTTTCCACATTTCTGTAAGACAAAAGTTGTTCTGAAGTTACTGTAGCTGGCAGTGGTTAGAACATCTGAGGTCTGCAAAAACTGAGGTTTCAATAGAAACATTTGTTTTCTGTGACATGACCACAGAAAAAGTTTTTTTTTCTTCAAGTTTCCACTTCATCTTGATATTGTGTGGCTCCTCTGACAGTTCCTCTACTCACTGGCAGCTGCGCCAGAGGAGATTTAGTAGCGCTGTTGGGAGTGACCATGTTCCGTAGATGACTCAGGTTTCAAGGACAAGAGAAGTAACTTGAAATAGTCCTTGCAAACAACTCCAGAAATATGCTACTTAACAGTAGTTAAGGGCTTGGTCAAAGAATGTTGGTTTCTGAGCTGATTTTTACGGTACTTGGTAGAGAGGGTATAGTATGCTCTCATTTTCTTTCTGCCCACAGCTCTCATACAGCTAGAGAAAATTACTAATGTGAATTGAGAAAAGCTATTAGCAGTTTGGTTGTTTTTTCTTTAATTACAGTTCATAATATGTAAATCAGTTTTCTGTATTCTCATTTTCTCTCTCTTTATTCTTCATCCAGATTCCACCAAGAAAATTAAGGACGTCTTAGAAGAATTCCATGGCAGTGGTGTATTAGCAAAATATAATCCTGAAGGGGTAATTCTTTTTCTTTCTTCAATGGTCAGAAATGGTGGGGAGAAACATTTACAAATGTTGTAGCAAATCTAAACATCTGAAATAGAAGATTACTTATAAATCTGCTGTTTAGAGTATTTGAAACTGTTTGGAAAACAAAAATATGAGTATTTTGAAAAGCTAAAAGTTCATAAACATTACATTGCACAGCCCTTCCTAATAGTTTACATAAAACCACATTTTCTTTTATAAGATTTAAACAAACAGACACACAAAAGAAAAGCAAACAGCCCTTACGGTAAGGTTAACATGCTTCCCAATTCTTTTTAAGGATTGGAAATATTAAGTATGGTTTCAAAAGTTAGAAAAGTAAAATCTGTTCACGTTCGATTTCTTTTTAAATTCTGTTTCTCTTGTGTTGTTTCTGGTAGTGGGATCCCCATTTTGTTATAAGACGAATAATTCAGCTGAAAAAAAAGTGTGTGTGTGTGCATTGTCACTACAGATTCACTACAAGACAAAACATTCTGGTTTGGCTGGTAGAAAAAGCCAGATTTTTTTATTTTGGTACCCTCAACTGCAATTTGTATCTGCTTAGCACATCCCAATAGCGTGATTCAAAATGTAGCTAAACAAAAACCTGTTTCAGTAATGTTTCTAATAGTAATGTTTTTAACTGTGCTTGCATTATGTGGAATTCAGGACAGAAAAACACTCGAACAGTTATGAATATTACTTGATCTTACATTTCAAGATATAAAAGGCAAGAATGATTGTGAAATAAGGTCAATATAACTCATTAAGTATTGAAAAATTATTGGACACTCAACTTTGCAAAGCATAATGTTGATCATTTTAATTTCTGAAGAAAATATTTAATAATTCAGTAAAATAGTATAAGTTGATCTTGTAAATGATCATCTTAAATTTCCATTATTTTAGTTAATTAGAATCTTAGATTATAAAGGGAAGGATGGGAATGCTATGATCATCTAATTTATTCTCCAGTGTAACATTGGCTGTAGGACCTCCCGTAACTGATTTTTGTTAGAGGTAGACATGTGTGTCACTTTTTAATTTTTTTTTTCACTTTTAACTTTTGCAGGGGTTTTTTTGTGCTCCTAGTGTATGTGATACAATGGTCTTAATTTATTATCCATAGTTTTTCTTGAAGTTCTTCACTTTCAGTCATCATACAAGATTCCAGTTTTGCGAAATGTAACCTTTTAAAGTACAAAATAATTGCGCGGTTTATGCGTATTTAAATAACATACTGCCATGTAGGTAACGCATTATCAAGTTATCAGGGTTTGTGTGTGAAGTTGTGAAATTAGTCTCTTTTAACAAAGTCATTCCTCCAATTTGGGGGTGTGTAGAAGTTGAGTCATGGCAAAAAGCGATGGGACAACTGCTCTGACCAAAGCCAGCTGAACTGGCAGAATTTGTGCAAAGCTGTAATTAATAAACACAGTTGGTCCTGAGCTGAGTCTATGATTCTGTATAGCATTTCCCAGAGTTCTTAACTGCACAGTGATTTGTTTGCAGAATCCTACCAGTGTGCTGAAGCATCCAGGGATTACAGAGCTGCAGAGCTCCCAAGCCAGTGAGCAGGATGGGACGGGAGGAAAGAATGCAAGTCAGACACCCTGTGGTGGCTTCAGTGTCTTCAGCAGGGATGGTTCTTCACTACGACTGGGTCAATGTTGGGCCCAGGCTGACTAACCCTGACAGCTTTTGTACTTAGACTTCAGGGAGTGCAACATAAAGAAGGCACAGCTAGCACTGAACCTACTTTGGATCTAGTAGCTCAAGTTTCAGGCCATACGCTGCTGAACTGGAAGCAAAGGGACTGAGTTGGACTTCAGTTGAGTGAATATTCCAAGTCAGACAGAACTCCCTTTGCACAGGCGTGCCTATATTTTTGGCATGCATTCAACCTGCTCTGTGGATAAACTTTACAGAATGATTTGCAAGTTGATTGTGTCTGGTCAGATGAGGACTCCTGGAGTTGCATGTACTATTTAAGTAATTAATTGTTGTCTGTAAATAAGGCGACGAAAACTGACTGATCCAGCTGAAATCAGTCATAGTGCAGCTTTTTAGTTCCATGTATTATAGACGGCTCTTCTATTTGGTTGCTGTATTTTGTAGGGGATAGCATCATGCTTCCATTTTAGCTCTTCATTTATTTCCTAGATCACTGTCTTGTAAGCACTCCAAGTATTTTTCAAATCTTGTCAATATTCTGCCAAAAAGTGGTGCCAGTTTTTTACTACAGACGTGAGACATATAGCTATGGCAGATTTAGCCATGTGATGTATTTATGTACTTAAGAAAAAGCCTTAAGAACTTCCTATTTCAAGTTTCTCCCTGCTTAGAGGTTTCAGGAATTCATTCTGCTCCATTGCTTCTATATTGCAGTTTTTTATTACAAGCTGATTTCATAAGACAGAAATAGCAAAAGAAAAGCTATTGGTATTCGAAGCTTGTTACCTGAAGTCATCTGGTTTGTTTTTCCATTATCTTATATCTTGTCTAGTGAGTGGGTTTTGGGCTTAGTGGAAATGATGTATCTGATTATCAGAAGGTCATCCAGTATAGGGAGTTTATTTATGGAGCTTTTACTCTCTGTTTTCAATGTAAGGGAGATGACTAAAACTTCTACAAATGCTACTGAACCTCTGCCCTTCCACCTTCTTCTCTAAGTCAGTGTCAAATATGTAATTAGGAATAGATTTTATACCTGATGTAAGACACACAAGTAGATTAAGATCAGCCTCCTGGAAAGCTGTGATTTATAAATTTTCTTTCTATCAGTTGAGATTTATTTTAGTTAATTAATTTCAGCCATTTGACTTTGAGGGGAACACTGATTAGGCCAGCAAGAATTAGGAAAGCAGATGGAGCTAAAGGCTGTATCTAAACGGGCACTAAGTACACATCATTGTCTGCTTGTGGTCCTAGTGTCATCATCACTTTTGAGGGATCTGTTTAAGTGCACCATAATATCTTGTTTACCTGCTTACCTGCTGACTGTCTAGAGCCCTTAGAGTTTATCAGTGCATGAAGAACGAGAGTGTAAGGTGCGTGGAGGTGTCTCAGCCAGACAAGCAGTCAGAGCGCAGCTGGGGTCTGCAAGTGGAGCAGGGCACTGCTCCAGAGTTCCACAGTTCGGTTGTGGATAAAAAGAATAAATGTGCATATGCAGAAAGACCAGGAAAGTTATGACGATGAGTGCATGACACAAGGCACATTTGGTGGTCTGATCTGCCCAGGGAGGTGAAGCCCTAAGTTTTGCAGAATGTTTGCAGTCAGGTTGCAATCATCTGCCTTCTCCAAAGGATTTTTGCATTTTTTGAAGTAGTGCTGATACTACTTAGAAGCTTTCTTTAGGGTCCTTCTGATTTCCAGGGATCTTAAAGATTTTCTAACTCTGTCAACATATCAAAGATAAGTCCGGTGACTCTAGTTTAGCAAAAGTCCAGCACAATCAGTGTGATTTATGCAGAGAATACACCTGTATTTGTAATTTAAAGGTAGTACCTCTTACTGGGAAGTAGTGATAGGAGTTTCGATTAAGGTAGAAAATTAATATGGCACCCACCTTTATTCAAAAGAATAAAAATTATTAGAAACTAAAGCAGCATATAATGATGACTTTTGCAACAGTGCTTGTTAGTTTTTATAGAATCATAGAGTCATTTAGGTTGGAAAAGACCCTTAAGATCATTAAGTCCAACTGTTAACCTAACACTGCCAAGTCCACCACTAAACCATGTCTGTGAGCACCACATATTTTAAACACCTCCAGGGACGACGACTCAACCACTTCCCTGGGCAGTCTCTTCCAATGCCTGACAATGCTTTCCGTGAAGAAATTTTTCCTAATATCCAATCTAAACCTTCCCTGGTGCAACTTGAGACCATTTCCTCTTGTCCTATCGCTTGTTACTTGGGAGAAGAGACCAACACCCTCCATGCTACAACCTCCTTTCAGGTAGCGGTAGACAACAGTAAGGTCTGTCCTCAGCCTCCTTTTCTCCAGGCTAAACAGCCCCAGTTCCCTCAGCTGCTCCTCATCAGACTTGTGCTCCAGACCCCTCACCAGCTTCATTGCTCTTCTTTGGACACACTCCAGCACCTCAATGTCTCTCTTGAAGTGAGGGGCCCAAAAGTGAACACAGGATTTGAGGTGCAGCCTCAGCATACTCGTGCTGAGTACAGGGGCATGATCACTTGCTTAGTCCTGCTGGCCACACTATTTCTGTTACAAGCCAGGATGCTGTTAGTCTTTTTGGCCACCTGGGCACACTGCTGGCTCATGTTCAGCTGGCTGTCGACCAACACCCCCAGGCCCCTTTCCACTAGGCAGCTTTCCAGCGACTCTTCCCTGAGCCTGTAGCACTGCCTGGAGTTGTTATGACCCAAAGGCAGGACCTGGCACTTGGCTTTGTTGAATCTCATACAATTGGCCTCAGCCCGTCGACCCAGCTGGTCCAGATCCCTCTGTATGGCTGTCCTACCCTCCAGCATATCAATACTTCCTCCCAACTTGGTGTCATCTGCATACTTACTGAGAGCACACTCAATCCCCTCATCCAGATCATTGATAAAGAGATTAAACAGAACTGGGCTCAATACTGATCCGTGGAGGACACAACTCGTGACTGGCCACCAGCTGGGTTTGACTCCATTCACCACAACTCTCTGGGCCTGGCCATCCAGCCAGTTTATTACCCTGTGAAGAGTACGCCTGTCCAAGCCATGGGCAGCCAGTTTCTTGAGGAGCATGCTGTGGGAAAGTGTCAAAGGCTTTACAAAAGTCCAGGTAAACAACATCCACAGCCTTTCCCTCATACACTAAGTGGGTCACCTTGTCATAGAAGGAGATCAGGTTAGTCGAGCACCTCCGCCAGCTCCCTCAGCACCCTTGGGGGTGGATCTCGTGTGGCCCGATAGACTTGTGTGTGTCCAAGTGGTGTAGCAGGTTGCCAACCATTTCCCCTTGCATTATGGGGGCTTCGTTCTGCTCCCCAACCCTGTTTTCCAGCTCAGGGGCCTGAGTACCCAGAGAACAAATGGTCTTACTATTAAAGACTGAGGCAAAGAGGCATTAAGTACCTCAGCCTTGTCCTCATCCTTTGTCACTGTGTTTCCACTCGTGTCCAGTAAAGGATGGAGATTCTCCTTAGCCCTTCTTTTGTTGTTAATGTACTTACGGAATTTATCATTGTATTCACTTCTGCTAAGTTGTTTCATTAACAGTTATCCTTGGCAACAAGTAATTTGTTTGTTTTTTTTTTTTAAAGTGAACAGAGATGAAAGATAGGCATTGTATTGACTTTTTTCCTTGGTTATCTGTCATTGCATGGTTAAAAATAAATTGCTTGCGCTCTCTAATCAAGACTAGAATGCTGACTTAGAACCATTTTCTTGTCGTATGTGCTAATGCAAGAAAATGGGATATTCTGTCTAATGTCTTAAACCTGTTCATCTGCATCACTAACCTTCCATCAAAAATAGTTCTATTATGAAAACAGAGCCTGAGTGCTACGACGCTGCGCTAATGTACGTGTGTTCTTTCTTTCCTTGCATGCGTTACAGAAACAAGATATACTTAATCAAGTAAGTAATCTTAATTTTATTTTTTATTTTTGTTATGCATAGGAGTAGTATCTTTCATAGGCTTCCACTGAGATGTCACTTTTACTAATAAATACTGCATGTGTCTGTTCTGTCAGATAATAAACAAATATTTAAAGCTGAGAGCAAAGTGCACTCTTTTTCTGCTGGCAGACTTTTTCACTAGGTCAATTCCATTTTGGTCATTCACAGTACATAGTTTTGCTAACATTAATTGAGAGAAATACAAAAAAATAATTTAAGAGCCAACATTTAACTGGTTTCACACTTATCACAGAAATTTCAGCTTACTAAGGAGATATAAAATACTGTTTCTATAATCATATAATGCCATTTATAGGTAGCAGGCTTAAAAATGCAGATTTTATCATTTGAATAAGGTTTATGGTGTGCTTTAAGCAAGTGTGACTTTATAGCAATTGCAAGAGAAATGGTTAAAGAGCTGAGCATCAACCCAAGACTTCCTGAGAAGCTTCAGGAGCCTGAAAGCAGGTATAAAAATACAATGATCAAAAAAGAAAAAAAAAAAAGCTAGGGAAGAAGGACTAATCAAATGAACTAGTTTTTTAAATGACCTAGTTATTCTTCCTTTGTAGCACAGAGGTGTTAAAAAGCCCCTGCTTTGCTGTTCTGGGAAGAGGCAGATGGAACTTGAGGAGAATGAAAAAGTCAAGAGACTGAAAGGATTATTTTTGTAGGAACCCCTCAGTTTCTGGGGTCAAAGGCCAGTTGAGCTTTGGGAGGTGTGTTACTGAGAGCAGTCCTGCCCGTTCACAGAAGGGCTCAGTTTTCTTCCGATGACCAACATTACTTTTTTAGTAAGCTAACAGAGTGACTGTAATGGGTCCTGAAAGAGAAGGTGTTCAGGTTAAAGCAGTGTGTCTAGGACCAGTCTTGAGACTAATCTCAGTATTTTTGCTAATAACCATGTCAAAAATAGATGGATACTAACAGAATCAACTCGCTAAACCAAATTCAGGAATTATTGCTAAAATGGAGCAAAATCTGAATATTATGCTGGAAAAGCTTGATGACTTTATGGACTATAGTAAGTGGAAATGGAACAAATCCAGTAGTGCAGATTACAGCGTGGTTTACTCTGGGACTATTGACATTGTTAGATAAATTGCTGTGTATGGTAGTAGATCATAAGATAATTGCAAAGCATCGTTGTGGTTTGATCATGAAGAAGAGAAATATATTGCTGGGGCATCGTAGTGGTATTCCTGGGGCGATGGTGGTCTGAGAACAAGAGAAGAAAAAGTAGTGTCTTAAGCCCATTGGCATAAGTGGAAAACTAGTTAAAATTTCAAGCATGCATAGTGTGGGTTGAAAGAAGGATTCTTGCGCTGTTTCCCTCTGCTATGTTCTTTGATCTGACAGAAGATAGCAATTTACTATAAAGACTTTGCCTTATTATAATATGTAAAGTGAAGGATTTCTACTACAGATAGGAAGATTTAATTTTCTATAAAAAGGTACTGCAGAAACCACATCTTTCTGCTTTTGACCAAATGATGAGACAAAATTAACTGAAATTGTAACTAATTTGCAGAAGGGTTAGTAGGATGTGGAGAATTATAGCGTATTTATTATGAAGGAGGAGCCTGTCCCTCGCATGTTGATAACTGAAGACCAAGAAAGGATGTTGAATCTCTGTAGCTACGAAAGTGAAAAAACTAGCAACTTGTGAGTGTCACCAGCCGAGAACTCTACCCTTCAGACACTGGGCACTCTGTTTTTCTGGGTCTCTGGGCAGAATTTCTAGGGAAAGAGCTTCCTGGATAGCTGGAGAGTTGGGAAGCCTGCCAGGCAGAGATGCTGGCAGTCTGGCTGTGAGCCTGCTTTCTGTGGAAAGTGTTGAGGGCACTGAGACGTAAAATGTTCCAGATAGTCAATTTCTGCTGCAAAACCGTTCAGTTTTGAACATTTTTAATGATCTTTAGTGGTCCCTCTGTCTCCTTCACTCAGTGCTAACATCTCTCCATCCTTGTTGTCTTCCTTCCCTTGTGATACTTCCCCTCTCTGCCTTCAGATCCCATTTTTGTCCTTTCTTTCCTCTACTTTTTTGCATTGCTCAGTATCTTATGTTTAAGCTTTATGAACCTCATACTGCTTTCATTTACATGTTACCTATTCTCATAGTGTGTTTAATGCCTAACTCAAGGACTATTTTCCCGCTCTGATGTACACTGGATACTGTTTCAAAGTATTTTAAAAGGAAAAAAGATTATTTTTTTATTTTTTTAGGGTACCACTATCAGTATCTAGATAGAATTTGTTAGAGAATTTTAAGCTGTCTTGACCTTAAGGCCAGAGGAGTATGCTGCTTAAAGCTACACCTTTTTTAAAAGAAAAAAAAAGTGGAAGGTCACACTGATGTCTTTTATTGAGAAGTGAAAGACTACTCTGACAATATTTCAGCTCCTCTAACAGCACGAAAACAGCATTAATATGGTACCAATTATGATACTGACTTACAAAGTATGAAAAATGCTATATTCATATTTTCATATTAATGCGAAATATCAGCTAAGTTGTTCTTAAGGTGAAATAAACACAGAAATTCCTTCATAAATGTCACATTTAGTGTATTTCTTGATTTTTATATTGCCATCGATGAATATGCATTTCAGGTCAGTATACATGCAATGGTGCAATGTTTATGCAAAATTATGAGTGACAACTATTTATTCTGCTAGTCATTGGTGATAGATTTTTTAATGTTTAACTACTAAGATGTGTTCAACATCAATAGAAAAGTATCTGTCTGTGGTTTTAAATGATTGTAATTTTAATTGTATTATGCTGTACCTTCATTTGATCACTATGTGTCTGAATTAATGCTGTGAAAGAAATCACAGGTGAGAGGTATTTGGCTAATGGGTATTTGGAATCTGTGAAACAAAACCAAATAAAGACATTTTCTTAAGAGAACTGCATTTATTGTTGAAATCCTGTTGAATTTTTAACAGTGGGAACTCTGAAGCCATCAAATCAGTGCTGTGTTGGTGCTATAGTGTTCTTTGGTTTACATCCTCTTTGTAACAGTTGAGTAATTAAGGACTATGTAGTGCTTGTAAACAGTTCTGCGGGTGTTTATGTTGCCTGGTCAGAGACAGGGCAGGGATATTTTATTTACCTACAAAGGATGTTATCTAGAAATTGCAGGCAGTGACAAAGCTCTAGAACAGCCTGATTTTCATTAGTTTTGTTAGTTTCTGGTTTATATTTCTAAACATGTTTAATTTACTGTAGGTTTACTCAGGCTGAATCAGGAAAGACATGTTCAAGTGCCTCACCCAGAGTATTTAATTATGACTGGGTGTGGTCTGGTGGTGGTTTTATGTGTGTGTATATATATATATATGTATTTTTAAAAAATTTTTTTTTTCTGAAGAACAAAATATCCTTACACATCTATATAATCATGTACTAAACAAAACCTGCCAGTAGTACATTTTTATTTTTTCTTGCCCAGAAACAAGACTGGGATGAGACTGCGGTGGTTGGTGAATACATTCCAGATTTATTTTTGTCATTAGCATCAATTTATTATAATAACATGAGAAGATAGTACAAGATTATGCTTAAAACTCTAGTTACTGCATAAAAATTGAGTCTTCCCATTTCCATTTTGGATGCTTTGTTGAGTTTACTTCTTTGAAGAGACATGTTAGCTGAGGGAAAATTTTGGCAGTTATAGATGTCTGTCTTATTGATCAAATATTATTTGGCCATATGGAATATTTGGTAGGAGCAGCCTGTGCGAGCATGTGATTTTTTTTTTTCCCCCTCCTTGTAAACTTTCATCTCAGTGGATGAGAATTCAGATGCTGCTTTATCTAAAAAATAATTGTACTTGGTTACTAGAACTTTCAAAATGAATTATGTACAAAATTGATTAAATCAAATGCTTAGATCAGAAAATGCTAAAGACTTTCGATTTAAACCAAACTCCACCCTGATGTACAATGGCGATCTCCATGAGGAATTCCAAATTTAGTTTGAATTTCTGCCATATGAATATTAGAAATACATTTTAAACACCAAAAACTTATGCATTCTCATATAATTCATGTTTTCTAGTTAATTAACTCTCAATATGCTCTCTCCTTTTTTTCCACGTGTTTTGGAAAAAGTCAGCTTTTGCGACATTGTCAGAATCAATGAATCTTCAAAACTTGGACTTTTAGTGGGGGTGCTTTAACATTGCTTTTCATAGCTAGTCATGTAATCGTCACTAATGCACTAGCATTGATGCGTGCGATTGTTGTCATAGCATTATGTGTGAATAAAGGCCCTGTAACATCATCTCCTTCTCAACAGCTCATTTTTCAGATATTCGGTCAATATAAATTGTTTAAAAGAAAATAATCAATTAAGTGGACCTACCCACAAACAAAAATAACCCAGAGCTATTACCGTCAGTAGATTAAAGCTGATTATACTCTACATTTTTGGCACCATTTGGAGATCAGCAACATAATTTAAAAAGTAATTGATTGACAATTATATTTCAACATAATTCTCTTTCCATTATCTCTGAACTGTTCTCTTTAACAAGTGAAAACCATATTTCATGGAAGTCTGCTGGAATGAACAATTTATTTTATTTTTCCCCTCTCATACATTCCGTTTTCCAGGATGACGGAAACAGTGGCTTCTGTTGAAATATTTTGTACCAATTTAAAAAGAAAAAGACCAAAGAGAATGTGGGATTTTGAAAGAGTTTATGGGTGGAGATTAATTCCAAACACTGGATCATGTCTTGTTCTCATTTAATGTGGCCAGTGTGGTGGGGAGGAATAAAAGGAGTTATTATTCTACCCCTCCCTGCCCTGACCCACCCACAACGGCAACTCTTTTGTCAAGAGACTATTAATAAGTTGCTTTTTTGCGTCTTGTGAGGAGAAAGAAAGTGGAATGATACAGCTTCTTTTCCTTCCTTCTTCATGTCATCCAGCAGAACTGGTTGTTTCTCTTATACCAGCTTGGAAAATAGAGGAGGCAGTTAGACCTCTTCTCCTGCAGTTTGGTGTTAGGGTACATGTTGAGTCAAAAGCTGTCATTTTTTTCTGTCTAAATATTTGTTCTCGTCAAACATCTTAATATGGTAGGAGTTAAAATATTACATAGCATAGTTAAAACCTCTGAATAGTTTTCTTTATAATACAATAAGCATAGTTAAAGCTTTTGAACAGTTTTCTTCACAATACAGTAAAGGATGCAGAATTTGCATTACTGATATATGTCCTATTTGTAACTGAGAAACCATGTTTTGTGTATTCTCAGTATCAGGATATACTGAGTTGTGACGTCTATACCATGTAGAGTTCTGTGTATGTTGGCACAGAACACACATAAATTCATAAATCCTCACAATATGCATACATCCTCACAATATGCATACTTGCATTTTTCTTGATCTTACATTTCTGTGTGCCATCAGTGAAGCAGAAGAACAGGTTATAAAGTGGCACAGCTTAACTGCAGTAGGAGAAAGGAAGAAGTCAAATATACTCACAGAGTAGCATTTCCTTTTTTTTCAGTCACTTCTTCACCCACCCCATGCATCAGTTCTGCACTGTGAGATGGAGGAACAAGGGATGAGTTCCTGCAGCCGGCTTATCTTACCTATAATCACTCTCTTAGGGACACCACAACCTGAAACGCATAATTTAAGGAATATTAACTTCTGCTTAGCACAGAGCAGGGGAAAGCTTAATTGGTTTGGGGAATCCAATAGCTGTATGAATGCTTGAAATCTTGTAAGAAGAGGCCAGTGAAAGTTGCCAAGTGTCTCAAATTGCTGGCTTATAGTTTCCTGTATGTTCTTGCTTATGATTCCTGTGGGTCTCATGCACATGATTCATCAGCTCTCACCAATGCAGATTTTCACTACAAAAGAGATAAAGTGTGTGAAATTTTGTGATATCACCCATTTGAAGAAAGTAGAAGGCAACATTGTTGTATATGACCAGTCATCTGAGATTGATCCTATTCAATATGTGGTGGAGGATGATCAGAACATAGTACATTTGCTCTGGATTGGGGAAGGACAGGTTTCTGTTCTCTGCAAAGACACGGGACTGTGCTTTCAGTTAGCCATGACAGATCTTTTAAGGCAGATTTTATAACCTACAAACCTGTTAACGCGGGTGGAGTTCAGCCTCTTTCTCTCTGGCATGCGAAGTGTTAGAAGCCATTCTGCTCTCTGGACAGAATCAGGTATTTTGAGGCACTTCCATAGCCTGTTGTAGCCATAATCGGAAGATCAGGGACCTGAGCAGGCCCTGTACTTTTAGTTGGGTATTGGTCTGTATATAGAATCATAGAATCATTTCAGTTGGAAGAGACCCTCAGGATCATCGAGTCCAACCATAACCTAACCTAACTCCAGCACTAAACCATGTCCCTAAGAACCTCATCTAAGTGCCTTTTAAACACCTCCAGGGATGGTGACTCTACCACTTCCCTGGGCAGCCTGTTCCAACGCCTGACAACCCTTTCTGTGAAAAATTTTTTCATAATATCCAATCTAAACCTCCCGTGGCGCAACTTGAGGCCGTTTCCTCTTGTCCTATCACTTGCTACTTGGGAGGAGAGACCAACACCCTCCATGCTACAACCTCCTCTCAGGTAGCCGTAGACAGCAATAAGGTCTCCCCTCAGCCTTCTTTTTCTCCAGGCTAAACAGCCCCAGTTCCCTCAGCTGCTGATACAAAATTAGAAGACACCTGAAATTGTCGGTTATTTTGCCAAGCATAGTCACAGCTGCTACCTGGAAACCAGCCTTTCAATTCCTGTCTTTTCTGAGGCTGGGAGACTCAACCTTCTATGAACTAGCACTAAATTATTGTAATGCACTTATCAGTGACTGCCTGAGAAGAAACAGAACTCTTATCATAGCAACTGGAGATTTTTTCAAGCATATTAAGCATAGACCGATCTCCATTTCTTTTCCTTGGAGTCTTATATATTCTGGGAATCTGAGATTCAAAAGAAACTGGTGAGTGGGAAGTAAGAGCTCTTCTGGTATAGAGGAGAAAGAGAAGTAAGATGTGTGCATTCTTTAGTGGTATTAGTAGGTTAAAAGCTTCTCATCACAAATCTATGAGATACATGGGGTAACTGCAAAGAAATGTGCATATGGTCAGGATAGTGATATCAAAAGTAGTAGTTGCTTTATTCTCAGTTTTGCAGTATTCTGGGCAGTAACAGGAGAACAAAATTCCAGATTGCTTTGTTAACTGCGAATAAAGTGGGATTTTTAATACCTATAAAAATCCCAAACTAATTTTATTTTTTTTTTCTTCAAAATTGAGAATTCTGTATTCAGTGTGATCAGTGTCATCCTGGAAACGCTCTTGAAAAATGTAGTTTATCCTGAAAATTGTAATTTGTTTATCTTTTAAGCTGACAGGACTTTAATCTCTTGGTGACTTTCAACTCTTTTTAGTCAAGATTCCTTAGTAACATTTTTTCCTAGTTCAATGATTGTCATTTGTTTGTGTCGTTTTACGTGTGCTTGTTGTTCTGTCATAGGATTTCTTGTGATACGTTGGAAAGAATACACTAGTGGTCAGATTCCTGAGGCAGAGAAGAAAAATAAAAGCCCAGGCTAAAGAATTTTCTGCAGAATTGGCTTTTAAAATGTATTAGTATAAAAAAAATAGGAAAGCATATCAGAATGCTTGGTCAAAGCCATTAAGGAGTTTCCTAAGAGCTTTTAGCAGCAGAGGAAGAGGGAAATATAGTGTTCCATGGAGGGACTTTCTTCTAGATCTTAACTCAGTTCTGTGATTTGAGTGCAGATTATTTCTTATAATATTGCCTTCAGATGTGGTTGAAATCTCTCAAGAGTCCAAATCTGGGGTCTGTAGCTCATTTCCAGCCTTCCTCTCCACCCCATACACACTGACCCGGTGATGCTGCTTCTGGAATGGAGGAAAAGAATTCAGAAGCAGAGATGATGAGTTTGAAAGAAGGATCAATAGTTGCTGCTGTTTCCCCCGGTGCCTGCCTGGCTCAGTTTTTACCTCCCCAAATGCTCCCATCTGTGGATAAATGGCATCGTCTCTCTCCCTTCAGATTTTTAGTTTAGACAAAAAAGGTGCTATATGGCATTACCTTCTGCCACTTCGTATATCCATATAGCTAATGTTGGTTTTGTTATATATTCTTATATTTTACAATATCTGTAAGATATTGTAACTGAGTTCCTTGAGTAACTGGTTTTTATTATTTCACAAATATGATTATGAGTATAATTCTTGGCCTAATTATTTCTGTTTCATCCTGCTTCTTAAAGGGCTCTTTGAGGGAATTTTCTTCAAAGCAATGGGAGTTGGCAGAGCAAATCGTAATTGTTTGTGTTTGTAGCTTTCTTGTAAAGTGAAGGATGCCATAAGCTTCGGAAAAATTTCCACCACAAGACACTGGTTGGGTATGGGTTCTTTAACAAGACAAATTTGGCTGAAACTGAAGATCTGTGCAAATCTGTCTATATTTGCTTAGTCAGACATCACAACAGGAACATTCTCATAGTGTCTGGAAATAAGACAGATTAGTCTGTCTTGTTTCACTGTTATAAAAACTGCCTCTGCTATTCTTAAACATAAGAAAGTAATAGTGAGTTATTTGCAGTGATGAAACTTACTGTATGTAATATGTTCATGGCATTAACATTAAAAAAGCCTGTCAAGTGTTTTTGATTAATGGATGTTTGCCAAAATTTAATTGTAAAATATACGGAGCATGCGAGATGACATGCTATAGTCTCGGAAGCACTGAATGACCTCTCTGAACAATCTATAATTGCTGTTTGCTGCTTCATTTAGTAAATAACACTGTATATAATAGGTTATATACATTAATATTTATGTATATGCAATACATAAATTTGGTCTATTTCTTTTAGCATATGCTTAGATCCAAAATGGGTTACTTCCACTCTGAGTGAAGTTAGCACATAACTGTGGTATGGCAATTTAAAAATGAAAAGAAATAAAATTTGTCTCAGCCATTTTCTAGAAAATTTACCTAAACACCTTAAATTCTTCGCTGTGTTCAGAAGTACTGCCTTAACAGGTGCAACATTTTGGTATCTGTTTTGATACATTTCCCTAACTAGCCTGATTTCTTAAACATGTTCAGATCACCTCATGCAAAGGACTATTGCAGTAATTTGTTCAGCGACATCTTTACAAGTAAATATTTAATCATTTTGTTGGCATAGGCATACAGAAACGTCTTTTTCCCCTCAGTGAATCTTCAGATCTTCTCTGATACTTGGATACTCCCTAGAGAAAGAGATACAGGTTTGAATTTCCCCAGGCAAACAAGGGAATTCAGCCAAGGTAACACCCCCACTGGGGAGGTGTCTTTACCAGGAGATTTTTTTTTTTTTTTCCAAAAGGTGGGAATATGTGTTGCTTTTTCTGTGCCTTCACAAGGACATGGAGGACTCCGTTGCACTTGGTGCCCAGTGCCTTTTTTTTTTTCTTCCATGAACATGCATAGTGGGACCTGGTTATACAGATTTATGTACCCTAATATGTACCCTAATTTTATTTGATGTGATGGAATCTTCAATCCAGTGAAGACTGTGACATTTTTCTTTATGTTCAGGAAAAACTCTGTGGACACCTTTAGGAAGCTAAAGTAAAAAGCATAAAGGGTTTATAAAGTATAAGTGCTTTATGGATTAGTAGCACTTGAGAGAGTCCTTTAAAATCCTAGTATGAATAAGGCCATCAATACAATACCGATGTCCAGCCTTAGGCTGAAATCAAATAACAAGTTTCTTAGTCTGCACAGTGTTGTCAAGTAAAAGTCCTGCCTTATCACAAGGTATTCAGGAATGGGCACACTTAATAAAGGTGTATAAGACACCTTAGGATGCCTTTCTCTGTAAATCTTTTGTGTTATGTATAGTAGTGGGATGCAGTGAGGCAAATCCAGAACCTTCTATGGTCAGTTAATCATTTAGAAGTCATAAACTTTGGTGTGATGCTTCTTTTTCACTTTGTTGTATGAATTTGTTTGGGGTGAGCTTACAGAAAAACAATAGTTATGGATTAAATTCTTGTTGGCAGTTTTGTAATGGGATTAATTTTGAAATTTGGGGGATGGTTAATTAAATGTTATGGATTTTCCCTGACAAATTGTCACACAAAAAAAGGATGCATATTTTTGATTTTCCTCTGCATTGGGTCATGGTGAGTCCAGTTTCATGTTTACTTTCAGAAAAGCTAAAAAATGTTTAATGGTTGTCACATTTTATTTGCTAAAAAAAGTTTAAAGGCTAAAACCGTACAGTTTTGCTTCTGCTTTCTGTCCTTTCTCCTTTGCTTTTCTCCAAGGTGGATATATATACACCTTTTTTTTAATTTCAGGTAATTGGAAACTGATAAAATGTATAAACAGGAAATTATAAGAACTGCTTCTAAAAATAGTAGTAAAATTAGTCTTATATGGATGTTATGGTTTAAATTAGCTGAAACTCAATGGTATTTTTGAATGTGTACTTCTCTGGGCTTGTATAAAAATGTTTTATTATGAAACGAAGTTTTATTAATAATATGGATGATTTTAGAGATTCATGAAGTTTTATTTTGTAAACTTTATATTTGTAAGACATAAGAAAATGAGCTTTAGTAAGCTTGGTGAATCAGTTTTTTGTCATACAAAAAGAGGAATCCAGTGGTATATGATTAATGTAAAAACACCTTTTTGTGACCTACAGGCAAGGCTTTTGGTACCTTTTTTATTCAAATCAAAGCTTGAACTGCACAAATTTTTATTCTTTCCTCCACCCCTCTCTCCTCAGAAGATTTAGGCCAAATGATTTGAGATGTCTTTCATGTTCCTCTGAATAACTAGTGGCTGCTGCAACTATGTCCCTATATACCTCCCTGTAATGTTCAAAATTTTCCTGAGATCCCTAACCTTGTGATCATAATCTCCCTATGCCCTCGATAGTCTCTTGTGGAAGGGAATGAATTAATTCATGTGTCAGTTTAATTGTAGTCAGTGTGGTACATCCTCTCACGCCCTCATCCCCTCACTTGGGAAATGTCATGGAAAATGCCTTCTGAAATGCTAAATCCTTCTTTCTCAAGTTCATTTTAATTCAACTGGAGCTTCTGGAAGCCAAGCAACTGTTGAAAATTAAGCACTTAGCCTGCATGCTTAAGAAAACAACATCAACCATTATAAATTATTCTAATATTATTGATCTGAACGGTTAAATTAATGCTTGCGAATTCATTAACAGAAATAAATTATTTTCAAACCCTACCAAAAGTTATTGAACTTTTCATCTGAGAAATTCTGATACGACAGTGAGATTTAAAGGGAAGATACTGTGGTTTACATAGCAGAGTGAGCATGTTCCCTGTTAGTCTGGAAAATTAAAGTCCTCTGCTTTCCTCTTATAGTCTTTTTGGTTACCAAAACATTGTGTGGTTCCTTTGAAGAGTAGCGGGAGCTGAGGGGAAATGCTACTAATAACAGGAAGAGTAGTTACTTACTGAAGAATTTTCATATTTTAGAAGGGTAAAGTTCCGTGAGGAAAAAATAAAAATACTGCATAATTGCAGAATGGAGAAATGCTCATAATATTGTGTGTTATTCTATCTTCTGTGACAGCTATTTTGAATTAAGCTCAGTAAATGTTTTACATCTCTGAATGTTTTGTTTTAAATGAACAATACTCAATGCTAAAACCTCTACTTCGTGATAATACCGTAACACCTATAAGTATTCTACAGTGGTCCTCACAGGATGTCTTTTAAGAAGTTACTCTATTTTTCTACAGTTGTGTAATGGCTTATGTATGTTACAATGAGAGGTGATAGGTAAAGCACTGAAAGTAATTTAAAGGGAGCTGTTCTTTGCAAACTCACCCCTTTTTCATGGAAAGCTAGATTGATAATCTAAACTGCTCCTAGATCTGCTATAGTCTAGCTCAGTTCTGTTGTTTACTGTATATACACTTACAAAACTAAATTACTACATTACTTTAGCAGTCAGTTCTAATCTACACCAAGTATGGTAGGTCCCCTTGAAAATGTTTTTCAGCTATGAAGTATTAAAATCACAGGTATTGTGGGGTTTTTCATATAGGCAAGAACCTCATCACAGGGCTCTATGCATAGATCTCCTTTGGGCAGGACTGTTGCATGTCCTTAGATACAGCACATGGGTTTGCATCTGCATTTTGGGCTATTACAAACATTTTTGATGTGTATTCAAGTCACTTACCAGCCGCTAACTAACTTTCAGCATCATTTGAAAGCTTTTGGATGTGCAGCATCTGAACTCTGGTTGTATGAATGTTGCTGCTTTCCCAGGGGAATACAGGTCACAGAGCATGTTAGAGCAGAGAATGAGGCACTTTCAGCTGAAGAAATCTGACTGTAGAACAAACTTCTAGTACAACCACCCACTTTCTTTTTTTCCTTTGCTGAGCACACTAATCAGTCGCAGTCAGGGTGTCAAATATAATAAATGGACACGGCAGCCAAGTCATGTGCTACTTTGATATCTGTTGTCTTTCATGGACAGAAATATAAGGTGATTTGAAACACTTGCTTTGGAGGACACTGGGGTAAATGATAATCTGACCAACTTTAGGAAATATGGTAAAGTTTGAGCATCTTTGAGAAAGAGAATCTTCTGGAAGAAACGCATAGTTGTGACCTTATTTATTAATCAAAACCTCTACCCAGGCATAATTCTAAGCCCATAAATGGAAAAAATGTAGTCTGTGTTGTTGGTCACTTGTAAGGACAGTGATACACATTTAAAACATCACCCTGGGGCAGTTAGGTCTCAGCCTTAGTGGGCGACAGCTTATTTCATGTGGACACAAAATTTCTACGTCTCATAAAAGAAAAAAGAAACAACACAGAGAAGGCAGGGGGAGATAAATCCCTGCTCCAAAGTGTTGAAATTATATTAAAGTTGTTGTAAAAATTATTTATACTGTCAATATGGTTTAGTCTCACGAGGAGCAGGGACTCAATATGGGTCCCTTCCAACTTGAGGTATTCTATGATTCTATGATCCATTTTATTACTTAAAAGTAATAAAATTACTTCTCTCTTACCAGGAGAAATAATCAATGAAGTTTCATTAGTCAGCTCTTGCCTTGCTGGCAAAACCAAATTAACCTAAATGACAAAGAATTTAGTTATTACTGGCAGTTTGGTGGACCAGTCTCACTCAGGCAGCAGCTTAAAAGTCTAAGCTGTAAACTCAAGCAATATTTTTAGCAGTATATACATAAAATCCACAGGCAAGGTAAATTAAAAAAAAGTGTTATGTAATGGAGATATTTTACATGTCTGTCCATAAACCTTAGATGGGTTTATAATTTGGGGTTTTTTTTCTGTTTCCCTTTTTTACTTGATCATTCCTCTTTGTATATGATGTAGTGAAATAGCTAAAACACTTTTTATGCCCAGCTTGAGCCTTGTGGAGGCAATTTTTTTCAGTCTCTGCTTTTTTTGTGTTCAGTAGGTGAGAGCTTTGTTGGTTTCACTGAACTTGTTTCTCAAATGCAGTGCTCTGGATTAGAAGCTCAGCATAGATACGCTCTTGTCAAGTCTGCATTCCAAATGATGACTTGCACAAGATCAGCCAGATTTTGCAATCTGTGTTGTTGGTCACTTGTAAGGACAGTGATACACATTTAAAACATCACCCTGGGGCAGTTAGGTCTCAGCCTTAGTGGGTGACAGCTTATTTCATGTGGACGCAAAATTTCTTCGTCTCATAAATATAGAAGAAAAAAGAAACAACACAGAGAAGGCAGGGGGAGATAAATCCCTGCTCCCAAGTGTTGAAGTTGTGTTAAAGTTGTTGTAAAAATTATTTAAACTGTGACTCAGATTCCAAAGTCACTGAGGCATTTTGAAAATCGAGTTTCCATTTTCTTTTTCTGGCATGATTTCAAGCTGATTTCTTGCTAGTCTGTTCCCTCTTAGTGCTGCATTCACTGTGCTGAAGTAAAGGAGTTGTATTTGAGTTTTCTATGGAGAAATGGAATCTTCCTGAAGCATGGGGTACTTTCTCCAAGTTGATTTTGTGGTATAATGTGGCTTTATCCCTTAATTATTAATGGTGGAAAGTTGCTGTCCTGTTTCATCTAGAAACAAAGATAGCAACAGTATGTTTTACAGATCAGTGATTGATAAGCTGTTTTAAAATCTCATACGTAACTGAGTAGCATCATTGATAAGTATGCAGTTGTGTCACAGTTATTTCTGAGATAAAACCGAAATTCTCTTAAGCTCTCTTGATATGTTTCAGAACACCTTTCTCTTGAGTGGTTCTATATTAGCAGGATAAAATGGGATCTTAATGTTTTACATTGCTGTGACCTCATGGCAGCCCACACCTTCTGAAAGGGGGCAGCGCAGGGGAAGGTGCAGATCTCCTCTCTGGTCACCAGCAATAGGACACGAGGCAATGGAAAGAAGCTGGGTCAGGGGAAGTTGAGGAGAAGGTTCTTCACTGAGAGGGTGGTTGGTCATTGGAACAAGCTCCTCAGGGAAGTGGTCACAGCACCAAGCCTGTCAGAGTTCAAGGAGCATCTGGACGACACTCTTAGTCAATATGGTTTAGTCTCGCGAGGAGCAGGGACTCAATATGGGTCCCTTCCAACTTGAGGTATTCTATGATTCTATGATCCGTTTTATTACTTAAAAAGTAATAATTACTTAAAAGTAATAAAATTACTTCTCTCTTACCAGGAGAAATAATCAGTGAAGTTTCATTAGTCAGCTCTTGCCTTGCTGGCAAAACCAAATTAACCTAAATGACAGATGTTTCAAATCAACAATGTTTTTTCCCTGTAAGTAATGTTGTGCATCTCAGCCCTCTCATTTGGCTATTAGAACCTATTTAAGACAGGGTGATTTGTTTCTCTTTGACAAATACCAGCAAAACATGTTGCCACCTAGGAAAAGACAAGTGGCCTTCAATTCTCTGAATTCCAGAAATCCCCTGCTTGTTGTCTGCCTAATTATGGGAAAACCTAAGTATGTTAGGTGTGTCCCTGTGAGCTCCGTAGGTGCCTTTGGTTGCAGTTTTGTATGTGCTGTTAAGCCATTATCTAATCAAGAAACTAGAGAGCGTGAAATTTCATTTTGGGGTCCAGATACATGTGGTCTGAATTTACTCTGGGCTATCTTACACTGTGCTCTGAGCTACTGTAGCAATACTGTGAGTTTTCAAAGTAATACTTAATTCAATAATCAGTCACTTTCAAGAATAGGTATGCCAGGCTATATCTTCAGAAATCAATATTTTTAAAGTCAGTCTGAAGTTTTTGTTAACAGAATATTATTTGATGGATTAGTACGAAAGTTTTTGCGAAACAAATAATTTAAAATACCTTTTTTTCTTTTTTTTTTTCTTTCACTTCAGACTATCGATTTAGAAGGGTTCAAGCTGTTCATGAAGACTTTTCTGGAGGCAGAGCTACCAGATGATTTCGTTGAGCATCTTTTTACATCATTTAGCAACAAAATCTCTCACTGCAGTCCATTAATAAAAAACAAACCTCAGCACCTTTCTGGAGGTAAGTATTAAAATCACAGTAATGTAAGTCCTGAAGGTTCCATCCCCCTCCTATTTGTAATAGCGGTAGCTATATAGAATTCTAAACTGTATGTATTTCTTTTTTGTTCTGATATTTGTGAAATTGGAAAACCACATCATGAGCAAGAAATATTGTGAAAAGAAATGGAAATTAAATGGTTTCCTGTATTTAATTCACAATAATGATGCAGCTGAGACACCAAGTGGACAACCTTTGTCATGTTGATGCTAATCAGATTGCTATGGTTACATGATCTTGCTGCCTACTCTACTGTATAAACACTTCGAAACCTTCAGAGCATCATGCAGGGGGCTCCTGCTGGTGCTGTACAGTTTCTGTACCAGTTACTGCCACTTCTCTTAACTAAGTGTGATGCTGCTATTAGTAATCCTAAATACTTATCAGCTACTGATATTTTCAATGTCCTAGAAGTGTTAGCAGTATTTCTTTTCTCAGTGTAAGGATCTTCTTTAATGCAGTTTGGAATTTTCATGCTTAACTGAACATTTTGATTAAAAGTGATTTAGAGTTCAATTCCATGAAAAATAGTGTTAAAAACTGTCAACTCACAACATTTTATAAAACTTTTAAAGAAAATTTGGAGAAGAAATTTAAGATTACCTTCCTAACTTGATATATTTGGTTTGACACATTAGCAATTTGGGAACTCTATAAAAATCCAGTATCTAAAAGCAGATGCCAGACTAATTTAATGAAATAAATTGCATGTTTTGAACAGCTGGGATAATCAAGCATTTAGAGCAAGTTACCAAATGGTTTGATGGGTATTTAATTGCTTGAATTCTTTAGATGAACATTAAGTGTCTTCAAATTGCAAGTCATGCAGAAGTTGTGAATTTGGTACAAGTGCTATGCTACTTGCTGAAATGCTAGCTTCTCTTGCACATGCCAAGCACTAGATTTCCATAGATGCCTCAGTGTACAATGCTGATTACAGGCTTTCGGATATCACTGAGCGTGACCTGGTTTTTGTTTTCAGTGGATGCCATTCTCAACTATGTTAAATAGAAGAGTTTCAGTTATCTTTATTTAAGTTTACAATACATGCTTTTTCTCCTTCTTAGCTGTATATTTCCTGGCAAAAACCACCAAACAAACAAAATAACCCAAACCACCATATTACATTATCATCTTCTATTATTTGCAAGGTGTATATACTGTAATAATCATTAATAATCATTAGACTGAACTGAAAAAGCTTTTTTCAGCTTGCAGAGCTTGCTTACCCTATCAATTATTTGATTTTTTCATATACATTTTTTTCATTGGAATTAAATTCTTTAGCTATCTTGTTTTGTCCTTTCCGATCAGAACTGCCATGGACACATCTCCTTCTGCAGATATCTGCTCTGTAGACAGTACATTTTTGACTTCTTGGACTTTTGTTATTAGTTATCTAGACTGGTTCCATGTACGGAGCAGTAAGCTTAGTAGACTGTAGTGTAATTGGTTGTGTGGAGTATTCAAAACCTTCTGTTGCTAATTACAGCCCTGATAGTGACTCATTTATGGGTTTGAGCAAGTCATTTAGACCAGTGATTCAGTCCCTTGCCCTTAAAGATGTTTGCCATGGAATCTCTAAGGGCGTGTCTAAATGTATTCTTCATTGTATGCTGCAGGTATAATTTGGATGTCATAAATTTTCAGCATTGAATTTTTTTCTGCTGTGAATATAGATTCTGTTGCCTATAAAGTCTTAGCAGCATAATTTCATTTCCACTTTCATTACTTTTATTTTTCTCTTGGCGTTTTCGTCATATTTTCATCAATGAGTAGCATCAGCAATAAACATGCACTGTACCAGCCACCAAAATTTGTAATCTTTTACCCTTAATGCTTTTTACCTGAAATTCCAATAGCAGCTGCCATTTAGTCATGCATATTTATTTATTATACTGTGGTTTTACATACGGTATCTGAGTACTATTGTTTTAAAAAAATCATCATTTATCATTTTGGTATTGTATTTCTATGGGTCTGACACTCCACATGTAGAAATAACAACTGTTTTTAGGTCATTGTCAGATATATAGGTAAATTTTGCCCAACGTAGTCCGTGCTCAGCTTTCTTCACTTTTGCTATAATTCTCTCCGATAGATTTTATTCTAATGTGTGGTAAAATATTATTCTTATAATAATAATAATTGTTGTTGTTATTTAAACTGTATGCTGAGTTTCTTACTCTAACTCCTACAGTTTTTTCTCCTTCGCTCACTTTTCCAAGTTTGTAGTTAATTTTCATCTTTTTCTGTTAGTAAGGACGTTAGAAATCATGTAACGTGAGAGCAGTTTAGTAGTCTTCCATATGTATTTAGTGTAATACCAGAAGGACTGTTTGATAAATTGTTACATCGAAAGTGTCTTCAGAGAGGTAATTCAATTCACTTCATGCAAGGGTTCTTGGTTATTTCTGCCTGAAAATATGCTGTTTATATTGTAATTCAATTGCATGAGATTTAAACGAGATGTAATATCTTTATAATTTGTAGCATTTAAGGGAAAAAGAGTGCATTGGTAGATTTTAATGTATAAATGAAAATTATGGAAACCTTCACATTAGGATAGCTAGTAATTTAAAAATGTTACTAATAGTGAAAAAGCTGACCATACTGTGAAATAAATTTGTCAGAAACATTTAATGTCTTTCTGGAATGTGGAAAGGTACATGAGAGCTAGAGAAAATCACGAGGAAAGTAGCAGGGTTCATAAATCTCTCTGGCATGTGACTATTATTTACTTAATATCTCTTGGTCCACTCATGTCTGTTTATAAATTATATTTTCAGTTAAGGTGTCTGAAGAAAGATGGAAACAGATGCCAGGTAAGCAGCAACACTATCAGTCATCTGCAAGTCAGCACATTGCAGCCATCTCTCTCACACCTCTGATTAAGCCGTACTGCTTTAACCTTTAGCTTGTATCTGGTGACGAGCTATAAGATACCTTAAAATTTGTATGCCTTTTCATTTGGATTTCAGTGAAATCCAGGACTATACTTTCTTGAGATATGTTAACCCAAGTTTTATAATACCTTTTATTCTGTGCATAGGATTCACATAAGACTGGAATGTGAACTATTTGTGTCAATTGTATGACTAAAGCTGGCATCTTAATTGATTAACATTTTGTACCGTCTTAATTTTAAGGACTCTTACTGACACGCAAACTCGTTTAGGAGAACATTAGCCTGTTAAATCTTTTTATTCATTTAAATATTTACTTTCAGTGTTAATTATCTACCTGAAATCATGGACATAAACTTGATTAAAAGATATGTTTTCTGCACACCAAATGACTCTATTCACTGATTTTTATTTCTTTTTTTAATGTTTGTACTTCAGTAGACCTTTGAAAATGTCTTTGGTTCTAATGAAGTTTTTCAAGATAAAAAATGGGGTGGGGAGGAACCCACCAGAATTGTTTCCATTTGCTGCAGTAATTAACGTGTCCAAGACAAATGGATGAGAGAAATTATGTGTGCAGGTTGTGTATGCAATGATGAATCTGTTCTGAATTAATTATAGAAAATATTTAAAGACAGTAAATCCTTTTGTAAAGATTTATGTTCGCGGTGGGAACTATAACAATCTTTTCCCATCTTTACAGTGGGAAATGTAACAAACTTGCAAAGAAGTTTTTATTACTGCTTTCTCTCTGTATTCCTGTCCTTCCCTTTTTTTTTCCCCTCTATTTATTGCTTCCTGCAGATTTCAGTAATATCATCAGGCCTGCTCATTAACGTTCTCTTGAAACAAAGTTTGGCAGTGTTGAAACTTCTGTTCCAAGTGGCACCCTGGAACTGCTCTTGATCACAATGTTTGAGCAATTATTTTGACTATATTTAAATTATTTGTTTATTTTCATAGTATTCTGTGGCTAAGGCTTCCATGTTTTAAATATGTGTTACTATGATACACATCTGGCTGTGTCTATGGAAAGACTAGACATTTGGGTATTATCAGTGTTCTTTGACACTAAAACATCTTCAATTGGTGTAGCTAGTGTCAATCTGGAAGTTAGACAAAATTCCTACAAGCACAGGAAAGTGGATGCAGCAATGGGCAGGGATCGTTTTAATGCTTAAACTAACATGGAATGCAGTAGAATAAAATTTTTCACCAAATTGTTTGTAATCAAATGACACCGGATCAACACAAGTGAAAAAAAGATTTCTGCCATTCCCACAATTGATTTTCTTTTTACAATAATTAGCTTTGTTGGTTTAATATTTTAAAACTTCACTATCCATTTTAATTCTGCCTTTGCTGCATAAACTATGAACATGAATTGTTTAAAACGTCTCATTTATATTTAAATTAAGAAGTCATCTGAGATTCAAATAAAGATGCATATATCTAAGAGTTCTGTTTTTCATTTTCTGCTTATACCATATATTAAGATTAACAAAGGCTGTGTGTTATTTTTAGGTCTGAGACTTAACAAAGGTACCTCTACATCCCGACCTCCTACTCCTGCCAACTTAAATTTACCAGACATGATCCAGCTGAAAGATATTGTTTGCTATTTGTCACTGCTAGAAAGAGGAAGACCTGAAGACAAGCTAGAATGTATGTTCTTTTAAGTTCATTTTCTTTTTTTATTTTCAGGGAAATAAAAACTCTGTTTCTAAAGTTTCTGAGTTTACAGCTCAGATCATAGTAGTTGCGTTATAAAAATATGATCCTAGGTGACTATTATTGCAGGAATGATCTTTTATTCTTTAGAATATTTTAATTTGATGAAATTTTAACTGAATTCTTCCTATCTAGCATGTGCTAAGATGAAAGTATCATGCATTCTGCAGTGAAAAGAATCCTTTCTATACTCTTGTCTGTTGACTAAAATAAGACCTGTGAATAACAAATGAAATATACCAAGGATACTTAGAAATATATAGAAGTGGTGAATAATCTGCAGATAACCAGCTAATGCAAAGAATAGTTGTTAATATAGGCCATGGACACTAATATTAGTGACAAAAAAGCTAAGAATGACCCAAGTCTCTACCACTGTTGGGAATGAATGTTTGATACTAGAAGTTAGAAATTACTTGATTATTTTTTACAGTTACAGGCCTGATTATTTGAAGTCCAACACTTCTAGCTGTTCGAAAAATAACTGAGAGTTTGATCTGCAAATTGGAGAAAAAAAGAAAGAAATTGTGTTTCCCCATTATGGAATTTTAGAAGCCAGTTTTCCAGATAGATAAACAGTCAATCTGGTTGTATAGTCCTTTACTGACACTAAGTATGCTTCTATACACATAGCTGAGCTGTCTATAAAATAGCTGTGAGGTCAGGTTCTAATACTTTATGGAAAGTAAATAATATGATGGGAAGTGCAAACAGTAGGTTTCATCTGCTGGAATGGGGAATTTATTACAAGGTTGCATGACTGCATGTTACCAAAGTATCTTGATGTTTCATGACCTGTTGTTAGCTTACTAACCAGCATCCTTCTGGACAAGTTGTCCAGCTGTGGGATGAGCGGGTTCATGGTGCGCTGGGTGAAGAACTGGCTGAAGGGCAGAGCTGAAAGGGTTGTAGTGAATGGGGCTACATCTGGCTGGTGACTGGTCAGCAGCGGTGTTCCTCAGGGTTCATCCTGGGGCCAGTCCCGTTCAGTGTATTTATCAATGATCTGCATGCAGGAATTAAATGAACTGTTAGCAAGTTTGCTCGTGATACCAAACTGGGAGGTGCTACTGACTGTCTTGAGGGAGAAGGTGCCTTGCAGAGGGGTCTAGGTAGATTGAAGCATTTGGCAGTGATTAATGGGATAGAATTTAACAAGTCAAAATGCTGATTTCTGCACCTCGGATGGAGTAAATCTGTGCAGAAGTATACATTGGGAGAGGAGTGGCTGGAGAGCAGCCCTGCAGAAAAGGGTCTGGAGGTGCTGGGTGGTGGCAGCTCAATATGAGCCAGCAGTGTGTACCCTGGCAGCCAAGAGGACAAACCGCATCCTGGTGTGCAACAAACACAGCATAAGCGGCTAATCAAAAGAGGTGGTTGGCCTGCTGTATTCAGTGTTGGTGCAGCCTCACCTTGAGTAGTGCGTGCAGTTCTGGGTCCCACAATTTAAGAAGGATTTGAAAGCCCTTGAATACATCCAGAGAAGGGCAACAAAGCTGGTGAAAGGGCTGGAAGGAATGTCCTGTGAGGAGTGGCTGAGGATTTTGGACTTGTCTAGTTTGGAGAAAAGGAGGCTGAGGAGCAACCTCATTGTTCTATACAGCCTCCTAAGGAGGGGAGATGCTGAATTCTTCTCCCTGGTATGCAGTGACAATTAAAATAGTTAAAATAGTTAAATAATTTATCAGCACAATAGTTAAATAGTTAAAAGCAGCACCAGTGGAGGTTTAGACTGGACATTAGGAAGCATTTCTTTACTGAGAGAGTAGTCAAACACTTGAAGAAGCTTGCTAGAGAGGTGGTCAATGTCCTAAGCCTATCGGTGTTTAAGAGGTGTTTGGACAGTGTCCATAATAATATGCTCTAACCTTTGGTCAGCCCTGAAGTGGTCAGGCAGTTGGACTAGATGATTGTTGTAGGTCCCTTCCAATCCTGTTCTATTCTTAGAATGAAAAAAATTGTGCTGTAAGATCACTGATAGCTTTATCTCAGCAAATATTATAAGGACCCATCCCCAAATTTGGTAATACCAGTTTGGTATCATAAGGTTAGAATACGAGGATATATGGATGAATGTGCATTCAGAACACAAGCAGATGACAACTAACATCCTAGGATTGAAATCAACTTAAAATATAATAACTATTTCATTGTAGCAAACTATGAAAGCCTCATCAGAGCTCTAAAGCACTCTATGCACAAGACACAGCATGAAATGGAGATCAGTTCCCTCCCCTGGTGCCAAGAATTGGTACAATGAAAAAGGGGAGGGAAGCAGATGATGATTTTAGTGCAGGAGATGTTCAATGAGCTTCCTGCAACAGGAGCTGCATAGGCAAAACACTGCAAATGATCTACATGATTTAGGAGCGAGAGCCTGATCTAATAAATGTATGGCACTTACATGTTTTGTATGTTAAAGATCATTTGAATTTACTACATATAATTAAGGCCATGGTTATTATATAGATTTATTTTCTACTTTGTCATACAGGATTAAAATTTCCCCATATTGTCACTTTTTAGTGTCTAAATTTTGGATTATACTGTACCATTAGTGGGCAGAATTTCCTATTGATTTTAGTTGAAACTTCTTTATAAATTCATGGTATAATTTAACCCTTTGTCTGAAACGATTTTACAGCAGTAGGTCCTGTGGCTTTAAGGTAAAATACAAATCAGTAGCAGTGGAGTGAAAAAGGAAAAGATGGCTTATTCTGGAGTTGCCAACATTAATGTTAATGTTAATCTCAAATCATAATTTTTTCTCTGGTAAAAAAAAAAGAAACACTGCGAATCACAGCTGAGTCTTTAGAAACTAGATTCAGGACAAGCAGAATGTGGAAGCAGTGCTTTCAAATAAAATCTGATATAAAATGGATGATTTTTTTAGGATAAAATACACCAAAAGGAAATGATGTTTAGATATTTGATCTATATGATCTATGAGTTTTCATAGATTTACAAATATTCCAGCAGATGAATGGGTTCCCTAACCTATTAGCAGTGTATTCCTGGAGGTGTTAAACACCATGAATGTCACCTGTTTGACATGCTCAGCATATCTATTATTCATAAACTACACATGGCCTCAGTAGAAAGAATATCCTAAACTTTCTTAGCAGAGATACATTGGCAGAATTTTAGTTCTCTTTTTAAGGTCGTATTTCAAATAGTTCAAGTTACATTTATTGTAAGTACCTTCATACTCCGTGGCTCAACCTGTAGACTTGATCCATAGAAACCATTTTCTGCTCTCCATGTTGTTTTCACATGTACCAAGCTTTGCTTGCTGGTGTCCACACGATGATTCTTGAACATGTAAGAAAGACCCCTTGTCAATGTGCAGGGTACTCCCTAAGAACTGAACAAAGATGTTTTGTAGCTCAACTTTTCCTCTTTTAATGTCCCCAACAGCAAAAGTTGTTTTTGCTCATATTTACATGAGGCTTTATCAGCGCAGTCCATTCCTGATTTTTATCAGTATAACCGTGGACACGAGGCATGTGTCTCTTTTGATACTGTTCAGAGAAATGTCAGGTGGCAGTATGGAGGAGACATAAATGGTGTGGAGGAAGCACACAACCTCCATGGGTACTATAAGTTTGCAAACATAATGTGCTTAAAAGTGCTCAAACTTCTCTCCACTATTATGAACAGAAACTTCAAGAATTATGAGCTGTGGGCTTTTTGCCCATTCCTCTTATCAAGATTATCTCCAGGTTATTCTGTTTCTGTTCTTCCTATACCAATAGAAGCTTCAAGAACGCCTCAATGTCCTTTTGTATTTTTGCAGTCATATGATTAGTTACAGTCTGTATTTTTCTTGTGCTATGCAGTTCTTGGACATTCAGGCTTCTATGGAGTGTGACAAGCCTCACAATTTTCAAAGTACATGCACTGGTGAAAATAGAAAATGTGTTCAGCACTTGTGTGTGCATGTGTTTTTGAGAATGAATTCCCTGACTTCTTCTCAAAAGGCCATAATTTTGAACTTTTGGAATTTCTGAGATGCCATCTTTTGTCATATGCAAGATGAGATTCCAGAGGTTGCAGATGAAAGTATAGCAGTGCAGTGATTGAACTCATCTTGGTAATTTTTTTTAATACATTTTTAATTATTTACAAAAGGTAAGCAGTCTGGTAATAAAAATCAAGTAGGCAGTTGGTGCTATCAGGTAAAGGGATGAGAAAATAAATATAAAAGATTGACTTGGGCTCTGTTGTTTGCATCAGAAATTTTGTTTAGTTATTTTTATAATTTTGTTGTTGTTGTTTTTTTCTCCTAGAGTGTGTAAATCAGCAAGAACATGAATATTTAGCAGGGTATGAATAGAAAAGAGATTGCATGCCACGCCAGTAATGCAATTTTTTAGAGTCTAGCCAAGAGCACAGATTGAGCCTTTTCACTATCCAATACGTACGTAGTTGGAAAGACTTGCTTCAAAGGTGAAACAGTTATAATTATGCTAATATCTGTTTTCAAATGACTGATTAGAATTACTAATTCATAATAAAGGAAGAAAAGTTGTAAGCACTACTTCCCAGGAGTGGGTAAGGGTCGGGGAGATGCTAAGCTTGCTTTCGTGATAGCTCTAGGACATTCTTTCAACCAGTGCGTTACAATCACAGAGGAGGAGGAAGGAGAACCAAATGATTTGAACTTTATCACTGGGTGATTCAGTGATTCGTCCCTATGGAAACTGTGAATGCTTAATGGTATCTTTGCCAGATATTATAATATTAGTTGTCTTGCTCTGAGCAGCTTTGGTAGAAGGTGTACAAGCAGGGACAGTACCATTCTCTGGTGGCTTTTAGCATTAGCTGTTGTTTTACACTTAAACATTTCTGCTATATAATTCTGAGGCAAATAAAGGTATTTTTATAGGTTTTTCTTAGCCTGTAACTAATGAATAATGGACCTTTGTAGCTTGAAACAATGTGCTATAGTCAATATATTCAGTCTTATATTGCAGCTCTTAAGAGCATTGCAATGTAGTGGCAAAATTTGCTGAAGTGGTAGAGAGGTATAGTACTTACCTTTTTTCTCTACAGTTAGGTGATCAAAATAAGATGGGGGGGATATAATGGAAGCAAACCAATCCATATTGTTAAATATGTTTTGCTGCAAGCCCAAAATAATCAATTTCTTTCTGAATTTTACTTTCTAATTGCTAAGAATTTCCTCTCACTTCTCATTATATTGTTTCCTGAAAACTGTGATAAACTTTGCTTGCAGAATTTGACTGTAACAGCATTTTCTGTGGGTCCAATGTGGTGGGATTCCTCACTGTTGACAAGGTCATATGCTGTGTGTCCAAAGACACCTGATAAGACAGTTTGTAAGCAGATTGCTTTGCTTTTGCTGTCACTCAAGACATTACAGTGTCTGGGACCCACCTGTACACGGGCTCTCTTCTTACTCCTTGGAAAATAGATCTGGGTAGGAAAAAATTGGTATTTTTGAAGGGATGGTCTTTAGAGTTCAGAACTCTGACAAGCTGTCCCGGATCTATCGAGTCATGATAGCTGCAACCAAGGGAGTAAGGTAGCATTGTAACTTAAGTAGGCTTAGCAATATTTGCCTGACCAACTGTGCGTGATCCTATGTTTGGCGAGATTACAGAAGGGCCTTTTGGTGGTACTCACCATGAATACAGACCATCTCTAGGAGGAACCGGAATTAAGTTCAGAGACCAAATTAGCTGTTGGAGTGATTATGTGGAAATGTGCAATTGCACTGTCCTGCTAATATGTCTCATGGGAGGCGCTGTGGGCAGAGTAGTCACTGAGTGAACATCTCACACAACGTGAAGTGTTTGGTGGATCTGCAGTTAGTGTGAAAATGTTAATGTTTGTCCTTTCTTTGGAACTCAGGCTTGGCTGTTTTGTGTTTCAGTTTAGGTTTTGGTTTTTTATGAAACAATGTTGTTACTATGGTTTCTAACTGCGTTTTCTTCTCTTTTTGTTTCCTTTTTAGTTATGTTTCGCTTATATGATACAGATGGGAATGGATACCTGGATAGTTCGGTAATGTTATTTATGTATTTTAATGCATTGTAAGAGTATGTCGTAATGACATACCTATACAAAACTGCATTAATCCAAATCAAGCTTATATATATCCTGAATTAATAGAAGCAGTATAAACTACAGTCAATAAAAAGTCACCTATTTTGAAAGTAACTCTTGAGTTTTCTGCAGCTGTATACATTTTCAAATGTTGACATTGCTCTAGTGGAGTCCTATGCTATAGTCTTTTGATTTTTAATCGTATTACTGTAGGGGACACATTAATATGATTCCTGAAATTGTAGTATGCTGCTGGTAGATGTGTATGAATGCACCATTTCTGAAGATTTCATTAAAAGGGGAAATTATGAGAGTCACACAGTGGATATATGTGGAGAGATGTCAGAACTCCCAGGCTGTTATTCAGAATGGAGGAACAGTATTAAAGACAAAGCTTTGAGGAGTAGCCCAAACAAACGTTTGAAGCAAAATCAGAGATATAGCAATCATTTAAAAAATGTAACTATTTCTTCTGTTACCTAACAGAAAGAAGTATTTTATTGGCAGCTTTCTTTTTCCTTTTTTTTCCCCCTTTTGTATCTCCCTGAAGTAAGACAGCATAGAAAGGAATGGTAAAGAAGAGGTGATTCCCGTAAGTTACACAGGAGTAGGGAAGCTAAGTTATATAGAGATACAAAGTAAATACTGTATAACTGTTTTAGATAATAAAAATATTAATTAGATAACTAGTGCATAGTAAATACATATGAGAATTCAGAATGGTTCTAGGTAAGCATTTGATCATGTTTACAAACCAAATTGTATAAATGAATATGGAGAAGCACTAGTGGTATGTGATAAGGGAAGTTACAACACTGTAATGGTAAGAAAATATCTCTGTATTAATTTATACCATCCTATTTGTGCCTTGTTCCATTAGAAAATTGGGAATTGTACAATGACTCAAAAAAAAAGTTTGTTAGGTTTGTGGAATTTAAAGGACCTTACATCATTATATCACAGGGTGGACTTCAGATCATGAAACCAACGCTCAAATGATCAGCTAGGAAGGAAGAAACTGTTACTACTTTCAAGCCAGAGGCTGTCCTTCAGTTGTGGGGCTGTATTTCACCTCCCTGCGTGCTTTGCGGTCTGTGCCTGATGTTTTGCTAGTGAAACAGATTCACGTAGGAGTGGACAGGTTCCAGTGTAAACGACATTTTATTAGGAACATTGATGAAAAAGTGTCATTGAACGCAATATGTTTGAATTATAAGTTGCTTGCAATAGAATTTGTCATTGTAATATTGTATTAAGTATTATAATTCTTCTTCTTTCATCTGTAGGAGCTGGAAAATATCATTGCTCAAATGATGCATGTTGCAGAGTACCTTGAATGGGATGTTACTGAACTGAATCCAGTAAGTACCCGTTTTATCACAAGTTTTTAATGTTGCTAGAGATGGTGTTTAATCATTTTGTGGTAGTTCATGTCAACATGTGATCCTATGTGTTAGTAACATAAAAATAATAATAGACTGTGCTCCACTATGACACTGTCAATTAGCGCTTTTATGAGTCTTATTCTGATTAAATCTGATCTGTGAAACATTCTTCCTAGAATTTAAGATTTTCTTTGGTGCATGTAGTAATTAACTTTTATAACACAACTCATTTGTCTCTGAATATTTCCGAAAAGTAACTACATCTTATTCGTATTGTATATAGTAAGTAAACAAGGGGACACAACTTAGTTTGGGAACTGTAGATGATAATAAAATGTAAATAGGAATATGACACTTTGCTGAACTGTGATTACTCATTTTACTACAGGTGCCATACAAATAATATTTTCCTTACTTTTTGCATGCAGCTGAGGGAATTGGAGATCTGGACATGTTCTAACTAGAAGCTCCTGTATTAGAAGAGAATTTATGAGATTTTTCATTAAACTTTGTAGATCCTTCATGAAATGATGGAAGAAATTGACTACGATCATGATGGCACTGTCTCTCTAGAGGAATGGATCCAAGGAGGAATGACTACAATCCCGCTTTTGGTCCTCCTTGGGTTAGAGAATGTAAGTATTACCATATGAGCCATACTGAGGGACAGAACAATATGGGTTGGAAGGAACTTCTGGAGATCATCTGGTCTAACCTTTTATTAAAGGCAGGGCCACATTGAATAATCCAGGGCCCTGTCAAGCCCAGTCCTGAATAATTCCAGTGGGATGGATTCCACCAGTTCTGCAGGCAACCGCTCCTAGTGTTAATTGTTCTCAAGGGAAAGAGCTTTTTTCTTAGGCACAGATGGAATTTCTTCTGCAGCAATTACTGCTCGTTGGCTCTTGTCCTGTCACGATACATCCCTGTGACTATAGTTCTTCTGTCTCTGTAACTAACTTAATAAACTATACTAAGTAGCAATATCAAAGAGAACATGTACACCTAAGGATAGAGTGTTTTGAAAGAAGAGCTTATGTTCTGTACATTTACAACTTCACATTAAAGATAAAACTGATCATATTACATCTGTCTTATACCAGTTCAACACAGCTATTTTAACACGGGCATGTTGCCAGTGCCACCTGCTGTCCTGTATTTGAGCTAATTTTGAGCACAAGTATCTTAGCATATGTTTCAAATGCTTTTCTGTTGTTTGAGAGAAAACATTTTTATTCATTTTTTTCTGAAGTCTTTTTCAGATGTTGAGGTGAAATAATAAATATTACTTACTTTCCCTATATACTGCTATGACCTGAATTAAGCCTAGATTGCTGTAGTTGCTCTATGGTATTTTAGTTGCACAGAAAATGGTAAGACTTAGAATTTCCATAGGGAAATATGCAACAAAACGACACATTTAGCAGAAGATATACAATTCTTGCAAAATCTTATTAATCAAATCACCAGCTAAATATCTGAATTGAGGACAACTTTCAGTACATTTGGATTACTAGAAGTACAAATTCTGTAATTCCGTATGTGTGACTGAATTAAAAAAATGTTGAATTTCTTCCTTGTCATCAAACAACAGATCTTTGTCAGGCTGAATTCCATTATTTCCACAGAATTACTATAAAAAAAGGGCAGCAAATGCTGTCAAGCAATCAGTATAGCAGATAATGTAGTCATTCTCAGTACAGATTTTTCTTTAGTGACAGGTAGTGTAGATGTTCTGGGAGCATTTTTCAGTGTCTACACTTCATTCTTTCTAAATTTAAAACTCTATAAATTCCATGATAAATTAATGCAGATCCTTCTGTAAAGGTTTATTTTCATATTAAAGCAAAAGCTATTGGAAAGAAGCTCTGTAAATGTATGTTATCAGACCTTTTATCCTTTTGAGTGTTTTTACTAGTTAGTAGATAATTTATCTTTCTGTGTTTAGCTTTAATATGGAAATAATAAAAACATGTCAACAGTGATCAAAATTCTGTGGCCTGCAATCAACATGTATCAGTGTTTCAGTCATCAAGAGTATTCCCAGTACTTTATGTGTTGAAGAGACATAAATGTACAGTTGTGGAAAAAATATTATATAATGGTATGCAAAATATCTTTTTGATCAATAAGTATAGTTTTATTAGTTGAAAATTGGAGTAAAATGGATGGGGTGGCTTTTAATGCTTTTTTAATATTTTACTTTACTGTGAATGAAGTCCATTATCTACAGAACCGTACAAGCTGAATTGCTAGTCATTTGCTAATGATTTACTAGGAAATTATGCCATCCTATAAAAGATCTTCCATTTTTCTTTTCGTATTTAAAAGTGCTCTTTATTTCTTAAACCATTCGCATAATGTGTAGAGAAAAGCCAGATTTTTAAATTTTCCATCAGACCTGCAAAAACTCACTACTTCTGTTTGTACACAGTCCTAAATGATCAAATCTAAATGTACTTTAGGACATTGAAAAGTTAAATCAAGAAAGTTAAAACTGTAATGCTTGTCCATCATTATTTTGTGTAAACTGATAGCATGGTTTTGATGCTTTTACAGCATCTAATGTATTACCAAAGCAGTGCATCACTCCCATTAGTGGAATGTTTTTATTCCTTTTTATGTGCTGCCGTTAGATTTTGCCAACCTAGTTTCCCAGGACTCTGCTTTTTGGCTGGCTTTCTGTCTCCTTTTAGTTATGGTAAATAAAAGTAACATACCTCTTTTGGACTCAGTAATCCAATAATAAAGTTCTGATATGTTAAAGTTTTCCACAGGCTGATTAGGCTGTGAAAATAAAGGGCATAATCTACTAATGGCTTATGCTGCTTAGACCTGTCCAGGTAGCCTTCACATGTTGAAAATAAGCAAAAAAACCCTCCAAACCAAACAAACAGTTCTCTCACATTCTTTTAACTTCAGCCAAGTATACTTTGGCTCTTGTGCTGGACTCAGGCAATGATGAAATTTTAAGTCCAAGACATCAATTTCAGATCTTGTCCAGGATGATAGTGACACAGTTTAGTTAAAAAAAAAAAAAAAAAGATACCAGTGAGGTCTTTAATTTGTGTTGGGTTGGAGTCCATTAACTTAGTGTGAAATACTTAACTCTTGCATAGAGATTGTACAACCAATACAAGATTCTCAGCTGGTGTAATTTTTATGCTAGTATCAGTGAAACTATGATAATTTATAAGATTTGTCATAGTACCTTCAGAATTCAGCTACATTGTTTATAATGAATCTTTAGTTTCCTTTAAGAGCTATATCAAAAGATAAGATATCATGTAAAAGTTCTATATTACATTTGAAGCCTTTCAATCAGTTTTTATTACATACTATATTAGATACTTTAGTTACAATAACTGAAAAAAATTCAGAGAAGCATTTGAGTGAAATATGGAACTATATTATTCAAAAATAGAAGAATAAACAAGTTATTGTTTATAAACAATGAGGTTGAGATAGCCTAATTTCTCACAGGTTTGTGGTCTTTGCCCTCTGACCTCATCAGTAATCCCCTTCTGAGAGACGGGACTATTAGGATGTTATTAAAATATTAGTCAGCCAGCTGTTGCCAGGTTAAAAGAAGTAACTGGGAAATCTGCCTGACTTGTGTTCTGAGCTCTCTCTCTCCCTCTCTCTCTCTCACTCTGCTCCCCGCTCCTCCCCTTTTTCTAGACTTTCATGAAACTTGTAGTGCCCTCTCAAATCTAGTTGAGATTACTAAATTAATTTAAAAATTGCTGGAGCAGTTTAGAGTCATGGAGATAAAGAGGCAAACAGCAGAAATAAGTCTCATTTATCTAGTAAATCAACCTAAATATGTAGTTTATTTTTTCTTACTGGGTTTTATGCTGTTTCCTCCTGAAATTTTAGCTTAGAGTTACTGTGAAAGTAGAACTTAGAAATACTGAGAGATTTAGCTCTGTGAATGTTCCAGGATAGAAACAAGATATTCTTAGTTTGGTGCTTTTCAAGGCAATTGGTGTGATCATTTTAGTACAAGATAAAGAATTTGAATAAGAACTTAATTGGTTGTTATTCTATAGGGGTGCTGTGATAAGCATACTGTTTGGAAATTCGTCTTGCAAGAAAAGACCTTGTAATTGTATATGTGTATGATACATTTGTACTTGGGTGACTACAATTTTCCACTTAGCAGAAGATGATTGTATACTGCATCTACTGAAACCTTTATCTTTAAGACCCATAATTCTTACTCTGAGGTTTAGTTGTGCCAATTTCATGGAAAATGTTCCAAGAAATAATCTCTTGAAAAGTGAGAATTTCATGTAGGAAAAAAAAAATTAGGTAACTATAGAGGATTTTTAATTTTTGTGGTGCGATTTTTAATAATAAATGGATGAGGTAGAGTTTTTTGCTGAGTGTCACGCTTCAGTCTGCAATTTTCACAGTCATCATCCACTTTCCAAATATATTTTTGCTTCTTGATAGTTTGTCTCCAAGGCAAACACAGACTGGGCGGAGATGTCCACTAGATGCATTACTACTTCTGGTTGATAATTACAGTTTTGGGAAGTAGCCTATTGCATACTAGTGACCACTACATTATTTTACTCCTCCACAGTAGAAATGTCAGAGTTTCTGAACTTCTTATTTCCTTCTGCATTAATTTAAGTAAATCAGCATTGCCGGCGTAGTTTGTGATCTACCCCATTGACTCTCGTAGCATTGCTTAAAGTGTCCTCTGTAATCTGGGCACAAAATGCCTCTTAATGGTGGTTTGCTCCTAGGGTTTGTTGTCATCCACGAACATCATACTTTGCTCTTCCCTATGAGTTCCTCACTTGTACAATATTATTCCACACTGTTCTCATAAAAGTACTTGATTTATTTTCTGCAGAAATTCCATGCTAGATATTTTGGTCTTATATCTCTTGTAATGCTTGTAACCGATCATTGCTACCACCTCTGTCATAGATTGTACAAAAAGTAGGTATGAACTGCAAGTTCAGAAGTGCTACTGTTAAAAAAAAAAAAAAACAACCCTTGTTTTAGGAGTGGAAGGTATTTTATTATTTTTTCAGTGGCCACTAGATGTCAGAGTTGCACCGTGTCTGGTGCTGTACGGGTGCTGAAAAGCTGCCCTAAGGTGAGAGAGAACTTGAACAAGAGTAAATGCTTCGTAAAGTCATCAATAATCTGAAAGCAGGCCACTATGCCTTTCTTTTAAGTCACCAATTGTAACTGTCAACCTGTTTCACTTTTTAAATCAAGGTAAATCTCAATGGGATAAACACATTTGTGTTGAAGTGTGACTGTGCTTCAATTAAATCAGAAGCAAATACTCTTAGAATTTTGCTTTTGGATCCTCAAGCAGCAAATATATAATGTTAATACAATAATATATATAGCTGTTATGCTACTACACTAACTCCTTTTTAACCTTTTTTATTAAATATGGGATGGAATACTCAAGTGTGGATCCACACTTGGGAAATACTACTTCTTACATTGTATATTACATTATTGTTGGCTTACTTTTTGAGCTCTGAGTATGTGAAAGTGGAACCAAACTGGGGAACTGCAAACATTTAAAAGTCTGGTGTGGGATCTTCTGCACCATGAGAAGTCTCTCTCGGGCCGAAGTCTGAAATAACTGTTTAATACCTAGGCAGTTTTGCAGAGTTGTATTTCTTTCATTCAGCAAGGAATGAGGGCGATCTGGCCGTCTGTTGTCCCCAGGGATATTTTTATAAGTCCCGTCTGAAGTCTTGACAGGTGAGTTTTGTAAAAGGCTGAAATGCCAGTGGGTCATACGCTGTTTCCATATGTACAGGGGGCAAAACCAAGCCCCTGCCAGAGGCAGCAGAGGCTCAGCCTCTTTGGGCCAGCTCCTGGCCAGCTGGGAAGCAGATTCACTCCAAGTGCTAACAGGAGCTATTTTACCAGAATCATTTCACAGCATTGCCAGCAGAGGGGGGATTGTTAATACTTTGTGAGACTTTGTAGCAGGAGCTGCTGAAAAAGTGCACCTCTCTTTTCTTGACAGTGCTGTGTACTTTTATGCTGTGCTGGCTCCCACTTCTTTGCAGGAAGTTTATAAATGCCTTTCCGTTCTACAGTCCTCCTTCTCCTTTGCCTGGAGGTTGGTAAAAGCCCAGCAGATGTCAGGAGTAACCAGAACCTTTTCTGTGTCTAAGGTGTAAAATAAATGCTATTTCATGCAAGTATACAAATTTGCCATTATTTAAAATGTAATTTCTGCAGCATTTCAGTCTCTGCGGATGACAGGTGACTAGCAATTTAGGGACAGGGAAACTTTGGAGTGTGGCTAATTTTGAAGCTTGTTTAAACAAATTAGTTTCCCCTCCTGTGCTCCCTTTTCTATGCTGTTGTTTTCTCATGTTCACATTAATACTTAAGCATTTCCGGATGATCAGGATAGTACACTGGTGAGTGCATGGATGAAGGCTGGGGAAGTGATTTTTTTTTTTTTTTTTTTTTTACTTTTCTCCAGCACACACACAGGGACACAAAATATCTTGGAAGGTAGAACTGAGGAGCCCTCCCTAATGCATGTCTCTTGAATGATGGTTCTCCCCCTCCAGTTGAACCAGAACAGAGTTAGAACCTGCTCTCCCCAAACCAAATGAAACAAAACAAAACCTGAGGTGAATTCTTTGCTGAGAACCACCAAAGGAATATGGAACTTAACTGCATTTATATTAAAAGGAGATGCTGCATGGTTTAATGGACACTCTTCTCACCTTCTCACTGACTGAACGTTACACAAAGATCAGTTGTAAAAATGTCAAGTCATATAAATATTTTAAAAATAAATGAAAATAAAAGTAGGCCGTGAAAGAATGATTTAACAGATTCACTAACATCCTTTTCCCTTGGTTGCTTGTTACTGACTCTTGTCAGAAAAGAGTGAGCATGCTGATATTTCAGACGCTCTGTAGCTTTTTTAAGAGCTGATACTTGCTAGGATGAAAATTTATCAGCGATTTCATTACCCTTTTTTAACTCTCAGAATGGTGAATTTTGTGCTTGAAACCTTAAGATCTCTTTGGTTACCTTTATTTACAAATACCTAAAAAGCTGAATTAAGTTAATATTACACCAGATTAGGGATGTCTAGCTAAATTCTGTGACTGCATAAAATTTTGCACCAGTTCTGAGGCTGGCTCTGTCACGGTTGATTTGCTTATTAAGGTCAGGTCCTTTTGGCAATCAAAGCCATGGTAGAAGGGTCAGGACCATAAGTTAAGAGAACCGTTGTTAACAAAATAAATGTTACTATTGTCATTATGTGCTGAAGTCTGCGTATGGCTTATGGAGACTTCATTTTCAGTGATATATAATGAAGTGAGGAAGAGATTTTTACTGTACCTGCCTTGCTTTGAGATCTTCTTAATGACTATTTGTTTTTAAACTGTTTCTCAGGATATGGAAGCAAAATGACTGAATGTCAGTAAATGCACTGATACGTCAGAATTGTGGATTTTATTCATACTTAAAGACTTGCATTGAGGGGGCTTTGTTTCATATTATGTCTTTTTTTTTTCTTGGCTGTGTTTTAAAAAGTTATGTGCATGCATAATCATATGCAGCACTTTATTGCTTATTTTTGGCAGTGCACAAGAGCAAAAATTTAATTTGCTATTTTCCAAAAGTGCATTGTGTTTATGTAATGGATTTGCATCAGTTGCAGCCTGTAACACAGTTAAGTGTTTTAATTGGCAGAACACCCACATCAAGACTTGTTTGTTTTTCTGATAAGGAAAATGCCATCTAAGTTAGTCCATATGTTCTGTTCAAATAAGAAGCGACATATTCACATGTAATGGCCATTCTTTAAAAATAAAATTAAAATGAAAAAGTAACACAGAACTAATGTGGAAGAGGGGCAAGTTTATGCATAATTATGAATTTTTGTTAATTTTCAGAAATAGCAAATATTGTGCTAAGGAAAGCTGGTCAGTGTGCCTTTTAATTGCTTTTGGTTTGTGACTGTGTCTGTTGGTGACCTGAGTAATGTTAAAATTAAAGAGTACATTGTTTACTGTTTTTTCTCAGACAGGTTTACATGGTCTTTCTTGTCTAGTGAATAATTGTCTGCTTTCAGAAGACTTGAAATTCACACACTATATTGAAGTTTAACAATACTTTTAAAATGTGTGGAATGTGCTAGTAAGATGGAAAGAAAAATAGAAGTTGCAGAGCTCCAGTTAATGAAATACATCCTCTTCAGATGCCAGTCATGAAGGAACTTGACAGACTTCTAGTGCTCCACAGCTGCAGAATCTATTTCTGCTTCTTCAGGGGAAATTGGAAAACTTCCACACTCTTTGCCAGGCTGAGAATCCCACTTCAGGCATCTGCTCTGCTCTTTCTGCAGCAAGGGGACCCTGACATTGCCCAGCTGTCAGAGATGGCATTTGAACTCCTGCTGATAATATCTGGGGAACTCCACTTAGGCTCTGATCCTGGTATCTCAATAGAGAAAAAAAAAAATTTCAGCTGACTTCAATTCCTTTTGTTTCTAGGTAATTTGTAGGAATTATTCAAAGTTGTGTTCTGGTTAGGGCCTGGCTTTGAACCAAACATTTTTAATTTCGTGGAGTGATGGTTTTCCTTCAGGTCTTGATGTGGCTTCTGAGAACCAGAGGCTGATTTAGCTTTTCCTCTAGCCATGTCACAATTTCTTTTTGGTAAAAATGACCAAGACGACTATACTGTTTTAGCAATACATAATGAAGAATCAAAGTTCTGCAGCCTATTTTCAGCTGAGAGACATTAATTGCCTTTGTTCCATTGGATGTTATATTTGGTAAAAAATAAAATAGGTTTTAAAAAAAATCAAGTGATGTTATATTACATTAGGTTAATCCATTTTTTTAAAAATCAAAACCTCTAATGATTGTAAAAAGGAAAAAAGTCTTATGGCCAGACATGCCACGAAACCTGGAATTTATAGAATTAATTTAACATCTGCACTAAGTGCACATCGTTGTAAAAACCTTCTAATGATTCCGTTAAGGAGGAAGAAGAGGATTGTGCAACTAAAAAGCTTACTTTTGTAAATGTAAATTATTTGATATTTTAGTTGTACACGTAAGTTACAGTAGGCCCCTGAGTTGTAAGTGCTGATGAGTTAATCAGTCTATTCACACAACATTTGAGTCAAGCGGTACAGCTACCTGAAACCGTAAGCTTAAATGCAAGGAATTCAATTTTTGGAGAAAAGGTCCAGGATGTAAGTCTCACCCTTAAATACTTGATTTTTGATAGGCTGTTGGTAGTAGATTAACATAAATTAAAGTCGACAATAGGTATTATTGTGGGGTGGTTAGATTTCCCACTTCACATATGTTGATACATGGTCCTAATTCTAAGGGTCATTAGGAATGTCCCTGTAGTTCTTAAAAAATCCGTTCTGTTGTTTGTTTTGAGTGGTTTCACCTTCTAATCTGCAGCACCTTTATTTTTAGAATTAGCCTAAAATAAGTTTTAGTTAGTTTTAATACTAGTTGTAATTTTATATTAGCCTAATTTTATTGCCAGCATTGTGTTGCAGTGGTGACAGCAGCCTGGTGTCTTTTCTGAGTCATTTTTGAAACACGTGGATGTCCACGAGCTTCTGAAGAATTTTTTATTTTATCACTGCCTGTGTATTTAGGATGATTATACTGTGATCTGGTGCAGAGTATTAAACGAAGAAACAGCTTGTCTTTTATATTCTTGAGTCAATCTCCGATTTTTATTGGTACTTGTATATTTCATTGTTTATTTTATTAAGTCAAATCTGTTTCTTTTATGTCCTGTGCAGAATGTGAAAGATGATGGGCAGCATGTATGGAGACTCAAACACTTTAACAAGCCTGCCTACTGTAATCTTTGTTTGAACATGCTAATCGGAGTAGGCAAGCAAGGTCTCTGCTGTTCTTGTGAGTATCAGCATTTCAGTGTCCATTTGCATTACATGTCTATTCCTAGAAACGTTGTGCTCACTAAATAACAAAGAACTAGTAGCTTCCCATTACAAAACCTTTGCCAGCACAATGGTGTCACCGCCTTTGTCTTCTATGCTTGAGCGCTCAAGGTTCCATTTTTAGTTTTTCAGGATATTGGGCTTTCAAAGCTGTTGTTTGAGGGAGTTTTCTTTATTAGAATAGCTCTCAGTCTCCTTTGGAGTCTGCCTTTTTTTTTTTTTCTTTTTTTCTTATCATGCTTAAGTTTCAACCTTGTATTTTTGTTATTCCTCTTTTGTATTTATTAATAATTATTCGTATTCTTTGATAGGTACTCGCTTGACTAGCATTTAAGTCCCATATTTGTTTATTCAAATTTTCCACAGAATTCTTGTTTTGTTAATTGTGAAGGTAAAAATTCCAGTTTCCCAGAAATCAGGTTTCTATAACACTTCTAAAGTTTTGTAGGTTTATTTGGTTTGTAGTCATAAATCTCAGTCTTGGCAGCCTTTCGCATATCAACTGATTATGATGTGAAGAAACACAGAAAAACTAATGCATTTAATTTGACCTTCATTAGACTGTTAGATGCAGTTACTATAGTTCAATTCTTTCAGTTGTATCTATGTATCTCCTAATAATCTGTGTTTGACCAGCTAATAGCCTGTATCTTGAGAAGCCAAATCTTGCTGAAAGATACCTCGTCTCTATTTGAATGTTTCAAGAGATGGATGATCCATATCTTTCTTTTGTGGTGTGTTCCAATGATTAATCATCTTTTTTTAAGACGTATTTTCTGATTTCAGTATGTCTGGTAGATGGTTCCAATGATTGGTTCGTGTTATGCCCTGCTCCATTAGATTAATGAGATCTTTAGTACCCACTGTATTCTTCTCACGATGGTATCAAGTCACCTTTCATTGTTCTTTTTGGTAAATTAATCGGTTTCTTAGTGTAACTTACTTTCTCCGTTTTTGGTATGAAAGATAGCCCATCACAGCTGATCAGAACCTTGCTGCGTGCATACTTTTATTGATTTAATTTGAGATTAGTCTGAATAAATGAGGGTTTTGTAATCGACCATTTCTCTCTCCTCACTGGGCATGGTTCTCTTTAAAACATAATTCAGATGTAAATCTTCCAAGTATGCATTTTCACATCATGTAATTTCATTCACAATACTATGGAGTGAGAGAGATACATTTATTAAAATTCAAACAAATAGAAATCAGATAACTTCAGATTAATAAATGCTAATGACAGTAACTGGAATATATATATATAATGCTGAATTGACTATTAGATCTTGAAATGTTACATTCTTTAATATTCTTTTATGTCAGACTGATGTAAACTCGATCCTTGTGAGGAAATATAAGACCCATATATGTTTGGAAGATAAAATTCTACTGAGCAAATAACATAGATCATCATCCTCAGCGGTTATCAGAAATGTGTAGATGAGTTACATATAGTAAACTGCCCCAGAAAGACCAACCTTACAAGAGCTGTAATTTTCTCTGCTGCAGTGTACCTCTTCAAAATTTATTTGTTGTTGTCCTTGGCATTTATTTGGTGAGAACAATTGTCCCAGGGTATCTGAGGAACATCCACATGCTCCTTTCGGTTACTGCATGCAGCAAGGGGCATGAGTCTACTTACAAAACTGTTACCCTGTGTTCTTATCTCACTAAGCGTCTTCTCCAATATCTTTTCAAAGCATCGCTATAGATTTTATTATTTGCATTTTAGATTGTGTGGGAGGAAAAAAAAGGAAAGAGGAGACTGCAGGGGGCCTCACCATCCCTCCGTGGTCCAATCAACAATGTTACTCCCTGCAGTTTGTCTGATTAATGGCTGTGCCTCCCACTGGGTTTGTGTAATAGGTGCAAGCAAGGTGTTTAGAAGTACTTTGTGCTTAATTGCTCTCGAGGTCAAAAGCGTGAGACATAGACCATACAGGGAGAAATTCATTCTCAGTTTTTAATAGTTGACTATTGAATGCAGGTATAAGCTGTAGCATAATTTCCTTGACTAAGCACAGTTGTATAGTTGAAGTCAGGAGAGCTTTGCATTGTACCTTGACATTTATATGCTTTCTAAATGCAGCTAGTGCCATCTTTACAGACCTGGTCAACAACATTAGTTACCTATAATTGGTGCAGAAAGTTTAGGGGGAAAAAGGCTTCTCAGGAGTTAGTATTTGGGAGAGTTAAAGTTGGGATGGTTACATGGAATGCATGGAAACAATTACTATCTGAAAATGGACTGATCAGCCATTTAAGATTTATGTGTTGATAGAAGGAACAATATAAATTCATTGGCTTTTATTTTTGTGCTTGCCAGCTGCTCTCATGCCTATAGTTTGTAAAATATAGATTTCTTTCTATAAGCAAATAACACCAAACCTTTTGGCAGTCATCAATTTTTGTTTAATATTTTTGTCATTTGGAAATTATTGTGAAAAAGTTTAGTGAGCTCTGATTTAATTAAGCATTTCCTGTTATGCAATAATAGTGCATTCTTGGATTTCTCACTTGCATAATATTTCCTGTTCTAATTGGCCTTTTATATTCCATGGAAAAAGCAGTCCAGTTTGAGTTTTCATTGACTGATGGGATTGATTATATAGAGATGGCATGCTGCTAATGTTATTTGTTTCATAAAAACGTAGTCAGAAACACCATTGCCTCAACATCTATTTATGTGTTTCTTTTTTTCAGTTTGCAAGTATACAGTCCATGAACGCTGTGTCGCAAGAGCTCCCGCATCTTGCATCAAAACATATGTGAAGTCCAAAAAGAATACTGATGTAAGTTTGGAGCAGCATTAACTTTGCCATGTATCTGTTAATTTAGTAACTCTATGTATATCCACACTTTTCTTTTACAGGTAATGCACCATTTCTGGGTAGAAGGAAATTGTCCAACAAAATGTGATAAGTGTCACAAAACTATAAAATGCTACCAAGGCTTGACTGGACTTCACTGTGTTTGGTGTCAGATCACAGTGAGTATACTATTGTAAAACCTTTAGCACAGGTTAGCGAGACAAAAATCTGCGTATCTTTTTCATAGACTCATAATTCAAAAGGTCTTGTTCAGTTTTGTCATCAGGAATGGATAGTGTGTGTTTAAGAAACAGGATATGCAGAATATTGGTAGGAGTCCTGAATTGTTGCAAGCAGATATGCTTAAAGGTGTACTCTGCTTCTAGCCTATGTATGAATGAAAAGAATATATGTCACTCTAAAGACCAGAATTCCAAATCTACATTACAGAAAGATTATAAGTTTTCAATACTGGTGAAAGTCAAGGTCACTATGACACTAGGGCAAAACCCTAATTTGTCGTGTACCGACAGGCAAATGAAACTGAGGACATCTGGTAGGATACAGTGATTTCAAGTATCTGGGAATAATAGCAGAGACATCTTGATAATATACTAATCTGTGCACCAAGTCTAATATATACAACTTTTGTGTGCTCCTTATTCAGCAGAAACCAATAACTGGAACTAATGACATTCAAGGAACACTGCCTTTATAAGTGAGATCTTCATGCTAGAAGGAGCAATGCCAGTATTTCTGTTCCTAGCCAGAGCAGGATTTAAATCTAAATGGGGAGAGATTCAGCGTTCTTGTAGGGTTTTTGCTTTTTTGCTGATATCATTATTATTATTGTTGTTATTGTTGTGGAACAGCCGTCGTTTGTTCAGTGTTTTAAATAATAACATGAGACTGAGGCATTAGCGAACGTTTGTTTTCAACACACAAGTTTGGATATTTTATGACATATTTTCTTCACAGAAGAATGCAAAATATGAAACACCATAAAAGAAAATAGATCCAGGATACTTACACTGTTAAGCTGTTATGATTACTTATAAACCAATATTTTAGAAGAAAACAAATATGTAGTCCAGATTGCTGTCAAAATTGGGATAATTTATGTAGAGAGTGAAACACCCAATCCAAAATTTCGCATGCAGATAATTAAACTTAGGCAATGGCTATCTGTGTTTAGACAGATAAATTAGAGTGTTCCACTCTAAATATGAAAGTGTTTACATCTGTATAATACGTGTATATCATTCGAGAAATAAATTTTATGTGAGGCTTCTTCTTAAGGTCAAAGAAAGTTGCAAATTCTGTGGCTCCTCAGAAAAAATATTTTCCCATTATTTCCTGCAAATCTGGACCAGATTTGTAAAGGCCTTTTACTTCTTGATACTTGTCAAGATTTAGAGTACTTCCAGAAGAACTGGTATTCACTGAGGAAATACTGAGGAATGGTTTGTCATTGGAATTACTGTGAAAGAACTGGTTAAATTTTTTTGAAGATATCCTAGGTGATTGTGTGCATATTTAAATGCTTAAATACTATAAAAATTCCTATGAGAAAAGGTCTATTTTTTTTTGACAACCAAAATTGAAAATGTTGGCACTGAGGTTTAGAATTTTTGCAATTGTATTTGCATCAGTAATTTAAAGATTTTTTGGTTTCTGTTAAATTAATATCGTATTTTCAAAATATCTTTAGTCATGTTTTTATTTAATTTTTATGGCTTCACATACGTGAAAAATGAATATTTTAAAAGTTCTAAAAATACTGCAGATTACTTGTTTTTCCATCTCCTATTCACTTTTCTTGCAATTCCATGTATTCTGTATATTCTGTTGCAATAACTTCCTTTGCTAATAGTAGTAACTTTATTACTGAAAAAAGAGTGGTTTACATTTCTAACAGATGCATGATTTTTGAATGGATATTCTGAAGTTACATAATTATCATCACATCCTTCATACGTTTTCAATTCCTTGTACGACAACACATTTAGGGCTTGTTGCTGACATCTTTTTATCATGTAAGAGGGTGCTAGTTATTACACAACTAATTTTGAGCATCTTTTGTGCATTTTATATGTCTCCTTCTTACAACTTAATCGAGTCACTTCTACTGTCAAATAACTGAATCAAATCCCAAAATTTAGAGATGTTTTTCACTAAGGAGTTATACTGAGTTCTCAGCCAGGCCTGTGACGCCCTCTTCCATATACCCTGTAGTTCTCTACTACAGTCTCTACAGTCTTGTAAATGTTTGTGTTTTTTTTTTTTTTTTTCCTTGTTTTCTCTCCAGTAAATACGTTTTTTCGTACTTTGCAGGCATCTGGTTGTGAGGGAGGTAATATTCTACAGGAGCTAGGTTTGGGGTAGGGGAATTTTGGGGAACTGTATTTAAAATCTGCTAAAACATTTCTTTTGAGAAGAGATGCATATTAATTTATTTCATTGTGTCAAAGTGTTATTTTCATTAAAGCTATGTATCTTCTACCATTTCTCTTGTCTGGTATGCACCATTTCTGTTGTCAAAGATCAGCAGAGACTAATAAGAAGATTAAGCTATTTTTTTTTCATAGATAAGTTTGCATGCCACTGAGTAGCAAAGCTGCTAATTACCACTGAATGTGTGAAGATACTTTTATTTGATGTAACATGGCCTGGTGTGCATTAATTATGGTACAAGTAGCTTTACTACTGAGGCAGAGAATTAGCATGACAAATGATTTAGATTACAGGGCTACCAAAATACCCTCACAATAAGGCTTTAATACTCAGAGTAAATCAAAACTCGTTAGACTTTTATTTTCTGTTGCTAAGTAACTGCCTGAAAAGGTAACTTTGCAGGATAAATGAATATGGACAAGGCTAATATTAGGTGCCATTCAGTTCAAAATTCAAAAGTGTTATGTCCACATTAACTGTACCAGATAACTTTATGAAGACCAAATTACCAGTAAAACTTATGTACATCAGCAACTGGTACATTTTTACTGTAATTTTAATAGAGTTCATACCAACGTAGTTAAATCGTCTAAGCGAAAATGAGTCAGTCATTGGAAAAATGTGATTTACAGACACAGACATTGAACTATGGATTTTATAACAGCTATTGAACCTGTTGAACTAATGCTGTATGCTACTACCTATTATACTAGCTAAATCACTTGTTAAATAAGATTTTTACTTCAAAATTTCTGATATTTATTATCCTGGTTATTTTTCTTTAATGCAAATATACATATCTTCTCAAAAAATAAAATATTCATCTCAATGGGAAATGCATATTACCTGAAGAACTCAATGCACAGTTTATTGAATCAATGCACATATATAATCACAGAATCACTTAGTTTGGAAAAGACCTTTAAGATCATCGAGTCCAAAATAATAAACTTTCACCAAATTTCACTATATGAATTTTTATTTTTTTGTGGCTATCTCTAATAATATTGTGAAGCATACTAGTTTACTAATTAAATGTGAATGATCCAGACACACGACTTTGCCTTTGTACTGTTTGGCTGGATATATGTGTTGAAACATTATGTTTAGAGGCATTCAAGTTAAATATTAAAATGTCAACAAGAACTCTTGATTATTAATGTCAAATAGTTCAATAAATATATCATTATTTGTTGACATTTTATGTTGATGTTATACACACATTTTCCCTTCCACCTTTTTAACAATACAGAAGTAAGCCAATGCTCTTTCAGTCAGCAAACCTGAGGATATTCTTTCCATGTTTTCAGAGTAGAACTCTTTTCATTGCTTTCAGGAAAACTGGATGAATGCTAAGAATAAAGTAGGAAAAGGAGAGTAATTCAGGTTCCTCAGCAGTCAATGGAAGCCTGAACACTGATTCAATCAAGACCAAAATAGCTTAAAGCTCTTAGATATTCCTGCATTATTCTCTTATATTTCAGATATATTTTCACAGATATTGCAGCATCACAATTGAATTGGTAGTGACTTTATCAGCTTCAGCTAGGAAGCAGAGTTATACCAATAATGCCAAAGGCTTCCCTGAATTACCCCAGATTGCCAACTAGTAGTAGGACAGAAGTTTCTGGCTCAGTGCAAGAAACGAAGGTTTTGATCACACATAACCCTATGCTGGTGTTACTGTACTGCCATGCAGTGTTCTCATTTTGTGTGCTGGACCAACCATATGCGCAATTTCCAAACTGGAAAATATTTTGATCCACTGTTCTTTTCTTCAAAAAAAATTAAGTGGTTTGGTCAATCCTAAGAGGCTTTTCACTCCAGTGTGTTTGTTTTTTCTCTCTCTATTAACAATTAGATTAATTAAACTCACTCCATTCTAGGATGTCCTTATTCTTAGGCTGAAATAGAAAAATGTCTAAGTTGAATCTTCATTTTTTGTCTTTCTGTAGTTGCATAACAAATGTGCTTCACATCTAAAACCTGAATGTGACTGTGGACCTTTGAAGGACCATATTTTACCACCCACATCAATCTGCCCAGTAGTATTGGTGAGTTGTCCATATCTTTATTTCAGCTGTAATGCTCTGTCATAGGTAGCAGCTAAAACAATGCTGGGCTTGACTGCCAGAGTATTTGTTACATTCATGGAACTGTGTGAACCTTAAATACGATGGGTAATCCTGGCTGATGAGTTTATAGGCACAAGCCTGCTTTATCCTCTGTGTGTTGCATTTTCCTTCATGTGAGAATGAACTTTCTGCAGGGCATATTATAACTGAAGCTGACTCAGGTTTTATCACTTACTCAGACTGTACTTACCAGAAACGGTATAGGCAGAACACTTGTACGTTTTACATCTTTTATAGATCCAACTTCCCAGAATAATGAAGTTATTCTTATGGACAGTTTTTGCTTGGGATGCATATTGTATATCTGCAATGCTGAGGTCTCTGATCTAAGCCGGAGGTTACCTAGAATGATGACACTGGTCTTGCAGTAAGCTATGCATCAACATTATGGTATATTTTATTCTGCAGTCATGAACGGTAAATTTCTCTGTCCACAAAAACAATAACTCAATTCAAGGAAAATAAAAATGCATGCTATGTATAGATTGTATAGAAAAGAGCTGACCAGCTTATCATGAAAAAAGAGCTTCAAAATTAACTTGTGCGTTCACATATTAAATTGGATGGTTTATGCTGATGGAAGTCATAGGATCATCATTTTCATAACAGAACAGACATGTGGTCCTCTTTAAATATATTTCATAATAAGAGTAAGAAATGCTTGGACTTGAGAAAGAATGTTTGATTGCAGGGAGGACAAACAAGAAAATATACCTTCTAATCTTAAACCTGTTTCTGATCATTAAAAATAATATTCATGCCTATTGTAGATTACTTATTTTCTGATTAATCCTTTCGACTGTTTATAAATCTGCTAAGGGATGGATGTAGACTTTGGCCCTCTACTTGACTAAACTGGGACTACTCCATTGCTGTCAATAAAGGTAAAGCAATGGAAAGCTGGCTTTAATATTTATGTAATTTTTTTTTATTTTCTTTGAAAAGTCAGTAGTTTTGTAGTTTGTTCGTAATGTTATTTTGATATTATCTGGACAAGTTCTGAATAATAATTATAAAATATTATTTTAAGTTTGGATGATTACATGCTGCATTACATTATTTAATTTTTAGGATTTTAGGTAATACTTTAAAAGGTAACACAGAAATTATGATTTTGTTATTGGAGTGTTTTTGCTTTATTGTTATTTATTGTTTGTCATTCTTATAAACTGAATAAAGCCTAAGCATGAAATTTCATCTTCAATTATATTTGCGTAACTCTATTTTCTTTTCAGGAGAGGAAGAGGGATAGAGGAATTAAGATTTTAATTCCACAGTTGGAGTTTAGTTAAGTTGTTTAGAGGATATATAAAACCACTCTAGAGTCAAATCACCCTTGAATAGGTTTGTTTTATCTGCAAATTTTGAAGGCATAAGCAGAAGTAAATATGTTTTCCTGTATCAGAATCATGTTTCATTATTACATACTAATAATGTAACACTAAATACGTATTTCAACACAATGTATGTTGTTAGGAATGGAAAATATATTTTACTGTGATTTAATGGGAACTTTATAATTTTGTAGTATATTTGTTCGTCTAGTAGTTTCTTCCAAAATGCATTTAAGTCCTGAGTATACTTACATTATAAATAATACATTGGTGACCTAGCTAATACAAATTCCTCATAGAAACCATTGATTACTATTGATTATTAATTAGTTTCTCGTATTTCCTGTTACGGGGACGCCTTTTGAGAAACATAATGCTTCTCTGTATGTGAAATCTGCACTCTCAATAATCACAGTGAAAACACTGAATATATCCATGTCAGAATTGTCTAAATTTAGACTAATAAGTGTCTGTTAATGAAAATAATGTGTATAGTCTGATACACCTGACAGTGAAAGGGTCTTTCACCTAGGACATGCATTTTGGGGGCTGATGTTGTCCATCTGTCAGAGAAGGGGAAGAGCATCTTTGGTCATAGACTTGCCAAGCAGGTGAAGAGGCCTTTAAGCTGAAGTTGCCAGGGGAGGGGAACCTCAGTCCATCCCAGTCCTACCAGTTGGATGCCAGTGCCAGCAATAGATGCCCAGGGCTTGGAGAAGATCACAGGTCAGCAGGAGAGCACCTGAAGATCAACACAAAGGAATTCCAGCCACTCCAGCCAGTAAGTCAGCTCCTCGGGGGCCCAGCTGAAATGCCTCTATGCAAACACACATAGCATGGGAACAAGAAGAGCTAGAGACGTGCGCATGACTGCAGGGCTATGATCTTACTGGCATCATGGAGATGTGGTGGGATGGCTCCCGTAACCAGAATGTTGGAATGGAAGCATACAGGCTCTTTTGGAAAGCCGGGCAGGGAAGATGAGGAGTTATCACTCTTTATGTCACTGACTGGCTGAAGTGCATGAAGCTCTGTGCAGAGATGGATGAGGAGTCACTTGAGAGCTTATGGGTTGGGATTAAAGGAAGGGCTGGGACAACAGGGGTCTGCTACTGGCTACCTGACCTGGAAGACCAAGCTGAGTGGTTGAGACTCTGTATAGACAGACAGAAACAGCCTCGCATTCAAAAGCCATGGTCCTCAGAGGTGACTTTAACCACCTGAATATCTGTTGGAGGGACAACATACCAGCATACCAGGCAATCCAGAAGGTTCCTGGAATGTGTTGATGATAACTTCTTTCTCCAAGTGATAGAGCAGCCAACAAGGACAGGTGCTATGCTGGACCTTGTTGTCACCGACAAGGAGGGGGTGATGCAGAATGTGAAGCTCAAGGGCAGACTTGGCTGCAGTGAACATGAAATGGTGGAGGTCGAGATCCTTGGGGCAGCAAGGAGCGTGCACAGCAAGCTCACTACCCGGGACTTCAGCAGGGCAGACTTTGGCCTTTTCAGGGCTGCTTAGTGGAGTACCATGGGATAAAGCCCTGGAGGGAAGAGGGGCCCAATACAGCTGGTTAATATTTAAGGATCGCCTCCTCCAAGCTCAGGAGTGATGTATCTCAGCAAAGAGGAAGCCAGGCAAGAACACCAGGAAGCCTGCAGGGATGGACATGGAGCTCCTCATCAAACCCAAACAAAACAAGGAAGGTTGCAGAGGGTGGAACCAAGGACAGATATCCTGGGAGGAATACAGAGAAATTGTCCAAGCAGCCAGGAATCAGGTTAGGAAAGCTAAAGCCTTGATAGAACTAAATCTGACCAGGGATGTCAAGGGCAACAAGAAAAGCTTCTATAGGTACATCAGCACTAAAAGGAAGACTATGGAAAATGTGGGCCCTTTCCAGAAGGAAACGGGAGACCTGGTTACCTGGGAGATGGAGAAGGCTGAGGTACTCAATGACTTTTTTGCCTCAGTCTTCACCAACACATGCTCTGGCCACACCACCCAAGTTGCAAAAGCTGAAGAACTGCCCACTGTAGGAGTTCTGGTTTGATACCATCTAAGGAATGCAGTCCATGGGACCTATAAGATGCAGGACCTGAGGGAACTGGAAGATGAAGCTGCGAAGCCACTATCCATCTTATTTGAGAAGTCATAGAATCATAGAACCAAACTGGTCTCTCAGCTGCAATCTGTTGTTCAGGTCCATATCCTCTCAGTTGTTCCGTTTTCTAGGTATCCATTGATGCCCAAAATCACTGCTGCAACTATGAAGAATAAATAAAAAAGTATCCTTCCTGATTGTAACATCACAAAGGATGACGTTTCTCCATGCACATAGCCATCTCAGCTCAGGTGACTGTTCTAAATTACTTATTTAGGGTTTCTTTTGACTCAAAAGTTATTCCTCTAAAATAGAGTGATTGACATGATCCTCCTATACTGTCCCTCCTGTTAATGGCTAGAGAGAGCATAAATGCCTGGTCATATGAAAGTTAGATGGCTGGTCTAAGTTAAATAAGAGGACTTCCATCTTCAAAATGGCACAAAATGGAACTCGCCAAATGTTACTCCTAAAAAAAAAAAAAATATTGATACTGTGTATGTCATGAAAGAATTACATATCTGTCTAGGTTCAATGCTATATATTTTTTTTAATATATCTCACTGCAATACTTTTACATGTTTTAGTAAATTGTTGTCAGTCAACTTTAAAACTAGTCCTTTTTACTTTTCTGTTTGCCATATATATGGCTTGTTGTATGCTGAAATTTTTTGTTGGAGTTAAATGAGTTTTGTTATAAACTGTGTGTGCAGATCTCAAGTGATAGTCTTTTAATAGATGTCAGATACACTTTAATGTTACTCTATTTTATTTCAGTAATGTTTTAATTAATTCATACTGATTGAATAAATGTACATTGAGACTTGTTTCCTAATGAGGGCACATTTAGAGGAAAGGTTTTGCATCATTCTGATATCCTGTGGGTAATTATATTCTAATTATATGGTGGGGGGAAAAAGTCTATAACTCAGTGCTGATATTGTTCATTGGACCCAATTAATTACATGCACATAATGAAAGTTCATGATAAGGTTGACTGGCAGTGAGTTTAAAAATCTTTAACTCAATTGAATCCTTGCCTACCAAGAGTACAGAATTAGATCATAACCAGGTTAAAAACTGGGTATTGGAATGAGATGAGTGAGTAGTGAAGAAAAGAGATTGGTCTCTCTGTATGATACAGCTTCTCTCCCCCCCACTCCTTTGTAAGGCAAAAAGGAAAAAATGCAAACATACATTTTATTATAGCTTCTTTATTTCATGCCTTCCTTTACTTTGCTCCATTTATTGATGAACACATAAGATGTTCTAATTTGTATTTAAGATTGTAGAAAAGTAATTAGAGTTTTCTGTTTCCCACCAAAATAGATATAGCCTTGGGTAAAGACAAATCAAGCAATAAAAGTCTACTGTTTAATAAGTATATATTTAGTTCATAATGTATGATGATTTTGAGTCTCCTGTAGTTTATGTGAGTTTTACAATGAATTATTTTGTACTTCATTTCTAACTTTGATTTCGACAACCGTAATTAAAACTGTTAATCGCGGAACAAAAAGAAAATTATGGAATAGACTGTAAAACATAAGGTACCCTGGTTATGGTGTGAGTGTTACTATATGGCAGTTATCACTGTCTCCATAGTAACCAGTTCATTTGAAAGGGGGAGGGTCTTGTGTAATACTGAAGGCAAGAAGTGAAAGAAATAAAATTTAAAATTGGATACATTTCCTTGTGTTTGATTTTCAACTTCATTGTTCAGCATTCTGGGACAAATTGGTCATAATGAGAAAAAGTTTGGAACAACTCGCTTTATGTTTCGTTTTTCTTAGGAATCAATTTGACTTTTCTTTTATCTACTGAAGATTCTTCTAAGTTTTTAGGACAAAATCATTTAAGCGTAAATTCTGTTCATAAAAATATAGAATATATATAGAGAGAATTCAGTGTATGTAAAATATATATAGAATTTTTATACATCATAGAGTAAATTTGTTTACGTACATCTAATATAAAATGCCATCGTAAGTCAAATTCACTTGAACTCTTATTTTAAAATGATGGTGGAAACATGTATCTGATTCAAGTTTGGTTTGGGTTGGTTTGGCATTTTATTGTGGAAGAACATAAATGTTCAAAAATCTTTTATAACAAGTTCTATTTAGGCATGTAAAAAATATGCACAGCGGATTACGAATGTTTTAGCTAAGCTATGTGCCCTGTGCAACTAAACAATTTACATTATGATCTGTAGCTTCAGACTTCTGTGTAAATATTGCAAGTGTGTTGAGATGTTGACAAAAAGTAAAACAGAATTAAAGTTGAAAATAGTGTACAAGAATTTTCTTTGGCTATCAGTATTTTGAGAGACTAGATAGAATGGCTAATGACTGTGTTATAATTGCAACATAGTTCAATAGATATTTTTCCATGTCTGATAATATGATTTACTAATACTATTTTCCTGTGGGGTAGATAAATGTTACATTGGAAGGGCGATGTAGAGAGAGAAAAAGGGAATTAGCAGATTCTGGTTGAAGAATGATCTTTCTTAATCCCTTTTCCAATGTTTAATCCTAAAATGATTCTTCTGGTTTTATTATAGTAGAGATCAGTTTTAACTCAGTTGAATCCAAGCTCAACACAGAGTGCAGAAAGTCCGTGCAGTGTGTGAGCATCTTTATGAGCAACTCGATCCTTCAAAGATGAGTACTAGCCTTATTCTGAGTTTCTGAACAAAAATACTACCCCCCCCCACCCCTAGTTATTTGAATATATATTCTTCTATGGGGAGGGAAATTTAAATCTGATTGTTGAATATCAGGTAATGACAAAGCAATTGAAACAGATTTTAAAAAACCAAAACAAAACACTTTTTTCCTTTTCAATTGCATATCATATTGCAGATTCAGTTCTCTGAGAATCTAAACTGGACTTGAAATATAATGGTGTGCTTATCTACACTAAGAGCTTTTTAATTTCTTTGAAGTCAGAAGGAAATTAATAATTGCCCTGGAGGAAAATGTATCTTCCTAACTAATTATCTGTTCGGCAAACACAGTTCAATGTTAAAATAATAAGATGCTGATAAACTGGAATGGTAGCCATTCAATCATTTTAAGTTATATCTAGTTGCCAGCCCACAACTTATCACTACGCTCTGTCCCTAAGTTTATTCCTTACATCCTCTCCCCTGGGAGTTTAATGTGTTTTTATTTTCAAAATTCTTTTCCAACTCTTTTGTCTTTCTTGGACGATGTATATGATTGCCTGCTATAGCCAAGTTCATTTTAGGTTGCAAATGGAATGAAAAGTCTTGGGCACTACAGCTGGCGCATGTTGATAAATGTATTTGAATGGGTGCAAGATGTAAGGCCAACTAGGTAAGCTGAAGGCCGACATGCTTAATGAGAAATACCTGATTGTGATTTTGATGTGTAATTCTTTACATCTTTATTAAGACATATTAAACAATCAACATAAAGTATTTTTGTTAGTGAATTGGTCGCTGATCTTGTCCACAGGATGACTTATGGCTTCAACCCATGGATGTAGAGCGTGGGTAGTGTGCTACAGCTCTATGAACTTTCAAGGCAGCATGATATGGTGTCCTCATATTGGCCCTTCTGATTAGTATGTCCACAGGGTTAGATCTGGGAAGGTGTAGAAAAAAAAATTATAAAGTAAATTTTCAAAATATTTAAGCACATCTAAATCAAAGTTATTTGGATGTGATATCTAGTAGATATTACAGATACATTGCTCCTCAGGGTTTTGAGGTGGTGGGGTTTTTTTTTTTTTTTCAGTTTTCAGGGTTTCTGAATCTTTGATTCTCTTTGGTTATTGTGTAGCTGTGGCAGAAATTGCATAGAATGGAATTTTTGCAAGTGAGCTCTTGAATATCACATAGGTTTACAAAATGACAGTCGATAAGAGTGCTTATTCTAGTATTTCATTGCATATTAAAGCACATTTTTTACATCCCTTGGAGATTCCCGTGTCATTAAAGAAAATAGCTTTAATGAATCATGGAGCAACCTTCCTCCATGATTCTCAAAAAACCCAAAGCATCAGTTTAGTATTCAAGTCACATATTTAAACTTTCCTGGCCTTCATCCTGAAAACATTCCATCTGATCTTCCATGACGAGGTTCCCCTTATCAGTGTCTTTCAAGTTTCAGAGTTCTACAGTAAGATTTTTTTTTAATAAACATGTCAGTTTATGCATATTAATATAGAATTTGGTTCCTGCCTTATGCACCCCCACCCTGAGGTTGGGCTTTAGGGTATGTGCCTCATCTGAAGGCATATAGTATAAAAGAAGTAGTTATCATTCAGAAGGACTCTCAAGTTTTGAGTAGTTACTTGACAAACTGTGTGATGTTACTAACCATTCACTAATGGCTTTACGATCCTATTTAATGTATAAATAAATTGTTGTTTAATGTATAAAATAAACTTGTGAATAATCTCTGTGCTGTGAGTAAATCCAGAAAAATATATTAGCACTTACTGATTAAGAGACATAGTGAGAAAAAACATTTTTTGCTGCATTGGCACTGGATTCTGTGTCAGCAGTTAAAATGTAAAGGGCTAACTACTTAGTAAGCCAGTAGTTACTTCATCTGTTTCCTTATAACAGTTGTGATAGAGTATGATATTTCTAAGTGTCGGTGTTTTGGTTAAATAAAAAGACTGTACCCCTATGTAAAGAACTACTTTTCGAGGATGAATGTTGTATAGCTTGTCAATTGTAGTAGAAGAAATATTTTTAAATAAGCTTCCTTGCTTTGGATGAGGACTCAAAGACTTGGAAGAAAAAATAAATACTTCCCACGTACCAAGTAGCTGTTATTACTATTCGAAAGAATATAGGCCTCAGGTTTTCTAATATTTTTAGCTGGTGATAAAATGATCCCAAACATACTTACCAGAATATAAATTATATAATATGACAGCCAGAACACTGGGGGAGTACAGTTGTCCAAATGTGTAAAAAAGCGCTGTGTATGTTTGTTGTTAAGTACAAGAGCTGCAAGGTACCATTCCCCAGGAGCGCTCTCCGGGCCCCTTCCTCTCCGAGCTGTTGCTGCTGCAGCCTAACGTTGTCTTTTCCCAACAGACGCTCCCCGCTTTAGGAGGTTTGCTCCCCGAGGTGCGTAACGGGAGGCATCCATGTACGCACGAGTACTAATGGCTCATGATATCATACGTTCTTCTTGCTATAAAAGTGCATTTTGGGGCTGAACTAAAAATGTAGGCATGGTAATCTGCATTGTAATTTGAAAGGCCCGGTCTTATTTACCAATTCTTTTTTCTTATTTGGGTGAATAAGGGATACATACAATTGAATAGTTCTTATCTGATGGCGGTCTCTCCGGAGCAATACTGCATGGTAGAAGCTCCAGTTAATGGATATTGACTTCAAAGTGGGAGTTCAAGGGGAGAAAAGAAGGCATGGGAAGTGCAAAAATGGGTGGAAAAAATTTTTGTTGTGTTGATTAATATTTTGAAAGGTATGTGCTCTGTCACATACCAAAAGAAGAGAAAAGCTTCATTTTTTTGAGCCATCAAAATGTACAATAGCTTTTAAAATGCTGTATTCGGTAGCTCCTTCAACCTCATGCATGTCCACTAAACAAACTGGTTCGCAGATACATTTATCATTTTGAATGCTTTGATTAACAAGATATTAAATACAGCACAACTGTTGTAGAAACATTTCTTAGCTTGAAAAATAAATTTTTGCATTTTGTAAAATGATTTATTCAGTGCATGTCAAATTTGTCTTAACGTTGCTAGAATTTGTAGGTTATTATCCACAGGTGATTTTATTAAACTGTTATTCTCTCATAAAAAATAATACTGTTTAGTTCCTGACACTCTTGGATAGCTTAGTAATGTTGTAATTCCTGAAAGTGAGTTATTCAAAGGATCACGTACAACTATAGATTAGAAAGGCAGCTTTCTAGTTCATATATAAAGTATCTCTTCAAGAATATTTAAAAGATTTTTTTAATAAAGTAGTAAATCTTTTTGTGTTCCATTAATAGATTTGTTCAGTAGAATTAGGATACACATTATTATATGATTTCATACAAAGTCAGATCCTTACTAGTATGACACATATCTAAAAATTATAGTATATATAGCTCTAGAAAATCTAGAACCTCGTGTCAGCTTCTTCAGAAACTTTTCAGAGAGCACTGTTGGTATATGTCGTGATACGTATTGTGATATATGCATATAAGATGGATGATAGAAAATAAATTTCTACTTTCTTCAAAAATCATTGCTGAAGGAAGCAGACCTTCAGTGATAATGAGGTCAAGTATTCATATTTAATTTTTTTTAATAACACTCCAGAAAATTCTGTATCATGAATATAGGTTTTCCTTTGTATTGTGTAAGGTGTATTGCCTGATCTTGTGTAGTCGTTGCTTAGGAGAAACTATCTTTGTGAGTCCAGCAGTTGTTTTGCTTATGGAACAGGTAAGATAAATCGAAGCAGGAATGTTGCTGATGCAGCAGTTGTAGGGCCGGGGTATTTCCTGCTATCTGCATCATGCTGGAACAAAAATAAACAATATCCAAAACTTTGCTCGAGGTAATTGTTACTGCATTTTGTTTGTGAATGATTGATAACAGCAGGCTTGGGCACTGTGGTAAGCATCCTTTATGTAAAGACAGTTCTCAGCAGTGCATAAATACTTTTCCTCTAAGTAATAGCATGATATACGCAAGATTTTTAGTGCTACACTTTACAAGGAAGCCTCTTTTGAACAGGTTTTTTTTTAACCTCTCTAAATGCACATACTCAGTGTGCTGAATCTGTTCCTTTCTGTTACCTTTTCTTTGAAGTATCACGAATATGTTGTTTGGCTTAGCATTTTTCTAGACTTCTTAAAATTTGCTCTCCATCTCTGATTTTAGTTTGAAATCAGGGGTTTTTTTACTAGCTGTGTGTCTGCATTACTGACATGCGATTTTTTTGAGAAGTTGCAATATCCAAGAGCCAGATTTGGTCAGAATACAAAATCCTGTTTAACATGGTATGCTTACTTCATATGAAACATAGTGACTTTTAAGGGTGGTTATCCACAAAGTTTTTTAAAACCCCAAAGCTGGTGTAATGAAATATAAAGCTTCCTTGATACTGGTTTCTTACTCTCTGTCCTTGTCACTAACCAGTGCCATTGTGTATTAATGTTTTGTGTTAGGTACTCTATTTGGATGTCTTATACTAGTTTCTAAAAAATCATCAGATAAATAAGTGCGAAGTCAGTAATTTCTTAGGCAGTGATATGGACAGTGCTTTTCTGTGTTTTGAAGGTTAGGGCTGAGATGAATAGCTCTAATTGGTTTTACTGTATTCTGTTTGAAGCAATGATATTGTAGTCTAGACTCTTGGACCTCCTTTTGGACTGATCAAGTTACTCTAAGCATCCAGAAGCTCAGTTCACTAGCCTCTTAGGAATCTCACTGCATGTGGGAAAACAGTCCAGACTGCTCCGGTTATTTTTTTTTTTTTTTTCTGGGGCATAGGTTTGTCAGATTTTTATAGGAAATGTCATCAGACTGCCCAAAGGAGCCTGGGGTGACTCGGACCGTGATTTCCACCAGGACAAGACTGAGGCTGTGTCAGTTTCCAAATTTAAGGAAACCAAAGATGGTATAAAACCAGTGATGGTCCACATCTGTGTTACAGTAACACTAGGAAGGTGCTCTATTAAACTGGGAGTTATTCCCTTCCTGTGAGAGAATGTGTCAATGTTTCTTACCAGTTTAAACTGCTCCAGGCTTTATCAGAGGTACCACAGGGATGGGTTTGGCCCGGTATGGAAAATAGATGGTAGCATTTAATGAATTTCTTTGTGAGTGCAGTTGCAGCAGTGGGGTGCAACAGTGTCCTTCATGCTCCTTTCTAGTGCAGCAGCTTCGTGCCAGCCAGTTCCTCTGGCCAGCTGACAGTCTCCTTGTGCTTGTGAAGTCAGGAAAGTGGCTGGAGTGCAGTCGGGATTGAAGACACTGATTCTGTTTGATAAACATCTGCTGCCTGAATTTATGGTGCATTTTTGGACAACCTATGAGGACATGCTGGGTGCAGCCTATAAATAGGATAAATGAGATATAAAGAGCAAGGACTTTTTTTTTCCTTCAGAGTTCTCTGAAATGACCTGACAACAGTTGCAAATCTGATTGCAGTAGCATACTGTTGAGCTTTCCTCTTGCAAATAATCATCTGATTGTGCTGCATGTCAGCATCAGAAAAGTTGCCAGCAGCTTAGAATCTGATGTAGATTCTCTTTTCTTTCTGATATAAAATACATACTTTCTAAAAAGCCACTCAGCCAATTCCTTATGATACATTTGGAACAGGTATATTTTGCCAGAATGGTATAGTCCTCTTGAAGCATCCAACCTTTGCTAGGAGTTAGGGTGAGATTTTGATAAATTACTGATCTCTTATCAATGTGCTTGTTAAATGATCAAGTATTTTGTATGATTGGCTTTCAAGTTTCAAAATGCTATCCTGGCAATGTCGGATTATCTTTTCGCATCATTGCATTAATTTGTGTTGTGACTGCACACTTTTCATCCATCTATTGCCTTGTCATTATGGAATGTCCAGGCACATAGATAGATGTTATGTGAAATGGCCAGACATTGTGTAATAGTTTGACTGAGATCTCATTTTCACTAAAGCAGAATCTGACATATCTCTCTAGTAAAAAAACATCTTTGTGGAGGCACAGTCTTGGTTACAACTGTATAGCATTATGTCTTGTGTTAAAATGTTCTATTTTCTCCTTTTCTCTTGTTTTTTTCAAGGAAAGACAGGCAACAGTCAAAAAAGAAAAGACTTGTCCCCAGCAAATGAACAAACTGGGAGAACGGAACAAAATGCAAAGAGCTAATTCTGTCACCGTAGATGGACAAGGTCTTCAGGTGTGATTATTGTTATTTTAATTTTGAGATGCTTGTAGATACGAAGGCAATGATTGAATGTGTAATCTTTAAAGTGAAATATTTCCTATACATTCACTCGGCTACATTTCACTTTTACATATTTAAAAATACAATAGGTATATTTTTTCTATCTATACACGAATCCTGTGTGTGTTTGGTAGGAATCTTATGTGTTTGGTAGGATTTCCTAAGACATTAAGGGGGAGGGAAGACTAGCTCTAAAACACTTATATTGTGGCTTGAAGCTGAATTCGATTGTTTTAATATCTGCTATGCAGCATTGTGTGAATTACATTATAAATCTGAGTCTATGTCTTGATAACTGTTCACTATTCTGATTTGGACCTGTTAATTAATAGCTGGATGGAGTAAACTTCAAGGATGTTGTTTGTCCAGGTGTTTCCAAGTAGAGTATTTGGCACATCAAAATGAAGAGTTGAGAGAAGCAAGATGGTTTCAGTAACAGCGATATTATACTGTGGTATTTGTTTTTCTCTGGTGCATAAATTGGTTTAGAGTAACAGGAATCTATCTTAGCACCAACCATTAAATTTTCAGTCAGCATCAATAATAATAACCTGATCATTGTGAAAGGTGCATGGATCTTGAAGGATACCATAATGGAAGTCTAGAGTCAGTGATATAGTTAGGTTTTTTTCAGTCACGTATTATTTTGGCACTATTTCCACAAAGATGTAAGATTCCATAGATGTAACTGGTAATTCGTGTTAGTATTTTGCCTAAAGATGGTCTGGAGCAAAAATAATTCTGTAGCTGATCAAAATATACTACTCTAATTCTCCTATATCTCGTCAAGGTATGCTACTCTGATTGTAATACTCTAATTTTGCTAGCGTTGTCTCATTTTGACGTGGTCTTCATTGAACAAGAAAAAGGATTTTTGTGACCTTTTTTTGGAACCTTTTTTATTTAGAAAATTGATCATTATGTTATTTACATTTGTTTAGAAGTTTCCAAGATAACATATCAAAGATACCCGGCAAATCTTCATACTGCTCCCTTTAGAACCCTATTTTCAGTATGGGAGAAGCTATATATAATCGGTCCACTACTTTGCTTTTTTTTTTTTTTTTTTTAAGTCACTTATCCAATAACCTCATGGAGATTGCTTTTAAATCATGCTAGATTAAGTCTTGAAAATAGTAATCAATTTAGTAAAAATCTTTATTTGCATGGTTTGTTATATGGAAAGATCTACGTGATCTAGAAAAGTAATTTGGAAAAGCTGAAAGAAATTAATTGAAAGAGAACATATTTTGGAATTGAGTGGAATACAAACTGAATGTTAGATTTTTTTGATGGTCCTAAACCTTCTACTTGTGATAATATGTTTAAGTTTTGCAATAAAATATTTAAAATAGAAATAAGTTCATCAAATAGCTTTTGTTGAGAAAAGCATCAAGACCAAACATTCCTTCCATCAGACAGCAGTGAGCAGATAACTTAGTGGCAGTGGAGATCTGCACGACTTAAAGACTATTAATCATAGTTAAGCACATTCATCTTACTTCTTTCTAGCTAACCAGCTTAATGATCAGGATTATTATTTCTAATTAGAGGAAGTAATAGATCATGTATAACCTTAGGATGAGTCTCATTAATTAACCTGCGTGCTAAGGGATTTCAGTAGGTAGTCCATCTCTGTCACAATGAGCACCATTGGTTTACACTTAGTTCACAGGAACAAACATCGTGGGAATTGGCTAAATAACTAAAATTGATTAAAACAGTAGATAAAAATTAAATATATGACAAACTTCACTATATCCTGCAATTTGATATATGTTTCAACATACAGCACTTTACTGTTAACAGTGTACTGTGCCAGAATGTGATACTGGGTTGGTTTTATCCTAGGCTTAATTCCACCAAGTTTGCTGGAGTTTTTCATTATTTGTTATACAAATCGTTATACAAATATATATTGGAATAGATTTGGATCTGTTTGTGAAGTTAGGGCTGGAGTTGACACACTAGTGCTTAACACTTTCTACTAGAAGAAAAGTGCTTTTAGATGCTTATAGGGTTATATGCCTGTGTCTGTAGGTTACCTGTAAGATTCTTTAGCTATCATGTTTCTTGGGTTCTGGCTTAAATTAAATTTTATGAAATCTGCAGCTGAAAATATTTTGTTATTTAAGTATTATGAGTAAGGATTCGGAGCAAGAGCTTTCAGTGTATCATTTTGAAATTGAAACAGTCTAAGCTTCATCTCTGAAGTTGTTAGTGCCTGACTTTGGAGGTCTAGACTTTGAACTCCTCATATGCTTTTAAACATTTTAGAATTGATATTATATGTGTCTAAAAGTGATAATTTGAAATATGAATTGTCTAGCTTTATGGTTTAAAACCAGATATTAGAGAAAAATAATCTGATGTAAATTTTTTTTATGTTGAAATCTATAGAGCAAAGACAGTGAATACTCACATCTTTTAGTATCTGAAAGTGCAGTCTCTATTACTTTGAAAGGTGTTAGTTTGTAAGGCTGAATACTGATGCGAACGTGTAAAACTTTCCATGCATAAAAGAATTAAAATACATAGTATAATTTGTTGTTCCCTTCAGTATATCCTCCTCTCCATTCTTTTGCTCAGGCTTGTCCTTCTTCCACATTTTCTCCTCTACTTTTTAACGTTTTCCAGCTTTCTAAGGTGTTTAAAGGGACCGATTATTGTTATGTTTGTTGCATTTTAAGAGGTTTGTGATTTCATATAATATCAAATATTCCAGGTTTCTGTCATTAAAAAACTGTCAAATTAAAAATTTCATGTATCTATATTTGATCTTCATAGTGTAGTGTTATTTCTCACTAGAAAAATACAACTTCTTCATAAATTTTTCCATAAGAAATTACTGTCAGAATTAGTTGTGCATTTCTTCCATTTAAAGTTTTCTTCTCTGTTGATGGATGTAACCTATATATATCAATATTTCAATGGAATTATAGGTTAAAATGGCATCGCAGCTGTAAGACAGCTAGCATAAAAAAAAGTCACTTTCAATTTGTGGCAAATTAATGAAGTGAGGATTATTGCAAATTATGGAATTGCTTCCAGCTGGATTACATAGCATAACATAGAGTTTGCATTAAGCTTTTTGTTTTCTGTCTACTATAGGAAAAAATGAATGCAACACACAGCATTAATGAGTGGCTGTGTTATTCCCTTCTTTTAGATCACTCCAGTTCCAGGCACTCATCCACTTTTAGTTTTTGTCAATCCTAAAAGTGGTGGGAAACAAGGAGAAAGGTAAGGTTTATTTTCTCTGTTTTTCCCTCTCTTTCTCTATTCTGATCTCTGTGATATGTTTAAAAATGAACATTAGAAGTTTTTATTTGAAAAGAAACTTGATGTTTTATACTGTTACGCCTCACGTTTGAACATCCCATTGCCCTGTTTAGAAGAAGTACACACTAGCATATAGTTAAAAATTCTGTGGTTAAAAACCAGAATGAGTTCCATACGACAGTTTCATCTCACATCAGAAAAAGTAGCTATATTCAGTGTCTGGGTTTATGTGATTTGCATGAAGGTGTGAATTGCTGTATTTTGCGTTGAAACTTTGAAGTTACAGAGAGTAAAAGAAAACTGTTGTAATAATATACAGAGAGGCCAATTTTAATTGGAAACAGTATTCCATTTTCTAATGTATGACTTGCCTTTCAAAGATTTAGGGAGTTAGACTCCCCAGTCTCTCTGTAAGATTTCCTACAGTGAAGAAACCTTTTGATTTCTGTAGATAGGAAGCATTCTAGCAATCCAGTTAAAGTGTTAAAGTCCAATCACACAAACTTTAAAGACATGCTTAATTTTATATATGTCATTAATTATACTGATTTAAATTCAAAATGCCTAAGTTTATGTTTAAATGTCAGTGTATCAGAGCCAGGATAAAACAGAGGTGAGGAGCGTTCTCTTCCTAATCTGTCCATCAAACTCAGGCAGAAATGCCGAATCAGTTACCTCTGAGCAGATTTTTTTCAGTGTCTACTTCAGAAACACAAGCGCTAACAATGTGGCCCTTTTGGATCATCACATAAATCTCCAAATTTTTATAGCCTAGCTTACCATGTCAATGCTGTAAATTATGCTTCAAGTCTTGACAAGGTTTACGGTCTTTTGGCCAAGATCAGGCTGAAGATGACACCTGTGGATACTGATTTCATGTGAGTACCCAAAAGCACAGAAGGAGGGATCCAATGGGATTCTAAAGCTTGGAACCAAGCAAGTAAACTGCAAGTGGCTCGGCTTTCCCTGCCTCCTCCCCACTGCCTCCATTGGGTCCCTTCCTTAAAACAGTGTCCCTTAAACTGACAAAAGGGAGAAATCCTGCAGAGTAGGTGTTAGGGGAATTCTCAGAGCTGAAGAACATTTAACCAAACCTGCATTTTAAGACCTCTGGGAGAACAGGGTTATCATTTAGGAGCTGATTGTGTAATCCCTGGGCTGGTAATACGTAGATGTCAGCAATGCCAACAATGCTACTTGTGTCAAAGGCAGTTAACAGTCAAAAAGGTTCATTCTAAGCAGTTTCATGAACATGCCTTTGCGATCACAACGAAACAACATGAGCTGTCCTGAGCATACGTTTCAGACACAGCAGTAGTGTGAGGTAGCACTGGTCTTCTGTGCCGTGAGGTGTGTGGTAGGTAATGCACTGGCACTCAGCTTGGCTTTTTTATAGTACCAGAATGAAGTGAGTGGATCAGGGATCCAGTCTGGAATTCTGTAGGCGAGAGGCAGGTTAGAGAGCTGCACTTACGTAGTTAGTTATAACCTAGAAACCATTTAATGAGATGCTGTTTCACAGCTTTCAGTTCCCAGCTGATAATTGGTCTCAAGTGTTACTATCTGAATGGGCTTAATGCGTGAGGGATGTCATATAATGTTAGATATTCTCCGGGGTAAAAGCAAGTTTAAGACCTGATCTCTTTCTCAAGCACCTGTTCCCGTTCATGTATTGCAGTCTGACACTTCCCAGTTTATGTTAATGCAACTGTTGCTGAGACCAAGCAGATCGCAGGAATAATTTGGATTTAAAAAATGAAATCCTTAGACACACTTCATTCACTAACACCATTACCTACGAATCTCATTACACACTGAAGTGTATAGCGTGAGGGCAGCCACCAGCAACTAAGTATAGTGAAGTATGAGAAGCTCTTAAATGGACTTTGCTGCCACACAAAAGAAGATGTTAAATTGCATACTAATGAGTCAAGGTTGCACTCCATATTTCTGTGTTAGGAGGAGCACGTCAAAAGGTTGACTGCTTAGTCATGTAGACATATCTCAAGTCATTCACCAGCAGGAGATAATATCTCGTGGTTAGATCTAAAACTAGATCCAAAAAGGTTTTAAAAAGTCCACATATGGACTGTTTGAGAAGGGATTTGCCCTCTGCTTTTTAGATGTTAATGTTTCATGTCAACACCAGTATCATAATAAAATTATACAATGAGGGTGTTAAGAGCGCATATTAGCTTGAAGATTAAATCTAAGGGATGAAAATATTTTCAGGAAGCAATAATATTCAACTTTTTTACTTTTCCTGGTTTTAATCTGGCTGCTCTGCAGTCAGTAACCAGAAAGAGAAGAACCCCATGTTTCTGCCCACTTCCCACCTTGGTCCAATTTTGTGGCAGTTATATGTTGTGAAAAGTAAAATGACAGGACATTTGAAGATATAAATAGATTTGCAAAATGTAGTTATGGTCAGGCTTTTTGATTATAATGATTTTATAATCTGGTCAGGTATTGAGAGGTTAGGAGTAGAGAATAGGCTGTAATAGAAGTAAGATTTCCACAGCAGGGGAGGAGGCTGGGGGGATGGAACCACAACCTACTAATTTTCGTAGATGAGAATTTCATTATCTTGACTCATTTAGATTTAGGTTATCTTTTACTGAAAGCTGTTCTTCAGTCTTTACTTAGGATTTTCTGTATTTGAGAGATCAAGATGAATGAAGTTATGATTTCAAATTGACTTTCATTGAACACGGAAAGGTTATTGCAGATACTGTCAAGACTCCAGTGTTCCCACAGTTCCCCATATGAGATTTGATGGCTTGCCATATGGTGACCCAGCCCATTTCATTGCCCTCAGACTTGGAGAGAGGAGTGTATGCATCCATCTGACAACCAGTTGAATAAATGCACTCCCCCAGTGATACTCTGTCATTTCCTTTTTTATTTTGCATTTTTTTTCAAATCTCTCAAAGGCAAAGGAAAAGAACTGAGGATCACTTTAAGGTAAAAAAGTTAGGTACTTTAGTTTTGGTTTTCGAATGTTGGAACAGAGCAGTGGTGGGAAACAAATGGATAATGTAGAAAAAGTATATTCAGAACACAAAAATACTCTCTCTGCAACTATATCCTTATTGATACATTTTAAAAATTCAATTTTGTTAGAAACCTAGCGTTTTATAAAATGTGTAGTGACAAACATGTTCTTCTTGAATAGGTTTCTCTTTTAAAAAACAATGCTATGACTTTCAGATATAATTACAAAATAAAAAACTATGAAAACAACCCAGTTATATTTTTTCTCAATTTTTTTCTCAAGACTAATACGTATTGCCCATCACAAGTACATTTACAGCTGTTTGGACTTAAATGGTTTAGTCCAATGGATAATACATACACTTAAAATAAAATAGAACAATATAATTCAATGTTTATTAAGAAGATATTAGCAAATTAGAATTAAAGTTCATGAGTTTAAGTCTTTCACACACCAAAAAATAGATTTTAATTAAGCATGAGATCAGATAGGAGTAAAGTAAACCCACTCAGGTGAATTCCTCAGGCTGTATCAGACTGTAACATGTTTTCAGTGATTATGCATGGAGTGAACAGGTGTCATTGACTTCATCAGAAAAAAAAATGGCAGTACATCCATTTCATACTAGAGCTCACAGTTCTGTATGTTGGCGTTTAATGTCTTCACTAAGCAAGACAACAGCTTTCAGTAATCTCTGAGTAGAATATATGTATATTTAATACATCATTAACAAAATAATTTCTTTCAACAGAAAGCATGTAGAACAAGAATGTAATGCTTCTAAAGACTGTTACTGTTAAGGGTAGTGCTTCTCACGTAAGAGTCCTTCTAAATCGTGCTGTTGTTTTGTCATACTCATTACTTTGTTTTCCACTTCCCCATTTTCCAATTTATTTGCCTGACCAGCAGGTGAGTTTAAACAATTGTTTCCTTGACAAATGTGCGGTTGGATGCACTGGAGATCAGCTTCCGTACACTGACGTTTCCTGCTGACTCCACGTTCAGTGTCTGTGCAGCACAGGCTGATGATATCTTTGACCTTTGTTGTTTTCAAATAACTTTGGTTCGTAGTAGCTCTTCCCTCCTACCCTTTTATTAATCTGGTTTTCTAAGCTTTTATTTAGTATTGAGGCAAAATGTAGAAGCAGTTTCAAATTATCTTTTTCTAATGTTGTATGTCTAGGAGAGAAGCTCACTAGCATTCTTTCACTTTCGGGAAGGAGTCCTTGGCTTCTTTCTTCTCTGCTGTTAGGGTTAAATTAAGCCTATCCTGGTCACGTCTTGAATAGTCACCTCCTAAATGCCTGAAGATGCATCCCCTAGTTGGCACAAGGCACTGGTATGGCCAACTTCTTCCCCAGTGTAGTTAACTTTACTGCCAGTTTTGAAGTGCCACTGGGTTTCTGTCTGTCTTTTCTCTTTCTAAACTAATGCTCTTATGAGTTCAGAAGACAGCTTAGTCTGATTCAGCTGAAGGTGCACTCAAGAGTATTTTCTTCAGCAGCAGAGCTGTTTAAAGATGATCCCAGCCCTCTTGGACACTCCTGCTGTGATTTTTCTGCCTCCTCAGTTGTGCTACTGCAGCAGTTTTGAGATTCATACGAGATCACAGGCATGATTTAAGTGAAGGGAAATAATGACAATAGAGCAACCTTCTGAGGATTTGTATTTCAAATTGGATCATCTTAGTTTTCCAGATCACAGAACAACCCTGCAAACAGGTACAGATGCGTGGGGAACTGTTTGTTGAAAAACTGTGTCGTGGGGTAGGAACCAGCTGGAGGTGGTGCTGACAGGTGGTAGTTTCATGAACTGGCTTTGTTCATGAGATTGCACTTCATCATAAAAAACTGTCTTTTGGGGCATTAATCATAGAATACCAGGTTGGAAGGGACCTCAAGGATCGTATGATCCAACCCTTCTTGGTGAAACCATGGTCTAGACAACCTGGCCCAGCACCCTGTCCAGCTGTGCTGCCCCATGGCTTTGTCTGCACGAATTTCCAGTCACAAGGAAGCCATGTCCAATTCCTGCCTTACATGCAGAAGCAAGACGTTCAGAGGCACATCAGTGTCAGTGAGCTGTTGGTACTGTAGATATAAAAGTGGAGGACTAAACTACTGTCTATTTCCTCCTCTTGCGTGTGTCATGCTGTTATGTCTAGTTACAGGTCAGCGTGAAGGCAGGCATTTGTAGACACTGTCTTCCTCTTTGGAGTGGAAATGAACCATCAAGTTATGAAGTTCACACAGACTAGCATACATAAATATGTTATAATAACTTAAATCATGATGTGTCATTTGCAGTGAGTCATTACAGTGTGATTATCTGATATTGATATTCGACTAGTACCTATGAATGGCATGCATTGAATCAAGTACGATTCAATCTAATCTCTTCATTATTGCAGGTGGACTTCTGGGTTTTAGTTAGAGATACCTAGCTCCCGCTTTATTAAGAAGGCTTTTATGGCATTTCACTTATACCTGACAACGGTATCATGAGTGTAGATAATGGGTAGGATGTTTTCTAGTGCCAAACTTTTAGGCAAATAACTCTTAAGCCTTTGAGACTTCGTAACAATATATGACTTTCTTGTGGTCAGCTACACAAATTGAATTATCTGCACCTTTGACCAGGTTAAATCCTATATGTTGCTGGGAAGCAACTTACACGTTACTAACTAGAAAATCAAAAATAAGGTCCTTTTACATTGGTAAGATGCTGCAAATCAAATGGAAATATAGTGTGTTGTAAATCCACTGTCAAATGTCTGATTTAGTCATCATTACAACCACTGACAGTGATGTGTGCATACTTGCAAAGTGAAACCAGTCGTTTCACAATGACTTTTACTGTCAGGAATGGCATCATGAAGAGCTTGCGTGAGCATGTTTGAATACAATGCTTTATGAGGAACCTGATACCACTGAATAGTTGAGAAGTTAACAAAATGTTCCAATTTGGCAATTTTAGTGATAATTTTATTTTTTCTGTATTCTGTATTCTTACACCCTTATCTTCCACGTAGCCTGATAAATTATGCATTACAATTAAGAAAAAAAAAAATCTCTCAGTGTGCTTATGAATTGTGTCTGGACATTTTTATTTACCTGAATTTGAAAACGTGGACATCTTAACTTAAAATTTAGCTATTATTGTGCTTCTATTCTATTTAAGGCAGTAAAAAGAAATGAAGAGTTATTTCAGTGGAAAAAATAAGTGCTTTCTTAAAAACGTTAAAATATTAATTAGCTTGAAGACATAAACATTAAAATTAAAAGCAAGAAACAGAGGTTTATAATTCAAACTATTGTCATAGATCTCAGGTATATATTTATTCATTCTGAGCTCCAACGCCTTCATGTACTGACTTGTTTCTATATAAAATGAAGCAGGTACCACAGTGTAGTTAATGTAGGAAATTACATTTTTAATATTTGTAACGAAAAAACAAAATGTTTGTCTTACTTTTAGGGCAAGTAACCTCAAATTTATAAAGTTGCAGGTTTTGAGATATTCTGCCATTTGAAGAAATATTTGCTGGGGGTGGGACAGAGAATGAGATCCTTTATGGAGTAATATAATCATTTTCATGCTGCATCAATAAATCGGGTCCTGTTATTCAGATAATTTAACTATATGCGTAATTTAAGTAAAACAATGGTTTTGAATCTTTTTCATTTTCTTCCCATTCAAGTATAATCCAAAGGAGATGTAGCTGACAACAGATTTGCTTTCTCAGAATGTTTTTCAGCCTGTGGGGACATTTTTGGTGGGTGGCAAAGCCGATTTGCTTTTTCAATTAATTATACTTGTAATTTTGTGTTAGCAATAAATTTCAGGAATAAATCTTTGCTTTACCATGGGGTTACTTTAATAGGAACCAATGTGCTCTTCCAGATTCTTTTTTAACTTTTCTTGTGTCATTATTCCTCCTTACCCCACTTTTATTTTCTGTTTATATGCAGCATTTGAATTATGGATAGCTTGTAGCACTTCTGTCTCAATTTTATGCCCACAATACTCTGTATGTATGAATTATAATTGCTGTGTTCAAATATTTGACTTTTTGTATAAATGAGATCCTGCAATTCAAAAATTATAGTATGTGTTAAACTCTTTAATTCTTTCATTGATAGCTTTAAAATAACCAACAAAACAAAAGAAAAATGCAAGTAAATATTTTCTCCTTGTCTCTTTTACTCCTTCAGAATTTATAGAAAATTTCAGTACCTTTTAAATCCTCGTCAAGTTTATAGTCTTTCTGGAAATGGACCAATGCCAGGGTAAGTCTACAGTTAATATTATTACCAGGAACTCATTTAATAAAATGCTACATAATCACATGAACAGCCTCAGGCACATACAGGATATTTTGAATATATCAACACTACAGACCTCTGACTGGCTGCAGAAATTTACAGGTGTCATTTGTTTACATGTAGTAGTACAACAACGTATCATATGTTTTACTTGTAACCATGCAGTACTCTCTAAGAACTGTGTGATAAATTTCTTTCTGTTCACAGCTTTTACTGCTATATCAGCCACCCAAGTTCATGCAGGGGTTACTTCCGTTACAAATATCAAGCAGCCTCAAAGACTGACCCGCAAGACAAACATTTCTTTTACATAAACACATATGAGCACGTACTTACGTGTCTGTGTAATATATATAGTGTACATATATATATATTCTTAACGCATGTCAGATATACAAAGTGTTGTTTCAAATTAGCGTGGCTGTGTGCTCCTTATCAATTCTGTGATCGTGGCGGGGTAGTGGACAGAAAATGACTGGACAGGCTTGATTATGCTGGCAATGACTTTTTACGGGGACTGAAGTGTTCTGTGAACCCGGCTGTGTTGTAGCCACTCCCCTAACATGCTGCTTCCCTGCATTTTGCATTCATGTGAAGACAGGAGAATTGCAAATTTTTCCAAATTCCAAATTTTTCCAACTGAAACTCTCTCCTTTTTAAGTAGTGGGTACTTTGGTAGAAGAAAACAGGCAGACGAGCACTGAACATCTGGTCTGTGTATCATTTTGTATGTATTGGATGTTATTTAGTTATGTCACTGATAACATGAAATTTTACGTCAGTGAGAAGAGTGGCAGAAAGATACTAGGAGATATATATTCACTGACATGAAATTTACACTGTTGTTTGAATACTTCTTTTTTCTTAATCTCGGGAGTCTTTATTTGTTTAGACCATTTTTTCTTTTAAGTTGGAGGAAAATAAGATGAAGGTGCGAATGTACATGGCTTATGCCTTGCAAAGTTGTATTTCAGTTATCAGATATATTACTGGAAAGAGTATGCTCTGAGAGTTTCTGCCAGTACTGCTGGTTTTCACGCGAAACACACAGGAAACTTTTCTCTATTACAACCATTCTACAACTGTCCGTTTATTTATTGTGTTACTTAGGATGTGTATAGCATTGATGAAAGTGAAAAACTGAACGGGCCCAATCCTTCTTGAAGTTTAGAGTCTCAGGATATATTGTATAGAGTAGCTAACATGCCACCTGCAGAACAGTACAAAACCCCCTCAAAAAACTGAAATAATGACATACATGATTTATTTCCTGCCTGTAATTTTATCCTGTACCTGAATGTTAGTGCTATTTTATTTCCCAAATTATATTTGTTGTTTGTGTTTTGTTATGCTAGTCTTGACACATATGGAAAATTTAAGTAATCTTAGTCCAAAGAGTAGAAAAATTGCAGAAACTTAGCTCAGGAATTTATAAAAAAATTTACCTGAGACAAAACTAGTAACCAATATTGTTTTGTATACGTTATAATAGAAATGCCATGCTGGAGATTGAGATGATGACTTAAAATAACTGAAATGTTTGTGTTCAAATATACCATATTTCATTGAACTTTTAAAAAACCCAACCAACCAACCAACCAAAACAAAACCAAAAAACTAAGAAAAAGTAGGACCCCACTTACTGACTGCATTTCTGTCAGTTAATGACTTCTAGTTTTCATGAATCTCGTAATGTAAAGGAAAATGTATTTTAAGGCAGAAGCACAAGAGGGCAGTGTTAAGTTCAAACTGAAACCCTGCACTGAAGCGATTTAAACTTTAGTCTTTTGAACCAGGACAGTGTTTTTTAGAAAATATTTTCAATTTCTCTTCCTATTAGGAATCGAAATAGTTTAACTTCAGAGTCACTTTGAAGAAATTTCTAATTAATTTTCAAACACACACTTTATTCTATTAAGCTTGTTTTGGGATATTTTTTATTCATTCCACAGAAATGAATAAACCTAAATTTCCAGTTTATCTCCTGCCATCACTTCTTGCCCCTGGCAATACTATGTAGACTGCATATAATTTGTCCCTGAAGCGAGCAGTTGAATAAACTATGTATTTCACTTACCAGTCCTTGTTTCCCTTTCTGCAAAGGCTGAATTGCCTCATAAAACCTGCCCATCCATCCATCTGTCCACTCACTCATCCATCTCTATAATGCCAGCTATACTAGATTGTCAATCAAAGTGTTACATTTATGTAATATTGTCATGTGTGTCATTTAGATTGACATGGAACAGAGTGGGGGATTGTACGGCACAGAGAAAAACAAAAGTGCATTCTTTGTGCAAGTTACTGTTATTGAGTGGAAAGGGATAAAGATAATGTATATTTGTTTTAAAGCATTTATGATTATTGTAATACATTTTAATCGAGTCTGTTTTGTGATTTTTTAAAAAAAAAATTATTTTGAATACTAATATCCATCATATTTATTCAAATTATAGAATGTTTGTAGTATTAGGGGAGAATTTGCCTGGTTTTGGTAGGGCCAAACTGTCTGCTTTAGCCCACATGTTAATGTTTTTAGTTTATGATGGTATTTTTCTCCTGGGCTGCTGTCATCAAACAAGAAGATAATATTCGCAAGTTTTCTAACTTGACATCCAAACATATGTGGCTAACATGAATTAATATTTCCAATTCATTTCTGTCAAAAATCTTAGAGTCTCTTATTCAGACAACAGGGAGAAAGACAAGAGAAACTATGACACCAGTAAAATCTTAGGTCTTTGGAGGACTGTGAAACTTCTGTATAAATAAAGAAGTCAACAGCTCAATCACTTCTTCCTCTTCGGTGGGATAACCATATTCTTTCAAGGAAATATGTTGGAATAAAGGGCTCCTTAGCAGACCTGAGCTGTAATAGGGTTAAAAAAATCTTTGTTCAGAGGAGGAAGGGCCACTACTGTAGTCTTATATTTGAATTTCTTTGAAAACTATGAATAATACATTTCATTTTCCCTTTCTGTCCTCTCCCTTTAAAAAAGAAGAAAAACCAGCAACAACGAAAAAGCGCACAACCTGTGCCCACATTTTGTAATATCAGTAATTGTGCATTTTTTTCTAAACATGCTGGCTCGTAGCAGGTCAACAGAAAAATATTTTGAACAAGTTGAATTTTAGTATTGCTATCTGAATGTGCAGTTACTCAAGAGGATGTGTCACCTACTTTCATAATAGATGGGATGGTCCTTGGAGAACTGCAGGGACAGTAACAAAGACGTTTCTTGTAGCTTCTTAGCATGCCTAAGCTAAGGTTTTCAGAGCTGTTTATGTCAAGACTTGTGTACATAATCTATATAAAAATATGTACGTGGTGCAAATAAATCGCATGGCAGTTACTCTCTGCAATTGATTCCATTCCAACAATGGAAAATGACCTGCTGAGACGCCTGAAAATCAAGGAACTCTCAGCCAAAGGGCAACAGTATGCTTGAAACACAGGTATAATAATTAATGGTTTAGACATTCTTACTTTGGGAGTAGAGAGATACGGGTGAGCTGGAGAAACTGTGTAAGCTCTGCAGCTGAACACAGGCATAAAAGGTACTGTGCAGTTATAGACTGCCAAAGTTAACAAAGTGACGTGAAAATTGCCAGGCTTACACGTTGTGTAATTTTTGCCTAGCACCTGTGTTTTCAGCTTTGAAAAGAGTTTCCCTGTTTGGTTGTTACATCTCTATAGGAGTCTTCTACTTCTGACAACAACTGTTATTGTGGATTTAATGATCTTGAAGAATCTGAAATTCAGTTATTGTTCACTTCACAGAGAGGTAAATAATAGCTGGATGAATAGCAGTCGAGCCACAGACACACATGACTCTGTAGAGAGGTCACTGTTTCACAAAGGCTTTGTCCTTCTAAAAAGGGTCTCATTCTCTTAAGTCTATTATTTAAAATGTCTAATTTATGTTATTTTTATACTCTATAATAGAAATTATATCCACAAAAGTTGTATTTCTTTCTAACTCTCTTAAGCATTTAATTTAGAGACCATGTATTTTTAAAAATTCTATCCGCAAGTTTACCTCAACAGGCCCGTTAAATTCTGTCCACTTAAAAGATGTCCAAGACAGCCAAACTGAATCCCTACAGCTTACTCTGTAATCTGCAGCACGTGGGCCTTTATAACTTCACAAAGCAATAGGCCTTTTTTGAAAATTACACTATTTTCCCTTATTATTGGAATTGATTGCTAGAGCATTTCTTTACTGTGGGACATTTGGAATATACAGAGTATTCTGGGAAGGCATATACACCAAGAATATTTTAGAAGATAATAACTGCATAGTTATATTCACCTGAACAAAACCTTGAATCTCGTCCATTTTTATTTAGAAGAATTACATTTTTGCCAAAGAAGGGCAAAGCAAGCCATGGTGAGTTGATTTTACTCTAATGATTAAAGTTACAGTTGTGCACCATAAAGCAGTAGTACTTAGAACACAGTAAGTCTTCAGATGTGAAACTTAAACCTTGAGTTAAAGATATATTTTAAACAGCTATTTAACAATATCTTTACTTGTATGACATCTGTGGTGTTTGCTGCATACGTATCACAATCTTTAAGTATTGTAAATATCAGTGATTTCCGCTCTTATCTCAGTCTAGACTTCCAAAGTTGTGAGACAGATATATTCACCTCTCTCTTAATCATTGTAATTGTTCAGTAGTGAGTTTGCCACACACAGCCTTTGCAAATCTTAGGAAAACTTAGATGCACAGGAGCAGGCTGTCCCCGTGTACCAGAAGATGAGCCAGCAGGGAAGAAGGCCGGCCTGGCTTGAATAGAGAGCTTCGGTTGGATCTCCGGAATAAAAGGAGAATTTATAACCTTTGGACGAAGGGGAAGACTACTCAAGAGGACTACAAGGATGCTGTGAAGTTATGCAGGGAGAAAATTAGAAAAGCCAAAGCCCAAGTAGATCTGAGCCTGGCTATTGCTGTAAAAGGGAAGAAAAATTGTTTCTATAAATACATCAACAACAAATGGAGGGCTAAGGAGAATCTCTGTCCTCTGGTGGGTGTTGGTGGGCGTAGAGGGAAACATAGTGACAAAGGATGAAGGAAGGGCTGAGGTACTAAACGCCTCTTTGCCTCAGTCTTTAAATCTAAGACCAGTTGTACTCCAGGTACCCAGCCCTCTGAGCCAGAAGACAGGGACAGGGAAGCAGAATGAAGCCCCAATAATCCAAGGAGAAATGGCTGGCAACCTGCTACAGAAGACACACATAAGTCTACGGGGCCAGATGAGATCATCCAAGAGTACTGACGGAGCTGGCCGAGGTCATCACCGAGCCACTTCCAATTATTTATCAGCAGTCCTGGCTGACCAGGGAGCTCCCAGTTGACTGGAAGTTGGCAAATGTGACACCCATCTGCAAGAAGGGCCGAAGGAGGACCCGGGGAACTACAGGCCTGTCAGTCTGACCTCAGTGCCTGGGAAGGTCATGGAACAGATCATCTTGAGTGCTATCACGTAGCACATATGAGACAACAAATTAATCAGGCCCAGTCAGCATGGGTTTGTGAAAGGCAGGTCCTGTTTGACCAACCTGATCTCCTTCTATGACAAGGTGACCTGCTTAGTGGGTGAGGGAAAGGCTGTGGGTATTGTCTACTTAGACTTCAGTAAAGCTTTGACACTGTTTCCCACAGCATTCTCCTGGAGAAACTGGCTATACATGGCTTGAATGGATGTACTCTTCACAGGGTAATAAACTGGCCGGATGGCCCTGCCCAAAGAGTTGTGGTGAACACAGTCAAATCCAGTTGGCGGCCAGTCATGAGTGGTGTTCCCCAGGGCTCAGCACTGGAGTCAGTTCTGTTTTATCTCTTTATCAATGATGTGGACAAGGGGATCGAGTGTACCCTCAGTAAGTTTGCGGACAACACCAAGTTGGGTGGGAGTGTTGATCTGCTGGAGGGCACTAAGGCCATACAGAGGGATCTGGACCAGCTGGATCAATGGGCCAAGGCCGATCATATGAGGTTTAACAAGGCCACATGCCAGGTCCTGCACTTGTGTCACAACAACCGCAGGCAGCGCTACAGGCTTGGGGAAGAGTGGCTGGAAAGCTGCTTGGCAGAAGAGGACTTGGGGATGTTGGTCGACTGCCGGCTGAACATGAGCCGGCAGTGTGCCCAAAAAGGCCAATAGCATCCTGGCGTGCAAGAAGAATAGTGTGGCCAGCAGGACAAGCGAAGTGATCATGCTACTGTACTTGGCACTGGAGAGGCCGCACCTCAAATACTGTGTTAAGTTTTGGGCCCCTCACTACAAGAAAGACATTTGAGTGGTGGAGCATGTCCAAGGAATGCAAAGAAGCTGGTGAAGGATCTAGAGCACAGGTCTCATGAGGAGTGGCTGAGGAATCTGGAGCTGTTTAGCCTATAGAAACGGAAGCTGAGGAGAGACCTTATCACTCTCTACAACTACCTGAAAGGAGGTTGTAGCATGGGGGGTGTTGGTCTCTTCTCCCAAGTAGCAAGTAATAGGACAAGAGGAAATGCCCTCAAGTTGCACCAGGGAAGGTTCAGATTGGATATTGGGAATTTTTTTTTTTTCACAGAAAGCATTGTAAAGCAGTAGAACAGGCTGCCAGGGAGAGTGGTTGAGTTGCTGTCCCTGGAGGTGTTTAAAAGATGTATAGATGAGGCTCTTAGGGACATGGTTTAGTGTTAGGTTATGGTTGAATTTTATGATTTTGCGGGTGTCTTCCAACCAAAATGATTCTATGATTTGTGTGAAATCCATTTTAAAAGCCTCTGGCTCATCCTTTAGCTTGCTTACTAGTTTGGTCTTCTCGCATTCTTGAACTGGTTCTCTTTTTCAGTCACCCCAAGATAATCTTTTGGCTGTCACAGTTAAGTTACTTCTGAATGTATAACATCCAGCATCTTTACCCACTACCCAGCATATATTGATTCACTCTTCCCACAAATGCTTCTGTATGTCTTCTTGTGATTGCATACATCTCTCTCAAATCTGCAAGGCTGCTATCCATCTTGTGGGAATTATGCAGATAAAGCAAATTTCATTCTTGCAGGGATCATAGGTTTGGTGCTAATCATTATTGTTTAGTACCTGTATGAGAATGATTTGGGGCCATCTACTGACACTAATGCTATATTGAAAAATAAGTTGGGATACATCTTAAGCAGTAGTTAAGGAAAACTTAAGTTTTGGTTGGACAGGGCTCTGAGCGATAAGATCAAATGAAAAATGTCCCTCCTCATGGCAGGTGGGTCAAACTAGATGATCTTTAAAGGTCTCTTCCAACCTAAACCATTATATGATTCTATGATATTAATGTTATTTTTGAGTGTGAAGCATACCATATGGACCATTGTTTTCAGTGTTGTGTACCTGACAGTTAAACGTCCCCTATGTTCATGGGGTCCCTCAATATCCAATGTGATCACAGACTGAAGGACTGGGGTTTTTGTTTACTAAATGTGTTGTCATGGAGTTTTTTTGCAAGCCTTTGATTTTAAGTTGGCAGCTGCCTTTAGATAAGCAATATTTTCAGCTGCCGTATATGCATCTACCAGTTAACTTTTTCACATTAAAATGTTATTCCAGGAGGGGAATATATTGCCTCTTGCAATGAGAAACTGAATTTATTGAAACTTTTTTTATTAGAGTGATTTACTGAAATTACTGTTATGTGAGTAGTGTCATTACAGTGTACAGAAAAGTGTAACTCAGAGTTGTAATGAGGTTGAGTTGTATACATTGTCCAGTTACATGGCCAGCTCAGCCTGACAGTCTAGAAGAGGAAAAACTGGTTTTAGTTTTCAGTCATAGGCTCAAGTAAATAACCATTTGTCAAGGAATATATTTGCTTAGTAAAATGACTACAATGAGGTCATTACAATAAAGGCGTAAACATTGCAACAATGCAGTTGCTTTGTCTTTGAACTTGATGCTTTCTTCTGGACAGTTAGTTTAAGAAGAATCAGCAGTGAGTTGGACATCTAAATTAGTGAAATTACTAGATTAAACTCAGCATTGTGAATCCACTAGTGGACAGAGTTTCTAAATGATAGGATTCACCTGGAAGTGTGAGGTATCTATCGGATCGGTCCTGTATCAACATAAATCTGTTAATGAAGATTTAACAGGCTGTAATTTGCTTCGAATTCATAATATTTAGGGTGAACGTTTGTCTTTCATTCACTTCCGTTCGCACACAGCATAAATTCTGTTCTGATATGCAAATGTTATACGAGTGAACTTGTAATTGTCAAACTGATAAGTTACACATGCCATTCAAGAAATTTTGTATAATATTACTGTATTTTATTTCTGCCACATTTTATGAATTAATGATTTTACATATTTTTTGGTTCAGTATTATTGTCCCAATACCTTTAAGGCCAGCATACTTTATTACTGCAAATATAGAAGTTTTGAAATGTAAGTCATAACAAATAACTTTTAGTACAGTATCTCTGTAGATCATAATACAGAGCTTCTGATGTCTTGCAGCTGATTACAATTAAATGCAAGTATAGTAATTGGCAAAGTTCATGTACTTTGTATAATAAATACTGTCTGAGAAGCTATGAGGCAAAAGTATTTGCAAATTTTACTAATCATCTCTTTCTAAGTAATTCTCCTTTTCCAAAAACTGAATCCAAATTACTCAGGGATAACTGTAAAAGCTTCTGAGGAAAAACATGCGTTTAAGCCACAAGAGCTGAATTAGCTCTAATGCCGTGTAGAGTATTTAAGAGAAAATTTCTCTAATGTAGACAGATATTATGTTTCCTTTTTTTGCACTTTTATCTTCTCTGCAGTGTGGAAATTTACCAAATTAAATAGTATTTTTCTATCCACTGGTAATTTGCAATGCACCTCACATTTAGCTGATGCCTATCCTGAGATACCTGTATCAGTGGATTATTTTTTGCTTGGGCACCTTGACAGTTTTAATTTTTGCTTCCACTGTAAGTGAAAAGAACTGGCTGAACAATGTCGCACAGTGCTGTTGTTATGCCACCTTGTGTGGCTGGGTGCCTGAGATCTCAATGTAGTGCACTGCTTCTGGGCATGAGGGAAAAAGTCACGTGCAGGCACCCCAACGGAAAGCATTCCAGCTTCTGTTTTAAAATACTTTGAGCAGGACTAGATTTCCTAAAACCATACTATAAGAGTAAGGGATGGAGTGGAGTGCGTGTTATCTGTGCATAAATCGATTAAATGGATGATTTGACAGCAAACAGTTAAGTCCTGTATTGTTGGTGGGTTTTTTCATAGTTTCTCTGCATTTCTATGGATTTGATGAGATGATAACAAGAAACTGAATTAGAGTAGTATAGGTAATTGAAAGAGTTGCCATGTTTCAGGTAGAAATTACTAATTTATCAGCAGAAACTCAATAATTGTTTGTGTGTGTGATCCTTGTGTCTGACAAAATAAAATTAAAATAGGTTGGTATCAGACACCTTGAGTAGCTTGTTTTACTTCCAGCAGATAGGAAACCAGATTAGTGAAGACTAAAACAGGTCAATATACAAGGGAACTATCGAGATGAAGATCTCTATTGATAGGTTTTCCAGTTCAGTCTTATGACTGAGCCCATTTACTATGTTCACAGTTGACTACAGACTAAGAAGAATGTGTATGCTTATGAAATTTATTGAAAGTGGAAAGTTGGAAGACGTCGTAAAAAAAGGGAAGCTGCATTTTAATGATACAAGAACTTGATCATCAGGCAAGAATTAGATGATCTTGTCAATTTTGATGATGGAAATACAATTGAATGTAATAATCTCTTGTAATCCAAATTTAGGGATTGGTTGTATTGACCTTTCTCAGTAGAAAGAAAAAATGGTTAACTTTCCAGAATCATCTAATAATTCACCTAGCAAATATCCTGCCCTTTTAAGGCCTTAGTGTGCAGCCATACATTTTTGTTCTCTTCCTGTGGATCATTACAGTTGTGCCTTTTCATCTTTTATTCCCAAATGTATCAAGATTTTGTTTGTCCTGTGGTAGAAGGTGGTAATAGAAGTTCTGCTGATCTTTCTTGTTGCCTTTTCGCCAGTGACTGAAGAATAGGTATAACTTGGATTACAGACTGTACCAGCCTAATGTTCTTATGTACCATTCCAGCTCTGCTGACTTCTGTTAAGTGATGTAGGAAAGCTTTTTACTATAATGTATACAAAAATAAAATCTATATAAAAGAATGTCTACCTATTCTAATGTCCACAAATAAGAGGGGAAATTTTGTTAGCGGCAATATTTTTCTTAATTGAAAAAAGTCAAAATTATGTGTTGTTGTTTAAATAATTCTGTGTGAATTGTAGTACAAATTATTTGATACAAATAAAATACATGTTTTGAAGTATCATTTACATGTTTCTCATAATCTGTTTATTATCTCTCAAGGTCGTTGACATAATTTTTGTAAAGATTATTGATATAATGAACACCTATCCTTAATGTCATACTTGTCATAAGATTCTTATCTGCATTGTGCTGTGTAAAAAGTAATTGTCTAAATTGTTTAGTAATAATAGTAATAATTTGTTAAAAAGTAGAGATAAAACTTTTGAGGAATAAACCCATTGTAAGTACTGGTTTATATTTTTGTGTTATTTGATTATTATTATATATACTTCGAATACTTGTAAAATTTTATAAATCAGTTCAAGAAAATAAGACTACATTTTCTGTTGTGGTCCTTTGCCTTAGTCTGACAGTGCACAAAGCCTTTACAATTACTTCCATTTTTTAAATTTCCATTTCAAACCACTTTCTAGTCCAACTTTTTTTTTTCCAAACCATATAAAATGTTCTGTGGCTAAGAGGTAACAGGTGCTATTAAAACACTAATTGACTAAAGCTGTCTTCATAGGCAATACTTACGCTTTACCTTCAGTCCTATTAAGAAATCCGTCAAGTTGTTTCTTTACAATTATAACGCTTACTGAGTTTGAATGGAACCTTATACATAGAAAATCGTGTTCCCTTACCAACTCTTAATGTAGGCTGCACATTCTAATTCAGTGAATGAGATTTATTTACATATATAATTATATAGCTATATTTAATTTTATAAATTAATTTGATTTTATAAATATTTATATTTGTTATAGTGTATTTATATACACTATCTTCATATATGCAAATATACAATGTATGGTACATTATACTTTATGCATTTTTGTGTGATATATTTATATAATCTATGTATCATTTTAATATTTAAATTTATAAAAAGAAAAAGTCATATGAACTTAATGCTATACTATGAAAATGTTTGGAAAATTCATTGTGTATGAATATAAAATGCTCCAGGGGAAATATGAATGAAGCTTATTGAGAAATTTTTTTTGACAATATGGTTTTGTCACATTCTTCAATCCCCCACTTTCTTGGAAAGTTACACTTTTTTGATGAAGACTTACTATACAGTCAAAACAAAATTAATTTTCGATATGGTGAGGATACTTGCTTATAAAAAGGGAGATGGAGGTTTAGGTCTATGTTCTCACTATCTGGATTAATGCTAGCATCAACCCTGGACTTTTGGTGTTGGTTTTTGTTTGTTTGTTTTTTCCAGGCTTTCTTTTGACATCCGTTACATGTGGTGGAAATGCTTAAATATTTATAGAAGTTAGTACCCTGCCATCACTTCTGGACTATAATTCAAATTTAAATTAATCTGAAATACGCTTAGTACTGGAAGCAATATAATTAGATCTGCTAACATTCTACAGCCCCAGCCCATTGGGTCAGAGTGGGAATGCGGGTGATGGGAGGCACTTGTCTCTTTGCCGGGGGTGGTGAAGTGAGAGAGATGCACACCTGTGGGCCAGGGCATATCTCAGTGGTAGGACGTGACTTCCAGCAGAAGGTCTTCTAGCACATGTGCTTATTAGAAGATGTGTTCCCCAAGTATACCCAGTCAGATTTGGCACGTGATGTTTTGGATCACAAGAGGTCCTATAGCACTTGTCCTGCAGATGTGGGAAGTAAAACGTAAGAGGTGAGAAGGGCAAAGAAGGGTTTAATATAGAATGAGTAAGCGTCTTTCAGACATTGTACTTGACACCTGAAATTGTGTAAGAACTCTTCTGAGCAGAGAATATTAGAGGGAGTGGGACAACAGTGTGATGGGCTAAATTCTGTGTAGCCTTGCTAACCCTGAAATTCTGGTCTAAAGCTAATAAAACAAAAGGTTGTCCTGTTGTTTTCTACATCTTAAATAACATTTTTTGACCCCCGTGCTTTCCCTTTTTGTATGCTCTTTCTGTTGCTCTCTAGTTTTACATTTGTTCTTGATTTTATCAAGAAGCCTAAAACAATTTTTAAAACTTTCTGTGGACAGGGACACCATTCTCTGTGCAGCATTGAAGTTTCATATGGAAAACAGCTTGAATTAAACACTTGCTAGTTATTGTATATTTAAGAATTTGTGCACCTTTTTTATGAGATTGCAAACTGGAAATCAGATCTGGTCACTATCATATAGAATATGCATTAAGATGTCCACAGCACTAATGACTAGAATATATCTGATTGTGCATACACACACGTGCACACTGAAAGGTTTTTGTCTAGTCACAATATATGTGTAAGGACTAATTTCAGTATGTGTCAAAAGCTATCCTGAAGAAATACTTTTAAGTTAAAAAATATTGCAACTTAGAATTGTTTTAATATGCCCTCACTTTTCAGCATTATGGAACATTGATATTGAATGAAGTGGATAATGATATGATGATACTGTCCAGCACTCGATGGAAATGGAAACAGAAATAGCCAGACAAATATTACCAAGATGTTTCACATTTAAAATACAGTTTGTAGGATGATGGAATGAGTGCATTCTATCTGATGCTTACTCATTTTGTATCAAACCATGGTGCAAAATTGTTTTTATCAACCACAAGATGCTCAGCGTATTACCTATTAGTGTACTGTCAGAAACATGCTTTTTTCGTATGCTTTTATAGCCAGCACCTCACAAGGAAATGTTGTGGCTAATACATTTATCCACCTTAGACTTTTCTCTCTTGAGAGACTACATACCCATTTACAACTATGTAAACAGAAAATGTTTTCTGGTAATAGTTTCAAACAGGATTTGGACTGAGACAAAAATTTGGGTTAACAGTCAGGTCCAAGTTATTCTACTATTAGCGTACCATAATAACCATTGAATTAACAATTTAATATTAAATTTTTCAGATAATACAATGTTGGACTGTTTTTGTCTAAAAATGAATGCATGAGCAGAGGTGACAATTATTTCAAGTGTTCACTTGCCATTTACTATTAAATGAAATGCCTTAAGCCATAAAATGTATGCATAATGCACAGTGCATTTATGTTAATTAAATAGATATCTTCATTTGCTGTTTTTAGGTTAAATTTTTTCCGAGATGTTCCTGAGTTCAGAGTACTAGCATGTGGTGGAGATGGAACAGTAGGCTGGATTTTGGATTGCATAGGTAATCAATAGTGTTTACACAGTTTTTCTTGACGCATGTTTTTCATTTTACTGCTCTTCCCTATTTACCAGCTTATGGATACAGGTATTTCAAACAAGATGTTGTTAATTTATTTTTTTAAAATTTGTTAGTTTGGGACATGATTATTTTTGAAGTTATTCAGATTACAAGGGATATTCAAAATCTCTAGACAAGTCCAGTGTTCAGAGTCCTCTGGATTCCCAGAAATCAAGACTTTTGAATCAATCTGTTTTGATTTAAATTAAAAGTCTGTTGCCCAAACTGAATATAAGTTGTTTCTTTTAAGACCATTTACCTTTGCTCATTTGCTTTCCAAATTTTTGTTTATGCTCCATTATCCCATAATGGAGATAATGGGATAACAGTCCTTTGAAAAGGACTGTTCTGACAGCTGTGTAGATACCTGTGCAGCACGGTATGTACATCATTTCAGTTTTGGAGTTCTTTTAATCAGTTGGCCATAAAGTGCTCTGTACAAATCATTAGGAAAGCCCAGAAGTCAAGATATTACAGACTCAAACTTCTTCAGGATTATTAGGGAGAATATCTGCCACACCATGTGATCATTTATTTGGCATAAGAAGGGCTGCAGAGAAAAAAAAAAGTGAACATATGACAATGGAAATTAGGAAGAAGATGAAGAGAAGTCGAAAGAATCAACAGAAAGTTTGGATGAAGAATATTTAAAAGTGTGTGCTTTGTGGGAGTTGTGGACTAGAAAATCTTTTAAAGTTCAGTGTGAAGTAAAAATGGTGTCATGGAGGAATGGATGACAACAAAGGCATATTTTTAGTCTTGGTTTGAAAAAAAAAGAAAACAACGAGCTTTTTGCAAATACAAGCTATTGATTGTAACTCTCAACTAGCTTTCAAAATCGTAAATCGATGCACATAAATAACAAGTGTATTGCCTAAACTTAGAAGGGATGAAGTTTTGCAGCTGTTAATTGTGTCATCACTTTTTTCCTGAAGTCTAAGATGCTATGCAGTTATTTTCAATGGCATGATTTGAACTAAAGACTGCATTTTGTCTTAATAAAAGACTGTCTTCTGCAACAAATTTTGTGGTACAGAACTAAGAAATAATTTACAGATCCAGGATCTATTTGTTTCATAGGCGCAGGAATTAGATTTTTGAATGCTGTCTTTTAGTGAACAAAGTCCTTTGGCACAAGTAGCACATACAAAGTGTAAGAAATAACCTGTTTTGAGAAATAGACACTTTCTAGCTGGTTCTTACTTTTACTTTTTAAATTTTCATTCTATTAAATGTTAAATTCTCTATTGTAGACGCTAAGTCTTCCTAAAGAATTGAAGAGAGAAATTGACAAATAACAAAATGTCCCTGCTACATCCATTGGGTATAGAAACTCCTGCTGAGAGTTGCTGATAATTGTACATAATTGTATGAAGAAAAGAGTTGATCATTTAACTATTCAAGTATAACTTTTAAGCTAGACATGCTACTATTTCCAATTAAATGGGGAATTTGACAAATTATATATTTTAAATATTATAGCTGGGGGATATCCGCCCCACTTCCAGCTTTCAGAAAGGCTGTATTTCTTGACAAAGTTTTTCCCACTGGATTTTGAACAGAAATCCTTTGGCTTGAAATGCTAGAAGAGTACTGGTAAAGAGTCAAAAGGCACTACCTACATTTCAAAATATTACTTATTAAATACAAAATATTGACTAAGAGACTTGATCAGATAGACTAAGGCTCATTTTGAATAGCAGGTTTAATTCCTGATGGGCAAACTCCTGGTGTTAGTTCCAGTGAGTTCTTGGTAATGGTGCTCATGTGTAGACATGAATCCAAGTGAGTACACAGTTAGACAAAAATTTGGTCACCCAGATGAAAAAGTACAAGATTCTTCTAATTATTCTTGCCCTTAACTTTTTTGTATTTGTAGCTGGGAATGGCAGAGCTGAAAGCAACAGAGAGAACAACATGTTCAGTCTTGGAAAGATCTTGAGTATCGTTGTTTATGAATGTTTAGCACAATTATGGATTGCAAAAGTCCTCGTGATAGCAGTCGAGTAAATTAGGATTAAGAACTGAATGTTGCCTGAGGAAGGGGCTGCATAGTAGAGTGGCTTGGTAAAATGCTCATTGCTGAGCAGGCAGCATAGTCTCATACACAAAACACGTATCACTGTCTTTCATGGAAGCAAAACCTAACACAGTTACTGCATCAGTACCATATGATTAGATCTTTTTGTTTCTTAGTTATGTTTTTCCTTCTTTATTCACAGAGAAAGCAAACTTAATTAAGCATCCTCCAGTTGCTATCCTGCCTCTTGGGACTGGCAATGACTTAGCAAGGTGTCTGAGATGGGGAGGAGGTAAGCACAAATTTAAATACAATGCATTATGTAATTAAAAAGAAAAAAATAAATTTCGCAACAAAGTTTACTCTCAGTATTTGGATTTCTTTGTTATGATGTATGTAAAAAACTGTTATCACCTTTCCTCTTTGTGGAATTAGCTGCCTGTAAATGTTATATGAACAATTTTATAAATATTAAAGGTTTTAATCACACTTCATACGTTATTTGTAGCTTCTGCTAACACCAAAAAGGCTCCAATATGCAATGAGAGTAGTATATAGCTATTTGGTTGGCTTTTTACCATCTGTATTGCCGTTATTTCTTTGATCAATACCTTATAAAGGGAGTATTTTTAAATGGATTTTAATTGGGATGTTCTGAAAGGTTTACTGAAAACAGCTAATAATGGGTTTGGAGTGGTTTTGTATTTTTTAATATTCATAAATATTAAATGAAAAATTTGTCTCAGCCTCAGACTAGTTCCTTTGATGCACTCCCCTTCTCCTACAGAGGATTCCAGACAGTAAGTGCTGTGGTGCTATTTATCAGGAAATGAGGAGACAAAAGAATGCTGGAAGGAGAATATATGAAAAGTCAAACCTTTAATACCCTTTGCGTCCTTTCCTGGATGTATGGAGCCTTACTCTTAGTTCCTCCAATAACTTATTTCCATTCAGAATTTGCATTACAGGATAACTTGAAGGAGACATGAAGCAAGTCTTAGTCAATACTGTCTCTGGTGAAAGCACTTGAATTTATGGTCTCACAGTTCTAGTTTAGGTTTCAGTTGCTCATTCCTATCGAGATGTTGTGTATTTGGACCTTGGCTGTTTATTGGAACTTCTCAGCCTTTGTAGATAGCTCTTCCTTCTGTCTCATCATAGCAAGTTTCCTTTCCAAATGTCTGCCCTTGTGACCAGATAGTCTTTAGCAAATTCTCAATATTTTCCATGCTATAGAACTTTTTGTTAACCATAATGTTCTGTCAAATCGGTTGAGGACCTCCTTTATTTTCTCTGTCATGACTGGTGATTATTTATTCACATAGTGTTAGGAAAGAAAAGAAGAGAAACCAACCCAAAAGCCAATGAAATCAGCCTTGCTTCACTTTCTGAACAGTTCATAGATTAGAGTCACAGAATAATTCAGGTTGGAAGGGGTTACAGGAAGTCGCTAGTCCAATCTCCTGTTCTAATTAGGGTCAGCTGTGAGAGCATTTGATTACATTAATCAGGACCTGTCCTTCCATTCTGTTTATTTACCTTCTATTTCGAATGGTTCCACCTGGACTAAAGTAGAAAAAGACAGTATGAAAATATTCTGGCTCGGATCGTTCTTTGTCTAGGTGCTTTGTGGTAGATAATGCGGTAACACAGATTGTCTGGAACTTCCGTAGATAGGAGAGGAGACAGGGCTTCCAGAAACTAAATTGCTGGTGAGTGATCTCAAAGATGCAGACAAATGGAATTGTGCAGGGTGTTGTTACATAACTAACAGTAGCTAACAAAAACATACTATACAATCATAAAGAAATACATCAGCAATGGCTTTACTTGCTAAAACTGCTAGTGACCCAGGAAGTACATTTTGCTTGAATATGAAAATGAATTTCTAAATTGAAAAAGGAATGACTCCACAGATCTTAGTTATCTATTATGAAGTCATTTAGTCTGAATAGTATTCAGAGTTGATAATGTCACTTAGCTAAATCCCCATACTTTTTATGCATGCACACATGCATACTATGTATTATTTACACACTCCTGAGTATACATAAGTTTTCTACTGAGTTTAGTGTACAGTGTAGTGAACTACTAGACGTGAATTACCTGAAGACGTGGGTGGGTAAGATCTCTATACGGGGTGGGATGAATCTTAAAAAGATGTTGTTGAAAGATGGAAAAATGTTCTTATAGTTCTGCTGATAAGTTAACAGTTATAGATTTCAAATTTTGGATTCGTTATGATTAACCACATTGAAACAATCAACAAAAAATAGTAAACAGCATTTAACCTTGTCTGACTTGAATCAGAAAAATCTACTGTATTGTCTTTTTTCCACAAATTTTGAAATCAAAGGAATTTAAGTATTAAGATCAATTTCATAGCAAGAACATTTTGCAAAGCATAACCTTAGCTTCTTGGATAACTGCTACAATTGTTTGGAAAATTCAAGAGATTGGCGGATATTGAACGTCAAATTATTTTCTCCAGTATAAATCTGATGCCCAGTGAAATCTGCAGAGTTAATCCAAGTTTACATGAATTTAGCTGAGTGCAGAAATCAGCTTTGTATTTGTACTCCTTTTAATGAGAGGTGCTGGAAAATTGTCAATACTTCAAACACAAACCTCCTTTTCAGGTCTTCTGTGCATAGTTTTCATTTTTCCAGTCATCTAGGAAAAAAAAAAAGAAAATTGAATGAAACTTTATTATATTTGATTAAATAACCATTTTCATGTTTTGCTAGGCTATGAAGGTGAGAATTTGATGAAGATCTTGAAAGACATTGAGAACAGCTCAGAGATTTTGCTGGACAGGTGGAAATTCGAAGTAATACCCAATGATAAAGATGAGAAAGGAGACCCAGTGCCTTACAACATCATCAATAACTACTTTTCTATTGGCGTGGTAAGACTTATGCTTATCCTTACGTTATTTTCTTTTTCTGTTTTGAATAAATATTTTCATTGCATGTCTTCAAGTGAAGAATTGTTGGCTACAGACCGTTTATAACGTTATTTTGCCAGTTAAATGAATACTTAGATGACTGACAGCAATTTACATAAATTTACTTTCACACATTCAAACCAGAATTATTTTTCAGGACCTTCTACCTTCCCATCTATAAAGAAGATATTTGTGTTTTTCCTAATGGTTTATGAGCAGCCATAGCACTAAATTTAGGTTGTCATTATGAAGAACCTATAAAAATATAAAGGAAAACTAATCAGTTAGTAAGAACTCTAAGTAACCTTTTCCGTTAGGATTCGCACAATCAGAACTGTTTAAAAGAACAGTGGCATTATTTATTTCTTCAGGGCAGTTTTAGATCATAAAATAAAATAATATAAAAATAACCCACAAGTATCTTCTTGGTTCTGTCTTATGGGGATATTCACAGTTTGAATGAATTATGGGGAAAAGGGATTCAAGAAACTCTTGTGTCCTTTAAATTGCATCTCTGACTTGTGCTTCTCCATGGTTTCCTGTTGTATCTGCTATCCACACTGCACATACGAGGGGAATTGGGCATGTCCAGTCTCACTCCATTTTTTTGCTATGGATGTGCTGTCAGACACAAGCAGAAGGGGAACCATGACGAGGTCTGGATTTCACAGATTTAATAGTTCATAAATAAGATTTTTAACTCAGACACAAATGAAGTCTTAACTTGGGAACATGCCCTCCAATAGCTACGCTTGTTGTTCTGAAATCAGCTTGATCCACATGAGTCTGCATATCATATTTTTATAAAAGTCAAAATCCACTTGTATAGGATATCTAATTCTGCAATTCAGTGTTTCAAAATGCTGCAGAAAAGTGTTTTAGTGGGAAGTACAACATACAGCATTGTTAAATCTAGGGAAATTAGGGATGTGTGCTTATTTTATTCAGTCACTGTGCTTCAGCCTTACCAAGGTTCTGCCCCAACTTTAAGTGGTTGATGAAATTTTTACATTTTAATTGCTATTCTTAATTTTGATAATGCCTAGGAGCAACGCACAGAGACAGTCTATTCCTTAAAAGCTTTCCTTGGTTTCCTGTACTGTGTAGTCCTAAATGCTGAAAAAACAATTCATCAGGTCTCCCCAAGGTTAAGATATTTAAGTAATAAGAAATTGTTGTTTTTTTTTCCTGAATAGTTTGTATTTTAGCCTCTTGTTCAAAGCGAGTGCAGAGAACAACTAGATCCAACATAAATAACAGAAATTAGTGTATAAAAGTACATAAATGCACAGTACATGCACCAAAACCAGTGTAAAATTAAATTCATAAATAGGAGAGAAAGTGCAAAGGAAAATCTTTGGTTACCGGAAAAAAATACCATGATAACAGAAAATGCCCAGCACAGGGGAAAATATTCATTGACTTTGTCAAAAGGAATTATTAATGCTAAAGCTCACAGATGAAGAAAGAAAATAAATGTGTTATACTAAGAAATCAATCAAGAAGTGAGAGGGAGGAGGGATAAGATTTTACACCTACATATTAATACAGTGCAATTTAAATAGTTTCTAAAATGTAGAGTACTACCACATGTAAAGACACACCACAGAAATGGGAAATTGCATGCCAAGTAGATACTGGGACATCTGTGAACGTGCTAGGCTTCAAAGAAGCCTTTAGCATTTTTAAAGGGAAGAAAACAGAATTGAAAAGTTGAACTGGAATTATACAGTGGAAAGATCATAATACTATTAAGGATACTGTAAATTATTTGTAGAATGCTGCACGAAAATAGCAGGCTCTATACACCAGGCTCCATGGACAACCGGAAGACTCAGGTTTTAGTTAAAAACTTTAAATACATGAATTTAATAATACAAAAATTATGATTCTTCACATAATAGAAATGTGAGCACCAGAAAATTATACCAGGAATGGATAATGCAATATGTTGCATTGAGAAAAGCTTCTAAAATTGTAAAATCGTATTTTTGAAGGAGTAAGATCTGCCAAGTCTGTCATATGTGAAACTAAATAAAATGTCTCCTTCTTCATTTTGTTGAATAAGAGAAAGTGAATGGAGAACATCAGAAATTGGATTTTAGACTTGCTAAATTGTGTAGTTCATGTAGTAGGTAGCATTCATAGTAACTATTGATAAGCCAGGGAAAATGTTTATCTATGTAAATAAGCAAAGTACTCAAACTTGGCTACAACTAAAGTAAATCTAATTCATGAAAGCAGAATTGTTTTCAATACTTGGAGCCTAATACAAACTTTGGCAAGTACTGAATTGGGAAAGAAACAATCTACCACCGTGTTACACACCAGTCTGTAGCTGCTGGTACCCAAGAACTTCACTGGAGTCAAGCCTATAGCAGAAAAATACTAGTGCCGCCTACAATGTTATATTAAGAGAAACCGAAAGGATTGATATCATAGTGGATGTTGTTCATAGAACCGTAGGAAATCATTGATGCATTTATCCATTCCTCTCCATAAGGTAGTGTCAGTGGCCCTTGACTAGCTCCTGACAGATGTTTATCTAGTTTGTTTCTGGAAATTCCTAATAAAGCAAATTTACCTGTGATGACCTACTGTATTACTTTTTTTGTCTGTACTCTGAAATATCTTTGTCATATCTAACCTGAATAGTCTTGGTATAGTCTGGGCCCAGGTCATTCTGTCCTGTACAGAGTGGAGAAGGAAAACAAATTATTCCATTCCTCTGTTAAACTACTTATTACCTACTAGAAGGTCTATCAGATCATCCCCGAGTCTTGTGTTCTCTAAGCTTTCTATATCCAATTTCTTCAGCCTCACAGAAAGTGTTTTCTAGACATCTGATCATATGTGTCGCTTTTATCTGTGTTCAAATAAAACAGGAGAATTCAATCCAATTACTCGCTTTGGACCATATCTCTCTGGAACCATAGTGCTCCCAATTAGACACAATGCTGCAGTTGGTGTCTTATCAGCACTGAGTGGAAAAGAGGAATTAATTCATGTCTTGTAGAGGATACCTTTATTAAGAAAAAATAACCTTCTTAATATTAGCATGAATTTCGTTATTCGTATTTGACTCGTGATTCATTGTTAATTTCAGATACTGTTCTGAAGAACCACTACTTCAAATCTCACTTGGCTTTTTCATAGGTGATTCTTCTGCCTACATGCAGAAACTTACACTTAATTGAATTACACCATCTTTTCATTTTTACTGTTTCTCCAAGGCCCTGTGAAAATTAATGGTAACCTACAACATATTGCACATTGCCTCATAGATTCATGCCAAATAATAAGCACAGCCTCTAATCTGATATGAATAGAACCTGCTGTTTGAATTTTGTAACAGTACAGCAGAAACTGTATTTGGCAACAAACAATCCCAATGTATATTTAGAAAGGCCAGGGGAGTAAAACTCAGTTAAATGGTTCTTGTGATGGGGCTCTTTCTTGCTGCTTTAGGACCATAATTCAGGTTGGAATGGACCACAGGAAGTCATCAGTCCAATCTCCTGTTCTAAGCAAGGTCAGCTTTGAGAACAGGTCATGTTGCTCAAGACTTTATCCAGTTGGGTCTTAAAAGCCTCCAAGGATGGAGATGGCATAGCCTCTCTGGGCAACCTGTCCTGGTGCCTGATTGTCCTTATGATGTTGTTTTTCCTTATATCCATTCTGAATCTCTCCTGTTTCAACTTATGTTCTTTGTCTCCCATCCTCCCATTATGTGCCACTATGAAGAGCCTGGCTTTGTCATCCTCATAACTTCCTCATAGGTACTTGCAGGCTGCTGTGAGATCTCCCCAAAACCTTTTATTGTAGCACATCAGCCAGGTCATCCAGCCAGTCTTTTTTTTTTTTTTAAACTTATTTTCCACCAATCGAGACCATAATATCCCAACTTGGGTACAAGAATGCTGGGTTGGACAGTGTTCAAAGCCTTGTTGAAGTTGTGTGTGGCATCCACTGCTCTCTCCTCATCTCCAATCTACTTTGTTTTATTATAAGCCGCAATCAGAAGGCAATTTATCCATTGGAAGGAGAATGGTGCACTAAGTTGAAAAGGAATGTTTTACAGTAGTACGTGTACGTGAAAACTTTGATTAGTATGTTCAAGGCAAAAAAAGGCATATTGGTACAGCAGTCTTAGAGCTCTAGTATGTCTATATACTTATGTATATATACTATGTATAAGTACAGGGAAAAAAGTAAGAAACAAAGTGCAATGTAGTAGCTGAATGAGTATATGCGATGTTCAACCTGATGAAAGCACAGAAGAACCATATAAAGCATAAGCCAAGCCATGTGTCACTTTCAAAACAGGAGCTACAAAACCTCTAAGAGCAATGTAGAATAAGATAAAGATTTTTCAAGTGCTCACATCCATCATTCTGTCAGGATGGCAAGATACCAGGAGAGAAGTTCCATCTGCTTCCCAATAATACTGGAGTCACTGAAACAAGCTAAATATCCAAGAAAAATGCTTATTAAAGCAGTCAAGTAATATTTGCTTTAAAAAAAAAAAAATACCTCCTCAAGAATATAGTAGGACCATCTGAAAATGGAAGCTTGTCTTGGAAATTCTCAGATTCAGAGAGCTGGATAAACATAACTGGTAATATTAGAGGACAGATAAGCAGGCATGATAGAGACAGAAAACATTAGGCCACCTGTCAGACAGTAGCAAGTAAAATTACTGACGTATTTTTGAGAAAATAAAGAAGTATTTTCCCCATAGTCTATACAACCTGCTTTAATAGTCATACATTCATGCACGACACTGATATTATCGCAGTGATCATCGAAGACAGAGTTCAGTAATGTTAGTATTGGCATGTTATCCCAGACTGTATTCTAGACAGTGGGCTTGCAATGCATTTCTGCAATTGCTGCAGTAATGGAATTTCAGTCATGTCACATCATTTACCTAACTTGCTGAGGTTATAAACAATTTACTTAGAGGGAGCGTGTGTGTAGATAGAGTGTCAGCTTGTGCATAGCGTTTGTCATGGTTGTCTTTTCCCTATGGATAAAACAACATAACTTATGCTACTTTCTTCAAGCATTCAGCTGCTCACCAATAGTGGGTCAACATGTATATGTGGACAGTGACTTCAGATAAGTTTGTGTACTGTAATAGCACATCTGGTTTATTTTATTCTAACAATTTTCCATATCTATATCCCAGGCCTGTATAAAACAAACAAACAAGCAAAACCCACAACAACAACAACCACCAAAAAAACAAACCCCACTTCACTAATCAATTATATAGCATGCTATCTTAGCATAGAGAAATATGTTCACAAAATTCAGTCATAAGTAATAAATCATCAGTTCAATGCCTGAACTTAAAACCAAACAAACAAACCCCACCAACAACAAAAACAAACCACCAAAAATGCCTCCAAACTAAACCCCTATATACTCATGACTGTATGCCAGCATTACTCTAAGTGGCAAAAATAAGAGGAAATAAGTGGATACAGATACCCGCAAAACGAAGCCATGTTTTCATAAACAATTGCTCACAAGTCCAATGCCAGATCTTTCCAGGATGAAACCACTTTCACCAAACAGTCATGCAGTCACAACAAAACATAGATACACATTGTTAATTACAAAATGTACTAGTAGATGGCCATATATTCTATGAAGTTCACAGAAAGTGCACTCCATTTGAGTACATGCAAGACATATAAGCATGGAAGATTGTGAAATAATCATTTGTTGAGTAAGACCTGAACAGCGGGACATGGAAAATGAAGGACCAAGAGACAGTTGGGCAAACTCTCACGTAAAGCCAAGAAACACAAAAAAACTCCGGGACAGTCTTTGTTACCTTGAGAAGGACTTGGGTCTGCACCGTCATCAAACTCAATAAGAGCATGGTCAGATATTTTACATAATGCTAAGATGTGAAGAAACAATCCTTGTAAGCTTGGGGAAAAGCAGCTTAGTTGTCAAGCAATAATAATCATCAATTAAAATGGAGTGACTGTCAAGGCTATGCATCTTTTATGGGGAAGCTGTTAAAGAATGTTAAATATGGAGGGAAGTTAAAATGCTTGGTTTTAGCGTTTTCAAGTTATTGTCTCAAATTGATACAAAATGCCTATTTTGATAAAAGCTTTCTCAAAGAATGCCTCATTAAATGTTCAGTTGTGATTAAACATTAGAAACCTCGACGTTCACTAAATGCTTAGTTGAAAAGAGCATGTGGAAGGGGAGAGAAACCATCTTATATACTTAGGGATAGGAAAAATGTGAGAAAGAACAAGAAACCTCTGCTACTTAGGCTTGCTGTGCTTTCTCTTCGAGGTGGATACTCTAGAGAAATGACTCAGTGTTTCTCTCTACCTGGACTTGCTTCTAATTCCTAGGAGGAGCAGGAGAACCACAGGAGCTCTAGGAACAATCCGTAGACAATGCAAGATGCAGCATGGAGGCAGAGTTGTGTAGGCAAAATTACTGCGGAGGTGTTTGGTTTGAATTAGTTGATTAAAAGCTCAGAAGTAGTATTGGCTAGGCAAAGTCCGGTCACTGCTATGATTATAAAGAATAGGAAACTCACTCCTGTTCTTTGTTAAATTCTTTTTTGTAAGGCGCTTGCACTTGGATTAGTCAATAAAAGTTCCTGGAAAATTGGCCAAGATGTCCTAATTTTCTAAGTCCGGGAGTATTAGCAGTGCTGTAACTGCCACACATTCATTGAAGATAAAACAGAAAAAACAAACAAACAAACAAACACCAAAAAAAAGCCCTCAAAAACCAACCAAACAAACAAAAAAACCCAAACCAAACAAAAAATAAAACAAACAACAAAACCAAAATAAACAAAAAACCCAAACAAACAAAACCACAAAAAAGCCACCAAAGCCCAGAGAAATCAGGCAAAAATTATAATTGAGTCCTTTAAAAAGATCTCATTGCTGTTTGATGTCTCACAATGAATGAGTTGTGCCAAAGGCACAAAAGTAGTCAGCTGAGTACCAAGCATCATTCTGCAGCAGCCAATATTGCTAGACCCTGATTTTTTACAATTATTATGCAAACAACTTGAAAATATTTTAAAAAAAATGTACCCAGGTAATGACTGACCTCAAAAAGGCTAAAATGGTTTAAACAAAACACTCTGTCTCCCAGTTACTTCCTTTATGTTTACTTATAGCACTTTGTATTGTTTTTAATTTTGTGGGAAATAATGCTGAAAGAAATTGTGAATAGGTGTGCATTGCTGTTAAGGTGACAGTCCTAAAGTGTTTTTTCCAGAAGGAAGCATAATTTCGAATTTACTGTACTGCCACTGAATTAAAGTTTAGCCTTTATGGAGCTAAAATTTGGTCAGCATGAATCAGTACTAAAAATCTTTTACCATAAACATTTTCTTCCTTTGTTTTCTTTCATTTTTTTAACTTTGAAATAAATCCTAAATTTGTCTGATATAAAGAGGGGATAAACTATTAACAATACGGTTTAAGTTTCATTCAAATTTCTGTATACTGCATAGGGTATTACAGAGCATATGCTACTAAGCCCCTTGCGGCTCTTTAGTTGGAGTGTTGGACCATAAGCAACTTAACTTGCAAACATCTTCCTTGTCTTTTAGTACAAGTTTGTATAGAAAGATATATTACTGAGGTAGATTTCAAGGCAAATTATACTAGCTGAAGTGTGGCACAGTGCAACCTTCCCTATGTTAAAACGGTAGGTACCGCTCCGATATGAAAGCCGTTCTCATTGCTGTCAGTGCAGCGTTCAAGGTGCAAGAGTAAATCAAATGCTATAGTAATGATCAGTATTTGCAGAGAGCAGCTGTTAAGATTATGCTAGCAACCATTGTATGTCCTTGTGTTTAATTAAAAATGTTCTGTTATAATAACTGGTTAAGTAACGCTGATTTTCATCTCAATTTTGTTCCTCTTGGGCCAAATTCCATTCAAATTTTAAACTAACTCATGTTTTTGACCAAATTATGTAGCTGTTATGTGTATAAAGAACATATATATTATCTTGGTTCGCACTTAGGTGGATTGCCTAACGGTCTGGCCAGAAGGACTTCAAGGGGTGCTGTCTCTTAGGATAACAGCAGAGTCTCTTAGAGTAGGGGTGTCAAAACTCATTTCCACCAGGGGCCTCATCAGCATCGCGATTGCCTTCAAAGCGCCAAATGTAATTTTAGAACTGTAGAAATGTAGGAGAAGTTACATTGAGAAATTTTGAATTGCTTCTCCCTGGTGTAGGCTGATCAGCTGAGTGCATGCTTAGGTTTGAGCCTACTTGGGATCTTTGCTATTGGTGCTCTTCTGCGTGTATACTCGAAAGAGTTATTGTCAGCAGAATCAAGCTCCTTAGCAAGCTTAAAGCTATAGCTAATCTTACTTGAACTATTTCATTTGCACAAGATAATTGAGATGTGGAAAACATCTTATCCTGTCTACTTACCAAGACAGCTGAAACTTTGAGTACATGTGCAAACACATACACAAGAACATGTTGGAGGGAAAAAATGAGTGGAATGCTCTAGGACAATAATTAAGACAGTAACCTGGAAGAGAACTGTGATATCCAGATTCCTGTTCCATCTGTTGTTTTTGTCCATTTGATTAACTTGTCCATGGCAGTTCAGAAACTTCCACTACTACAAATGACTGCTTTTCTAACATCAATAGATACAGAATTTTAATGCCAAAACAGAACTTAGGAAAGTAGAACACCTCGGTCTTTCATTCAGTCTTTACAACATGTGATAATTGACTTCATAGCAATATGGTGATATTCTCCCTTGGATGATCTAAAACAACAATATTTTTTGCAAGTGTATTTAGTAAAGGCAATAAAGGTATCTGAATGTGCCTGGAAATGTATATGCTGGTCAAAAAAATCAGTTATGAAGTAGAGGGAAAACTTCTTTAACACCAGTAAGTAATACTACAATCAGGATGTGTTCTCTGCAAAATTATTATCACATAGTAGTAAAGGTCTATGACAAAGACAAGTGTACTTTTATGACACCTAATATGTTACTATCCAAATGCACTATCAAATAGATATTTGTATGGTCATGATTTAATATCCTTCAGCCTTAACCAGTCACTAAGAGCCTCTTATTCTGCCAGTGGGGAAAAATATGACTGCTTAATTCTCATAATCATAAATTTGAACTTGTTACGGATCTTCTTCCTCATCGCTATATTCTAAGTCATCAACCTCCACTTCCATTACGTCTCCTTAATTATTTTTTTTTGAAAATGCAAAAAAAAAGTGTAAGAAAAATCTCACATAGAAGCTATATTTTTAGCTTCTCTCATGAAAGAACATTTCATTAACATCAACAGAAACTTTGGCTATCAGAAATTTTATTTAGAAATACCAGAGTCTAAGTAGGGTTGTTTCTCTAACCGACAATGTGATCTCATCATCTTTTTTTTTAATCTTTGTTATTTTAGGATGTACGTATTACTACAAAAAATGCATTTATTACGGTACATAGCGCATTTACAAAAGGGAATGGATTTTAGTTTTGCTGTAGCCACGTATTTTGAAATTTCAAAACCTCATAGCATTTTGCTGTTTGTGGTGGTTAGAGGGAATTTTTTTTTCCATAGGACATTTGCTATTTAGACTCTGATTCAGTGCAGAATTTAAGCACATTCACATCTTAACACTAATTCAATGTGACATTTGAGTAAGTGTTTAAATTTTGCTGGTCTAGCAAAGCAGTTAAACACTTGGTTAATTTTTTAACCATTTTCTGCAGTTGTATTAAAATGACTGAACAAATGCACCTCTTGAATCCCGGATATTTGGTGTAAGCTAGTTAACTATTTGAGTGAGATTTGTGGGTATACATAACTAAAAATCATGCTTATTGGTTTGCTGAACTAATATGAGTGTAAGTACATGCTTAAGTGATTTCTGAATTGTAATAATCACTTTGAATGTGTTAATGGAGTGCTGTGATATATTGGATTATTTCTGTGCCAGTGAGGGAAAGAACATTTCATAATAAACAATATTATTGCTTTGTAATCCACATCACTTTTTTTCTTCAAAAAAGGCTAAGAGAATGAGCAATTAATCTATGCGTGAATGTAAATATAATTTTAAAAGAACCATATTGATATTTGGTATATCATAGCCTCAGTCTCATAGCCAAATCTGTAGAAGTGATTGCTCTATCTGTGGAAAGAATTCTGCTGTCTTTCAGAAGGAGCATGTTCAGAACAGCTTCACTCCCAGATTTGAAATACTGTCTTATTCAGAAGTTATTGGTAGTACAATCTATAGTTAGCTTGTTTATTCTCTAAACCTACTAGTCTTTTACAAATTATTCTCATATGCTTTTGCCATTTGCACATTTCAACCATTTTTACTCTTTTCAGCTTTTGTCGCTATTGGAATTCTGCAGAAATTTTGAATGTAATATCTAGCAATTAGAGGTGATGCGGGTTTTTTTGGTGCAGGTTTTTTTTTTTTTTTTCATGTGGCAGAAGGCCGCAAACATGTACCTCATACCATGGAAAGCTGGATCTGTAGAACAAGTCATAGGTAAACAGCAATAGGAGCCACTCTGAAGGCTTCTCATCGCTGCCGTGCGGTGTTATTTCCCTGGACATGCAGAAGGTGAATTCCATAGCTAGAAACACTAAGTCTTAGAGTTGGTAATATCTATATTGCAACACTGCTGTTGTGTTTCCTGCTGGCTAGTTTCCTTCTACCACTGTGGATTAGGTTTACCTTGTAAATCCCTGTTGCCATCATAACCTCCTGGTGTTCATAAGGTGTATCAGGGTACCCTAACAAGAGATCTGCACTGTACTTCATGCAAAGTGTAAGGTATGTTCATGCAGAGAACCAAAGATTCAGAGCTTACTGTACTGCTTAATGAATACTACTACTACTAAAAATGATAGTTTTTTGAGGTATTATAACATTTCTTGTCTTTTATATAAGTATAAAGAAATTCAAAGAATTTAGGTTATTCCTACTGTTTGGTTATTTATTTAATTCTAACACTAAAATGTGAATGTACGCCAGTCTGTGCTGGAACTTCCTGAAAATATGTAGGTATATCATATAGATAGAGAGTCTTGTGTATGATTTCCCTTATAACGCCGCAAAAATACTGAGGAGTGTGCTGAATTCACTGTAGGTTTTCGTCAGGTTCAGTGAAAATACAGTTCTGTGGGCTATATTTACATTAGCAAGTAATTTGGCTCAGTAGGAGTTCAGCAAGTGATGCTGAGTCCCTTCTGTCTACAAAACATGCAGTTTGGGAGTCTTAATTCAAACTGGATATAGTCTGTTCCCCTGTGATGAACTCTTTTGGCATGTGCTTGTCCTAAAGTGACCTAAAAAGACTGGTCATCGGTTTGGCCCGTGAGTCCCCATAATATGGGAGGAGCACATCAGCTGCATGAAACGTGCTTCCATCCAAAAGTATCTGGCTGAGATACACCAGTCTTCACTTCAAACCAAATTACAGGAGGCGGGGATGATTAAGAGATTTGCTTTAAAATTTCATTGCTGCTCCAACAGTTTCTCAATAAACCTGAAAAAATCATATAGCAGTGTAGTATATCTAACTTTGACCTTCCTTCTTCCCCTCCTATTTTCCCACATAGATTTGTTTTGGTTTGGTTTGGAATTTTAGGTATTTAAGACTCTTTAATTTAACATTTCATGATGAGGTTAGAACAGTGCTGAATACCTTCAACAAAGAAAGGCTCCCTTGTTTTAGATTTATGAGTAGCTCATGCACTTGGAATCACTTATTACCCATTCTTGTCATATAAAATTATTCTTCTGATGTGAAACAAAGGCTAGAAAGTGACTTGTTTCCTATTGTTTCCTATAGTCAGTAAAAACTTTAAGAAGAATCATTGGGAGAGTCTTCGACAGTTACCTAAATCCTTCTCTTTAATTTATAAAGAATTTGGAAAATAGAACGATTTATAGAACTGAGAAGATGTTAAATTTCATGATTGAAAAAGCTAGTTATATTAAATAAAATGCAATGAGGCACTATAATTTTACTAAACAGATACTATAAAGGATGTTTTGTGAAGTAAAATGAAACCTGCAGTCCTCTAATGTTTTGTCTTTGCTTACCTGAGACAGTAGGGCTTTTGAGTCTTGTGTGTTCCAGGCTTTTTCTGGGGGTTTTTGTTTGTTTTGTTGTTTTGGGGGTTCATTCATTTTAATAAAGGAAGGGTCTACAAAGCAGCCTAGCCAACAGCTACTATTGCAAGTGACAGTTGTAAATGAGAGTATATGCTTAAAGACATAATTAATCTGCAATGAGCTCGGAACAGCTCCTTAGCTAAATGCAACTAAATCAGCTACACAGTGTGTAATTAACTTACAACAGTATTAGTCCTAGTACAATATTATTCATTATATATGTAAGTTATTATTTTCTCCATAGGAAATTTGTAATATACTAAGTAATGATTAAGAGTTCATTATAGTATTTCATTCATATTATCATAATATAATTGTGATGTATGTTCATCTTGTTAATGCTGTTATTCTTAGTTCTTAAAAGAAATGTCAAGGATATCAGGAATATATGATGTGGCTTTTTTGCACACAGACTGAGAAGCATCTGTATTCAGATGAAATTGAAATTTTAGTCCTTGTCTTGATTTCTTATTTCTGCTTGTTAGTGATGACGGTAATGTATTGAGGAATGGCAGCAGCCAACAGTGCTTTCTATTGAAGTCAGAAGTAAGGTGAATAAGCTTGAAGTTTGGTCATAAGACTCGTGATGAGCTTGAAGTGGGAAGAAGCTTAGAGAAGGGAGAAAATGACTTGAAGAAAAAAGGCCAAGATTTTGAAGGCATATGAGGCTAGCAGTGGAGGTAAACTGCGTCTGGAAAAGGAGTTTTTGAAATACAGGAGCTGTAGAGAGCGTAAGGTGGGCTGAGTGTACACTGATACCTTAACCTGACTAAGCTATAAAACATGTATCTCTGTGTATGCATGTAAAACTATCCGAACAATAGCTCAGATTTAAATTCTAATAATTCTTTTTTCAAGTGAAAGTTAATCCTGATATGTGTGAACAAGTTTATGTAAATGAGCTGCTTTACCAGCTTCTCCCTGACGTCATTTACGTCTTTCCCATGCCATTAAAGATCCTGTCTCAGAACTTTACTTTCACAGGTCTACCAGAGCCCTACTGGGTCTTTACAGGTTGCCTGTCTGTAGCTGAGAGTGACCAAAGAAATCATGATTGTGCTGACTCAGGTACTCACTGAGGACATCCAGTAGTTATTTCTGAGAACACAGTATAAAAACCCGTCTAACCAGGTAACAAAGAGGGAGATCCATTTTATATGCATTTTATATCAAATTAAATTTAGAGATATTTAGTTATATACGTTTAAGAAACAAATTCTTAAATTAATGAATTGGTTAGAATTACTTAGTGGTTAGAAAATGAACAGTGTGATAGCCAATGAAATTTTTTTTTCTCTGCCTTGGGCTTAGTTTAGAAGAACAGTCTACATGTTGACTATGTTCAAAATTACTGTTAAAACTAGAAAATTCATCTGAGAAATTGATCCTTTGAGTGCATTATGAATATGGTATGATACTATTTTAGCATGTGTTATGTAGTCATAGCTGTTGTGTTCTTGATGTTATAAGGGAGAAAGATAAATCAAAGAAGAGTAAGAAAGGCCACAGACACAGGGGTGAATAGGAGAAATAAAGACACTTAGAATTCTGAGATTTAAAGTGGGTACCTCTGCAGATTTAAAAGAGAAATCCAATGTGTGAATTAGGTGTTAAACAGGCACAGGGAATTTTTGTTTTGACATCTGCCATATGTACAATACATGTCTGTGCTCAATCTTGAGCCTAGATAGCAAGGACATTATTCTTTTAAAATCCAGCAAACACTATTTAGGAAGAAGTTTTTTGTTCTGAGAGGCTTGTATATATCCGAAAAGAGTTCACATTACAAAATGTATAAAAATAATAATGGTATATCAGCTATTTAAATTCTGTGCATTATTAATTTTATGTTGTATGTTATATGGGGGGTAATATTATTGGGGAAATATCTAAAAATCTCAGAGACCTCGAGTTGTCTGCCATTTAGCATTATTTACTTATCTAGAGATTTGACAGCTTAATAGAGATTCCAGTGGTACAAAACTATTCTTTATATTTCCAGATCTGCATGTTTTCTACATTTTTATGGCAGAGTCCCAAAAGGAACATGATTTAACTAAACTGAAAGTGGGTGGATTTAGCCAAGAAACACTTAGTCTTATGTTACCATCCGAACCAGGTGGAACTAGAGGCAAATTACTGAACATAAGTTATTCCATGTCCTTACTGGAACAATTTGTACTAAAGAGCCTCTACAGACACATAGCCAAGGAACTCTCTATTTACCATTTGTGATTTTACAGTTTCTTCATTTAAACTGGAGTTCTGAGAGTAAAACACAGCATATTCTTTGCTTCTCTGACAATCCCAAGAGTACTTAGGCTTATAACATGCCAAAGAATGGATCAAAATTTTTGCCTTTATGCTGTCATTTTATATAAGTGCTGGTGGTGTCACCAAGGCTGAATGGGCTGACGTGGCACACCAGAGTAGAAGTCATAGGACCACACATTTCAGTCGGTGCTTTCCAGTGCACCCTGCTCGGCCGTCTCACCGTAGAGGATGCTCCCATCAGGAACCATGCAAGTACATCAACGCATATTACACAGTGCACCATGGTAGGCCGTGCAGCTGCTTGCACCTGCACTTTAGTTTAGCACCACCAAGCCGTATACACGTACTGCCATGGTGGAGAGACTGGTCATGCAGCCATTCCGGTCCCCGTGGTAATGAAGGAGAAGCTTCTCAGCTGCTGGATTGTCTAGGGCGTTCACGTGCGCCTTCTGTACTTTTCTGCTAAGGCTTTTCATGGTTTCATTTTCCCCATACTCTGTAACTCACAATGTTATGCTTTATAAATCATAATACCAGTAACTAAGCATCAGAATTGGCACTCGTCATTTCAGAGCTGATCATGGTATTAGCTCTTTACAGTTGCTCTCTAGAGCTGTTACCCTAAAAATTCTTTGCCACATTTGTCCCACATTTAAAAAGTAATTAATCCATATTTATTTGATGTTACCGCATTACTTCTTTCTTAGTTATATCCTTGGTACTCAAACAAATCAGATAATCCAGAATGTTAATGGAAATAAATAGCAGAAGTCCTGGTGTTGTCTGGAGAAGCAGATGCAAATTGGGATTGTATGGAATTTTAAACAACTAATACTCAGGAATAGCAAGATACAACAGATTATATAGATCCAGCCTTGCCAGTCTTGGCCAAAGGGGGGAAAAAAAAAAAAATCAGTGAAACACACAGCCTGGTCAATTCTAACCCCTACAGGTCTTGTCTAGATTGCTGCAGCATTTTGCTCCCCTTAAAGACTAGCAGGGAAAAGGTCTGCTGCTTTCATCTGTAAAATCCCATAGTCGGTGACTAGGATAACTCCTTTTCCCATTATTCCATCTCCATGTTAAGGGGATGGTGTCAGATGTTCGTTGCCATGTTTCCCTGTTTGACACCTGACACATCCAACTGGCATATCGCCTACTTGAAATATCCAACCACATTCACTTCCAGAGTTACAGAGAAGGAAACATCCCCACTTAACCAACAGCAGTGGCTGAAGAATCTTCAGGGAGGTCAATATACCCAACCATAATGATTGATGCCTAGATAGAAGTTGGGTAATGCTAAAAATATTTTGTCTTTGGATGCTGGGTTTCTGCTTTCCTCTCTTGACTTCAATGAGAGTTTTGGTATGGTGATCCTATTTCTTTTGTTCTGTCACTTTTACACTGAGTATGAGACTGAGAGGAGGAAAGGTCCTGCTAGTGTCTAGAAAAAATACTGTGTTAAGCCAAAAAGAAACACGGTGACAGGAGGGTTCTTTGATAATTCTTTAGTTCAGGAAGATAACTATCACTTCAAATAATGACTATTTTCTGCTTTCATTGCAAAATATCTCCTTAAAAAGTTAAGCATTTTTTAGGGAAGAAACTAAACAATAGGGGTCTAATGAGAAAAAAAAGTCATTTTCTATGATCATTTTTGAAGTTATTAGCTTAATAAGCACAGCCTTAGTTAAATGACATTTCTCTTCTTAGTAGTGTTATTGACATTTTGATATGAGACAGAGAGACCTTTAATGAGATCTCAATCAAAGGTAATGTTTATATAATGATACATGAATTCATAAATGCTAGTCAAATAAAAATGCTTTAGTCCATTTTGGCCTTCACCTTATGGAAATCTGTACAGGTCATAAGATGAAAAAGCTCAGTGAATGACAACTAATACTCTCTCACTTGACTGTTTAATTATGTCTGGCTAATTGTGTGAGTTAATGTTTGAAGCTGAATCTTGCAATGTAACTTAATCCATCACCCAGACAAAACGCATGGAAAAAGATATTGAAATTTTCTCCTTTGTTAGACATATGATCTTCTTAATGTCTGAGTTTGTGGTGATTTCCCTTTTCATGAAAATACAAGAGGTTTTAGTTAAAAAAAAAAAGGCAAATTTTATGTAAACTGTATGTTAGCTACCAAAGAAATCTTCAGACAAGTAGACAATTCCTTAAAATTCCTGTCTCAGACCTTTGTTTTTACTAATGTTTTTTCTTAGGAAATGCTTTGTTTTGCTAGTTGAAATTAGGGTCTCTTACATTTTGTTGTGGCTTCAGAGGGCAAAAACGTATTAAAAAATAAGCAAAGCGCATGAATTTCTTCACTACTTGAAAAGGAGGAAAGACACGTGAACTGCTGTTTCATCTCTGCTTCAACAGAGAATAAAGTTTGACTGGTAGAAACTCTCTCTGTTACTTCAGCTGTTTTTAGGAATAGAGCATAGACACCAAATTAACATCCTCAGTGATCCGAACCCGTGACAACATTGAAGCCTGAGTCCAGTTATAAGCATTGTGGCACCACTGGCAGAGAGGGTAAACGAGGGGGTCACTTGCCTGTTTTCTTCTAGGCACTACAGACAGTAGCACTTACTAGTACTTTATGTCCTCAGAGCACTTGCAGAAGAGGCAGGTTTCATTATCTCTGTTATGCTCATACTAAAGTGACTTTTAAGAGGCCATTCAGGAAGCCATGGGTAGAACTGGGAACAGAATCAGATCTGTTGAGTTTTAGACAAATTTTCTCTAGAAGTGAACGCTGTCTCCAGAGTACTTTCATCTCAGGCTCTGAAGTCCACTCCTCATGTGTGGAATAAAATTATTTTTCTGCCATAACTTTCTTTGCATGGTTTGAATTTTCACTATTAAGTATAGATAAAATAGTGATGTTATTTTTGTACTTTTGATCATCTGCAAATTATCTGTGCTGTGGATTTTCCATTACAACGATAAAGATATATATCATGCTGTCTGAGCATGAACCCAGAATCAGAGCATCCCTCTTCATGTGATACTGTTCTATCTGTGCATAGCAGATCAGGTCAGAGATAGCTTAGGGATGCGCAGTCACAGCATCACTGGCTTTTTTTCTTCATGACATCTTTTTTTCTCTGTGTTTATAGCTTAACCGATGTACAGTGTGATGTGGTTCTGTGTTAAGTGATCTGAAGTTCATATATTTGAAAAAAAAAAAAGCCTTATAAATTTTGACCTAAAAATTTATTTACTTTGCTGTATAATATATAACCATGTAATCCTTCTATTCTCACGATGGCTTCAAAATCTAAAGAAAATAAATTGCTTAAAATATTTCTTGAGAAGGCAAGGGAGAATATTGTATTTGAAATTTTTCAATTTATAGGCTAGACAGCTTTTAGAGATGAAATCAAGAGAGAGTAAATGGGTTGTGGTTGTATTTTTGAAACCCTATTTTCAGACTTGTTACTCAATCTAGCTTTTTCTGCTTGAATGAGAGGGACTACCTAGGTCTCAAGAGGAAATTTTCCTTTTCAGGACTTCTGAAAAGCTCTGGGTCACTGCAGTCTAGTCAGATTTATCTGCCTAATTTTAACATTTAATTCTGCTAATTTCATGCTACCACTGCCGAATTCTTTTCATGATCTCGTAGGGTCTTTCCCCCTCCCCAGGATTTCAGGGGTGAAAAAATGTCCATGCCAGAAAATGGTATGAACAGCAAATAAGAAGGAGGATCAATATTTCTGAATTGTCAGATGAGATTTTAAAATGAAGCTTGCAATGCAAAGCAGCACTTAATCTTTTGTGCACAATATTAGATCTCAGTTTTTCCTATATGGCACCAACGTGTGTATACAAGGAAAACTTTAAAAAAATCATGGGGCTAATGAATTTGGGTTCTTGTAACTTGTTGCCACAGTATACCTGCATTTCATAAGCAATTGTCAAAAATTGAAGTAACTGCCTCACCTCGTTTAATTTTGTAACCCCAGAAGTACACTTGATGTCACTTGATTCACAACTACATTCATGTTACTAGTTATCCCTTAAAAATGGTTCTCATGAATAATGAAAATAAATCTCCTTTCTACTCCCATAGCAAGAGGTTTTAAGTGCTACCACCTGGCATCTTAGCAAAAGATCATAATAAGCGTGTTTTCTTACAATAGTTCATTGAGATAGTACATGGCAAGAATGAACAAATTTCCACTCTTAGAGCCAAATTAGAGGCTCAGTCTCTACTCAGGCAAAAATCAATAGCAGCTTTACCAGACCAAGACATAGGTGGTTGTTCTTAGAAGCATGATTTATAAAATCCTTATTTTGTCTTCTGGTCTTGTTTGTTCTGCAAGAGGTTTAAAGTCATACCGCTCTTCTTTCCCCACCGTGTGGTCGGCCTTCTTTTCTATTTTATCCATATATCTTATCTATTCTGTCTTCATTTGTATTCAGCCCTTCACTCTTTTCTGCTCTTCATGGTTCATTCATTTATCCTATAATGCCGATTTATTATTACCTCATCTTCACCACTCTCTGTTTTTAACTCTGTCACTTATCTGTCACTTTTGTGTGACAGGAATTGTTCCTGCTTAACAAAATCAGTTTCTAATTCCATTTAGCTGAGTAGGTTCAACTGCTTTGTGTGGACATTGAAGCAGTTTAAAAGTGGCTAAAACAGTTTTAGCTTAACCCAATTAAACTAAATCAATTTTGACCACTCTTTACCACTTTAAAAGCAACCACACAAATGACTGCATCAATTTTATCTAAATTAATTTAGATAAATCAGCACATTTCACATCTGTAAACCCTTAGAATCCCTTTTCCCATTCTTTCTCATCAGAACACAGTGTTCCATACGTTTTGTTTCAGTACTTTAATCTCTGGACCATGCTGATTCTGGAATACCTCTGATAATTATTTCAGATGAACACACTGCAAAATACAAAATTTCGGGATACAAAACATGGTTTCAGATGAGCTCTGTCTTGCAGAACACTGTGATTAACTCAATATTAGGTCACAGAATGCATTCTCGGACATTAAATTCACTGTCATTAGTGTACACTTCAGCCTGTCAGAAAGGTTTGCAGGTCTTCTCAGATACCTAATATTGGAATTTACAAGGGCAAATCTCAAATAATAAATTAATTGATGAGTATGTTATCTGGATCAGCCTCTATTTTTCCTCTCTTCTCATTTCTTGGGTGGTAATAGCTATTCTTAACAGCCAAGATTAAGGGGTTTCTGTTATAACACTGTCAGATATCTAGAAATGAAGCATGGCAATTACAGTTAGAAGGCTGCATACTCTTGAAGGAGAAACTCTGAAGCGTTAACTGGCCACGTTCAGTAATCACTTGAATATAAGTCGTTGCTAGAAAGGCAAGTACGATCCTTGAATTTCTTCTGAGGGGAACACTGAGTAAACGTAGCATGCACTGGATGCAGTCTTGGTAAATCTGTCCAGCTGCAGCATCCATATTTCAAAAAGGATGTTGAAAGATTCAAAGAGGTTCAGAAAAGTATGACAAGAGTGATTTGGAAGATTTGAGAGCTTTATTGCAAAAGAGCAGTGAAGAGACAACATCAGTCTAAATGTACCTTAAATGGGATGAAAATATGTGGTAGTCAGCAGTCTGTTAAGATAGCAAAGATCCACAAGATATAAGCTGAACCTAGACAAATCAAGGTTGGGCATGAATCACTGAAACTTAAAAATGAAGCAAATTAATCAGGGAGACAATCTGCTTACTTTCATCACTTCAGCTTTCAAGTCAAGACAGTACTGTTTCTAGAAAAAAAAAAGTATATAGCTCAGGAAGAAATGGTATTTATTTATTTAGGAACAGCACTATTGAATGTTTTTCCTATTTAGGCAGGAAATCGTAATGAACTCTGGGTGAGCAGTGAATGCTTGCTCAGTGAGACCTTTCCCATGTACTTCAATGATGCCAGGAATTCCCATTCCAAAGGAAAGAAGGAGGGGAAGCGGCAGCGCACAGGTCGGCTGTTGCTGGTCCTTCCCCTTCCAGCCTGCTGGAGCTCCTCTGGCTTCTCAGGTCCTCTGCCTACCTACGGTCGTTTGGTGCTCCAGCACACATACTGCTCTACTGCTGCATATGTACAGCAATGGACATTTCAAATGGCAGGGTAGATACACAATGCAAAGCAGGCATAATCTTTTGAAAGCAACAGAATTGAAAAATATTGCAGTAAGTATAATAATAAGATTTAAGTGTGTCATAATATAAAATAAGATATAAGTGTGTCCTAGTATAAAATAAGATATAATATTATGATGATAGTATGGTCACAATGACTACAATACTTATTAAGCAACCTCTTTTTTTAATATGTAATACTGTGAGTTTCTGTTTTATCTGCCAGTTATCATGAGAAGGAATTTTTTACGTGAAGGAAAATGTGTGGAAAACCAGTCGGCAAATTTCCCCTTTCTTGCAAAGCTAGGATGTATAGTGGTTTGATGTTTAACAAGCCAGCCTACTTGATTTGAACCTTATTACATATTTTTTCATGGGATGGTTCGTAATGTTCCCATAGTACTGTCAAAGCAAATACTTTAATTAAAAACATTCCATTCTTTGAATGTCCTCCTTGATCACATCATCTCAGTCAATCCCTTCAGCCTTTACTCCCTTTTCTGTTTGAAATCTCAAAAAGTGATTGGAGTTGATACATGCCATGTGGGGCTTCACTGGAGCTATTTCAAGACTACTGTATTTAAAAGGCCTAATTGATTCATATGACAATTTAGAAGTGGGGTTCATGGCAAGAATAATTTTTTAGTTCAGAGAAAAAGAATAATTGAAAATGCTGCAGAAAAAGAGCATGTACATATGTGAAATTCAGTTGAAATGCAGCATAGAATAATTATAAGTTCTTCCTCACCCTTGGCTCACTGCTTAAACTGTGTGGAGCTGTGTCGTTTTGTGTACCATTTCTCTTTAACTATATTTGAAGTTAAACAGCATGTATGGTGTCTTTTTTCTGTCAAGAAGAGTGACAGCTTCTATAATTCCCTTGTTTCACAGAGTATAAATATTCCAATGACTGTTTTGATGGCTACAGTCATTGAGTTTTAACATGTATATTTATTGATTGCCTTGTTCTGATAATTTATGGTCAGCTGCCAAGAACAACTAAGCCTTGCAGTTAAAGATGTTGTTTTCAAGTTAGACTAAAAAAATAAGGTTTCTAAATGTAAAACGTGTAAAATAACACAGATTTCTTATATTTGGGTGATAGAGGCAGACTGGGCAATTGATAATCCCCAAAAGGTGACTTTCTGGAAGCCCCTGCCTGCCATTAATTTGCATAAAATTTCAAATGCAGACAGCAAACATTTAGGAGAGTGCTGCTAAGGAGTCTGTAGCTCCAGGATGTATTATATAGCTTGGCCGGTCAGGTCAAGCTGTAAGATTGCATACTGGGCCCTATATTTTTGAAAATGTGTAGACATTTACCCCTTGTGGGCAGAATATAAAATCCCTCTGGATGGATGGCTGTAAAATTCTGCATTTTCTGCTAACTTGTTTACACATATATATACTGAGCAGCTAACCAGTTAGAAATGCCGAGTGGATTTATGGTTCTTATCTTCGGGAAAGTTTTATTGCACTTCCATTCCTGATTTAACTCATAGCAGCAGAAGCAAAAATTGGTATTGTTAGTTGAAGTACTGTGACAGCTACAGGACTCCAAGGTCAAACTGGTAGCTAGTGTCTCAAATGGATGCAAAATGCATGGTAATCACAATGAAAAAAAAAAAAAAGAATAGACTACAGTTTTACCTTTGTAACTCAGTCAGTATATAAAGATGCCTTGTGTCAGTGCAAATTTAGTGAAATGGTTGAGGTCTATAGCCCTTTTTTTCCCAGTGCTGTGTCTGGAGCAATGCATATCTTAACCTTTCTGGTAGTCAGCAAATTTAATATCACAAACATTTGACTATAAAGGCACAGTCTTTTGTGTAAAAGCTGGTGATGAAATTGTACATTAGTTTGTCCCGGTTTAGAACAGGAATGAAAATTTGTCTTCTTCTAGATAAATACCTAACTTCATTACTGCACTTGCCAAGGATAGCATTATTACGCAATATTATTTATGTCATCTGCAGGCCAAAGAACTGGAGTATCCAGCTTATGGCCCCATCAGATAGAGGAGAGAGTCAAAATGTTCCTCTCCTGATGGCTTTTCGAGCCAGTTGGCTGAAACCTTATGCTCTGCTTTGCCCACTACGTACCACCCTAGAACGTGAGTGGCTCAAAAGCTTGATAGAAGAGAGAACCAGGGTTTGTTTTCTCAACTGTGGGTCAAGCTGAAGCCTCTCTGGAAATAGGCACTTTTATGCCACAAAGGGTAAGATGCCTTATAATTTCATCATGAAACTTGCTCATGGATTTGCACTGTTGTCTTAGGCTCTGTATAAGCTATTGCTTGCAAACACGTTCCTGTGAGGATCATACAGAATTTGCTTGGGTTTTTTAAGGGTTTTCACGACAATTCTTTGTTTGGACCCAATTGTATATATTGTTTGTTAAAAAGGAAAACAAACCCCCAAAAGATATTAGCACAGTTCTGTTTTCTGTGGTGTACTTATATTTAGCTCTCACAAAGTTAGCCAGATGAAGTCAATGTTTCCTAGAAAAGCCAGGGGAACCTTTTTCCCCCCAGACTTTCTAATGAACTAAAGGCTTGTCCCTTTACCAGGCCAGAGTGCTTTTAACTGTGCTTTTAAATTTGCACTGACATAAGATCTTTATATACTGACTGAATTACAAAGAGCCTCACTGCAAGTAAAACTATAGTCTACTTTTTTTTTATTACCATTAGCAAAGTATCTGCCAATAGTAATTATAACATTAATTAATTAGTAGTCACTAATGAGTCATAAGTAGTTAGCCCTCAGTCAGTGTTTTTTTTCTGGATACAGGGATCTGATTGTGAAGTTTTGAGGCACATGATCAAGGTCTTACTGGTTTCATGGGTCTGATAAAAACACATGGTCCCATGGAATCCTTAATGAATCATGTGTTTAAATTCCAGCTACCTTGGTCATCAATCTAACTACTGGTTAAACTACTGTAGGTAATTCCACTGGTTGGTGCTATTTTAATATTAATTGTGAACGATGAATACTGCATTACCAAAAAAATCTGAGATTTACTGTTTTCTTCTTGCACATGATCAAGTTTTAAATAACATCTTTGCAAGCATCTAAGTACAATACCACATTGAACCTTGATGGACTACATCCAAGTATCAAAGGGTACCAAACAGCACTGCCAGTGTGCCATCTAGACATTAATTTCCCACATAAAGGGTTTACTAGCACTTTGCATGTGAGTTGTATAACTTGTGACCAGCTGCTTCCATGTGCGGTGCGTAACTGATGGGAACATATGGCTTTAATTAAGTAGCCTATTCTAGCTGATTTTTAGGCATCTATCCACATGGCATACAATATTTGTTGAATCCAAATCAAGTTTCACAGCTGTCTCTCGAGATAAACTGATTGACTGACATGAGCTGCTTTTAAACACTATTAGGTTAGTTCCCATAACCTCAGGAGATTCAAACAATGGGAAAAAATGGCTCAGCCATAAACATTAAAGCTCCTATGACTAGGCTAAATATATAGATGTATATATGTTTAACATTTCAGGCTAACCTTAATGTATTTCTGTAGCTACTGATGCTGGCAGGCAGCAACACAGAGCCCAAGTGGTCAAGAAATCTCCATGTTTTTCTGATTTGACTGTATTATGTACAGTGGCTCGACACCAGTCTGAACTTTAACAGTAAGGACATGCACAGCGATTGCAAAGTGGAAAAGGATATTTATCGAAGTGCAGAACTGACACTTTGCTGGTTCACATCAGTGCAGAACTGGCTGGTGCTAGCTATGAGGAAAAACAGTAAAAAAGCCACCCACCAAATACAACCCTTTTTGTTTTAAATGAAAGTTTGTTTATTTGTTAAGTGCATTGCACAGCAACTGAGTGAATCTGCATATGATATACTCTGTGGTATGTACTTGTAAAGGGAAGAGTATGAAAGTCAAGGTTATGAAATATGAAGAAATATTTATAGAGCTTATGAAAGTGGAAGTGTATTTTCAGTAGTCTTTTGGAGTCATCCATGCTGAAAGGGAAGACAGATAATCACAGCTGATCTCACGTAATACAATGACCATCAATTTTACTAAAGGTTTCAGGTGACAAATTAGAAGTTTTGTATTCTGTTGGCAGGGTGGGGGAATACATTGTGTATCTGAGTGAAATCTCTAGGTTCGCTTCAAAAGTTTGTGTTTTATTACACATGTAGAAAGTGAAATATGGGCTAAAAAGGTTTATGAAAATAATTTTAGAGGCCATGAAATTCTTCTTGGGTAAATTAAGCACTTGGAAAACTGATTGAATCTTATAATGAATTCTGATTTACTGATTTTCTATAGTATAGTGGTGATGGCAAGAGCCCAAAACTGACAAGTGCTGTGAGGAAAGGGTGAGAGCGCTCTAAATGCCAAGTTTGAAGCTCTGTAATTAATAAACTGTGCCTGGTCTCTATGAAGATATGAAGATCATAAACTAAAGATTGGGAATTTGAGAAGATGTAACAGTAGTGATAACTTCTTACAGTTTGTGATTTATACATCTATGCTAGACCTGTGTTCTGTGACTTGTAACACTCTTGAAAATATTGCGGTGATCTGGAATATTATTTAAGCCAGAAGAAATAGGCTTAGTCAAAGGATGGAAGTGGAAGATACCTTTCTTGACGCATCTATACTGAAGAGTAATGTAAGCCAGACTGAGAGGAAAATGGGTATATGACCTTTAAACAAAAGAATAAAGAAGGTGGATGTAACCTGTAAACCCCACAAGGCTTAGTCATTTGTGAGGATTAGGGGTGGACTAGTTTCCTTATCTTTCCTAAACCAGACAACATCATATAGCAGGTAGAAAAGATCTTTAATTCTAAAAATAGTCTTGAAATGTGTTTTGTTGTTATTTCTTGCTATATTCCACTCTTGCATTGACTTCTGCAATCAAGAACTTGCACTTTTTTTTGCTAGAATAAATTTATTTTCACATTTAAGCTTATTTAGTGTTTAATGTGAGCTGTGTCATAAATAAATTTCAAGTGCCAGATTTAACCAGAACTATTAAATCCAAAGAAATTATATTTCAGATAAAGCTTTTCATGGCTCTGAATGAGGACAGTCGTGACAAGAACTGACCCTTTCTTTATTCTGTGTTTGTATAGCTCTTCTTTGCGCTGGGAATCATTACAATCATTCTTAAATACTGTGTTAATACAAATAATAAATAGCCGTGTCTTGGCACAGGGCAATGGGAAGAACTTTCATGGAGGCAGTCACAGTATTTTCAGCCACAGGAGGCAATATTTTTGTAGGGCAGGTAATACTGCATTCTGTGTTCACACCAACATTTCTAACCAAAGAGAATTATTCTTTTAGAATTAATCTCTGTGTAATTAGGTTCAGCAGCCTGGGGACTCGGAGTATGTGTGTCAAACTGCTTTGCTCAGGAGTTTTCTATTTTAGAGATGTTTGGAATAACATATACCTGCAGACTTTATGGTTCTGTCAGTAGCAGTTAAACCCTTGCCATTTGGAAACGGTGGCAGAGAGATACGATGATGTCAGTGAGAAAATGACTGTGTCAGGGTGACACTAATAATGGTTAATAAAGGGAAGACAGTAATTTTTTAGAGAATTAACTAATATTGAAACCTTGTATTAGAAGTACTTCTGATCTGTGATCAGAGATTCTGAACTGCTGAATTTGACTTATGTAATTATGTGTTAGTAACTGAGTGCTGCGTAGTTTCCAGTAGGAGTGTGTGATAGGAACTTTACATCAGAAGATCAAATTAAAAAATCAGTATGATGACAGAAGAAAGGTTTATATCTTTCTTTAAAAATTGTTAGTTTTAATCTAAAATTGGCCTGCAAGTATTCCTTAAGCAATGACTTTTAGTGCTGATTTGCCCCACAGAGCAAAGAGGAAAGCTGAGTGACAGCACAAATGTGATTTTAAACTTGCCTTTCCCTCAAAATCCCTTGTACACTGTGGGTTGTTGAGAAAAATCCCTGTATGTTTTTTTTTACCTGTGATTATTTGGCTGTGCTCTCTACAGTTCTAGTTTTCCATAGCTCAAGGACTAGAAATTTTGTTTGGCTGAGGAAGGCTGTATATCACCTGCCAGTGTGAGATAGGAAAGTTTATTTGGAGGTTGGCTTTTTGTGTGGGTTTGTTTGTTTGTTTTTTTGGTTTGTTTTTTGTTTGTTTGTTTGTTTTGTTTGTTTGTTTTCTGGGGGGTTTTTGGTGGTTTTGTTTTGTTGTAGGTTTTAGGGGTTGGGGGGGGGCGATGTTCTTTCCTGTACAGTCCACACTTGGCTGTGAGTTGAGTCCAAGGTACTTTTGCTTGTTCTGTTTTGGCTCTCAGTAGGTGCATCTGTGTCGGTAGCCCTGTCAGTGTGAGTGAGGGGTCTTCACCCCTCCCCGCTGTCCCGTGCTATCTGCTTCACATGCCCCTCACATCACCTTTGTCTGTACCATTCATTGAATTTGCCATGTCTGTGATTCTCCTCGTTGGGTGTATTTATCCCTTGCAGACCCCATTTTTGTGGTGGGATGACATCAGATATCTGAGAATAAAATTAGGCATGAGAGAATAAAATTGTGGGGGCAGCTGCCTGGTTACTGGTGATATTTTTCGTAAACTGGGACTGAACCAGCCTAAGCCAGTGTTGTGTCGTGCTTATGGAGGAGGGGTACAAATTCAAGCCAGGCCCTAGTCTGCTTCCTGAATGTCAGTGCTGGTTTTCTTCACCTTGGACCAGGAGAAGCCAAAGTAAGACCAAACAGGCAGGCGGTGCAAGTGGAAAAGAATCTGAAATCAAGGTAGCAGAATGATGTAGAAAAAACACCAGGCAACTTTAGGACACTGGTCAGTGTACCAAGTCCCCCTGCGAGACAAGGAGGCTAATACTTAACAAATGTTGTCATGCACTTCAGCCCTGTTAAAGTCAAAGAGAGTGTTCCTGTAGACTTAAGAGTCCACAGAGAGACTTGGAGATTGTAGGTAAAAGTATTGGATAAGGAACCCATTAGTGTTGCCATTACCACTGTTATTGTTTTATTAAAGAATAAAAGTAAAAAACAAACAGAAACAACAAACAGCACAATTTAGTCAACACATCTGAGGTAGTACTTTGCTTACAGACTCATTTATATTTCTGGTGGTTTCCTCTGACAGCAAATTCCTGATAGAGGGGAAAAAAAAATAGCATATAGCCTTAAAGGAGTCACTTAAAAAAGAAGCAGTAACTGCAATATTATTGAGAGTATAAAAGATTCTGTATCTCTTTTTAGTGGTAATAGATATTTTACACTCCTGATTATTTGTTTATATATACACACAATTATGTGCAAAATAACTTTCCTGAATTCTTAGAATCATTGAATTGTTTAGTTTGGAAAAGACCTTAAAGATCATCAAGTCCAACCGTTAACCTAGCACTGCCAAGTCCACCACTAAACCATGCCCCTAAGCACCACATCTACACCTCTTTTAGATACATCCAGGGATGGTGACTCAACCACTTCCCTGGAGAGCCCGTTCCAATGTCTGGTAACCCTTTCACAGTGAAGAAATTTTTCCCAGTATCCAATCTAAACCTCCCCTGGCTCAACTTGAGGCCATTTCCTCTTGTCCTGTCACTTGCTACTTGGGAGAAGACACCAACACCCTCCATGCTACAACCTCCTCTCAGGTAGTTGTTGAGACCATTAAGGTCTCCCCTCAGCCTTCTCTTCTTCAGGCTAAACAGCCCCAGTTCCCCCAGCTGCTCCTCATCAGACTTGTGCTCCAAACCCTTCACCAGCTTCATTGCTCTTCTCTGAACTCTCTCCAGCACCCCCATGTCTGTCCTGTAGTGAGGGGCCCAAAACTGAACACGGTATCTGAAGTGCAGCTTCAGCAATGCCGAGTACAGGGGGCAATCCCTTCCCTAGTCCTCCTGGCCACACTATTTCTGATACAAGCCAGGATGCTGTCGGCCTGTTGGAAGTAGTGTCAAAGTTTAGGTAAACAACATCCACAGCCTTTCCCTCATCACTAAGCAGATCACTTTGCCATAGAAGGAGATCAGGTAAGTCAAGTAGGACCATTACTACATTGTTTGATCGTGTTAATATGTGGCGATCTGTTCCGTGATGTGTTTGTTTATTCAGTGCATTCTCAGCACTGAACCTCTGTTTTCTAATGAGGGGATGAAAAATACATATTTCATACATGTTTAAGAAACAAGTAAGAATAAGTATCAATATATGATAAAAAAGGATGTGTTGTATAACTAGTTCATGTCAAAAACAGAATTTCAGTGTGATGAAGAATTATTTTCATTACAATTGTAGCAATAAAAGTAGTATTCACTTAATGTGTAGGGATTTTCGATCATTAATTCCACCAGCGTTGAATGTTGTGTATGTAAAAATCCAAATATAGAGAGAAGAGTAGGCTTCAAATGAATCACTCACACTTCAAACACTTGTGTAGTCAAAAAGACACAGAAAAATAATGAGAAAATACTTTTGTTGCTAAGGATTGAATGTGTGCGTTTTGGAGTAAAAGAATTGTTCTGGAAATACAGATGTATTTACATGTATGTACATGATGTATAAAAAGATGATTTTCACTACAGTAGCTTCACAATCATTTCATATTTACTGAAGTGTGCAGGTTGTTGTGCTCACAGTACTTTTACCACTATGAAAGCTTTTACAGTCTACTGTTTTGGCTTTTTCCACAAGTAAAGGCCTCTTCTCTTTGAAGTTGTTAAAATAAACTAAGCTGCTAAGTGTTTATGTCTTTCATTACAATAACAATCTAGCATAATTGAAAACGGAAACCTGAGTGAAAGGAAATTTGTCTGTAAGGATCAGAAAAATTGATCAAGTCATCAATGGATGTGAATATTTTCAGTAACAGTCTTCGTTTCATTCTCAAGAACACTTTCTGCCGTATATACTGGTGACAGCCTGAAGCAGAAAAGTGATCAGCTCTTCTCCAGGCAGGGTGAGAAAAGCATGGCATTAAGTTAATTATTGAGAAGATCATTGCTCTGAATTTGTTCCTCAGATATTTTTAGTATGGTCTTTAGTCTGAAAAGAATGCCCAAAAAAAAGAGTTTTTATTTGTAACAATCAGAAATTTTCGTTTAATCAGTAGCACTAAAGCTATTTGAATCTAAGTGACATAGGTTGAAGTTACAGCACTGGATGTTTCTTTTTATGTAAACAAGACAGCCATATATTTGTTGATTGCACTGAGGCCAAATCTGTAAAAGGCAGAACTAAAATTAATTTTATTCTTATAATTTCTTGCAGTATTTTTTCTGCGACACATAAGATACTTCCTGTATGTGTTGTCTCATGTTTCTTCCTTTACAGTTGCTTGGAAGCACTCTATTAATCTAATCAAGAGTTTTTAACAGTTCTTTATTAATTATATTTTATAATACATTAGGTAGCAAATAAGAAAACGGTTAAAATGCTGTACCTGTGGTTGTCTTAAGTTGGATGTTATGAAGTCAGTATTGCCCAGTGATTTTTTTGTATACCTGTATTCTCTGATGTATTAATTGGAGAAGAGACTATTCCATCGACACATTTGTAACATCTGCTGACATTGGCTTTCGTAAACTCTGCTGAAGAGGCTTTCAGGAAAATACATGAATTCTGCACTCATTAGCACTGTTGAGCTTTGGGAACATTCATATGTCCGTGGTCTGTCCCTCTGAGCATAGTTGCAAGTAGTGATGGTTTGTCACTATTTACTTATTTTCAGATATTCCAATATGGAGTCCTCTCTTGTACAACTGAGTATCAGGTGGGAACGGGAATGAAGGAGGGAAATAAATGCAGAGAAATGCAGTTTCCAGGGAACTGAGGTAAATTTTGAAACCTCAGTCTACTATGATTCAATTGCTGAATTACTAGAGCAGGAAGTCTAAATTAACGTTTCTCTCTTTGCCTTGCTGGCTGGGTTTTTTTAGCAGGTTAATCATCCTTTTTCAATCTACATTTTCTGTTTTACTTGTATTATTTATCCTAGTGCTTTTAAAGATATATATATTTAAATTGATTAAGAGTCTAAATTGGTAGTACTAATCTAGTAGGTTAGAGTGCAAACACATATGCTGAGTGTAGAAAAGCCTTTAGTAGCTTTTAAGATTGATTAGTTAAAATAAATAACTATTCTGTATTCTCCAGTAGCCAGAGAAGGTTTTACTACACAGCATTTTACTGTGGATATTTCATATGATTTAATAAATTGAACTTTTAGTCATGTTTAAAAGAGAAGCAAGAGTAATTTGTATGCATTGGCTACTGATTGTAAATTATAAATCTGTGGGATTGAGTTCAAATTTCTAATTGGTGGGGAAAAAATCAGTAATTAACTGGGAGGACAGAAACGATTTTCTATCAAAGCTGTCTTCCACAGAGAATTCTACTAAAGCTGTTCACGATTATAAGGGTTATGATACATGGAAACACTATAATTTGTATATAAATGTCAGTATGGTATAATCTGATTATAGAATGCTTTTGGAAATGTGAATGTTCTGATTGGGTAAAATAGTTGAATGCACAACTATCTGCACAAAAGCCAAGAAAAAAAACCTTTGCATTCTCTATAGTTGTAATCTGATGGATGCCTACAGAAACATAAACCCCAACCATCACATCACCCACTGTCCTTCTCTATTCACAAACAATAGGTCCAGTGAGGCACCTTCCCTGGTTGACTCGCTGACCAGCAGTGTCAGGAATTTGTCTTCCAGGAACCCCCTGGACTGTTTCCTCTCCTCTGTAATCTCTTTCCAGCAGATATCTGGTAAGTTGAAGTTCCCCATGAGAACAAGGGCTAGTGACTGTGAGACTTCTCCCAGTTGCTTAAAGAATATTTCGCCTGCCTCTTCATCATGGCTGCGTGGTCTGTAACAGACTCCCACTAGGATCTCTGCCTTCTTGACCTTTCCCTTGATTTTTAGCCATAAACATTCAATTCTATCATCGACATCGTCAGGCTCTAGACACTCAAAACACTCCCTAACATACAGGGCTACCCCACCGCCTCTCCTTCCTCGCCGATCCCTCCTGAAGAGCTTATAGCCATCCATTGCAACACTCCAGTTGTGTGAGTCATGCCACCATGTTTCTGTGATGGCAACTGTATCACAGGTTTCCCGCTGCACAGTGGCTTCCAGCTCCTCCTGGTTTTTGCCCATGCTGCATGCATTTCTATAGATGCACTTCAGCCAGGCTACTGATCCCACCACCTTTTTGAGGGGAGAAGCTCTCATTCCTACGTGACCATTTTCAGGTGCTTCCATGGTTTCTAACACATTTATAACCCTCCTGTCTTTGCTGTCGCATGGCTCTCCATCCCCTACCTCCATTGAGCTGGCAGAATGAAGGGCCTTGCTAGCACCTCATGCCTCAAATATTGGCGTACCTCTCTCAGACATACCTTTAGTGAGCCTTGTTTTAACCCTTTCAAATCTAGTTTAAAGCTCTTTCAATGAATCCTGCTAACTCCTGCCCAAGGATCCTTTTCCCCCTTCGAGACAGGTAAATCCCGTGTGTCACCAGCAGGCCTGGTGTTGTGTAGACCAGTTTGTGATCAAAAAACCCCCAAATCTGCTGGTGACACCAGGCTTGGCGCCAGGTATTGGTCTGCTGGCTCTTCCTGTTTCTTCCTTCATCATTCCCGGCAACTGGAAGGGTACAGGAGAACACTATAGTGTTGAAAGAAAAGTAATTTGTGCCCTTGGGGCCTATCTGGGTGCTGCTTTTTTTTTTTTTTTTTTTAAGTATAATTATTTTAATAATAATGTTCTGGGGTTTTTTCATCTTCAAAGTAGGAAGGAAATATTATGGTAAAAACAAACCTTTTCTTCTAACATCAAGTTGTTAAGAAAATGTAACTACCTAGATTTCTTCTCCTCTTTAAACTGTATATTTCTGTGTTCAGTACCATGAATTTTATAAAAATATCTGTACAGATGTGGACACATATAATTACTGAATATGTGGAAGTATTGATATGATAGGGTTTAGCTGTATTGATTTGAATGAGGTCAGGGATCAGAATCTGGTTGCTCTGGTGGACAAATGAAGAAACAGCATTAACTGTAACAAAATTATCACTTTAACAACTGGTTTCTTTATGAAAACAGTAATGTAGGAGGATTCCATTTCTTTATAGTCCTGTGTTGTGCTGCATTAAAACTTCAATTGAGAATTAATTGCTAAGGGATCTGGAAAATAATAATCCACATATCTCAAACTATTGCAAGAAGGTCTGTAAGAACTTCATTGCGCTTTTCATTGTGCTTCAAAATTGTAAGATATACTCCTACGGAAACTTCCATGAACAAAATCTATTTATTTTTAGAGAAAAGCAATAGTCCTAAGAATTAACAATTTAGTGAAAAAAAATAGTGTTGATAGGCAGAGCAAAGGTAGAAGGCAGTTACACAGTAAATAGAAACCCCCATATTCTTCTCTTGCTCCCTTCAAAAATGCTTTTGAGGTGTAGGGATTTGGTCTGGTGTTAAAGGAAAACACAAGCAGCTGTAGCTTTGAGCTGCCATGTTTATTTAAACAACAAATGAAGAACGGAACGGTTAATATATGTTCAGTAGCAATTTCTTTTCGTTTCAGTAGCAGTACTTGGCTGGGCAAGGTGGGGTTCACCACAAGTTCTTAATCTCAGCTGGGCCACTCGAAGATGGGCTTGGCACTAGAAACAGGCCTACAAACGACAACAGGGTCACGAATGGTGGAAGGCAAATGAATCTTTCCTTACTTCTCTTGCTTTGTTGTTAATTCACTGGGTTTTTTCACTCCTCTCTCTCTGCGTGGTGTTCCTGAAGGCAGAATTGACTATCTTGTCCACCTCATCACTCTGAGGAATCTGGGTGCAGGGGGAGAGCTTGAGGAGACAGCAGGAACAAGTGCATGGGTGGGAGCCGAGGGTATCATACCTCTTAAAAACAGGTATGAAAGCACAGACAGAGGATGTCACAATACCTAGGAGAGACATCTTGCTAAAGCCTCAAGGGTGGCAGGAGGTAAATCACGGGTAAACATCAGATGAAAATTTTACCTGGCGAGAATTCATAGCTTGTTTTTTCCTTATCTGGATCTACCTGTGCTGTTATCACCTTCATCTGCATAGACCAGGGGACTATACATCAGCTGAATCAGTCCTTGTACCTTTTTGAGTATCTTAAACTAATTTATTTGTCTCTGCACATTCTTATACAGAAGATAAACATATGGGCTTTTATCCCTTGAGCTTCCAAACATATTTTTTGAAGCAGAGTTGCATTCTACTGTGGGCAAGTATTCACAGAATAAATGGGATTTACAGTGTAGTTTATTTATAGACTTTTATATGTCTCTCTTTGCAGTAGAAATGGTTGCAAATGAAGATAATTTCACTGTGCGTTTTGATACAAGAAAATAGTATTCCCATTTTACAGAACCCAGGGCCTGAGAACAAGAATTTAACTACATCTAAATCTTCAGAAAATCATGTTCTGTAGTGAATTTGTTTGAAGAAACACAGGAAAGATCAGATGATGCTCTAGGAAAACTTCCGTAGTTTTAGCTGTTATGTTGGCGTTCTGCTGAAGAACTTGCCACGTAAGGTTGTGTATCTAATTGTACTCTCTTTAGAAACTGCTGTGCTACCAGAGAGTTATGGAGAAACAGAAAGCTGATGTACTAGTCTGTGTCAGTCTGAGTTCAAAGAGTGACTTGAAGTATTTTTTTTTCTCTGCTCATACTTGCTGTATTTAGCAAGACTACTGTTGTATGAATTATGAATGTGAGAGGTTCATTTTAGTATGGGAGTTGATCTAAAATCTATTAAGAAAGTCTCTTTTACAGCTTTTCTACTGTCAGTTTTGTTGGGTATGAAATTCTTAGACAAAATATTTACTTTCAGGAGGTTTTTTGTTTGAAGTTTTTTTGTGCTAGTTTTTTGGTGGGTTTTGTTGTTGTTGTTTGTTTTGTTTTGTTTAATTAAAGGGATAAAATGCATCTGCTGAGATTTTTCAAAGAAGCTGAAAGCAAGGTTTCCAGGACGTAAGATCTTAAAGTCATTTTAGAAGGCCCACATTCATTGGAAAATATATGAGTGATACGCTCTTAAATCACTTGGGAATTTTTGTGAGTCCAGTTCTTTGTCTGAGCAACTCTGCTGGGGAAAAAAAAAACCCACCTCCTTTATTTATATTAAACAATGTTCAATCTATTGGTATGATATTAGAGTAATTTTCCTGAAACTATTGTACATTTTTGTAGAAAAAAAGTCAAAGAACTCAAAATAAAATTGTATTAATTCTGACTGTAAGCAATCAATTAAATAAAGAAAGTCATTGTAGGAAATCTAGCGTAATCATAAGTAATAACTCTTATACCTGATATGAATGAGAAGAATTAACTTTTGCTTTTAATTAAATATAATGCCAAAAGGTATTCAAGCCATTCTGACATATGTAGAAGATAGAATAATAAAGTACAGAACCAGTCTTAATCACTCTGCATTATTAAACATTAATATACTGTCATTAACAGTACCTGTTATAATCCATGTCATTTTATGCCTTGCAAGAGAAGCACTCATCTCCTTTCAAATACTAATCACAAAAGCAGATGCTTAAGATACTTAAATAACCCTTTTATTGCCATGCTTTGCACATGTGGTTCCAAACAGAGTCCAAGAAGTGACAGTGAAGTATATTATTTAAAGAAAAAAAAAAAAAAAAAGTTATGCTTTGGCTGTGGTTTGGAGGACTTCTTTAATTATATTGTAAATTGATTCCAATAGTAGATTCCAATTTGGATCCATCTCATAAAAGCAGTTTGCCCTACACTGTTGGTCAAGATCCCTAGAAATTTGATGACTTGCAGTTCTACAAGAGATCCGATTTTTTTATTGTTTTTCTAGTTTTCTATTGTTTTTCATTTGAGAATTGAGGTTGCAATGTACTGCCGTATTTTCCATTAGTGAACTGAAGTTGATACACTGCTTTCTTGGTGTGAATGAAACTAGTAGATATTGTAAAATTGCCTAATTGACTTAAGTAAAATAAGTCACTATGCAATAGAGCTGAGACAGTGTCCTGCTCTTCAGACTTCATAAACCTTATTGTTTGTATGTAAGGATTGTAACAGAATAGTACTTTTTTCCCTGCCTTTCCCTCTGTGATGTTAAATCATTTAACGTTAAGCCTTACACATCTGTAAGTTGACCCCTTGTTGTGAATGGATAAAGTTAGCTTCAGAATACAAAAAGTGTGCAGTTAAATCCAAATCTAGGCTATTTGAAATACAGATGTTAATGTGGTCTCAATCATTACACCTCTACTTATATCTCGTACAGTAATTCTTAAGGATTGTGGAAGATAAGTGATCTTCAGTTTTTTAGGTATTTATTCCTTTTACTGTCCTCCATTGCTGTCTTAACACACTTATACCCAAGGACAGAAATTACACATGTAAATACCAAAATACAGGAAAAGACTTCTGAAGTTCACAGTATTAGCAAAATGGAAAATGGAGAATGTTACTTTTCATATACATCTTAATGGTAGTAGATTCATGCATACTAATACCAGACGAATCGTAATAACAGGAGCTGAGTCATTTGGAGGCAGAAGTGTATGAATTACTTTTTTTTTTAGTTGACAGTTCCCCTGTAAGTGACTTGAGCAAGGTCACAAAGACACAGCAGTACTTTCTAATTCCCAGAAGGTGCTAAATGACCATAAAACACCCTGCCCTTCACTGTAAGCGCATCTTGGATTTCAGCATAGAAATTTATGATCCACTTCTGGTAGAAGCTGCTGCTTTAGTTTTAAGACTTGGTAGGAATGTGGTTTTGCCAAATGTCCAACTGAAACCCGAGGGCTACATGGGTTCCTTATTACTATAGGAAGACATGTAATATTTGGATTTTTTTCCTGGGTTATCAGTTCCAATTCCGTATCATTTTTTCCACATTTAGATTCACCACTGGAAAAGGAATAGTGCTCGACATTATTCTCTACCCTTGGATAAGCTCAAGAGATATGTCTCTGGAATACAACTCCATCACTCTATCCCTGTTTTCTGTCCTCAGCCATCTTTGCAGCTTCATTGATTTTAGATGTGTTCTCTCATGAAATAAAATGTACATGACCATATTCTGTATCTGTGTGAGCATCAGGCTGATTCCAGCAAAGCTAAAGATATGTCAAGATCTCAGTAATCCGTGGAAATCAGTAGCTGGTGTAGGAGAGAGGCTGCCTTTGAAAGAAAAGCAGATAGAATTCAGCTCTCAATTTAATTCATAGTAGTAGTGCATTAACTACCATACATTTAGTTTTGAAAGAGCTACAGTAGGCACAGTTTCTTGGCCAGCAGGGTTGTCTTGGGAGTTAGAGGTACGTAAGCATAACAAGTGTGTAAACATAAGAGACATACATCAGTAAGAAACCAGATTTTGTCGGCTCTGCTGCTTGAAAAACAGTTTCTTAGAGTTCATTCATCTCTACCATTTTTATGTGTTTTATTGAATACATCACTGGCATAATCTCATATAAAGAGTGATTTTGATTTTTATCTTAATGTCTTCAACCTTATAGCTCTTGCCAGCTTTAGTGCAGCAATGGCTATTTAAGTTCCTTCTTGACATCTTCATCGTTGGTATTCTTTAACACTTGGTCTGCAAGTCTGTGGTTTTTTGAGTAGTACCAGCTTTTTTGTCTTAAACTTTTGGTCTCTTCCTCAGATATAATATTCTGTCATTTCGAGGTTTCTTGTGGCTCCTCATTCTGAATTTTTCTCTTTCCCATTTTAATCAGTGCTTTTGTTTGCAGGTTCTTACTGAGCCTGAAAAAATAGGTTTCGTTCATGAATCTGTTTTTTCACTCTCCTCCTACATAGGACAAACCTTCCACTTTCATCTTATAATGTCAAATCCATTATGGCTTCCAGGACTAAATAGGGCAAATTTAGGAGAAATGTGCTTTCTTTTGGATTCCTGAACCATGTTATACAATCTGCTGTTGTTACAGCTGCCCTAGACAAATAGAAAATTTGAAAGGCTTTTACTTTCACAGTCATTATAAGTATTATAGTGGACAGATGGATGCCATCACCAAATATTTATCCCTCTGCTCAACACGCAACATCCCTGTCATCTGCATAGACAGGTAATTTGTTCTCTCTTTTTAGCCTGATCAGTTTAACAATCCAGGCAATAATCTATGTTTCTGCTGCCACTTCCTAAGCCAAACTTCTTTTTCAAGGTGTAGTTGGAAGAGAAAGTTTAACCAATTGTACATATATGGTTTAGTAAAAACTATTTGAAACTTTTAGCTCTGTGGGTAAAAATATTTTTTGCTCATGTAAGCTTCATCTCTGGTAGCCTATTTTACATGTAGTTGTACTGTTAAATCCTTTTAAGAATAGCAAGGTTCTCCCTGTAAGGTTAAAGGTAACCTATAATCACACAGTTTTTTCTCCAAAAATATTCTTACAGTTCTTTGTGATTCCATATATATTAAACTTGATAATCTGGAATCTTTAATATCTTTGCAGGCCATTTCTTGACCCTATTGAAATTATTAGGCTTTCTGTTGTTGTTCTTGTTTCAAGGGCACCAAATTTGTCTTCTTGTTTGCCAGATTCTTTGGCATATGCAAGAGGAATCCATCAAGAAATGTCTTGAGAGACTATAGTTGATGGTCTTTTGTGCATTGTATTGAACATTGGTAGGTACAATATTGAATCAGCCCAAGTTATCTGCACAGGGTCAACTTATTAACACCGATGAGTTTGTAAGGATGGATCATTTAGTACAACTAAATAAATTGCAGCTGGTAACATTTTCCCTAAAACATTATACTATTACATGTTGTATAAGCAAAAAGATCTTTGGATGGATGCTGATATAGAACACAATGTTGTTGCTTGAAAATAAAGTTTAGTAAGCATCAGGAGATTGGTTTGATAAAATAAGTGAGCATTTGGGTTTTTTTTTTCCCAGATAATCAGATCTCTTTATGGAACAATGTCTGTCTTTTGTTATGTGGATTTTTGTCCCAACATTCAGAAAGACAAAAATGATAACTTAAATAGTAATGTTTGTGTGGCATGTATGAACATTTACTAGCAGGGGATATTTTTAAGAAAAAAAAAATTAAAAAAAAAGGTTTTTTGCAATGTTTCATTTGGAACGTTGAATTACAAAAGTTTGTGTCAAAACCTTAATTGTAAGAATTTCTGTTCATGCAAACAGAGGGCAAAATCATTGTCGCTGTAAGCTTTGTGTACAGTCAACAAACCAACTCAGCTCTAACTGTCAAGCATACATAATGAAAATCTGTGGAAATTTAAGGATAAGAACTAACCACTGAAATGACATGGAAAATAATTTCAAGTAACTAATGAGCACAAAGATACCTTAGTCTTTCTTGGGACAGTTTGTAAGCAGAAAAGGATTCATTCTATTGAAAAAATAGCTGGTTAGTAATTATTAGCTGTGCTAGAATACTGAAGAATTTGAATGAAATTTGCCAAAGCAAAATCGTTGCTTTGGATCTTCACATGTAGCTGAGACACGCTGTTTGTAAAGATGCCAGGGAAAGTTGAATTAGAGCTGGTTTGTAGTTCCATGATTATGGAACAGATAAGGTTTGTAAAGCTCCAGGTACAGTTGATTGTACCCAGCCATGGGTGTGTTCATATTGCTTTGAATAAGTCCTGTGAAGCTCCAGAGCAGAAGAACATTTTGTTCTTTTATTTTGTGGGAACAGTCATATAGTTTGGGAGCAAGAAGGAAGAGGAGGATATTTGCACAATGTGCAGTTTTGCAGCACAGGCATGCCTTTACCCAAAGGCTAATTCTCTGCACTTCAAATCAAGCTCTTTGGCTGCAGAGTGTTACCACAGCAGCAAGCAACAAGTAGAATGAGTTTGGGAACCCAGGGCCTCCTTCCATAGCTGTACCTATTTTTTAAATTATTTTTTTACTATTATTATTATTTATTAAATGAAGTAATAAAGAAATTAATACAAGAATTCTCTTGAAACTCAACTATCTGCCATTCTCAGTCCCAGGAATTTTTTATTTGAAAGATAATTCAGTACAAAGCTGTATTGTTGATGACAATTCTCTATAAACATGAGCTTGTAAGATCAGGATGGACAACTGTAGACCTTCATGGCTGGGAATCATGCCATTACTGCCCACAGTCGATGCACATACATGGCTATTTGGCTGTGTACCTCATGCCATCTGTTCAGATGGCGTTTTGCCTGTTCACAAATTGGCTAAACCTGTGCCAAGAGCAATTGCTCTAGATGGTTACACTGCAGAACACTGCAAGTGGCTCCTATTTTGTACAAAGTCTCTCTTTTGGACACCACTTTAACGCTTTGTTTTATCCTGTGGACATACCTGTATACTGCAGTGATTTGAAACAGAAAAAGATCGTGTGCTCATCCTCTCTTTTGCTATTGAAGCTGTTTTTTCTAAACACAGAGAGAGGAAAACAAAGTACATGTAATTTGAGTTTAAACTGTTTCTACTTATTTTCCATATGAAAAGTACTTGCTCCTTTTAAGTTGGTAAAAGCTAATCAAAAGCTCACAGAAGTTACTATGAATATTTGACTGATAGGAGATTTTAGTTGGAGTTGTAAATTATAGTAAATTGTGTGCCTAGTAGTGGACAAAACCAGGGCAACTGACAGTTGCTACATGTGGTTGGTTGATTGTTTTCTGGGATAAGTTTCTGAGAAAACTAATGGGTTACAGAACTTTTCTTTTCTAGATCAGTTATTTAAATTCAGCTGAGGTATACAGTAACCAAAAGTTATCACCAAGTGACATTTATACAACCTATAGAATAATTTTGCTGAGTCTACTCTATTGAATAGATATCCATGTCATTTGGTTGGCACATTTGTTGACAGCCTCAACTGTGAACCATGGAAGTGAACTTATTGCTTGCCAGCAGAAGTAGCTCCCGTAGGTAAAAGCCAAAGGATATTGGCAAGGAAACATAAGCTCAGTGGATAAATATAGGATTTTATGTAGAAAATGCTGTCATCTTGCCAGTTTTCATAGCCATTAAAATAATTTCACAATCAAAACTCAAATAATATTTTTGTTACTAGCAAGAGCTACAATGTAGAATTCAGAGTATGTGCAAGTCTAAAGGAATTATTTTCCTGTTTCTCTTTGAGTGTAATTAACTGTAGGAGTATTGTTATTTTCCTTCTCTGATCTTCTCCCTGTGCATGAATGTCACTGCTCAGTTTGAGCATGCTTAGTTGAATCAGGATGATATCATTTACGTGGGTGAGTTTCCATATATTGGTTAGTGGGAGGTATGATATTTTGCTGATTATAATCTGGAGGTGTTGCCAAAGCCCTTCCTCCGAGTTTCACATAAGTAATACTGACTAGCTTTTGATTCTTAGAGGAAACCCAATGGGAAAGAGCCTTTAAAAGGCAAGTAAAGAGATCGAAAGTCAGAACTTCTTGAGGGGCAAGATGTAGTTTGTTTGTAATTTGAGTGGATTTTTTCTTGTTTGTATAAATCACTATAACGATAAGATTAAGTCCTTATATATAAGGACTAGAAGGTCCTTTTAAGTCTGTTATAAATTGTACATTGTTCAGCTTCTGTGTTGTGAGGTGACTCATAAAGCTGATGACCAAAATCCTGCCCAACTGAATATCTGTAATGAAAATTCTCCTTAGTTTAAAAGAGGCTCAGTTGTTTGACTGCTGTTGTTTCTCACTGAAATTTTTACTAGTAGAGCAGTTGCTAGTTATTCCCATGATTTAAACCATTTGGTTCCATTATTTGTAACAGCTGAAATTTTGTCTAAGGACTGTATCAGTTCTGAAGAATGTGGAGAATGCTTCATGAGGTCTGTCACTGCACATTCATACTAGGCTGCTACAACCTTTAATCACATTTTAGTATCTCAAGCAAGCACCATTGCATGTTCCATGTTCCAGTAAGGTTTGATAGTTCAAATTTCGTTCAGTAAAACAAATGACAAAAACTATAGAGATGACAAATATACTAGCTAAGATTTTGTAAAAATTGACACATTTTGTACTTTTGCATTTATCTATAGAGAAGACAGTTAATACTGAAATCTGTTGTGTTTACACTGAAGCTTGCATAGTGCTATTAGGCTAAAAAAGAATATTTTACATTTACTTGTATTTTCATGATAGAAAATTGTCCTCTTGTGGAAGTGGTGAAACCTCACCATTTTATGTGACATAAACATACTAGCAATTTGACGGGCAAAGTAAACGCTGGTAAATTCTCACAGGTCTAGTGTGCACTGCATTCTAAGCTGAAAATTGGACATGGCTGAATACTTAGTGACCCTTTAGCTGAGGCATTCTGAAGTAATCTGAATAGCAGTATTCTTCAAGAATCCCTGAAACATTGGGAACTGGTTTGTTTTACTTCCATGCAAATGAATGGGAATTTCCCTTTCACTTCACTAGGAGTATGATTGGACGTTTCTTGAGTTGACCAGGACAAAGTAACATTTACAGGCAGAAAAAGGAGAGATTTTTTTCAGCTCCAACAAGTTCATTTTTAAAAGGCACTTTGCTGTAACCATGTAAACCTATGTAACCCCACAGTTTGTTAACAGTGAACTTTAATGAGTCCTGATAAGAAGCCAGTCACTGGATATCCATTTAGCTGGTGATGATCTGAACTCCAGCTGATTGTCCTAGCAGCTGTGTGACTTCATTACCATTAGAAAGGCAGACAGCCAAGCCAGCTGGAATCCAAAGAGGCTACTCAATTCACATAGCATGTCAGTTTTTTGGTTTACGTACCCAAATTACAGAGGACTCCTTTTTAAAAGAAAGCTATAAGAAAGATTCTTAATGAAGATGTAGTTCGAAGTCTAAGTTTAAAATCATTATTATACAAAATGGAGGCTACTTTGTCATATGGATGTTTTATTTTTGTGCCATGTTATAGCTGTTTATATCTCTTCGTTTAATGAAAACTAGGCAGAACATTTGTACTGTTGGTTACGAACACAGCCCTATCCTATAATTCCTAATTTCTTAGTTAAGAAAACAACATTTTATTGTGTTTTGTATTTATGTTTTGAGAATACATTATTAGTGTATTTTATTGTTTTCAAGGAAAAGAACTGTGAAAAAGAACAAGCTATAACTGTTGTAATGAATAGTATCTGACTGCTAGAGACAGTATCCCTGAGAAACATTTCTGCCTATGCCCATGGGTATTTTTAAAGCGTAGAATGGTACAGAGTGAATGCAGAGGCCTTAGCACTGGTTTGTACATAATAGCATATGATAGTCCTCTGTCCAGAAAACAAAACAACAACAAAACCCAAACAAACAAACAAACAAAAACCAAACAAAACAACAAATCCAAAAACCAAACACACGCAAGGGAAGCAAATTCCGAATTCCAATTTACAAGAAGGGCATGAGGGAAGACCCAGGAAACTACAGACCTGTTCCCAGTGTTGGTGCAGATTCAGACGCACCTTGAGTACTGTGTGCAGATCTGGGCCCCGCGATTTAAGAACAATGTTAAGGTACTTGAATGCACCCAGAGAAGGGCAACAAAGCTGGTGAAAGGGCTGGAAGGAATTTCCTAGGAGCGGTTAAGGACACTGAGTATGTCTAGTTTGGAGAAAAGGAGGCTGAGGAGTGACCTCATTACTCTCTGCAGCTTCCTGCGGAGGAAGATACGGAGAGGGAGGTGCTCAGCTCTTCTCCCTGGTATCCAGTGACAGGACGTGTGGGGATGGTTCAAAGCTGCACTGGGGGAGGTTTAGACTGGACATTAGGAAGCATTTCTTTACCAGGAGGGTGGTCAAACACTGGAAGAGGCTTTCTAGAGTGATGGTCAATTCCCCAAGCCTGTCAGGGTTTAAGAGGTGTTTGGACAGTGTCCATAATAATATGCTTTAACATTTGGTCAGCCCTGAAGTGGTCAGACAGTTGGACTAGATGATTGTTGTAGGTCCCTTCCAACTATTACTCTATTCTATTCTATTCATCCCATTTTGTTGAAATTAAGGACGTTTCCATCAGTCCAGTTTCTGAGCCAAAAAATTTTTGGAGACTGAGTATTCTGAGTAAGTATCACTTTGTGCTTGCCTTTCTAAATTTTGCCTGAAGAATGCCCTTTTAACTCCAAAAGGAAACAAGAGACTACACTAGATGGAGTTATTTTATAAACTCTGCTAAGCTCTTTTAAAGCATAGACATTAGTACCTCTTTGCAGGTCTCTGGATACTGAGTGAGTGGAGGAACTTTGCTGAAGGCTCCAGTGAAGAGGACACAGTGGTATGGCCAGATATATTTGACCTATAAAATGTACCGTATTTTGAGTCAACTTTTGAAGTACCTGATTAAATAGAGGTTTGGGTATGGTTCTGGGGATTGGGTTCTACTCTTGGGCTAGGGATCTGAAAGCTGGGTATTGTGGATTTTTTTATGTAATCTAAGTTCCACAAAGAAAACAATATTTCAGAGATCTTTAAAGCAGAAATCCTAATAAGGTCAAAATTTGCCCTGCATAGATACTTAAAAGCTGGTGTTGGTTTGGCAACAGCTTCACTTTCAGCTCTGAGCTGTTTCTTTAGCTTGTGTGTCTCTACTGTTTAGATAATTTTATCATTTGCTTTGGAGTCAGACGAACTTCAATATTTTCAAATTCATTACTGTGTTTTTTTGTTTCGCTTGGTTTGGTTTTTAATATATGTTGCAGGAGTAGTTGTGAAGTAGAAGAAAAATAGTGCCTGGAAAAAAAAATGTATTTTTCTTTCCCCCCAAAATAAAACAACCCATGTATAAGCTATTCAATAGATTCTTTTAACAAAATGCTTCTGTAATGCTACAATGAAAAAAGGTAAAAGAATAAAAATAGTTCAGCTCTGCAGTTTAGGCTATACCACATTAATGAGAAATTTGCTTCCTAAAAAGTTTTAATTAATGAGAAAATTTTAAACATAAGCATTCGTAGTCCAAATTGTAAGTTGGGCCTTAGCTGTGAATATATTTGAATCATTAAATGATTTCTTTATCAATAGCAGTGTTTGTAAAATAATGAGAATGTTCTTCTTGAACAAAAGTTGAGAACCAGACTCTTGATCAAATGCAAGAAGCAAAGCACTTTTCAAGATAATTTCGGCATGCCAAAACCAGAAAAATAAACAAGCAGATAAATAAACAAACAAAAAAGCCCACGTACCAACAAACCCTATCAATTTTACAGTGGTACATTGACCCTCACAGGAATTAAGTGATCTATGTCATTAAAAGGTTAACTTTAAGTTATATAACTGCATCTAGAGTAGGAGGAAAGTGGCACAGCCAGGAAAATCTGAAATCACACTTTTGCACAAAACTGAAAGATTGCAGAGTTGTCAGAAGTTTGTAAGGTAGATATGCTTAAAGGCATCTAATATTTCATCCATGCCAAGAGTAAATAAAAAAAAGCCTTTCGTGTGAATATTCTAAATAAACATCGTTACTTTTATATTAGAAATTTTTCTTACTTGTGTATTATGCCTCCAAAGATGATTGATATTAGACATTACAAAAATCTGGTTTATGTTGCAGTTGATAGTAGACCGTAGTTATTAAAGGTGAAATAAGAAAAATGCTGTTTCAAAAGGAGAAAAAAAAGCGCATTAGGTTAAATATTAATTTGAATGTCTACAATAATGGGTACCTACGCTATTTAAGGAAGTCATTATTCCACTGTGTAGTCAACAAGACTATCGATTAGAATTAATTCACTACAAAAAGTCTCCAATCATTTTTAACATAAGTTTTTCCTCTTTAACAGTACCCTGAAGCTTGTCTTTTTCGTGGTCAATTTAGCAACAAATTTGCAATTAATCATTTGTTGATTGCAATGAATGGTCTGTCGATAATATGCAGCTTACATTGCTAAAAGGGTTATACAGAGCTTTATTGTTTTCCTTTTGTCTTGGGAACACTTTGTCTAGCTGTGTTTCCTAGAATGGATTTTGAATAGATGTTTTGAAGTAACGCATGCCAGTTTTAAAGAGACACCATGGACTGCTCTGAGAGTATTAATCAAGATATGCCCTAACTTTCTTCTGGCATTACAGTATTTGGACATCTGTTCTGACTCCTTATATGTGAAGTAGGACACATTGGCATAAATGAAGGGTTTCATTATCTTAAATGTCATAACATTTGTTTGAATTACTTTGTGTAGATTTTAAATGCTGAAATTGTAATCTTGGTTTTTTTATAGATTTCATTGTCCTTTCAAAAGACTATAAAAATGGAAGCCTTTTAAAAATTCCATCCATAATTCAGAAAGCATAATTTACAATTTGTGCAATAACAGTGAAATTGCTGTAGATGATACTTTAGTAATTTCAAACAATGTAAGTATTTTTACTGAAAGAAAACTACAGGCAAAAAATGCTTCTTATCCCAGAAACAGTGATTTTTGGTCACGGATAATGTATAAATGAAGGGCATTATGAAATGCCCTTTTGGGGAATGTTGACCTGGATTCATTTCTTTGGAAAGTCATGGCAGCTCGACCTGCAACTTTGATTTTGTCAGAAAGAAATGTCTTATATGCTCCAAGTTGTCCTTAAAGGAGTGTCTCAATAGTATATTTTATGCATCTGGATAAGAAATGGCTTTGAGTACAATGTACATGGCTGAAACTAAAAGAAAAATTAAATTCTGGTCTTGAACTTTTCCAGAAGTTTGGAAACATTTCATTTGCACTGATCTTTAAGTTGCATTTGGTTTTGTAGTTTTTGATTGTTCATTAGCAAAACTAAAACACTGGCAAGTGTAGGATTTAACTGATTTACATTGCCCTTTTTAACGCTAGTATTATACAAAAGTTATAACCATTAAAACATTCTTATTCCTAGATAACTTCTGATGTTATATGGATGTGATATTTATGTTCAAGTAAAAGTTAATATTAACTACATTTGTCTTCGCTGTAATTACAAGGATTACTTATTACAAACATTGAGAAGACAAGTGTCTTCTTACTGTGCAGCAAATTTGGGAATACTAGTTTGTCATTTGTATTGGTTACATTATTTAAGTAGCTGAGCAAAGCAGCACTTTACAAACAGGTGCTCTTTGATTTGCAAATTTTTAAAAAACTAGGAGCAGCTTTCAGCCTACTGGATGGTTGGTTTTTAAGTTGAAAGTTGAAGGGTGATTTGAGTATGCTTTCATGTAGACCAAAGATTTATTTAGGACTTCTGGCTCATGAAGCAAAGTGAGTTATTTTTATCAAAAATCAGTGTGGTTCTTCATCTGTAAAATATGCTTATATCTAACTGGCCTGGAGTTCAGAGAAACTGTCCCATTCAGGTTGTTTGTAGTGAAATTTTTTGGACCTGACTTTGACCATGCAAATAGAAAAGCATAGTTTGCTGTTCCTGCATACTTACAATGCCTCTTGCCTATATATCTCTGCATATTTGTCCTGGTTTCAACTGGGATAGAGTTAGTAGCTGGTATAGTGCTGCGTTTTGGATTTAGTATGAGAATAATAATGATAACACACTCATGTTTTAGTGGTTGTTAAGCAGTGTTTCTACTAAGCCAAGGACTTTTCAGCTTCCCATGCTCTGCCAGTGAGGAGGTGCACAAGAAGCTGAGAGGGGGTGCAAGCCAGGACAGCTGACCTAAACTGGCCAAAGGGATGTTCCATACCATATGACGTCATGATCAGTATGTAAACTAGGGAGAAGTTAGCCAAGGGACTGTGATCACTGCTCAGAGACAGGCTGGGCATCAGTCAGTGGGTGGTAAGCAATTGCTTTGTACACCACTGTTTTCCATATTCTTTTATCATTATTATTATAGTTATTTTGTCTTCCTTTCCTGTCCTATTAAACTGTCTTTATCTTAACCCACTAGTTACTACTTTTTTTTCCATTCTCGTTCTCCATCCCACTGAGGGGGCAGGGGTTAAGCAAGTGGCTGTGTGGTGCTTAGTTGCTGTCTGGGCTTAAACCACAACAATATTCTATGGCTTATTTCAAACTAAGAGCATTATTTTAATGGATACCGACTTCAGAGAAGAATAAAACTAAAGAATTTATTTTCTTATTCTGCTTGTTCCTGCCTCTGCACTACAGCTTACTGCACCCTAAGCCGATAGTTTGGGGAGTAACTCTGCAAACTAGTTAATGAATTTAGGTAATTGTACCCCAGTGCTTAGTGAAAACAACTTAGCCTGCTTGAAAACCTTGTCCGTGTTGGAAATCCTGAGTAAAATGGACTTATGCAAGGAGGTTTTATGCAGATATAGAATCCTCCCAAACAATTTGAGGCTGAGAATAGGATACTGGTATAATATATTCAAAGCTACCATGAAAGCCATAAGTTGCTAAACAACCGTGACGCACTGAGCCTGTCCAGATGGTTAAGCAAAAAGCATTATGCAAGTGCACACTTGGGAGGGGAATTTTTTGTGGGAGAAAAATGAAGGAATTTCTAGGTTCTACTCATCATGCATTTCTCTAGACTTTTTCACCAGTCTTCTGCAAACTTGGATCTATGTCATGTGAAAGGCAACCAAAATGTTCCTTTAGCCCTCTCTGAAGGATCAGTTAGCACTTTGAAAATAATTTGGAAATTTTGATTTCTTGGATTCAAAGTTCTGTATGTGTGAAATCATAATAATGGGCTTTAGTGCAGTTTCCAGGATTTCTGACGACATCAAGAACCAAATTTGTTATTTTGCTGTGAGGTTGCTTAATTCTTGGAGGCTTCTCAGTTGTCCAGTTATTTTCAAGCTACCTGTTAAATAGGTTTTTCTCCATTTAATGCAAAACTCTTCTGCCATTTTTCCTACAACCTCACACTGCTGTAAGGCAATCTGGCTCTTTTACATTAGATGTGAGCACTAAGGAGAACCAGGCCATGTGTAGGTACTTCCATTAAAGTCTTCTGCTACTTCTTCAGAACCTGGAAGCCCTTAAAGGCTGTACATATATTTAACATGCTTAAACAACTGAAAAGAGTAGGATACCTCTCACTCTTCCTCCACAAAGACAGCATTACCCAGGGCCTACAAGCATGCTCTGCAGTTGCTGTCGTTACCTTCCCACAGCTGTGTCGTACTTCGACAGATCTTTAAGGTCTGAACTGGATCCTAAGTGCTTACTGGTGCAACGACGTGGCCTAGATCAGTGGAGGAGAAAGGACTAAGGGAGCTTGAAGGAACCTCCGTAGAAGCCTGTATGGGAATTAGGAAGTGTATACACTTTGCCAGGACAGCAAGCCAAGACTTACCATCAAGTGATGGCAAGAACTGAAGGCCAAAGGACAAAAAGTCTTTGCAACCATCACCTACTCAAACTGTGGACAAAAGAGTTTGCCCTCAGTACATGGCACTTCCATGGCCTTGATATATAGTCGTTTAGAAGTTACATGAGGCATTTGGAGTAAGGACTTGATTTTCTTTCCAAATTGGAGTATTATGCAGCTGCTCCCTTAACAAGAAGCTTATGGTGTAGGTAAGATTAAGACTGCATGAAAGATTGGCAACATAAAATTGTAAAGAGCCATAACTCACAAAAAAAAAAAAAAAGAAAAGAAAAAAGACTATGCTTGAGTTACCTGTGCTTCAGGACCAACAGTATTTGAGCCTAAGTGGTCTTGAATTCTATGAGAGAAAACAGTGCTTGTTCTGCAGTTCCAGGTATTTTGCAACAAGTCTTTAAATAGAAGGCTACAGAAGTAAAATATATGAAGAAAAAACTAAGCAGGAAAAGCAAGGGGGGAAATGAATATAGTAATCATGCAAGCACTATCAAATGAACATATTTTTTGGGTGGAGGGAGAGTGAAATCCTAAATAACAAAGGCCTCTAGGTCAGTACATTGTTGGTAGGTGGATATCACATGTGAATGTCTAGCTTTATGACCCAGGTAGATTTGGAGATGGTGGAAAGAGTAAGTCTGGGGAAGATGTTTTCGTAGACATGACGCTTATGATGAATACAATGAACAAATATCTTAGTCATCCGCAGACTCTCTGAACTCATCACTTGAGATACTCTGTAGTAATATGTAGGTCAGTGGCATTGGCAGGGGCTCTTCTCCTGCAGGGCAGGCAAGCTGTGGTGAATTTATCAGCTCAGGGAAAAAATGGGGGGGTGGAAGAGAAGAAGAGGGTACTGACACTGCTCCTGGAAAATGATGTCAGAGAGGGAAGTTCTGAAACAAGATTCTGGGAGAAATTACTGAAAGGGAGAGAGTTGATGTTAGTGATAAAGAGCTGCTTGTCAAATAATATGGAATGCACAAGGTAACTATCATTTTTTAGGAAAAACCAAATCCAAACCAAAACAGAAGTTTGGCTCATTGGCGACAAATAAAATGGAGAAAATGAAGAATGTCAACGATAATGCAATTAGAACAGGTGAACAGGGCAGTCCTGAAATCTTTCCAAGTAATAAGTGTGACACAAATTAAAACTACTTTAAATTGAAAGTCTGACTCATGAGGAGATGAAGAAAACCTGTCTGATAGTTGTATGTCTACTTGGTGTGGGATAGCACAGGTGAAGATAAAAACAAGAAAAAAAAGTAAACGGATTCAGAAAATATTTTGATCAATGCAACACAAGAACAAGTGCAGATATGGAGAAAAAGTCAAGAAAGTTGTTTTTAGGCCTATAAGAAAGAGAAAAGAGGCTATATAAAAGATGCGAGGGAGAGGATCTTAAGATTGTCGTGAGTCAATGGAGAGAGAACATCAGCTAAATAATCTAACATCTAGCCCTAACTTATGAGTGTGTTGTTGTTTGGTTTTTTATAAATTAATGTTTGTGCAATAGGGAAGATAATAAATAATATTCTAATGTAAAAATTTAAATTTCAAATTGAAAACATAATGAATGAGGAAAACAGTGACCTTTTTCAATTAAGAGAAAAATATTCTTTCAGACCGTAAATCAATGGGAGATGTTTCAGTGGTTTGCATACTTCTTATAAAAATAAATATCTGCTAGGAATACATAAATATGTATTAAAATTATAAGGCTCTGTTGCCAAGGCTTTGGCTAACAAGTTATGTGAAGTTGCTAGGGAGAAGTCAGGTGAACATTTATTATTTGATCCCTATCAAGCATATGAGCATATAAAATGGGCAGTGAGACAAGATTTGGCTTGAACCTCAGTGAAGGTTTCAGAGGACGGCTCAGACTGTTCCATTTCAGGCATAGCTTCATAAAGTTAAGAAGCTAGATGCACTCAGCTTCCTGTGTGATTATTAACAAAATATTTCCAAACAACGATTCAGAACAGAAACTTGTCAATAGGCCTCTTGGAAAAATCTTTCCAAAGAGCTTTATTCTTGCTGTTGAGCATACTGGGAGGATAGAGTTCATCCTGCCAGTTTAGGCACCTAAAGTAAGGGCCTAAATTTAGCCCCTGAGAATAGTACTGTAATGCCCAAAGTTCAAACTGAAAATACCCAGAGGTTTGGTTTTGTGGGGTTTTTTGTGTTTTTGTTGTTGTTTATTTTGATTTGGTTTTGTGTGTGGGTTTGTGTTGAGAAGTTTCAGGGTTTTAAAAGGACCACGTTTGAAAACCCTGAGTAAGTTGAGTTTAATTTTTCAAGACTGTGCACAAGCAATTATTCCTTACCCCAAATACAACTTATTCTTTATGTTAGGTTTTTAGTGTGATGACAATAATTATTTCACAAAAAAAAAAGCTTAGAAATTGTTTTTTGGGGAAGAATTATTCACTTCTCTCTCCTCAGAACTGCATAAATGCTGGGCGTGAAAGTCTAGGTGTTCATTTCAAGCTAGACGGGCTCTTAGTGTGAACTTTCTTCCGTGTTTTTTACTGAAGATATCTGTAAGCCATTCCTGTGTGTTTCTGAAGAACAGCTAAAGTAAAGGCCAATGGTATTGTATTGCATTGCTCATATTGACTTTCAATCTGAGCTGTGCCCTTGATTGTGTTATGCTCAAATTCTTTGTGCAGAATAATTTGGACAGTTCCAACATAGTTCTTCATCAGCAGTTATCAGAAATGCTACTAAAGGTTTACCACAGAGATCTTTTTAATATACAAGATATTTGATACACCCTCTATATGGCTGTGTTGGCTAATTGCCACGTGATCACTTTTCTTCTTTTCTTTTTAGTGACCACATAAACACTCAGCATGGATCTAGAAGAACTCTTCTCTAGTTACAGTAAATTTAGGGTGACCAAATATAAAGAAAGGAGGATGTGCTCAGTAACACAGTGTGTCCTCAGCAGAGCTCGTCTTACAGGGTACGTGTCCTCTGCGTCGTATCGAGGCATGGGCACAATATGTTTTAGTCATCTAGGCTGATAATGACCGAACTACCTTATCTCCCAGTCTTCTTTGATGGCCTTTTAGTTTGATTAGTGACTTAAAAATCTAGATACTAGAGATTTAGTGTCAGTTTCTGAAAACCAAAATAGCTTCTCAAAGAAGGTCCTTGAAATACTGGTACAAAGGCTTGTCTTATAGGACTGGGCCCTGGACTGGGCCCTACACAGCTGGGACATGGGATCACCCTATATGAACTGATGGATAGTAAATTCTGACAAGTCAATTTGTGTACGTGTCCGCTAGTTGTATGTTATAGAGTTATGCACAGGCAGAACATAGGTGTTGTTTGGGTTTTTTTGTCCACAAACACATCTTTTCCTGCAAAATAGATTCTACTTTGTGTGAAACATTTCTAGTACCAAATTACTTATATATAATGTCAGAAGCTCAACAAAGATCTGACTTCAAATGAAAAGGGAGAGGGAATATGCTTACATTTGAAGGCCTCTTCCAAACATTTTATCGCAATTTCCAAATATACCATCCTCTTGTCTTTCGCCTATCATTTATAAATGCTGTGGTTACTGATGTGTCATCTTGGGTTTAGAGATATTACCTATTTAAATGAGTACTTAAAACATGAACTGTCACTTGATTTAGTATTACATGTACAGCTGAAATGTATTTAAACATGACCAACAGAGGGCTGACTGTCAAGAATATCACTGACAAAATGGATAGCATTATCTTGACAGTTTCTCTGTTTTTCTTGGAAAGCCAGGAACACAAGTTTCTCAGATTTTCTTCTCAGATTTTTTCTTAGGAAAGTGAATTGTCTTTTACTGCAACTGTATCAAAAAGGGCTTGAGATCTCTTCTTACTCTGACCTTCTCATACTCTCACCTTTCTCAGATATACTGTCTCATAATATCAGTGAAAACTAAGACAATTACAGTAACTAGTGTTTCACCAAAAACTAATGTATTAATGAGGTTTTTGGAAGATCTCTTACTTTGTCTCTCAGGTTAACACATTTAATTTAATCAAAAGTACCTGGGAGTCAAATATGAAATGACAGCTTGATTCAAACAAGGCAGGACCTGAGGCTTCTTGGGTATCTTTTTCTAGACTTGGATAATTGAATGCTTCAGTACTGGCCATGTCATTTGCTCCTCTGAGACTGCTGATTATTATGGGGAGGGAAATGTTGAAAGCAAAGAATGGATCTATGGTGTTTGCTTTTTGTGTGTATGGGCAGAAAGTGGAATGCATAAGCATAAGGATGTTCGTTTATCTAGGAAATAATTTTTAGTCTTAAGCCACTACAGCAAACTTCTCTTAATCTATTTTCAATTATATTTTTGTACATCTGTACTATTCCGCATTAATAACTGATGTGAGCTAACTGGCGGTTCAGGTTAGATTTGCAGTCTGATCCAAAGATTACAGGTTGCTGAATTATCCCTTAAGCTTCCTAGCCTTCTGGATCCATTAGGCCTTAATTAAAGAAGCATCTTAGAAAAAAAATAATCAGGCCATTTATATCCAAAGAAGATGCATATTGGTCATTTGTTTGTTCACCAGCATAAAAATTATTATTTAATGGAAATTTTAATCACAGCAAGCTTATAGATAGACATATATTAAATGCATTAATCTTTCTATAAGGTTATTCACAATGTATAAGGTTACTCCTCTGAAAAGACTGCTTCAGATTGCTTTCCGGTAATGCTAATACCCATTAAAAAGATGAATATATATGTGTGTAAGTCAATCATAAGGTATTAAAGAGGTGTAGCAACTTAAGCTTCTTTTCTTCTTGGCAGGTCACTTTGAGAAATGTCCTAGTTCAATTAAAATATTTTTTCCATTTCCTAGGAGTGGATTCAGATATGCTCTGTCTGTTCTCTATCTTATCTTCACTGTCAGGATTTAAAACAAACCTGAGTGAGATATAAGAAGGATAGTCCACCTACTTCAGAGTCTGAACAGGTTCAAATTAAGGGTGTATATATGAGTATATGTTTCGTGTCCATCACACATATGTCCAGGTTGAATATTTGGGTAGGTATATATAGAGGTACATTTTTAAAGAGTCTGTTTGCAATTTTGTAGAATTTAAACTGGGATAAACTGTCTCTCGTGTTCTTCAAACACCCGTTCTTTCACTTCTACTTTCAAAATGCTACAGTAGTGAGTAGAAAAATGAAAGAGAACAAGGGGTGGTATTTTTTACCAGATTAGATTGGTGAAATATTATGAAATGGAAGTTCAGAGAAGTTGTAATCATCTAGGCTATTGTTATCTATTGCATATGATATGTACATGACTGTGAAAATACTGGATATCTTAAAACAGGAAATGAAGTCTTTTAGAATAGTAGCACAGAACTCAAGTAGTCATATACTGAACGCTACATTGTCTAATTATAATAGTTACTTATTTCTGTTCTTAAATGCTCTATATTCAGCATTACTTCATGCACTAGCTTTGATTCTGATGCAAAAGTGTTCCTGAAAAAAAATCTCCATTCTTGGATGCTTTGGTGAAAAATATTACAGTGCTTTAGGTATAAAATGGGCTTTGTGACTGAAGCATAAGTGTAGTGAAATGTGCTAGTTTCATATTACAGTGATCCTGTAAGACCTTCTGGCTCCTTTCACCTTGCAAAAAGCCTGACAGCATTGTGTTTCCTCAGATGATTATTAATAATAAAGCTCCGGTGATTTTTAGGCATGTTTGTGTGAACTTATGGTGTGTTACTTTTAAAAATAGAAAATATTTAGATTCAGGTATAGTACTGCTGGAAAATTGTATTTCAGACTAGCCTACCTATCAATTTATTAATAAAAACTAATAAATAATGCCCACAGGTGATACTAATTATAGACCAGTATCTGACTGCCAAATGAGCTTTCTAAAAAAAACCTGCTCACTTATTACCTTGCTAGGTAATACCATGAAGCATGTGAGTTTGGTTTACTGACTCCTGAGTTTTCTGTTTTACGTCAGTTTTATTATCAAATACAAAAATAATTTCTCATATTTTACTGGCCATCCACAATATCAGGTACAAGGAAAGGTTGGCATATTAAAGCAACAATATGCAAACAATATTCAACTTACCATGCATGTGGTTATTGCTCTGTTTCTCAGTCTAGATAATTAGGTGATTTTAACGTAGTTTGTGACACACAAATTCATTCTCCATTGGTCCAACAACAGTTGTATGCTCTAAATAGGTGAGGCTAAGTGCCTCTTTTTGAAATATCTGAATGAAATCTGCTAAAATGAATCCTATTTCAAATGTAGCCGAAGCAGCTCACAATGAATGACCCTTTCTTCTCCTCATCCAGCAATCCAAAATTTTTCATGGTTGTTCCTCATGATTCAAGGTTGGCATCTGGTAATTCCTGTAGCTCTTAGGAGACAGAACTGTCAAGTTTCTGTTACTTTCAGTTCTTCTGGTTGTTTTATTTATTTGTTTATTTATAATAGTCTGTATGCTGCTATCTTAACTGAGTTTTCTTTTTTTTTTTTTTTCCCTAAAGCAAAAGATTATTTTGCTAACATGCAACCGTTATGGGGTGGTTTCAGATTTTCCTGTAGTGTGGAGTTATGGTTGGAAAGAGGGTCCCTGTGCTAGAGAATCTAAGGACTCTGCGTTGAATTCAATTAAAGGTTCAAAAGAGCAGTTGGACATTATAAACTGAAGAAAACCTTAGCAGCTCCCCTACTTTTGAGTTTGTCCGTGTGTAGTTTCTACTCCTTTTACAGTTTCCATTAATAAAAATAGCCTTTCAACAATTTTTGTATGAAATTGGTCTGACATGTGCCTGTCTTGTGTTGTGCCTGTCAAAATTAGCTTTGTATGTTACTTTTTTTTTTACCTCTCAGCTCATTAAGTTAGTTGATCTGTTTTGGAGTCAGAAAATGTTCAGGCAGGGGAAAATTTTGATCAAATCAACCTTGCATGGAAACAACTGCCTGTTTGCCATCTGCAGTGGGCATTGATCCTTAGCTTGTTTGTGCCTTGCATTTGTTATGCATGTGTAAGCACATTAGCCTTTTCATTTCATTCATTAGACAGTTAGTCCTTGATTAGTGTTTCCTAGTTTCTGTCAAATACGCTGCAACTCCTTTATTCATTTTGTCTTGGGTCTCTCTTTTTCTTTTGCTTCAGTGTGTAGAAAAAAAAGTTAACCACAATGGTAGCCCTTTTATTTCTTTTTCATACAGAAATGGCTAACAAATATACTTTTCTAATGTGGGCACATCTAATGTTGGGATAAAGTACGAATGATGAGTCTTTCTAAGTTAACAGAGTTATTATTTTAGTTCAGCTGGCAGGCTTTGTTTAGAAGTGTGATGTTTCAGGGTTTACTGTCAGCTTTATTTCATCCCTCTCCAAGAACTGTGGGATCACCTGGATACTTGTGGGTATTTGCCTTATAAAATTGCATTGTGCATAAAAATAAATTTAAAGTAATGATGAGTGCAGTTGGAGAATATAACACTGAAATTTTCAGGTGACAGTTTGGATGACAGGACAGAAGAACAGGGCATTTTATGACTAATACCAGTTCACTCACTAGGGGGTTTTGCTGTCATTTCCTTGTAGAACAGTCAAATGTTAAATTACAATTCCATTCTTAAATGTAATAGGAAAATAAAGAAATAATGTTTTGATGTGTGTAAAGCAACAAGCTATATACTTCTTTAGAAACTGCATAATGAGATCATGAATGAAGTGAATATTTCAATGGACTCAGTATATTTAGCAATAACACTAATATTTTATTTGATCAGTGTTCACAAGTTTTCCCTAAAAATTCTCTACTCTGCTACATCATTGTGTAGGTACAGTGTGTGTAAAATCTTGTGACTTATACGTTTTTATTTATCTTAAAAGTTCATTTAAATGTTATCAATTTGTCCGAAGAATTTAAACTTTGACATTACATTGAAGTTGATATATTTATTTTTTCAAAGTACCCTTGAGTTAGTAAAGCAAACCTGAAGGTTGGACCAGTCTGTTCTCTAGAGCATGCCCTATTTAAGATACTAGTAGATAAAAACCTACTTTAGTCACAAAGAGTTGGAGCCATGTTTGATATTATTGGGTACCTATACATCTGCAGTGAATACTCACTTGCTTATTTGAGATTTATATTAACACTGATTGGTTTAAATAAAAACTATTTTTGAAAAAGTATTTTAATATTTGGAATCAGCAAGAAGGGGGTTTTTTTAGGTTTTTCCCCAAATGCTAATCTCATTTTTTGAAAATCAGTTAAAACGTTGCTAGATATAGACTTTATATTGAATGTGATACTTCTGAAAATTCTTACTTTTTATATTTCCATAATCTTTTAAGTTGTTAAGTAATGTATTTTTTCTTATACGTGATAGTTGATCACAGTGATAATTTTTTTGGTTTTTTGTAAGTTTTGTCAATCTCTATTTAAATGGAAACGGGGATTCATTTCGATTTCCAACTGACTGAACTAATATTCTTATATGTATCTTTTTATATATGTGGCATTTTAAGACATAACTCTAAAAACACGATCCAAATGGATTTCTCTGTCTTTACTATCTTCTGCAAGACCGAAGAGTTGGTAGATTTCATACTTGCAGATCTCATTTAATACATACATTAAAAGATAAAAAAGAAAATTACTTTCCTAATTCCCAGTTTGTAAATTTTTAATGATTAGTGTGTGAAATAAATATTACGTGATTTGGAATGAGGAAAGCATTGTTTTCATACCTGCAAAGGAGATATAAAAATGCTGTGAAAACTGGTTCTAGCACCTCAGTTCCAAATATTCTATTTTCAGCAACTCCCACCATCACAATGGTTTAATTATTTTTAAAATGTTATATGCATATAAGTATTTCATACAACTATTTCCTTTCACGTACACATTATTTAAATGTGTTATTAGCATAGCTACATTTTAAAATATTTTGATAAAATATATTTCATTTAATTAACAAGTATCTTCTCTGTATTAAAAATCCATTTTTTCCTCCACATGGTTTCATACCCTGACAAATGAAAATGGGGCATCTCCTGGCATTGAGATCCATTTTCTACCAGATTTTAGAGAAAGCTATTGAATGGCCATATGCAGGTATCAAGGTATATAACACAACTCTGTCACTCAGCTTTACTAAAGGAAGAGATTTCACTTTATTTCGTATTCCAACGAAAAAGAACCATATGGATGGTCTTATTGTAAACCTTCACTGGATCTGGATATTTGCTGAACAGAAATTGAAGACACTTTCAGTAAACATAACTATCATGTCTGATTTGTAAAAAGGAATAACGGAGACTGTAACAAGTGTAATAAATTATTAAGTTCAGATATATCCCATGCTTGGAACGGTGTACCTGTAAGCTTTCTAAGTGATGACTATTGCTCTTGTTGAAAACGACAGTTCACAAAACACCTTATAAATGATACGCCTTGTTTACAATTTTGGTCTTCTGTTTTGCAATTTTCCTGTCATGATAGATTTGTGGTTTTCTTTTTCCCGTTAGGATGCTTCCATTGCCCACAGATTCCATATCATGAGAGAAAAACATCCAGAGAAGTTCAACAGTAGGTAAGAATCTAAAAATATTTGCATATGAAAGGATCCTTTCGATGTAATTAAGGTATGTTCTGTGAGGGGTTAAATTTTACACATCCTTTAAAATATCGATTCTTATAAAAGAGAGGAAATTGGTGCATTTTATATTAAGTATATGCTCCCAGACTGCTTGTAGTGTAACTGTTTTATATCTGGTATTTCAGCTGAAATGAATAGCATTATAAATAAACTGTTCTCACATGCGAAATGTTTGACTTGTAAGACTAGCATGGACAAGATGATGCATTGTGGTATGTGAGGATCCCTGAATTGACACTTTGCCATTAGGCACTGAAGAACACTTATTAGACAGCTGCAGATGGTGATCCTTATGTTTCATTCCCACACGCACACTGGTACATTGACAGGGGGCTCTTCCATATATACTCTTAGTAAGGGCAAGTGAATGCCATTTTACACATAAATGCTTTTATCATTAAACAACTTTGAATATGTAAAAAATTCAGGAATGAGACTTCGCATCTGTTCCTTGTGTTGCTTTTTGAATTTGCAATGTTGTCTTGAAGCTTTTCTGGAGATTAAAAATGTATTACAAGATGCACTGTAAATTCACTTCCTTTCAATATCTGGTTTGTTGAGTAGATAATATTCATAATGCGATGCTTGTGTTTGTCTCTTCTTATTTTGGTAATTTAGCATTGTAAGTTGTGATGGGGAAAAGCAACATTTCAGAAACTTTAATGAACATTCAAAGGCACATGGGGAGAGGAAAGTAAGATACGAAGTTACTGGGAATAAACAAGGAATATCTAGAAATAATTGTTAACACAAATGTTTTGTCATAGCGAGCCTATCCATAGACTTTCTTCAGTTTTCCATGGGAGTGACCTGGAAAGTCTTGTGTAGATGTAAACCTTCATACACCTTAGGATGATAAAATATACTGTTTGTGCTGTCATCTTAGAGCTGTACAGAATGATGTTTGAATATGTTTGAATATTACCTAACTTCTTACTGTTTTCATGTTGAAAGTATAAAATTTACATTCAACAGTCAGAGATGGGGGCTTTTTTCTTAAATACTCAATCTGTCTAGCGTCTGTGCAATGACATATTATGAACCCAGGTGTATTTCTTTTTAAGTTCCACAGTAAACATTTATTTTGTCTGACCTCCTGTTCCTACCTCCGGTGCTTCTCATTCTGAAAGAATTATACTATGAAAAGATTTGAACTCAAGCCTGATCTGCTCATGCTAATGTATTATACTCATTCAGCAGGACTAGAGATATTGGACATTTAGCAAATGCAGATATTCTAGGCCCTGAGGATGAAGCTAGTTTATCAGTGGTCTTTCTGCATATTTTCAGCAGTTGGCAATTATAATTTATAAAAAGCTCAGCTAATAACTTTAGTTTCAGATCAGATTTCATGTCACGATAAATCATACGCCATTAATAACATCTGATAGCAGACTCACCTTGAAAGTCATCTATATTTTAAGGAACCTGATGTTTCTAACATTATCTTAAGGAAATTAATTACAAAAATATATAGTTCCAGTCCCTACGTGCTTTGGTGCCCTGATATTGAAAGAACTTGTAAAAAGCAATGAGTCTCTGGGTATTGAAAGACTATTCAGAAAGATTATGCGTTTCTAAAAAAGAATGTAAAGACTTAAGCAAAGTATTGCAATAGAGACTGACTGTTTCTTCAGGTGTAGTGAGGAAAAAATGTGGATTTCTATTTCTGTTGAATAGAATTTTCCAAATTATGTTAGTTCACAAATAGTTTGTTCCATTAACAGTTATTTGCATGTGGCAACACTCCATAATACGTTTCAGCAGCATTTTCCTGCAGTGTGTGAAAAGAAAACCCTTTTGTAGATGTCTGCTAAACCACAAGACTTAATTCACCAGAGTGGGAATTTTCTGTGCAATATCTAAATGATTCAGGATCAGCAAGTCCAACTTAAGTCAGATTCGTAGTGGGCTCTATAGTTAATAGCACTTACACATTTGAAAATCTGACATTACTTGTTTGAAAATCCTACACTGTCATGTGAATATCTCTCGTGATTTAAAAAAATTAATAATTTTGTGGGTTTATGTTAGTTTTCTCTTACCGGATTTTCCAAGGTTTTGAGCTTCCACAGCTATCATTCGGTTTTGTAAAGCAGGTCCTTGCACTGAGGTTCTACCCTGAAAATGAACATGTAAAAAGTTTCCTCACTGAAGAGGAACTTTAAGTTTATACTGTATGCAGAGGTGTTCTGAAACCCAAGGGCGTTATATTTGCTTCAGTGAAGTAAGTTAGGTTAAGTTTGGGGCTGAAGAATCTTTTGCTTTAAATCCTGGTAATGATCCTCAAATTCCTAAGGACATTCCTTGATGTGGTGATCCCAGGTTTTTTGTGTAAATAGAGCATACCAACAGGGGAATTCCTGACATGTTGTACTTTTCTGTGAAAGCAGAATCTTGCTGTACTTGTTTACCTTCTCAAAATGAAGATGAGAGCATATTACAAGGCTTAGAAGGACTTTTTAATTACTACTACCCAATATTGTAGAATCCTCTGGAAGTAGGTGGCTTAATTATTAGGAACTCTGGCACATTTTGAAACTGTGCAGTTTCAAAATCTTCATAGATTTTGGACACAAAGACTTAGTATTACTGACTTATTACAAATAGACAGAAATATGTTAAGGTGTGCATTTCTAAACTGCCTAGAGATGCTTTGACATTTAGGTCTTTGGAAAATCTAAGGTTAAGTATGTATAAATACTCATGAATTAAAAATCCACATTATCTGTTATTTCTCAAATCACCACATGACTTAGGAGCTACCTTGTGACATTTCTTTTCAGTGAAGCACCTGTTTGTTTTAATTTCTCGTGAAATTGAAATCAAGTCCCTTTGTCAAAAGGGTCTTCTGTGGTCAGAAGCTTAAACTTCACTGAAAAATGCTTAGTACTTGCCTTAATCACTTGAAAATGTTATACTTGTAGGCTGCAATATGGAATGACTCCATATTGTTTTCCAAATAAGACTCAGCATGAATGTCTAACAGTGTTTGAAAAAGTATTCATTACTTGTCCCTAAAAATGGATCTGCAGGAGAAGAATTTTTCTTCTGATGATGGTCAAATAAAAAAGAATGGAAGTGAGAAGACGGTAGCATCCCCACCTCTGTCAAAAGAATGAATCCTAATATGCCATTTTAAGTAATCGTGTCTTATGATCATTAGCACACATTATCAGAAACCAGTACTGACTTTGCATTAAGATTTAAATGTGTTCATAAAACCCAGAATTTCAGCTGTCGCGTTACCCGCTCTACAGATCCGATGTGCCGAGAACCCTGTGTTGAGATAGCAGAGTTGACTTCTCGGCATCTCCGGCTTAAGACTAGGGTCAGATTTTCTGATTTCAGTGTGGAAGGGCCCAGTTAACCCCAGAGGGGAGAAAACTTGCAAAAGACAGCATTTCAAGTAACAGTATCATTAAACTAGGGCATACTGTTGAAATAACGATTCAGTTAGGCCAAAATGGCCTGCAGGGAGATCTGTGTAAACATCATAGACTCAATGCTGGGAATAACAGATGTATGAGTTATGTGACTGGAATATACACAGTGAAATGAAGAATACGTTCAACAAAAAAAAATAATTGAAGTTGATACTAACTATTCTAAAATAATATTCAGTTAAATTAGGCATGCTAATTTGACTCTCTGGCACCCTGTAGTATAAAATCTGTTTCTTAGTCTGAATAAACTAAAGTAGGATTTATGGATTGCATTCACACTCTTAGTACATCATCTTTGAGTTTTTCAATCATCAATCTGTTTTCATCTTTTATGGAGAAGAAATTTTAAAGCAGAAAAAGTTCCTATTTGTAATACCTCGATTTGTATCATGTTCTTGACCAAGTACTTTTGAGATTCCCTCTCAACTTGCACTTAATCTCCAAGGAAATATGTAAGTAACAGAAAGTACTGATATACTTCATGCAAGTGATCTCCAGGAGAATAGGTATTCTTTTAATGAATATGAGTGAAGGAGGTTACACTTTCATTTTGATCTCCATACTGTGTGACACTTGTTTAATCTGGAAAGGCCACAGAAAGAAAAGGTAGGAGAAATGACAGATTAATGAATCTTTATCAAGTTCAGTTTAAGTGATGGAGTCTCTTGGGTTGAATCACAACTGCGTGTTTGCAGTGAATATAATAAATATCAACACAAAATTCCAAACTTGAATTGCAGAATTTTCAGTCTCTTTCCTTCAACATCTTCTTTCTTCCTGGTTGTGACTGAGCTGAAAACACTTAAAAAAAAAGAGACTGACCCCACAGAGAGACCAGATTGCAGAGATCTGTTACCTGTCCCATTGAACCCATAGGTTTCTTTTCATGAAATGATAAGACTCCAGGGAACGATACCTCAGAACTCAGGCAGTATTCCTGCAACTGTAGTCATCGGAAGAACTAATGCAAGGTGAAAATTTTTATGATAGAGCATGCAGTATTTCCACACGAGCGAGAGATGGCTTGTAGTTAGACAACCTTCTCTGCCCAGCTCTTGGTTATAATGGGTATAGACAGAAAGAAAAAAAAATCAGCATGCGCTTTTGTCAGACTTCAAATATGCAATAGCTCATCTTTACAAAAAATGCCTAAAGTGTATAATGCATGCTTGAGTTTACTGAGCCAGGATAAAATAAGATAATTGGAGTATATAATGCTGAATCAGCCTATCTATGTCTGTTGCAGAGCAAAATGACAGCAGTCTCTGTCTGCAGCATCTGCACCTCTCTCTGATACGAGATTTTATATTTTTATCATTTCTCTAGAAAGTGGTCATGGGCTAAGGCTCTCTGCTTGAGAGACTTCTTACTCTCTTAAACGTCACTCTGCAGTGGCAATATGGGAGGCTGCTGTGGTTGGGGAACCTTACATTCAGACTCATGAGGACCAGAGGCAGTGTGCTGTATTAAGTATATTTTAAGTAGACGTCCCTAAGTCCTGAGCATCCCCTGTGATTTCAAAGTACATCTCTGAAAGCATTGCACTGTATCGGACCCTCAGCAGAGCACTGAATATATGTTTATATTTTCAGGGTCCTCAGCTATCAAATTCACTACCGCAGAGCTAAAATGGGGTCAGTTTTTATAGTGTTGTAATGGCAAGAGCTGTCTGTTCATTGGGCGCTTCCATTGGAAGGGGTTTTTGTGAAACACCTGCCCTTCTGCAGTTTTGAAAACAAACAAATAACTGAAATATGTACTATTAATATTGACAAGATACGTGAATATTATTTTCTGTAAGGAAGGTTAAGTGTTTTAAAGAAATGTAATGACAGCCAGTTGTTAAAGAAACAGTTGCTTTAGGAATTGTCAAGTAAAATATATAGCCGTGTTAAAGGGTGAAAATCATTTCATTGTCTAGGAGAAAGGATTGTTTAACATGGTGCACAATCATATAGAGGGTTTCGCCCAGTATGCTTTCTACAAGTAACAAACTGTTGATTCACAGCAGGTCTATCCATATGCTGTAGTCTAAAGTCAATAAAACTTAATTTTCTTCAACTGATGACAGGCTGGTAAAGGAATTTATAGATGGTGATGTTTCATTACTCAGAGTAGGTCATTGAACCTTTTGTATGGATTTAAGTGATCATTGGATGTTCTACACATTCTTTAATTAATTAAAACTACTGCCTTTTATTGCAATACTTTGAGGGCAAACTTAACTATATAAGAGTTAAATCTTGGTCTCTTCCGCTGTTCAGTCACACCATTTGAAAAAACGATTAGTAACACAATGATAGAAAAGAGTTTCTGACCACTTTCGTTTGTAGTAAATTCACATGTGAAGGGAGTGTATAATACATATGAGAAATACTGTAACAAAACTAGTAAACTGCAGCTTGCTATTTATTGCTTGCTGATGAAGTATGGGCAGGTACTTATATACAAATGAATAAGATTATTTTCTCTGATTTTCATGCGCACACACTAAATAAAATGCATTATGATACCGTTTTTTTAATCAAATATTGCTTGCTTTTGTGAGGTACAACAACTTATTTTTGTAGTTAGAATTAGTGAACACTAACAATGTAAATTTGCAGCTGATTTTGAAACTTCATTTTGGATTAATTAATCTTCAAATCTCTGAAGTAAATGACAAGTCTTTACATAAGTTTGATGTGGATATACTTCATGTTTACAACAGATGCTTGGTTTTATAGACAGTTAAGCAGCAGCCATTTCTAATATATATCGCAAAACCAACAAAACCTTCTTTCAAAATCCAGTCAAGATTGCTAAGTGGCCACAGCTCACTTGTGTATAATATTATTGACAATATCCAAGCCATTAAAAGCAATGAAATGAATTGTTAAGGAATGAATTTTACACTTCCTATTTAATAAACATAAACACATTATTCTTTAGTACAAAGAAATTAAAATTTAATCACAACGTGAAAACCTTTACTCTGAACTGTAGGTGCTTTATGGGACTTTTTTTTAATCCTTTAATTCCTGTAATTAAGCCCCTATTTTTAGAGGATGTTGTTACCCACACGTGTACTACAGTACTCATAGATAATGAGGAGAGCCCAAATAGTCCTTTAGTATAGCACAGAATGACATGATATACAGCACCTGCTTTTACTTGTCTTGTACCTTAAGTCATGAGAAATTGGGTCCTGGATTTGCTTCAGATCAAGAGTCTTACAAGTAATATACCCCAGGCTTCCAACTCTGCACTCTGAAATTGCAAATTAGTTTGTGTCATATTACAGAGACTTAGGTAATTGGGAAAAAAAAAAAATAGCCAGTCCTCCTAACCCTATTTTAATACTACTTTCAAAGTTCATTTTTTAATAGATTACCTGAAAAGTAATCCTTTCAACCAATATGCCAGCCCCTGATTAAATAACCTGTAGTTCTTATCTTTGCTAATTATATAACTGAAGTGATTTTAAGTACTCAATGTATCTAATAAAGAGCCTGTGTCACCACCTCCATCACCTCAGAAAACATTTTCCATTTTTCTCTTTATTATTTTTGAATGTTGTTTGCCTGGCTTACATCTATGTATTTTCATGTAAATAATCATACTGCTTTCTGATCTGACTTCAAGTCTCATATTTTTATTGCAACAGGTTACATAGCCCTTTCTAAGAAATGTGCAAAGCTAGAAGTATTTCCAAGCTTATAGTATATAGTAAATTTCTGTATCTTAGAAAATAAGATCAAGCTTGTGGATATTCCTCAAGTAAAGTGTTGAATCTCTTTAGTATTGATATACCCAAATTATATTTTCTATTTTTATTTTTAATTATATTTTCTTTATATTTTCATATTATATACGTGAGCCCAAAATATGAATTTTTTTTCAATATCTTGTGTATGTGTGTGTGTGAAACGGCTACACATTTTTAAATAGATTATTGCAAAAAAGTACAAAACAAAAAACACCACCAGGGAAATATATTGGCTGACCTGGTGATTTAAATGGAATGGCTGTTCCTTACTCTGATATGTGACACTACTACTACCATTGAAACCAAGTTTAGCTAAAAGATAAAAGTAGTTTAAAATGATATTGCCTGTCTTTCCCTCATTGCACTTCATACTCTGCCTAACAGGAGATCTGACATGTTTGGGGAGTACTACTTTGGTAATTTACATCTTTGAGATTAAATCATATAATTCTTATGTTCTTGCCTAAGACAGGCTTGCTCGTATTTGGATATTTGCATGTACTACCATAGCACTGCAAGTGTACATCTCTGGATTCTCTTGTAACTCTGCTGCTGAATGATTGGTCACTATTGATCTGCATCCACTTCTGAAGCAGGAGATTAATGGACATTCATTTGCTGTCTCACCAGTGCTCAAGGCACATGTATCCTGCTTTCAACTTTTTCCTTTGTCAGACAGAGAAATTCTGGGAATTTAAAAAATGTTGCTAACCTGGTTCAACAAAAATTGTTTATGCTTATTTAGGACTCTACTCTGCACTTCAGGAAATACACATTGTATATATGTTACCTGTCTCTGTTGAGTAATCCGTAATTTTCAGCTCTGGTTTGGGTAAAAGGGTTCAGATCAACAAGGTATGTGACAGATTGTTGGCTGAAGAATCAGAACACCCCCTTCTTCCAGCTCGAAAGGCTCAGGAAGACTCTCTGGAGAAACTGTTAAGACAGGATACAAGGCAAAGAAACATGGGGAACAATATAAATTTGGTATTGTTTCTCAGAGTTTTAATGAACAGTAATTACAGAATTCTGAATTCATTTACTGATTCGTGGTTGCGAGGATGAGTCGTATGCTTGTGGTATGTTGATATGTCATAGCATAAAATAGTGCACAATATAAAAGCAGAAAATCATTGGACATAACAACTGTTACCAAGTAATTACTTGGAATTTATTAGGCTTGGAAAGTTTTCAAATTATATCCAGTTTCAATTCCTGAAAGTGTGCTTAGATATGCCAACAATTAATATTGTTCCTTCAGTTAAGAAATTAATACAGAATTTTAACATCATATTGAATTTATATTAAATTGTTTTCCTGATGTACCTAAAATTCAGGACAAGGGTATCATTTGAATCCACATGACATAGGTAGGTATGGTAAAAGCTGCCTAGGATTTTGATTTAGTAGTCAGAGGATGAGGCCATCTGTTACATTTGCCATTTTTTTTGTTCAATTTAAACTTAGGGAACAGCTGCAAGTAATATGGTTTCCTGGTTCTTGAGAACCTTTCAGTTATGCTTTTTTAATAAAGATTTGTCCATATGAGGAACAGCAAGGTCTGTTAACCTTTCTTGCAGCGTGCTATTTCTGAGCCAATTATGAAGATGTCTAAAGGCATCGAATGCTCTTTGGAACAGTAACTTGCGATTTGGGAGTATAATGGCTAACTGAAGAACTTTCTCTGTGGTTAAAATATTTGTGCTGACAATATAGTAAAAACAAGGCCAACATTGATTTTTTTTTATGAGCTAAAATACTTCTTGGATTTTTTCTTTTAGTTGTGATGATATATTAATAATTACAGTAGCAGCAGAAGTAGCAGAAGATTCTTAAGTCATTTGGATTTTGATAGTAAAACCTTGAAGGCTGTTTTAAGCTATTAATCGAGTTCTTTATCAAGATTTTGTCGATGTTCAAAGAACGAAAAAAGTGTGTTAAAGAAATATGTTCTTCTTGCTGGTGTGAGGCAGCTGACAGCTCACTCTGAATGGAGTTTCAATATGTTTAGCTACTTGGATCTCCTAGAGAATTGCAGAGTAGATGTTCTGTGAAAGGGATTTGGAAAGATGAATTTAATTGTCAAATTGTTGTAGACTTTTAAAAATTAAACCTGAGGGGATTGACTTAACTAAGTAAGGCTTGTGCTTAAAAAACGTTGCAGTAGCAAAGCTGCACAGCAGCCACGTTACTGCAGCCAGGGGACTGTTTTTATACTGGCTTCATAGTGGGGATGCTCAGCCGGGAAGAGGGAGACTGGGATTTGGCTCCCCCCTTCTGACAAGGAACAATCGGATGCACTCGTTCACTTACTTGCGAAGTGTTTTAATCACTAAACAACAAAAAAGCAGCTGGACTGCAGCGCAGCTACAAACGCCGTAGTTCGCAACTCTGGCAGAAACACAGCAAACAAGTAAGCAGGTGGGAATTTGGCTCTGTCACCAGGTTGCCAGGGCGCTAACCACGTGAAGAGGCATTTTTGTATTGTTTAAAGTCTGGTAAAAGACTAAGTTACTGACAATATTTATCCACTGCTTTATTCACATAAATGAAACAAATAGCATGGAAACTGGACACACTTTCTACAGTTAATGGTTTATGTGTAGCATACTAGTATCTACACGCCAGAATGAGAGACTCTCGACTGTTTTTGTTAAATAGAGGATAAGAAATCTAATTAATCTAAAGTATTTGCAATAAGTGCACACAGTAGTCTTCCTCCTCTCTGCTAAAGCTCATTTGACATCACCTACAATGCCTGAAGACACTAAAATTGTGGGATAAGGGTATACAGGCATGATGGAGAACAGTCCCTGTTGGAGAGACATTAGTCACACACAGCAAGCACTGCCAAAGAGAGAACTGCTTAGAGTTACAGAAAGAAGATGCCTGTCAGGGCTACTCTGAACCTTCTCTGACTCTGCCAGTTTCTCAAAATCATGCATGGACAGTCACAGCTGACCTCCTGCATAACAAACTGCAGGTCTGCTTCTAAGGTGGACGGTACCCCAGGGCCTGCTTGGAGCACACCACCGCGTGTTCTTCTGTGGTTTAGAGTAAGTTTAGACTACCTCAAGCACAAAGCAATACCCCGTGGCTGTCTCATTTGTGTTTCCAGAGCCGTCTCAGCGCTAGCTCTGCAGCTAAGGCAGCGTGCTGCCTCACGCCGGAGACACAGCTGAAGTGTGGGATGAAACGTGCAGTGGTTGAGGACACTGGAGCACAAGCTGGTAGCCACTAGTCTCCCATGTTATACCAGCTTCTGTACCTTATCATATATCTTGAGCTGTCTCAAGTGAAGGAAGTCTTGGAGATGAAATTTTAACCAATAAGTCTGTTCTTGCGAAAAGACACATTAATCTTTTGCCTGCTTTTCCTTCCTCTTACAACTTCTGTTGTTTCTCTTTCTGCTTTTGAGTCCTTTTTTCCTTGTCTTTCTTGACTTTACTTTGTTCCTTCACCTTATAAAATAATCAAGGATATAGATTTCAACAAAACTATACTCCTGGTTAAGAAGGATTTCAATTTTTATTATAAAGCTAAATTAAGAGCTGCTTAATGCTCATGGTTTAGTGTTTTAATAAAAAGGGAAACGGAGAAGCTGACAGAGCAAGAGGGATGTGCTTTTCAGCCATGTCTTTTACTTCAAGTCTTAAGTGTTGCTTTGTTTGGTCTATTTTTTTTTCCTGAAGTCTTTATTGTATAATGTCTGTCTTTTTCTTAACACTTTTCTTCTCTGTGAAATTATAAGATGGTGTACAGCTGCATGTGGGGTACACTTCTGCTAGAATACTCTTTGTTTGACAACATAAAGTTAAGTAATCATACCATTAAGTATGCCGATTCAGTGCCCTGCACTGGTAGCACTCTAAAACCTGTCGCCTGGAAGAGGACACAATCAGTTTCTGTGCCCTTCTAGAGATGCAATCTTTTTTTAAAGCATATAGTAATGACAGCCTAATGCATTCTGTAAAGAATGAGAAAGTGACAATAGGGTTTAGAGGAGTGTTCCTTCCTCACTAAAGTCTGTTCAGAAGTATGAGGCAAAGCATCAATGCCATTGCAGGCTAAATAACTGCAATCCTATTTTTCTAGAATTAATCCCTTTTATGCTTTTTTGAGAGTGCTTTGAAATACCTAGCTGTGAATATTATCTTGTTCTGTTCTCCAAGAATTTAGATTTGGGAATAAGCCCAAACCTGTTGGAAAAAAAAAATAGTTCTAATAGGTCAACCAGTGTTTCACTGAAATACTCATCTGTCTGAGCTTTTATATTTTTCACGTTTTATTACAAAGCATGCTTTTGATCTTCACATTTGTAAGTTAAAAAATGCAGATGTAGAGTTTATGATTTGTTACATTAACCGAAGTACTGTCTTGTATATTAAAATTAAGTAATATTCCAATATTTCAGACTGATTATCTTATTTTAAAGACTACTGGTAATATCCTATGTATAATATCACAGAATATTGGATATTTTTGATGGCCTTACCTTACCCACAAGTCACAGGAGGTGAACATTTAACTGTATCAGATAATACTTAAGGAAAATCAGTATCTTTATAGCTGAGGCTTTTCTTCACAAAGAATATAAATGTTACTGATAACCAGAATGACAGTTTTATGAATGAAATAATTATTGACTCTCACGACCAGTTTGATCCATCTTTCTGATGACAAGACGAATAGACATGGGATTTTTTTAAATTTTCTGTGTGGATAGAATGTCCAAACTTTTATGATAACTCAAAGCTTTATATTTTTATGACTTTTATGCTGTTTTATAGGATAAAAGAAAATAATTATGTAGCACTTGGAAAGAACAGAAACCTGAGTTCTTTACCTTATGAAATTCTGGATTGCCTATGAGGGAAAGTATCCCGGAAGGAGTTAAAAATACATAGCTAGTAAGCCTCCTTCAGATGATAGTGCTGGGCAGGAAATAGTTTCCCTGATGTGAAAATATTTTTCCTATGTAAAAGTACGCTAATTTGGATTAAAAAAAAATCCGAACCTGCTGAAGCCTCAGGGACAGAAAGGGAACTTTGCTTCTCCCATGGTTACTGTTATCCTCAGAGCTGTGGTGTTTGTTGGAAACAAGAGAGTCCCAGCTTCCACATCCAGACAAAGACCCCCCTTCTCCCTCTGTACTGCTCAAATACAAGTTGCCTTGCTATGAAGTTAGCCAATGAGAGAAGGTTTGGGGTTTGGTTTGATTGTTTGTTTTACATCTGCAGTGGTGAATGTTTATTTATTTATACAAAGCAGAGCACCTGGACAGCTTGGAACTGGTGCATATAGTATAGGTCCATCCAGGGGCATCTTTGTTCTGCTGTCCTGCTGCCAGGGTGAAAATTCCAGCAGGTAACGTTGAAAATCATGGCCAGAACTGCAAAAGTAAGAGCACTTGCCTGAGATGTTGGAGATTAAGTTCAAGCCTTTAGTGCAAATATGCACACAACTGTGTTGCCTAAATCCCAGGTGATGTACATTGACTCACCAGAGACAGTCAATAAGGGGTAGCTAAGTATGTTTTTACATGTAGCTTTAAGCTGATATTCCATCTGTTAGCTAACTCTTTCTAGATGAAAATTCCATTAAAATTGGCTTCATTTTATGTAGTTTTGGTTTCACTGAATAATATAGCCTAATCAAAGATAGCTAAAAATAATCCTGGTTAGCTCTATGTGGAAGTCATAATATGTATCCTGAGAGGGGAAAAAAGGCAACAACCTGCAGGGTAGTTTTTGACTGCGGTAACCAGTGAAAGAAAATCTTTATTTACTGGTGAGACCAATAGGATTTCTTCATTACACTGCAGACAAGTATGACCCTGTACATGTTTACAAACTGGATTCCTGTCTGTATTTACAAGCTGTGACATTCAGCAATTTTTGTACAGAGGGCTTTTGAAAATTTGGAGCTGAAATTTCAGTATATAGGTAGAATGATATTTTAAATAATGATGTATTAGATATTTCTGTCAAGATTTCCAATTTTCATGCCATATGTCAGTCTAAAGATTACTTCCAGGGCATCCTTGGCAGCTCTTCAGATTGTTTGGGACTTTTTTGTCTTCTAGGTTGAAACACAGAATGTGAATTTTTTATTTTACAGAAAAAGAGACAGAGATGTCAGTTTTGTTCCCACAGTTTGTGATTTAGATCAAAAAGACAAAAAAACCAAACCAAACCAAACCAAAACATTATCTACTTTGTATTTAGGATAAACATTGGAAACTGGTGAAAATAGTTTAAATGCTAAATTATAACTCACAGTAATAAAAAATGCACATAGAACATATTTGTTTCTTACAGTTTTAGAAACAGTTGATATCCTCATTTATACTTCATAATCCACCACAGTGAAGGCTTAATAGACCATTAAAGAAACGGTGGGAAGTTAATTTTAATATGTAATGGTGTGAGGGGGTTTATTTTTTCCTTAATACAATGAAGCTTCTAACAATTTTATTTGCAAAGAAGATGATTATTTAATAAAGTGACAAACTGTCCCACTGATAGGATACATTAATTTTCTTCTAAAGCTGTTCCTTGTACTCCATAAGAAGGTGATAATTAGGTTTGCAGATTAGAATAACATAATCAGACCACTTGTGTGGATGCTTGTTAAAATATATTTTCCTCTTCATATAAGCCTCATAATAATTAAAAACTGTTTAAAAGAGAACCATTCTTTTTCGGCATGGACTTTTTAAATGAATCCTAATAATATATCAAGTTATTCTTAAGCTAATTCAACTTTTTAAAAGGTTAATATTTGAAAAAGAATATGGAAAGTGATTAACTGATGAGTTTAAGTATTAGCATTAGGTTTTGCAGGAACACCTACAGTATAAAACAGCGCTCATTCATATCCTGATTTAATTTCTTCCACTGTCACTCCTGATTGTTTCATTTAATCTTTCTTAAGTCACATAAAATTATCTTGTATGTGTGAATTAACAATCATTTTCTAATTCCACTGCAAACTTGAAGTACTGTCAGAGGAAAAAGAAAAAAAAAAAGATATTGGCAGTGATTAATTCTCTATTTTAAACAAAACTAAATGCAGTTACTATTGAGGTAGAGCACACACAGACTGGGGTTTTTGGTGATTCTGGACTCAAATAAAGGCAATAGAAAAATAACAATGAATGTGAAATGAGTGGTTCACATCTAAACAATTGGGTCTTGTGTCTGTCACATTGGATCAGTGCAATATCCACGGACCTCAGGTTTTAAAACACTGAAGCCAATTTCCTTTGCTTGGAATTCGTGCAGTATTAAATGCTTCTTAATACTAACTTCCTGGCCTAAGCCCAAGGTGGGAAGTGTGCAGGCTAAGATCATTTGAAGTGCCTTTAAGTGTTCCAATTCCATCGCTTTTAGTAAGATTGAGTTTTTGGGTTTTTTTAATAGTTGAATGAAGTCTTATTCTAGGGAAGAGGGGAAGGTGATTGTTTGTTATTTTGTTGTGGGTGTTTTATTTTTTACAACAGACGTGAAATTAGTCTTGTACTAAAGAAGAAAAACTCAAATATCTCGTGGTATTTCGTCAGTGTGTTGCAAACTTTCAAGGTCTGAGATGTTTCATTACAGCAGTTATGATCAGTGTGTTGATAGACGACGCCTGATTTAAACACTGAAAGAACGGCATGTTCTGGCTAGAAATGATTTCAATTTCAAATAACTGAATGCAGAAAAAAAGTGTGTTACATTAGCAAGGGTTCACAGAGTTATTAAATATTGCAATCATCTAATTTGTACATACGTTCTTGTAAGCCCTACTTCGTGTGCACGATTCCATATATATATTTGATATAACAGCTTAATCAAATTCAGGTTGCTGTGGGGACATTTTTTATGGACAAGTGAAAAATAATCAGTTTCTTTTTATTACCATTATGGAAGAAATGGAGGAATATTTTTTCTACTGTGCTAAATATACATACTGAAAAGGACAATTATTCAGTCATTTACAGAAGGGGATGCAATACTGACTGATTTAACAGCACTAGATTAATATTGTATACTCAGTCATGAAGGGATTTATAAAATATATTTTTAATATTGTTAAGTCTTTTTTTTGAATCATCCCTGGATATTAACCAAATTTTCTTATCATTTGAAGTAAATCATATGACAAAGATTACCTTGTGTTCTTGCCCAGAAATTGATCAATAATGGCTCTATAAGCCTATAGGTCAGCAATTTAGAAACAACTGACCACAGTTTTCCCTTTCTAAATAGACTATTCACACCAATCATGGTAATAGCTACTTTGAATGGCATTTTGTGTAACATTTAGTTCTAGATATTTTTGGTTGGAGAAGAAGTGTTTATAAGGCATCCAAAAAATGGCATTTTAAAAATATATCTGAACTACATAGGTCCTCAAGGTAGCAGTCATTAACTGAAAGCCCTTCTCTTGTAGTTTAACCCCAGCCAGCAACTAGGACCATGGCAACCCCTCCCTTACCTTTCCCCCATCCAAAAGAGATAGGGACGAGAATTGAAAGGAAAGGGAGAAATTAGTGGATTGAAGTAAGAACAGCTTAATAAGATGGGGAAAAAATATAATAATAATAATAATAACAACGACTATATATATATATAAGTGATACACAAGGCAATTGCTCACAAACACCAGCCCTGTGCAGCCAATCCCAGAAGAGTGGAAATCCGGATGGCACTCAAACATAACTGCACTGAACAGCCAGTCCTGGAAAACAGAGCACCCCAGTCCTGAACAGCTGATACTGAAAAGAGAGAAAAAAGGCAAAAGGCCAAGATGGCAAAAGCCCAAAACCAAAACTAGAGCTAGCGAGCCAGAAAAGCCAACTCCAGCTATATATGGAGCATGATGCTAGTTGTAGGGAATACCTCATTACACAGCCTGGATGTCAATCTGGGTGCTGTCCCTCTGTGTTCCCTCCCAGCTGCTATGTGCACCTGCAGCTGGAAAGCTGAAAAAGTCCTTGGTCACCATGGCAACAGGCAAAACATAGTGAGTTCTCACATTCTTTTCATACCAACTCCAAAACATAGTTTAGCTTCTGGAAAGGAAACATTAACTCTGTCCAGGCAAAGCATGGGAAATTCAGTGTGTTATCACATTATTCTCATACTAAATCCAAAACAAATGACCTGGCTAACTAGTAAAAAGAAAATATTTTAACTACTATGAAGGAAATTAACTCAATCCCAGCAGAACCAGCACACCTTCTTTGTTCATGTTGAGGGAAAAGGTGATATTGGCAGGGTGTTCTAGGGGCGAGTATTCATCCTTGGTGTCCGGAATCCAAATCCTGATGAGGCGTATGCCAAGCCTTCCTTTTAGAGCTTTTGACTTTCGTAAGTACGCAGACAGCATAGAGACAGCAGGAGTATCCCATCAAATCCTGTCTAATGGATTCTGAACCCAAGCCACCTGCAAAATACCATAACTGAAACATTACTGGAGAAGCGCGATGATCACCCATCAGCTTGTGGGCTACAAGCCTTTCTATATATAGTAAGCTCTCCTGAGTTTAAAAGGACCTGTAGGTGCAAGTAAATAAAGAAATCCTGTCACAGCTCTGCATAGGACTGCCTGTACTGGCCCTTTTGCATAGAAACAGGCATGTTGCAAGTAGATGCTTTATAGAGACCCAGCTTCCACTCCAAAGCATTTCTTGGCGGTAGGAAATTGAGAGAGAAAATGCTTATGGATCCATGGTGTCCTGCCCTGTCTCTAGTTTTCATGTGGCCTTTAGAGGCCAGGCTTTGTCTTTCAGATAATAATCTGTGGTTAAACACCCTAGAAATGCACCAAAAAAAAATTACTGAGGAAGAGAATTTAAATTTCAATTATATTTACATCATTAGCTCTATGTGTATTTATATTTTTTTACAGCCCATGAATATATAAGACCTAAGATAATGTCTACAAGGTAGTGAACCAGGTATGTAAAGATGTAAATGCTTTTCCAGAGAGTCCAGGACTGAAATGATATATTCTGAAATTCAGCCCAAGACATGGCTATCAAAGGGTATTTCATCCTTTTTATATATGTTAAAAACACATGCACTAGTGAAAAATGCGGTGTAATTTATTAAAAGCGTTGATGAAATAGACATACATAGCAATCATTCTCCCTTGTTCCCTTTTGCAACAAACTTACTAATTATTGCAGTGTTTCTTCTATTGATTTCATTACTGTCCTGAGTCTTCATCGTGCCACAGAGAGCAAGCAGAGTGTGCTTTCCTAAATGGAAAAATATTAAGTATTAGGAAAATTCTTGTGGACTTTAAATGTTAAAAATGTCTTAGAGAGTAATAAAGGTTAGAAAGTTTAGCAGGTCACCACATCTTTTTCTTATTACTCAGATTTTAAAGCATTCAAGTGTTAACCTTTTGAAAAGGGGAATAAAGAAAGAGGCTAGATGATTGGGAGATACTTAATTATCTGTTTTTTTAAAGAAGATACAGTCAGGTCCAACCTCATTCAGCTGCCAACACTTGCATAAAGCTGCTGGAGGGAGCTCTTATGAATACGCGATTGCACGGCCCTAATTTGAGATAAAATAATGCATCTAACTATACTGTTATCTATAATTGATGGGCACTTATGAGTGTAATTCATTGAAATCTCACCTCTGGCCCAACCTCTGCCACTCCAGGAAGCAAGATTCATAGCGCTTTTCTTTCTGGTTTTATCCAAATCATTGTGTGGGCTTTATAGGGGGTTTAAGCAGTAAATTGTACACAATAAACATACAGAAGAAGCCTAGCATGAAGTTGAGCCTTTTAATAACAGAGCCTGCATTTATTTGTTTTCTTTCTCCTTCTTTAAGAACATATACAGAAAAAATATCACTGTGTTTGGTCCCCTGCTACGACTAAGCTTTTCTTCGAATGTCATCCATTTTCTAGAACTGTAAAAAATTGAAGAGCTTTGACCTTTTGACCTGCTAATACATCTCAGTCACAGTTCACTGAGAAGCTGTGACAACATACACACTGATAACAAGGCAGACTGTTACATCCCTCTCTTTTTAATCTTGGCTATATGAGCATTACTGTGATACAACTCATCAGATTTGGAGTAATGTAATTAATTTATGAGATTTCACTTAATTAAACCAGACGTCTGTGAATATATCAAAAGGGATTTTTTTATGTTCCTAATCTGATTTTTTTATTCCGGTTTTGTAAATAACAAATTATTTAATCTGTATATTGTTAAACATTCTGTTGAACAACCACGCTTGATCAGCTGTTGACTAGGACAGCGGATTTGTTTTTATCTCTAGACTGAAGGAAGGGATTCTACCTCTACCACATGCTATTGGTTCAGGTCTTTGATGTTTTTAAGAATTCCCTAACAAGGAGTCATTCATTTTTATATCTATCCCACTGAAAATCCATTTTGTATTCCATTTTTTAATTGTATTAGGCTTGGAAGATTTGAGCTTTTTTTTTTTCCCAGTCAGTGTTAATATTGAACGTAATTATTACAACTCTGTGTGAATTTCTTTTGATTTAGCACGAATAACCTTGATAAAATGCTTAGTTTTGCAAAGGTGCCCTTTCAAGATGCCAATTAACACAATTACCTTAGTTGAAAACATATTTTGGAGGTATGCAATCAAAATAATAAACTAGTTAAATAAAGCTTGACTGTGCAATCACATTTGGTAAATAAAAATATTTTCTAATGAAAAACTTGATACAATTTGTTTAGTGCAGTTTTTAATTCAGGTTGTACATTGTTTCATGCCGTTGTAAAAGTAAGTGCTTCTCTCCGCTGCCTGGCAAAGTAGGGGATAAAGAGACAGCAGTTCCAGAAATGGCTTAAACAAAATGTCTGGAGAAGAAAAACAGCAAAGCACAATATCCAGATCTTCCTTTTCACCCACATGCCGCAAAATAATTATGTGGGGCAGCAGGATGGGGGGGATTAAGTCAGTACTCAGCAAACAGCAGATGCACAGGCTCAACTTCGTTCTTCACAATCCCTGGTCTGAGATGCAGAGCAAATAATGCTTCTTAGAGAGGGAGAAAGTACATAATTATTGTGATTAACCCCACAGCAGTTCATCTTAAGATGAAGCTAAAGCAGGCGAAGAGTCTTGCCGGTGGCTCCCAGACAGCCACAGGCAGAGGAACGTTCCTGCAGATTCGCACACTGTGCGGCACTGATGCACTGACTCTCTGCTTTCTATATGGGTGCCAGTCTCTCCCTTTATGCCGCTGGTGTGAATTTCCCAGCAAATATTTTAAGTACCAGAAAAGCTGTGTGAATATAGTGAATATTCTGTTGTAGGACATGCTTTCATAGTATTTTCCTATTTCTTTCTTGTTGTTGTTTTGCTTTGTTTTGTTTTTTCTAAGTATGGTACTTTGTGACTTGAGTTTTTTTAAAAATGTTCTTCCTGACCATCTCATCCCATTTACTTTAAATGGCAATTTAGAATATGCACTATTTTGGTGTCACAGACAGATCTGTAATCTGTGTTGCCCTGCTTTCCTAATAACATTATCAACAGAGTTTATTACTGGTTTGGCTACAGAAAGCTAATTCCTTGTAAACATAGACCAGGAATCCTAATGAAGCTGCTGAGCGGCAGTGCAAGCTTTGATATTGGAAGTGAGGGGGAGAGAGTTGATCATATTGAGTCAGAAGGAATGCACATCTTGTAATATGTGATAGAGAACGTGAGTTGACTAGATTATAAGACGACAAAAAACTTTTGTTTTTATGGAAACTCTGTCTGAGTAAGAAATGTAGGATTTCCTCTCTCACTAACCTGTACTGATTAGGGGATCTGCTTTGTTTGATTATCCCAGGTATACACATTCTCATTAAGTATCTGTCCAAAGGTTTATTATGGATAGAAGAGTCAAATCTATTAGTTTTCAATTTCTTTCTACTGTAATAATGAAAACATATTTTTAATAAAATAGGCAGAAAGAATAACCTGAGGGAGTAGTTCAAACCCTCCTGACTTAGAATTGGCAATCCGCAGAACGACATAGCTTTTAACACTCAAAACTGAAGGCAACGGACAACCTTTCTTGATAAGGGAAAGGTAGCATGTTCTTATTAAATCCTATTAAACAAAACTGTAACTGAATTCTATTCCATTTAATTTCTTAAAGTATTTTGTCAGCTTCAGGATTTTAGAATCCAGACGAGCCTAATGGTAGATCAAGTGTATTGCCTGTGCTTTCTGAATTTGTAGAAATCAGCCTTTAACTAACACTGCCGTATATTTGATGTCATATTATTAACTTCCCTCAAATAGATGTCCTTTTACATCTGACCACATGTTCATAAACTCAGCCGACCATCATTGTCAGGTTCTATCATACTGTTTAAATATCCAAGTAGCCTTTCCAATCCTCTGGTACTGCTTACAGCATGTATCTACCACAACTGAAGAACTAAATGCTTGTATTTTGGCCCCACTTTTGGCTGTATTTGAATGAACCCTTACTTACATGTAAGTTTATTAAATTCCAGATTTATTCATTGGAGACATACAGAACTCTTAGTGACGAGTGGTTGGGTATGTGGGGTTTTAAAAACAAGCAAACAAACAAAAAACCACACTACCACCAACAAAACAAACAAAAAAACCTTTTCCTTCCAGTTGTTATATGGAAATTTTGATGTATGTTTCTGGCACTTCCACTGTTACAGTCCATCAACAGTATTGATTTTGATGGAGTAATGCTCACTTGCAGCCAGTGAAGATCTTATTTTCCAATAATGAAGTTACAACTACTTTGACCATCAGAGGGAAGATAGCCTCTTTTCTAGTGATATAGGGATAAATACCTGTATTGTCCACTGAAATTTGTCAGCCATAGCCCTTATAAGCAGGCAAATGTCAAGATGCTGCAAAATGTAACATTTGTAAATAATACATCTGATATGCATTTCTAGTGATTCCTCAGTTCCTTAGGCAGACTATATATAGTGTTCCATTTCTGAAAAGTAACTTATAGCTCCATTTTATTACTGATTGTACGTCCATGGATGAACATAATACTTACAAACTGTTCCATGAGCAGCCGAACTAATGAAGACTGATTTGCTACAGATGTATGTCCTGTGACCCTTAGTGTCCTTGCTGTGACAGTCCCATTTTCACATATGGTCTAATTCCACATGCTGATCTGTGCTGTGTGTTTCTGATTAACCAATCTGTATTTGCTGCTTTCTGGGCTTTGCTACAAATGGAAAAAATGCCAGACACTTTATTTAAACTGCAATTATCTTGTTTGTGTACAGGCCATGTATCCATGAAAAAAAGTAGTTAATTCTTTAAGGGCTCATCAACTATTCGGTGTTTTGTAATTTTGACTGTTCTTCCTCCTCCCCACTCCCCAATATAAATCATTTGTAGCCTTATACAGTCAGATTCAGATAAAATTTGGAATTTGATTGATCCACAGTATGGCATCCAATTTAGACATATTGTATGTGATAAAACTGTAAGGCCTTAGAGTAATTGACTCTTGAACATAATGGGTTATAATGCTGTCATTAAATGACTGATTGGTTGTTCTATGCTATTGCAAAGAAATCCTGTGGAAAGGAACGTCTGGAAAGTGCAGATGTTCATCTATCGCAACTGGGGGTAGATTTGTTTCTTTTGATGTGTAATTGCAACTGATAATTGTATAGAAAAAAAAATCAGAATGTTAATGTTTCAGATCTCTTTCTTTTAATGTGCATGACATCTCTATCCTAATGTTTTCTTCTCTCTGACTCCTGACACTATCCCTCTCTCTAAGCTACGTTGTATGTGCATGCCCACACAGGAGTGCCATTTTCAATGTCTTCATTGTATTGTCCATGCTCCCCCTAATCCCACCAAGTTCTGCTTGCTCTCCTTTCCTCTCAGCCCAGCCCAGGACTCAGGACGTATCTTACTCTTCATGTTCCTTCAGGGAAACTGGTGCCTAAAAATGCCCCCAGGAAAACCTTAGTATGGAGAGGGCACAATGCAGGTTATTTCCCAAGCCCCTACAGGAAATTATTGGTGTTATACGACTTAGATCCATTTGATGAATCTGTATTAATTTCTTCATTTTTTTAATGAATCGTTTGAAGGAATACACTTCATCAATGAACCATTCACCTAAATTGGGTCATAACTGGTTAATAACAAAATGGGCAGGGAACATCTCCTACTTTAAATTTTGTTCCTGGTCTTGATAAGCCCTGATTTGTGTCTATACCTATAGACCTACATGTCTATATCAATGCACATCTGCTTGTGAACTGTGTGTTCCTTGTAATGTGTACCTTGCTTGCACCAAACATATCTAGGGTACCTTGCATGTGAGCACATCTTAGGACATCTCTGTAGTGTGCATTTAACTTTACATACTTTCCTGAACATGGGGGCTCTTATAATTTCTATAAAACTTAATCAGTACATTCATGGGTACATTAAATAGGAAATAACATTGCCCGGAAAAGAAGGAAGAACTAATCTTAACATCCTATGATATAAAATAGGATTCCTGTCAATTTGATTGTTTTTATTCCTAATTTCATTTACTAACCATTTTATAAGACACTGTCTTATGACATGCCTCTTTTCCTCCTAAGTATATTTAATGCCCTAACTGAAAGATTTCAGTGATTTGTTATTTCTTGTTTCCTTTGACATCTGTCACGATAAATAATTTGGACCCTTTTATCCTGCGATCAAAAGAGGGTTCCCCAGCTTTAGTTGGCCAAAGTAAGGTAAAAAACAAAAGCAGCCAAGGTAATTTGTAATCTGTCTATGACTCTAGGGCACTATAAACTGCCTTACATTTACTTAAGTTGTGAACTCGAGTTCAGATCACTCCGGTTTTAATTGCTAAGTCCTTTTAATGCCACCATTGCAGCTCTTCTCTCTATAACTGTCTACAAAAATATTCTGTGACAGTTTTGCTGGCTCTGATACTACTATTTATCTTATAGATCCATATTCCCCTTTGTTTTGTTTGAGAAGTATTAGATACTAAGGTGAGGACGAGTATCAGAGATCATGTAAAGTGAGCAGTCATAAACCAGCTTTACTGAACCTTTGTTATGACTGAAACAACCTTCCTCATTCTTTGATCTTTTCATGGAAAAACATGTTATTCAGGAATTAAAAGTCAGTAAAATAAAATCACTTAATAAGTTAGATTTAATATGAGCCCTGTATTATTTGTTCAGATTCGACATTTTTTTTAGTATGTTCCTGTGAAGGAGCACCTGTAAATTCACTCTTTCCAGACAACAAGTGGTTGAACACTTGGTGTTTTGTGGGCAGCTACCTGAGTAAACTGTATCATTGTTTCGCTTTGGTTGGACCTGTTCTTGTGGAGTTACCACCTCATCATTAACTACTTGAGTAAAACCTAACTGAATAAATTGTGTAGCTGCTCTGAAAAAATTCCATTTCAGTGGTATTATTTAATGCTGTTTCTGCAATCTATAGAAATATATAGACATGCATATGAATTACAGATATATGTAAGAGTATGACTGCATGCACTAGTGCAATGGGAAAACTTAATTCTGTTCCATACTTTGAAAATTCAAATATACACTGCACCCAGGGAAATTCTGGTAGAGAATGGTAGCGATCATCAAAAAGTTTTGTTTCAGTTGTATTTGATATAATTTAATTTGTAATATTTGTTTTCTCATTATATGTACACTCCCGTATATAATGTTGTATTTTAGTGCAGTCGAGTAACTGAGTGTGTATAGTATTTGTTTATCAAAATAAGAATGCTATGTAGTTTTGCAATATCCTCTGTTCTCTTGCTTTCCTGCAACAGTGTATATTTTGTGTTGCCTTTCTAATTTTCAAGAGAGTATCACCAAAACTGGGTAGGCTCCGTTCTGAGAAAGCTTATACAAGGGAACCCAAACTCTGAATAACACTAATTTAGCTAGAATTGAACACATCAGATATTGTACATCAGGGTTGTACGATAGTAAAACTATGATTGTTTTCTGTGTGAAGTTTCATAATTGTGATTAGACCTAATCATTCTGTTTTGAGCAGCCATAATAATTTCAGATTCTTGTTATAGAGCCATTTTACAGTGTATCCAAAAAACTTAGAGAAAAAGGCTTTTGCAAAATTGTGAGAAGCTTTTGCATTTGTACAGAATGAATTAGGCCCATTTTCTTTGCTGTTGACAAAGTACATTCCTTTTAATCTAGTCATTATAGGGAAAGTCAGCAAAAGCAGGGAGGAAATGCAGAGAGATTATAGGAAATGACTGTTTAAAATACATCTGCAAATGAGTAATGCTGGGCTTGTGTTGCAATACCCCATCATTTTTTTCTAGTATTGTATGCTACAGATATGTTGCACTGTGCATTTCTGTGTCATTTTTTTAATCTTAAAGGTGCTCCTCTGTTACCAGACATCACAGCATTATATAACCAGAATTCAAGGCATGTGTTCTGGACTTGATTTAGTAGGAAAAATATTGACTTTATAGGTTCATGTATATTGTTTCATGTATGATTGCTTAGAGCTCAAGTTCATTGTCTACACTGGGGAAAATACATCTTGGAATGTACTAGAAATTCAAACAAATGAAGGATTTAGCTCAGAATTAATAATGATGTAATATATAGAATTGGTTCCTTAGGTTTTGTTATGTTAGATAGCAATAGTGTTGCCCACTTTCACAGAAAGGTGATCTTTCCATCTTTATTTCTACAGGTACTAGCTTATTAATGCAACAGAGGGACTGACTATTCCTACCAATTATCTTATGAACTTGTCATTGAAAACACTCTGACCTATTTTTAAGAAGTGACGTGTTTGGATTTTTTTTCCAAACTAATGAATTAATTAGTACTATTTACAAATTATTTGCCTCCAAAAACCCATTTAAAAATCAATTTTTTAAAGCTTTAAGTCATTCATTCCTGTGTTTTATTGAAAACTCAAAAATAGATACGTATTATTCATTACCAAGTTTTGTAAACAAATTCTTCCCTAGCCCAACTTTTAGTGGCAAGTTTAAATGCAGAACATATTTTTAAGAGCTAAGAGTGAGAATTTATTGGTAAGGAAAGGGCAGACTGTAGTGTATCTTTCACTGTAGTGTATCTGGATAAATCGTACTGTTGTAAGAGTGATAGATCTAGCTGAAGAAACTGTAGGAAACAGAGTATAGAGTTCCAGAACAAAATGCCAAATAGCTGTGAAGACTGACTATTTTTAAATAAAAGCAATGTTCACTCTGGAGTCCAAAGCTCTCTCTTTTAAAGCTAGAAATAAACATCTGTTAGTTTTTCCATTGTAAACCTTCATTTTTACGGTTTATAATAGGGTCATAAAAAGTCATTCCTTGGTGAAACTTGACATCATAAAAGGCTAGGAAAGTCCTTTGGGTAAGTAATAAATAGATTAAAGGATGATGGAAAGGTATGTTTGCAGTACAAGCATGCCGAAACACACAGAAAATCTCACCCCGTTGTCCATTTGACTTGTACCCTTTAATCATAGTTCAAAGCTAAGCAGAATTTCTTCTTTGAAAAGTGTACTTATGGATTCAGGAGGTACTTTACCAATTCCATCCCAAAGTTAAGGGAGAAAACTCAGGGGGAATGAACTTCTATGAGGATCTGGCTCCCTCAGCAGAGGATGCCTGGAGGTCATAAGACCTCTCCCAGAACTTCATCAGTTCTTGACCAAATTCTTGGCTCAATGTATCTTCAAACCTTGCATGTCACTTTCTTGCTTCCCTCCTAGTTCTAATTCATTAAGTTGTAGTCATACAAATTTCATGAAAATCTAGAGTCTTGATGTCTGCCTTACTAGTAAAATGTAGATTTGCAAAAGTAAACAAAACAAAAATACATGTTCGCAACACAAAAGCCTTGTAACCCAGTTGAGAAAATTAATGATGGTGAGTTTTTTTATGTACAAAATGACAGCATAGGCCAAGCTCCCTGGAATGTCAAGATCAAAAATTTGTCTTTTTTTAGGTCTTTTAGTTCGGGATGCAAAAGTGGAAAATACATGCTATTTTCAAGCATTTATGTATCCTTTTAAGAAATCACTGGCTATTCTTACATGGAATGTTTTACTCAGGTGTGATATTGCATTGACTGAAAATCAGTGAAAGAGAGGTGCAAAAGCACATCAACGGTGCTGCTTTTAACTCTTCAGACATGATTCTAGCAAGCAACTACTAAATAACTCAATTAAGTTTAGCCATAAATAAGCCAAGCAAGCTGTGAGAAAAGTCCTTGAGACATTGGTCTGGTCAAATTTTTTAGATTCAGTTACCAGACTACTTAGATCTTAAATGGAGACAAATCCCGTAGAACTAAATAATTACAAAGTGTAATTCGAAGTATCACTAATGTGATCAAATAGAGTAATATATGGAATAACTGAAGATAAGGTGCTTATCTGGCTCCTGCTTTGTATGATAAGTGGTTGACCTGAGTACTCTCAGTCTCAAAGCCCAGTGCCTGGAAACATGCATGTGGAGAAGGCAAGTAATTCTGTTATAAATTCAGCTTCATTGGCATGTCCCTCTTTGTTTTTTAAGATCTAATTACTCATTATCTTCATTCACTATTTTTAAGTATAAAATTTTAAACTTTATTACTCTGAGTTTGTGTATGTTTTTTACTTACTGTGTCTTAGTAACCTCCATGTATATTGCTAGTAGTCCATGACCATGTAAAGGATTTTATATGATTAAGACATTAAAATCAGTTGCATGAAACAGACTCTAGTAATTTCAGGCTTCTTTTTATGATCCTTTTCTTTATGATGGCTGATCTACTTGTGAATTACTACGTAGTAAGGACTGATCTGATATTCACAGTATATTTTCAAAAAATGAGGCTTTTACAGCACGTAATACTAGAACTTCCTCTGATGCTGAGTTGTGCATCAGCATTAGGAAGGCAGATACAAAAAGAAAACTCCTGGTTGATGCAAAGGACATTATTGTTTAAGCTCATAGGTAGTTTCACAAGCAATTCCATGATGGAAGGACTCGTTGAGGCCAACTTTTTGGTGATGAAAAACAAGACTATCAGCTATAGCTTCAGAGAGACTGAATTGGCATTATGCACATTTGAAATGCTAGTCCAAGAGATATGAAATATACATTTGGATGACTGATGACACTCTATGATTTAAAATTCATAGCTAAGCACTATTAAAATGAGGTTCGTACCAGAATCAGAATGTGGCTTTTCCTTCCTATAACTACATCTCTGATTATGAATCTAGCAGAAGACAGATGCCGCAAATGAGAAATAAAAGCAATCAGATTGGAGGAACATTTGCTAAAGAAGTTGTTTGTTAAGTAGAGTTAGATGATGTTTTTCCCATAGTAATGCCTGTTCCCAGTTCATCATAATGTAATATAACTATTTAATAACAGAGATAATTAAAATTGCCAGGAGAAAAACTGTTAGATAAATGTGAAAGATAATAAGACGAGGTATGGAAATAGCCCAGTGGTTAGTACAGTACCATTAGCATTTGTTTCATGTTGTTATTCACAACCTCAAATACTAATTGAATTAATTTTTCCTAAAGGTATCAAGTTTCCCACTTCGAAAAATGGTGGGAGAAGAAGAAAGGAGTAATAATTTTAGGTCTGTCTAGCTGGTGTCTGCCAAAGAGGAGAAATGAAGCTAAAGATAGAAGTAGAAGAAGTAGATTCAGGCTATCGACTCTAGTAAAGTTGTTTCAGTGCTTAAGAAGCATATAGTGCCCAGTAATTCATGGAAGGTGGTCTGAATCCTTCTAAAATTAGCATATCTAAGATCTGCTTATATAGATTTTGGGTAAATATAAGAGATCTCAGTAATATCCATGGCACTTACAAATATATCCAGCAAAAGTAGCAAATTAGTCCCCTGTATTCGTTTGGCTCTGGACCATTTACCTTGCTAGAACATACTTTGTTTTGGAATGGCCATCCTTGTTAGCATGGTCAGTTAAGGAAGGAAACTGGGAAAGAGCTCCAGAATATTTGCATTAGCAAAGCCATAATCTATATTGAATCTAAGGATTCAGTAATGCAACTATAAGTAAATGTTATTTACAAAGAATAATTAAGCATTTGCTATCTATCCCTTTTAGTGCCACCCTTTCTAGGGAATTTACTATTAGTTAGACAACAGCAGTTCGTTTTATATCTTTCATACGTGGCAGACTCAGAAATAAAAGATTTATTAAGCAAGCTTCAACATGTCCATTTGATGTTTTACTATTACAGCGTGAATGTCTTCAGAAAAGATATAGATTAGCTTATCCTCACTTAGAGAAGAAACTGGTTAGTGCAATGCCAGATCAGGGTTATTGTATAAGTCATATGAATCTTATAAAAAGCCAAAGGCAGGCAATAGTATTTGCATTTAATGAAACGATGATTTTTGTAATGTAGCTAACTAAAGGAAAGAAAGATCCTATGCCAATAAAAATCGCATCAGGTGATAGCTTTGACAGAGCATCTCAGTATCCTTGTCACCCAGAGCTGTCGTAAACAAACTACTGATGAGACAATGATAATAATTAACGTAGCGTTAATGGAACATAGATGCTCACAGCTATGTTTTCAGCTACAGTGAGCTGAATGAATGCCAGGCAGTGCATGTGGCAAAGCATCATAACATGCTTCTTTTGTTATTTGCTGTGGTAGCTGTTGGATCTCTTCTTATTTTCAACCAGATCTGTGGTGTAATCTGATGGTGTTCATTTTTGCCCTCAAAGAAACTGTACATCAAATCATAATATTTAGAAATATCTAATGGAGCAGAATCTCATATATTGTTCTTTCAAAAGCTGGCTGGTTTTTGAAGCTGGTTTGCCAAGTCAAAATTCTCTCCATTCTGTGATTATAATATAATAATAGATCATTGTTAGTGAAAATTAACCCTATCTACAAAATAATCTTTTTACTGATAAAACCATTGTAAAAAAGAAACAAAAATAGTCTTGTGATGTTGGATATAGCAAAAAGCCTCAGATAATTTTTCCTTTTCTTTTCTTTTCCCTTTCCCTTTCCCTTTTCCTTTCTTTTCTCTCCTCTCTCCTTTTTTCCTTTCCTTCCTCTGGGATGAGTGGAGCTTCATACCTGGGTCTTAATGTCCACAGATCATTTTTGGCTAAAATGATGGGATATTTGGCTGACAGCCCAGATGTATTCCCTTTCTGGGACTTTTTACATCAGTGGTAAGGTTGTTTTTCATGGGTAATTTAGGCAAATAATGAAACACATTCCACTGTATTCCTAGACATGAGGCAAAGAAAACTAATATTGCCTTTTGTCTTGACTTGCTATGTCACCACCTAATCTCTGATAGTAAAAAGAACTACCACCTCTTTGCCTTTTCTTTGTCGAGGTATTACCTGACTGGCATTTTCTCCTTGTAAATGTGGTTTGGATCTGTCCAGGTTCCACATCTTAACTCCTTTTCTACTCCTCTCATGCCTCCTTCACCTTGGCTTCCTACATCTCTTTTCTAAACAACATGTTAAGTCAGACATATAGACTCCAACCATTTAAAAATAAACTGATGTATAAATGTGAAATGAATGCAAATTGGATGAGAGAGTTACCCTCTCAGGTAACACACAATAATATTGTTCTCAGACCTTAGTGTTCCTACCTTTCTTTGTATGAACCTTGGCCTGCTCCTTGCAAAAGCTCCCTGTGCAAATAGGAAGTCCCACCGAAGAACTTTGCAAGACTGTCCTTGAGTTACAAGTGACTCATGGAACACAGGCTTTTTGATTCTAGTGTTGGCAAATAGTGTTGACTTTTTGATTAAAAATTGTGTGTTTGAATGTTTCTGCTCTCAATTCTAAATTCTTCATTATCAGTTGCAAATCTGTTTATTTGTCTTTACTGTGGTAGAGAACTTTTTAAAGTTATGGTTTGAACACTCCCTTAGGCAAAGTAGCAAAGGACAAATATAAAGTACCCAATTATTTTTTTTTTCCAAATGACATGCTTTTTGAGGCCTGATGCATGATTTTTTAATATTAGAGTTGGCATTACCGCTGTTCCACATTGGAAAATACCATTTTATAAGAAATAATAACATTGGCATTCTCTCAGAAATCATCTGTCCTTCTAGAGAACGGAAGCCTCTTATCTGATCAATAACGTGGAAAAAAAAATCCATTAAATGTAAGGGGTTTCTGATTCATAGACCATCTCTTTGTTTTGTGTTTCTGACACAATTGTGTCCTGTTCCATGACTGAGGTTTCTTATTGCTATAGGAATACGAATGACATCAAAAAGGTTCCCATATTTTTTTTTTCTCTGTTGTGACCATCTAGTCACTTGCACTTCCATTTTGGAAAATAAGGTCTCAAAAATATGCTCATAAATAACTTTAAATAAGCCTACTTGAAGGCTTAGAGTATCTGGAGTACCTGATTTCTGTAAGACACCTTTCTTCAAAGTCAGGGCATTTGCTGGGAAGGTGTATAGTTATGTAGTCAGGAAAATGTTTCCAGCATGTGGGATGCAGAGCACAGTTGAGCAAAGCTCTGAATAGGACTTCAAACTTCCGGCATAATTTGAGGATATAGCAACAGACCAATAGATGTAGCAGACAGCCCTACTGTGTGCACAGCTTTACCATCCAGTCCCAAGGAACTAATGTGCACTGACAGTGGCAGCTTTGCCGTCTTAGACTATATGTGTAATACATGTTCTACTTTGTAGAGCACAGATCCTGACGTGGGCTGGATCATACTGTGTCTTGTACATATGCAGCTACTGCTCTCCACTTCTGTAAGCTGAGTATACTTAGTCAAATCTCAACTCTTTCGAGAAGGCATCTCAGAACCCATACTCAGCCCTTCTGAGAAAGCATCTAGGTGATTTATATGTGAGTCCAGCAATATGAAGCAACCACAGCTTTCCCTTGAGCTCTCCCACAGATGTACAACAGTTTGGAAGCAAGGCAGGTCTGGGCTTGAGTATGGGCTTGAGCTCATAGGCAAGAGATGCTATTGATGTAACCACGGACTATTGTGCACCTAGAAGTTACTTAAATCTTAGGAAACATATGGCAGTTTGATTGATGTAAGCTACATCAATTCATTTTAAACATGCTATGTTCTGTAATTTTGCATAATTAATTTTAATTTATTATTTTGCACTTAAGATGACATCAAAGAATGGTAGGTAACAGAGCTCTAGTTCACAAAGATTTAAATATAGATGTTATGTCATCTTTCTGTTTTTAGGTTAGCTTAAAGTATCCTCTGTGCAGAGGTTTAACACCAGCAAGGGTGATGTATGAATTTGAAGCTTGATGTTATTTCTGGTAGAAAGCCAGAAGATGTTACATATTTGCCAGAAAATAACTTATTTATTTAGATAAATAATGCAAAATCATTATGTACTTTTAGATTTCTTGCTTATAATAGAATAATATTCAGGGGTGCCCTTGGTCCCTCTTGTGCACAGGCTATAACAAGTGATTTTTGTTTATAGTTTTCTTATAAAAAACGAAAGAGGTTTTTTTTGTTCGGACTTTTTTTTTTTCCAACAATATTAAGACCTTGAGAAAGACTGAGAAAGTAATTTCCCTAAGGATAGACTTTATTTTAGGGTTACAACTTTATAAAGTTGAAAACAACCTATAGACATATTTTTTGGGAAGTTCTCAGAAATTATCTGATACTGGTATAATTGCTCCAGAGTGAAAAGAGATTGAATCTATGGAAAAATACAACTTTCTGTTAGACTTAAAAATGAGAGCTGATGAATAACATTCAGTAGGTCGTTTGTCATCTCTATATCAACTTGCAGTGCTTGGACTTGTTAATATTTTACTCCAACTAGCCACCGTTTTTGCACAGGTACAATCAGGTTCTCCAGGAGAGCAGGCTGGTGGAGAATATGCCTTGTAGCCCCTTCCTACCTTAATTGTGGAGGCTTTTATAGATTGCTCGCACTTGCACTACAGCACTATCAAATTGCATCTTGCGAACAAAGATATCTGCTGTGTATGAATGCACAAGCAAGCATTAATGCTGATAGAAACCAGTAGATCTATATCTCTCTTTGCTGACACGTGAGCTTGAAACACTATGACAGAGTCCTCCCTCATCCTTGACAGCTCACTGGGCTTGACAAGGACTCTAATAGAAGACGAGCAGTTCTGCATCGTAAGGCTTTTGATGGAAAATATGAAAGTACTACTCTGTCTGACCGCTCTCTGAACATGCTGGAAAAATGACAGATTGTCAAAATTAAGTGCCATGTTGTTCAAAGGAAAAACAAAGCAAACATGATGAAAGCTTTTAGTGATAGGTACAGGTTTGGTTTAGACTGTTTTGCCCAGTGCCTTGCATTAATGATATTTTATTCAAACAACTGCTTGTGCATAAAGAATGAAGATTATTTTGGTAGGCCAAAATTTGATAAGTTCTTTCAAAACCAGCTATTCTTTTCTCTGAGCCATGCAGGATAAATAACTGTTTTTCCGTGTTAAAGAAATGACTATAAAATCCAGATTGAATTAAGATACATATATTGAAAGCCCAAGCTATGGATGTTGGATTTTGGAGTGCTTTGATTACATCAGTGACAGAAACATTCTTTAAGTTTTGTGGTTATGAAAAAAAGTTGGAAAATATGACCTGGTATATCTAACACTATTTCTGCCTTAATCTAGCAGTAGATTGAAACAGTAATTCTAAAAAGTGAGAATTACCCCATTTTCACTTTGCAAACTAAAAACAATGCAGAAGGAAAACTGCATACATTGTGATAGATGCATTTGATTTTTCCAGTTTCTTCATTTTTCTACTCTTTAATCTGAAATTGATTTTCTTCTGTAAATCATTTTTGGCTTTCCGATATTTCTTTCAAGGCTTACCATATATAGTTTTATGTCTGGTTTATGAGGCATTTACTTAATGTTAAATACTTTAAATTAAAATGCCTGATACATCGTTTCGGATCTTTAACTAAAGGGTTTAATAATATTCCTTTGTTAGAAGGGAATTGGGCTTTTGAATATTTTAAAGTCCCACAAGATGTTTTTAGTAAAATCCAAGGTTTGCCTTAGTTGTAAGAGAAGCTGCCAGATTTTATTGACATACTAATAATCCCAAATGGGAAAATTTGTAATAAATACATCTTTTTAAATGAGTGTGGTGTGCCCTTGAGATGTCAGGTTATGTAACTTAGATATTTAGGGACAGTAGTACAAAAGGAAACATCAGCAGCAAGACAGAAGTCTGGCTCTGATATTGAAGAATAGAGGTTTCTGTGTTCTACAATGGAAAAGAAACAATAGGCCACTTTATTCGTCTTGTATACTGTTCTTAATCCAGATGTTTACCTTTACTGCTCTAAAGGTTGTTTGTCTTCTAGTGCTCTTTGTGTTGGTGCTTGATTATATCATACCTGCATCTTTTGTTCCAGCTAACCCAAGTTAGATGATAGTGAGAACTGCAAATATTTTGCCATCATAATCATCATCATAAATCATAAGCCATAAGATCTGCCTTATGTTTAGAGGAATCAGCTTTTTATTGACTGTCGTCCATAATTAATAGCACTTTACTTTGTAAATCAAATTAGCCCACTTTTTCTATAAGTATTTAGTGTGAGATCATTTTTTAAAACACTAAATGACCTTGACAAAAATATGGGATCAATAACATGTTGATTAGCAGTTTGTTTTCTGTAATATTGGATGTTTCCCTTGTCGTTAGTTTTTCCTGTTGCAAGACTTGTAGAGGTTGAAGGTCATTGATACCTCCTGGTAATGCTGTTTTCCATAAGTAGTTGATTCTACTCATGTCTAACACTGATGGATTCACTTAGGCATCTGTGTAGATTTTGCTAATGTGTCTTTTAATCTACACTTACTAAATTACAAGGTTCTGGGGGCAATTATCAGCTATTTTGGCAAAAATAAATACAGTTTGGGTTTTAACGGAAGATAACTTAGGCTCTGACTGTTCCCTGAGATTCACTTCAGTGCTGCCATGGCTAAAAATTGTGCCAGTTGCTAAAAAAGCATGCGATGTGGTGGTAAAAGCAACAGACTTTGGGGTGTAGATTCAGCCTTCTTAAGAACAGACTTTCAAGGTGTTAATTAATCCTTCTATGTCTTAATTCCTCATTTATAAATAAGAGCAATACAATTGCCATATGTAAGGGAAGTCTAGGTACATTCAGATTGTAAGAGCCTCAGTTAAAATGGTGATGAAGGGCAATAGGATACCGTAGGATACTCAAATATTGAAGGTAGATTTAAGTATCTGTTGTAGTTAATGAGAGACTAGCAATTCTATTAGGAATGAAATGGCAATACTGACATTTGTTCCTGTCTCAAGCAGGCATTAAGTATCAATACGTTTCATCCAATGAAGAGACTTAAAAAGCAAATCTGGAATATTCCTGAATATTCCAGTCTGATTCTTAGGCTTTTAGTTTCAATGTTAAATTCAATACAATTTCCTCAGGCTGTGTTCTCCCACATCGTTTTCAAAAGTTTTCAGTGTATGCCTGGAGGGGGAGCTCCAGGACATCAGAGGTGTTTGCAGGGCCAGTGACCCTACCCAAACAGAGCACAGTGCCTTTCCCTCCTCCTACCTAAACATCATCAGCACTTGCTCAAGGATGAACACAAGAAGCCCAGTTCAGGTCCTCCTCTCTGGCTGATTGGGATTGATGGTTTTTAGTGGAATATACACAGAACCTTACCCTCTTGATCCACAGTCTTGCTCATATTCACAGAGCTGTGGGATATTGTCCTGGACTTGTCCAGGTCTCTCCCACATCTGTGCCCAAATCCTAGGGCCAGCTATGAGGCAACTTGCTTAGGGCTTTATGCAACCTGGCCTTGAAAATCTGAGAGGATGGAGACTGCCTCTAGGTAAACTATTCTGGTGCCTTCTAGTGTTTTTGGTGAAAAAAATTTCATAGGTCCTGTCAGATCCTCTCTTACTTCAATTTATGCTCTCTGTTTCTTCCTGCCACCATACACCATTATGGAGACCCTGGCTCAGTCCTGTAGGCACTAGAAGGCTGTTATTTCTTCTCCCCAAAACTACCTCCTCTCCAGGCTGAGCCAAGCCCAGCTCCCTCAGTCTCTCCTCATTGGACAAATGCACCCACCCCAACCACCTTGGTCACCTCTACTGGACATGCTGAACTTGTCTTCTTTGATGGTAGGATTGCCTGTGCTCTGTTCTTTACTGGTGAGGTTACTTGGTTCCTCTGCCTGTCATTATTCCTTGCCAGGTTTTTGTGTTTACTTTGGATTGGCCTTCAGTCAGATAACTTAAAAAAGAACTCCCTGTGCCAGAAGCCCATGGTCGATCGAACTCGACACGTAGTGTCCCAGAGGGAATACGTGGCCAGGACACTGCATTACATTCAGGAAAGGCCTTAATGCCAAGGAAAGTCATGCTAAGAGTCATATTCCGAGCTATGAAAACTTCTTTAGTCACTTGAAAGCAAAAGGCTGCCACATGACATGCGCAAGCACCTTTTCCTTAATTACATGACATGAGCTTGAGAACTTCTTTCAGAAGAGGAATGTTAGAAAATCAAGAAGTCCCTCAAGTTCAACAGCTGCCTGCCTGCTCCCAGGTGCTGAATATCTCAAGGGAGTTGTAATTTAGGTGCTTTTGTCCCATTTTTTCCCCCATGGTTAAATCACCTATTCTGGCTACATCTCCCACCGTGCCTTAAGGCTGTCAGGATGCATTGTGTGAGTCCAGCTGGATGGGTGACCGTCCTGCCAAAACCTAGGGCGCCTGTCCTCGGAGCACACTGCTTGTCACATACTAATAGAATAAATGCCACTCTCTCACATTCTCTAAGCACAGCAAAGAAAAACACAAGTGTCTTGAAGCTGGGCTCCCTGTAAGGTCTTTGCACTAGGGAAGGTCTATTTACCTCAACCTTACAACCATTTCCATCAGAAGGATTTGCTGCCACTGCTTCTGATAATTGTTAGCACTTGTGATGCTTCTGTTTTGTTGATGCCATGGTGCTTTATGTACATTGGTGAGACTGCTCATTTTCTCTCTTATTTGCAACATGAAACTACTGCTCATATATTGATAAACTGAGAATGGTGATCAGCTTTGAAAATTCGATCATTGACTTAAAATCTTAACTACAGGTAACTTTGGGTATCTTGTTACACCTCATCAGCAAAACTCTGAAAAGAACTTGTTTTCCTGAGTCCTTACGTTTGGGTAAAACATTCTGCTTTAGACTCAAAAGACAACAGGAACAAATGAGTGAAGAAATAGGAGAATGTTCATATAGAGCTCATTTTCTTAACGTAATCGTATTTAAAAATAACCAAATTGATAGTCTTTTATTTGCCCTCCGGCTAAAACCAAAGAAAAAAGTTTACAAACATATGCATTGTACAAAGTAAAGAACTCTGCTAAAATCAGACTTTCAAGAGTGCATTAGGTTAATGCCTTGAAAGATCAAGACCAAGATCCAGACCTCACTGAACTTGGTGTAGATTTTACTTTTGAATTATCAGGGTTAGTTCATTCTAGAGACAAGATATTAAGGTATAAGTTCCCTTATCAGCTACTAGGATATGAGAGTATTATAAGTTCCTAAAATAATTATCAAATTATGCAGTTTCTGAAGAGCATTTCGTTCCTGCACAAAACTGTTGTTGAATAGGAGTGAGAAAAGTATACAAAACTGAACACAGAAGTTGTAATTTCAAAGAAGTATCAGAAGGTTTTAGTTTCTTTAACGTCATTTCGGTTTCAGCATTTTTTAATGTAACACGAGATTAAAAATGTATTGATTGGAAGGAACCTATAATATGCTACATGAAAGCCAGAACTCATTTGATGTATATTCTCTTTCTAGTACTTTCTTATAAGTGTGTTATAAAAACTAAAAGTGTACAGCCTACACAGGCTAATCCATAGTTATAATTACTATTATATTTTTTTATGTCCAAAATATTTATGTAGAATTAAGTAGCTGTTTCTTAAAGTGTAACATAATGTCTTTGTCAGAGAGCTGTAAGAAAACATTGCTAGCAAAGGTTTCATCTTATAAAAATTGGAATAGTGGTAAATAATAATTAAGAAAGGTCAATAACAGTTGTCTGGATGAATTGGTCTATGGATGTTCCTAAAATAGCTAAATGAAGGGTCAAACATCTGGAAATCACAAATGTAGATCATATGTGGGGAATGAAGAAGTTTATTTTAGAGAACACTGACTCTGGAAAGGACTAAATGATCATGCCCGGTAATGAACTGAGCAGGAGCTTTTGAGGGTGATTCTGTGGCTTAGAGAGCAGATAATAGGCAGCACTATCAGGGAGGCAATACTGGACCTGATGGTCACCAGTGCAAGTGAGGTAATTGCTGACATCAAAACTGGAGGCAGCCTGGGCTGCGGTGATCACCCGCTGGTGGAGTTTGCAGTCCTGAGGGATGTGGGACAGGCAAATACCAAAGTCAGGACCCTGAATTTCAGGAAAGCCAACTTCCAGCTCTTTGAGGAGTTAGTCAATAGGACCCCCTGGGAAACTGCCCTCAGGGACAAGGGAGCAGAACAGAGCTTGCAGATCTTTAAGGATTCTTTCCATTGAGCACAAGAGCTCTCGATCCCCAGGTGTAAGAAATTGGGTAGGGAGGGCAAGAGGCCGGCATGGCTGAGTTGAGACCTGCTCGTCAAACTAAAGGGCAAAAAGGGAATGCACAGGTAGTGGCAGCAGGGACAGGTATCCTGGGAAGAGCACAGGGACACTGCCTGGTTGTGTAGAGATGGAGTCAGGAAGGCCAAGGCGCAGCTGGAGCTGAACTTGGTGAGGGATGCAAAGAATTACAAGAAGAGCTTCTACAGGTATGTCAACCAGAAAAAGAAGGTCAAAGAAAGTGCACCCCCCCAATGAGCAAGACTGGCAAACTGGTAACAATGGACAAGAGGAGGCTCAGGTACTCAACGACTTCTTTGCCTTGGTCTTCAGTGGCAAGCTCTCTTCCCACACTTCTTGAGTGGATGAATTGCAAGATGGGGACTGGGGGAGCAAAATCCCTCCCACTGTAAGTGACGATCAGGTTTGTGACCACTTAAAGAACCTGAACATACATAATTCTATGCGACCTGATGAGATGCATCCCAGAGTCCTGAGGGAGCTGGCTGATGTAGTTGCCAAGCCACTCTCCATGTTACTTGCAAAGTCATGGCAGACAGATGAAGTCCCTGGTGACTGAAAAAAGAGAAACATCACATCCATTTTTAAAAAGGGTAGAAAGGAGGACCCTGGGAACTACCAACCCGTCAGCCTCACCTCTGTGCCTGGGAAGATCACGGCATAGGTCCTCCTAGAGTCTGTGCTAAGGCACATGGAACACAGGGAGGTGATTAGGGATAGCCGTCATGGCTTCACCAAGGGCAAATCCTGCCTGGCCAACCTAGTGGCCTTCTACGATGCAGTAACTACATCACTGGACAAAGGAAGGCCTATGGATGTCTCCTATCTGGACTTCTGTAAAGCCTTTGACATGGTCCCCCCCAACATCCTTTTGTCTAAATTGGAGAGACATGGATGGGATGGGTGGACTGTTCAGTGGATGAGGAACTGGCTGGATGGTCACACCCAGAGAGTAGTGGTCAATGGGATAATGTCTGGATGGATACCAGTAACAAGTGATGTCTCTCAGGGGTCTGTACTGGGACCGTATTGTTTAGTATCTTCATCAACGACATAGACAGTGGGATTGAGTGCACCACAGCAAGTTTGCAGATGACACCAAGCTGAGTGGTGCAGTTGACACACCTGAGGGACAGGTGTGTCCAGAGGGATCTGGACAAGCTCAAGAAGTGGACCCATGCGAACCTCTTGAGGTTCAACAAGGCCAAGTGCAAGGTCCTGCACCTGGGTCGGGGCAACCTCTGGTATCAGTACAGGCTGGGGGATGAGGGGATTGAAAGCAGCCCAAACCAGAGAAGGACTTGGGTACTGGTGGATGAAAGATTGGACATGAGCTGGCAATGTGCACTTGCAGCCCAGAAGGCCGATTGTATCTTGGGCTGCATCAATAGTAGCGTGGCCAGCAGGTTGAGGGAGGTGATTCCGCTCCTCTGCTCTGGTGAGACTGCACCTGGAGTTCTGTGTCCAGCTCTGGAGCCCTCAGTACAGGAAATTTATGGACCTGTTGGAGAGGGTCCGGAAGAGGGTCACCAAGATGATCAGAGGGCTGGAACACCTCTCCTATGAGGACAGGCTGAGAGAGTTGGGTTTGTTCACACTGGAGAAGAGGAGGCTCTGGGGAGACCTTATTGCAGCCTTTTAGTACTTAAAAGGGGCCTGTAAGAAAGATGGGGAAAGACTTTTTAACAGGGCCTGTTGTGATAGGACAAGGGGTAATGGTTTTGAACTAAAAAAAAATAGATTCAGACTAGATATAAGGAAGAAATTTTTTACAATGAGGGTGGTAAAATACTGGAACATGTTACCCAGAGGAGTAGTAGATTCCCCAGCCCTGGAAACATTCAAGGCCAGGCCAGACAGGGCTCTGAGCAACCTGATCTGATTGAGGATGTCCCTGCTCATTGCAGGGGTTTGGACTAGATGACCTCTGAAGGTCCCTTCCAAACCAAACTATTCTATGATTCTATGATATGATCTTTGACTCTACGAGTAGGGGAATAAGGCTTATATATAGGAAGGCGATTCTTTAAACTTTATGTGGTGTTCATGAGACCATTGCTGTGATGGTATATGCAATTCTAGTGTCCAGTCTTTAAAAAGAACCTTGAAAATTGAAAAGGTTTCTGGAAAAGCTGCAAAAATTATTAGAAGTTGGGAAAAAGCCACCAAACAGTCGAACCTTAAGCATTCATTATAAAAAGGAGATTAAATTACCAGATGATGAGAGGAAGTATCCACATGAGATGTCATTTAATTGCAGAAGGTTGGGGTTTTTAGTAGATGAAGATATTACAAGGCACAGAAGCTGCAAGTAGGTAGATTTGATTTAGCAATGAAGAACAGAAATGGTCATCAGTAGGCACAGTGAGCTGGTGACAGAATTGTCTCACAAGTCATTGCCACTACAGTTCCCTGGGAACAAACATAACAAGGGGAACAGGATCCCTCAATTAGAATACCAAAATCAAACAGATACCCCCTCCTAGGGTATCAGTTGCATCACTGACTACTTACAGTGATGTGAACCCCCAAGTCCAATGCAAAAGTAGAGATTTATTTTTAAGTTACGTCTTGCATACCAAAAGAGAAATGACAAGAACCACTTTTGTGAAGTGTTTTGGAAGGACACCTTTTATGATGCTTTTTAGATTCTCCATTCTGTGGCTTTGATTTCTTTGAATACTCTTTTAACCAGACCTCATTCTCTGCCAAAGATTAGTGACATTCAGAAGACCTTAAGGCCCCATTTTTAAGGTGTATAAGCATTATTTCACACAACGTTAATAGATATTTTCAAAGTGACGTGTACATAGGAACTTAAGATCTATTGATTTTCATTACAGTGCTGTGTGGAGTGATCTAAAAAACTTCACCAAACCAAGTGAATTCCTTTAAGAGCAAAGCAAAGTTGTTCAAGAGAACATCAGAGAGAACTCTGGGTGCTCTCCAGCTGTCACCTAATGGTGACCCCAGTACCAACAGAAGCTCACTGGAGACTAAAGCTTCGCTTTGGGAATTGCCACTGTCGTGAAGTTCCATTTGTCCTTCTGTACAGCATTGCTGTTTGGACTTAACCTCTGAATTTAGATGATGCATTTTAAGGAACAATTCTTTAATCTTTGTTTAGGACACTGTCAACTCTACTTTTGATTTGAAGATTGTCACTCACTTAAATGCGGTTGCAATCCAGATAGGCAATTTTGAAAGAAAAAGGAATGGTTACTTATTATAGAAACTATTGCTCTTCAAACCACTTTCCTGAATAAAGCCATAGCCCCTATCCTTTTCCTCTTTCATTCTTCCCTATAATTCCTGAATTAGAAAAATAACCTATGGCAGTGTGGCAGTTGTGGCTGTGACTTATGTATATTTGTGTAACCCCTCTGAGGGCTGAGTATGAGGCTGTAGATAAAATGCAACACGTTCCCCAGCAGACAGCAGTCTTCGTGTTCATAATTTACAGTATGGATCTAATCACAACTAGTAAGTAGTAAGTGGTGAGTTTTTTTAAATGCTCAGAGTATCTAGAGAATAGTTACTAGGTGGTTTTAAAAAATGTTCAATGGATGCTAAAGTTGTAGAAATATTGTTTTGTTTGTCATTTTGTGATGGACTATATACCTCTATCAGAGAAAAGGTGTGTACACAATAAAACAGAGTGCTCAGATCAGAGACTGCAACTCTCCCTGGCTAAGAGCACAGATTCTGTGATCCAAGAGTACAGCCTTTTAAAACTTCAGAGTTTAAAAATGAGAGAGCTTTCTTATGCAATCCTAGGTAGAGGGAGCAAAAATCATTTTAGCTCAGCAAACATCTGGTAGCTCAGGAATGAAAAAAATGTACCGATTGGTTCTGACAGCTGCCTGCTTGGCAACAGTATTTAACCAGAAATATTTGAAACATTGATATGAATAATGAAAGATTGCATGATGTATGACAGAAATAAGCTTCACCACAATTTAACTTATTAACAAAGAAACAACATTACATATAAGAAAAATCCTTATTTACTGTTTACCTCATTTGTGGTGTTTTATTTTTAATAACCTGACAACAAATAAGATTTTTGTAATAATTTTCTCCATCAGGTATTGCGAGTATTTCACTGTGAAATAGGTTGAATGGGATGTCATCGTCCTTTAACTTTAGCAAGTGCTGCTGATGGATGTGGTCCATTTAAATGTACAACAGAGAGCTGAACTAGATAACGAACTTATTATTACTCTCTGAGGATTACAGGTTAGTCCCAAAGGAGTGCAGTAAGCTAGAGAAAATCCATATCTACTGGCTAAACAATAGCCAGAAGGCTGACTGGAGATATTGATTTACTTTCTAGGCCATTTAGACCTTAATGGTGGAGAAAAGCTGAAGTGCTGTTTACTTTTCTGCCAGAATCGACCAAACAACCAGTCCATTTTTTACAGACTTTTGATTGATTTCGCTTAGAGGAATTAGAGGTGATTTATTTTTAAGCTGAAAGCAACTCGTAAATATCTCCCACTACATGAGTTCCCTGAGAGTGAATGCTAAGTGGAAATATTTACTGAGAAATACTTCGCTGCAAATCAATGTGAGCAGGTAGTACTCCTTGGTAGGAACAGTCAGGTGTTGGACACCTTTCTCAAGAGTGGTCAAGCCTCCTGTTGTCATGCGTGAGATGCAACGCTTTTAATAGTCTCAACTTTTGCAAACAGGTATGAATCTGGTTGCTTGGCTGAATTTGTGCCAGCTGTGCCCTGCTGACTTAGAAAAAGGACACGGCTGTGGGAGTGTAAGTGGTGCTCAAGGTCAGTAGTGAGCAGCTTTAATATTTGATGGATGAAAACAGTAATTTATCATGTGACAATTGCCCATGATACTTCATACTCACTGCAAATATATAGCTGCAAGGAACAACTCAGAGAAGAAGCAGGCTTAGATTTTTGCAATGAAGCATTTTCAAAATTAGATGAACTTTAAAAAATGCTCCTGAGCATACTGCTACATATAGAGACACAGCTAAAGAACATCCAATATGTTCATTATTTTCTAGAGGTAACCTGTTTGGAAAACAGCTTAGGTTTATACAAAAGCCTGTCGGGTGTGTTGGGGCTGCGAATGTAAAAGATGAGTTACTGAAATCAAAGGAAAAAATGATTTGCATGTTCTTGTTGAACTTACAAAAGGGGAGCTGGTATGTTAATAATCCTACACAAAGGTAAAGCCATAATTTTATAATAATTACAAACACATAGATTATAATTACTACTTAAGAAAATTCTTCAGGAACATTTTTTTGAAGTCCACTTGCAAAGATATGACCTTTTTTCAGAAAGCGTTAGTTCTGCTTTAACATAGTATAATAGCCTCTGTTGTCTACTGAAAACAGTGCTGTTTTCACTAAACAGGCTTGGCTTTTTTCCTTCCTCTCCACCCCCTTCCCTGAAGGGAGTTATACTTGGTTAATGTGCAGCTTATATCTTAACATAGAAACATGTACCTGTTACCTGAAAACTATAATTACAGTCAGCTCTAGGGCTCGCACAACGATGTATAAATATGGATCTTTTCAATCTTAAAGTTGTGTTTCAAATCCTGCGTGTGTCTTATGCCACCTCTCCTACCAGCTAAATCATTAAACCTACATGGATACATTTGATTCAGCCTCGTCACCGTGCTACATAGCTGAGAACTGACAGGAAGAAGGAATATCCCAGTATCTTCTCTTTCTCTGACCAAGCCCCTAAACAACAAAAAAGTTGTATTGCTGTGAGGTAAGAGTCATTAGGATATTGTTATATATGGTGCAATGATAGTCATTTTTACTGCCCCTTTGTACTTGTAGACTGATACAGAGGAACTACAGAAAAGCTAAGAATTTCAGTGTATACTTCATCCTAGTTCTTCACTCAATATTAAAATGAAAAATGATGAATTACTGTGTGTTGTCAGTTGAAAAGCTGAAAAAGTTTCGTACACCCTATATTTTTTAAGCATGTCTTTGTAGTTATCATGCTAAGCTTTTACTTTGGAATTTAGTATATGCTGGTTTGAAGTCCCAAGCAGAAAATTTTACAGACTCTTTCTTACATGGTTTCTCTGAGCTTTTTTGTTTGGCAAGATTTGGAAAAGTTCACTTGCCCTTTCTTAGATGTAATATTGTAGAACTATATTTTACATTTTTTATTACTTTTCTTCACCCTAAAAAGTTTATGGCAGAATACATTTTGAACACCTGCTTTAGATGCTAGGCTTATATACTTTAATATACTCTCAAGATTTGGTTTTTTGAAAGAAAGTCAAGCCTGCAAGCTAAATACAGCTTTATGCAACTACAAGTGTCAGTGGAAGTGTTATCTGCAGTTCTCATATAGCTACAGCAAGCCGAGTGAAGCAGCATTTTATGTGCTGATAATTTGTATTTCCTTACTATTGTGTTCACAGTTCACAAAAAGCTATGCATGTGTGTTAACAAAAGATGTGTAGTTGATGTTTTCAGTATGTCAAATAACATGTCTAGATTAAAAAAAATTGTGCCAGTTTAGTATGAGGCTTGTCTGTTTGTTTTGCCTTTTTCTTGTTACTTCTAAAATTTTCTTAATTGAACTGGAACAAATGATAGAGAAGATGTATTTTAACCATCATTTAGAGTGGCTTAATTTGGCCTAATTTAGATCAGTTAGAAAATTATTAATTTAAAATTATGAAATTTTATATTGAAATAGAGTCCCAATTCTGCAATCACTGAAGTGCTTCATTGTATCTGTATGTATGAGTAGCTCCTTTGATTTCCATTTCTTAGTTTAATGGCATACACCAAACAATATATACTTGTTTGTTTAAGTTTAGAAAACCAGTTAAACTGACACAATTTTCAAGTCAAATAGTCTTTAGAGTCCTGCAAATTTGAAGAAATCAGATCAATGCCTCCAAATGACAGTATCCTCATTGACCATGTTTGATTTCCTTATCAAGTCCTAAAGTATTGCTGACTTTAAAGCGAAGAATGATTGCTTCCATTTGTCTCAAGAGCTGAAAAGCAATGAGTAAGGATGAGGTTCGAAGAAATCTAAAACTGAGGAGATTTTTGGTTGTTGGTTTTTTGTTGGTGTTGTTTTTTTTTTTCCTTACAAGTGAAGTGTGTTAGGAAAGAAAACAACAGCTGGTAGCATGGAGCTGTGAGAGATTTTAAAAAGCCGGGGTGAGTAATCATTAGAAATGCAATATGGAGCTGTAGTATGAGAAGTAAAACCGAAGGCACAGAACAAGACAAATATAATTTAGGCACAGGTCTAATTACTAGGCTTACTTGATAGGTTGGAGTTATCACCCATAAAGGCTGATTCCTCAGCAATTCCTGTAGCATATAATTATCCAAAAATTACAAAGAAGATTTCTTGTGATCTTTGGATATAACCCTGTGAAAAGGGTCTATATCTATAGACTTCCTCTAACTAAAATGTATATAGTCACCGGCACATTCTGTAGAAGGCATATAGGGAATCATTTTATAGATTTATTTCAAGTATTCTTTTGAAAATGTATCAATTTCTTTCTTGATTGCATGTACTTTAAATTGTAATGGGCCATAGGGATTAAAAAATAAGTGTTCTTAATACAGCATTCTAACAAATGAAACAAATGACATGCAGGGTGCACAGCACTTATTTGCTGATAATCCAACAAGATTTTTGGCAGAATGAGTCTTGGTCACATAGATTTGTACAGGGGAGCAAAACTACTAGAGCGTTCTCAGCTGTACCCTCTGCCTCCAGCCTGCCTCATCCTTTTAGGTGCTGTTCAGGGTAGAAAGTTTTCTAGATTTGTATTTTGAAGGGTAAGGTGGTAAGTAGTTATAGTAGTAGAATTTATTATTTATACAGCTACCATGTGCATTTTCAATGCTAAGTCCTGATTTCTACTAAGTAAGGACCTTCTGCCACACTAAAAATGCATTCTGAAGTCTCTGCACATTTGCAGAACAGCATTTTTAACCACAGCTGATGACTGTGTTCAGTTTTTAGGGGAAAAAACGTTGCCTAAAAATATAGACTCACAAATATAGCATTAATTGTAAGATTTTCAGGTTTCTAAAAAATCGGTGGCCTTTTAAGAACAAAACTCATCCCACTCTACCCTACAAAATAGAAATGAATGTACTGTTATTTAATAACTATGAACTTTGTTTCACAAGCTTGGCCCACATGTTTCACCGGCCTGTTCTCTCCTGAATCCTCTGCACCTGAGAGCTGGCAGCTGGGCTGGAACCCTGCTGTAGAAAAGGAGGTAGCATGTTGTCCGTGCATTTCCTGGAGAGAAAGATAGGTTATATGCCTATTTAAAAAATTCCTGGAAGACTAAAGAGGAGGGACAGGTTATGTTGCCTTGTGTATTTAAGGTGCTACAGGCAACACAGGTGGACTGGGTTCCATTCCTGGGTTCTTCTGTGGTAAGTCACTAAAAGCCTTAGGTGTAACCATGCTTGGAGACCTTGTCCCACCTAAGTACTTTTAATGGCATGGATTTAAATTATCTTTTAGCAAGTAAAATGGGGAATAATGAGACTTCATTTATCTTGTAGGGGTTAAGGGGGATGTAAGTGTTTTGAAACAAGACAAGTTTTCAGTTTGAGCTTAGACACCTCAATGTAGGCTTCTGAAGGTAGAGAGCCAGTTACTTCTCTCCTTGAAGCCTGGAGAGCAGTTCTGCTTACTGAGGTGTAAGCAGGTCTGCTTACTGGTGAATCACACCTTCAGTTCCATTGAGTAGATGTCAGTACCTGTCTAGTTCACAGGTGGACAAAGGCTAAACATGGCTAAATATGGTGTTAAGCTGAATCTCAGGCAGGCCATCTCGTTGTTAGAAGTGGTCTTCTCATATGGATGGAATCAGGGGGCAACGAAGCTTGAAAACAGTGAGGCTTCCTAAACTTATAAATCTGCTCTTTCAGTAGGAAAAAAAAAGACATTTTGAAGTCCTGTGAATCCCAGTCAGGGAGAGATGTTTAGTCCTGCCCCAGTCCAGTCAGGCTTAAATATATCTGGAGGGATCCTAAAGAGAAGAGATTTTGTCAAAGATTTTCTCCTACACAGTCTGATGTTTCTCCCGTGTGTTCTCAAAAGAGCTGCTCATTGTTTCCCGTCCAGCATTTGATTGCTTACTTTTTTTTTCCTCTCCTTAGTTTCCTCATTGTGTCCTACTTGGGAATGATATAAAGCATAGTGTTTCAAGTATTTTAAGGGAATGGAAGGATTTTTTGGCAAGAATTGAATAGCAGTATTGAGATACTTCAGTTTTTCAGTGGGAGTTAAAATATTGGGTAGAGAAAAAGATTATTTAATTACATATAATCACCTGCATTACAGGGAAACAAAACTGGTTTATTTTTGTTTGTTTGTTTGTTTCCTACAACAGAGCTACAATTGTGCATGTGAAGCAGCCAATGAGGAGTTGCTCCTTGCAAACCTGTCCCTGAACCTCTGAACGGCTTTAACAATGGTCTCATTAATATCAGTACTACTCAGTGTCATATCTGCTTTTACATATGCATATTAGTGGGCAAGGGGAAGGAAAGTTGTTTTATTCGTCTGACATAATTTAAAGATGAAATGTGAAGGTCTATGACCTTGCTCTGAGATAGTAGGGTTTTTTTTAACAAAGCTTTCTTGGTTCTCTGGTATGACCAAGGCTGGTAAATGTGGAACTGTTTATAGACTTTATTTTTGTTCATGATAAAAAACCTCTTCAGATAAATGACTCATTGGTGTCTCAGCATCTGCTCCCAAGACTGGGGAATTTGGGAAAGAAACTGAGGGAAAATATGAAGATAAAAATAAGTGAAATGTTAAGAGCAGAAATCTTCATGATGGGGAACGGACATAAAGGATTTAAGAAGTGTTACAGAAATGTTCATTTAGTGGAGAAAAATGACAGATAAAATCACAGATATAATGAAGGCACCTTTTAAGTAAAGGCTTTGAGAAACTAAACTGTGTGGTTTTTTGGTCCTACTAATAACAGTTGTTGGAATATGCTGAAAAGCAAGTGTCAGAATTCCTTATTTCAAAGAGATATTTCTATCACTGATGAGAAACAGTACCCTCTTACATGGAGGAATATCTTGTGAACTGTATCAGTCAGGTATCACACTGCTTTATAATAGCTGGTTTTTATACCAGGTGCGACAGGTTGAACTCCTGTAATTTGTCTCAGTGGAGTGTACCACTTTTCTATAACTCTGGGAAAAATACATTATCTTTTTTTCTCATGAACATCCTGTTGCCTGTTGGCACAGAACAGATGCAGCCTGAGGCACAGCTTAAAAGTCATCGAGTTTCTCCTGCGTTTTAGCACCTAGCATGTACTCTGAGGCTCTTAAAATTGTTAGAGTTTGGTGTTTGTGTTTCAGTATGGGCATTTTTATTTGTATTTTAGGATAAGATTCTCCTCTGCATAGATGTTAGTAGTAGGCTTCTCTCTGCCAGACTCTGTAGTGTGAGGAGGATATATGAGAAAGGCATCATAGTTAATCCAATGAGAACAGGTTTCATAGCTAATTAGTGAAGGATGTGTGTTATGGATATGACTATCATCCTCATTTTGCTCATGTGTTGTTTTTTTTTTTTTTTTTCTGGTAGCTCTAGCAGAGGGAACGCTTCCAATCTGGCTACTATTTCTCTCAAAAACCTAGAAAAATTACATTCTGATGAGTAGCCAAACGAAACCAAGAAACAGTGCACAGACCTCCAGTGAATTTGTTGCACCTTTTGTCTTCAAATATTCAGATACTGGATGATTTTCAGGAACATCAGTACCTGTCTGCAGTGCATGAACTGACTGGTACTCATACCTGGACTCTGTACAAATATTTCAATCTAAATACATAGCTGGATCCTGAGATACGAAGTGGTAAGGGGTGGTGAGACATTAATTAAGGAGAAATAGGTAATTCTGCAAAGATAGTAAGAAAAAACAGGAAATTCACTTGGGACCACAAACGTAAGAAGACAAAAATACCCATCTGATGTCAGCCATAAGGTCTGTCTAGCCAGCTGCTCTTTCTCCAGTGCCATCTACCAACGAGTGAGAAGAACAGTTAACATGTAATATATTTCCATATTTGTGGTGCTTTTGTTACGTGGACTTCAGTGGCTATTTCTTCCATTAATCCTTCCAAGTATTTTTGAACCAATGAAAACTATAGCATCCTGTTGCAAAGAATTGAACGTCTTAATTGCATGCTGTGCAAAGAAACCTTTTGTTTGTTGTATCCACTGCGTTCTTGGTCCTTCTCATTGTCCTAGCTTTTTCTTGGGGGAGATAGTGACTAGTCACACCATATTCATCCTCTCCATGGCATACTTGATTTTAGAGAACCGTTACACCTCTCTCATTTGTCACCTTTCAAGGCTGAAGAATTCAAAAAGTGTTCAATATCTTGATTGTCTCCATTTTCTTTCTCCATACTTTTTCCAGTTCTATTATACTCTCTCTTTTTTTCTCTCTCTTTTTTTCCCCCCCTTCTTTTTTCCCCCTACTTGCCCTTGGGGGAGTAGAAAACTGCACGTAGTATTCAGCGCATCGCAACACAAATCATGCAAATGCTATTGAGCACCAATCCAACGCTGCATTCAGCTATTTATTGTAAACCAAAGACCTTGTCCCTGAGAACTCATCACTGTGAAATTAGGATTATTTTTCTTTTTCCTCTGTGCATCACCTTACATTTATCCACATCAAACATCGTCTAAATTTTTACACCCCAGTCACTCAGTACTGCGAGGCCCTTTTGCAACTCTTCATGGGTTGTGTTTATTACTGAAAGTGGTCAGAGTGAACAAGGTGTCCAGGAGTGGGTTCTATGACGGATGTGAGAGCACAGCTGAAGGCGGGAGTGGAACTCAACAGGCAAGGGGGGAGGATGGTAGTTAGAGCTGGAATGAACTGCAGAAAGTTTGGAGAAAGTGGGGCAGAGAGCTGGAGAAGGAGCGTGGGCAGGTGGACAGCGGAAGCTGCATGCAACTGCCCACAGAAGTGCAAGCTGCAAAACTGGGCTGTAAAGCAGGAGAGAAAATGGATTCAAGTGCAGCTTTGCAGCAGGAGAATTAATGTCAGGAAGAGACAATCTCACGGTATTGCTTAATCGTATAAGGTTTTATGGCATAGCTTTCCAACTATGGGCACTATCGTTATATGATAAGGTGAAAATTTTATTTATTGTGTAAAACTAGAACTGTTCTTTCAGGATTCTAACTTTTCTGCACTTATCTGTGCAATCTTTGCTTATGCTCTGTGCCATAAGAGATTAACACTTGGACTTGACATAAGTACAGTTGGTAATGGGAAAAGAAAAAATTGACAAAGATGTCTCTATTAAAATCATGCCAGTCACACATAAATCTCTTATGGATGTGCATCTCCACTGCCTATTTCCTTACCTTTGCGTATGATTCATTATAAAGCAGAACAGGAATTATATGATTGTTAAGACAGAAGTGGAAAGAAAAGAAGAACATTAGAAGTCATACATTCTTATTAATATATATTATGTGCTGCAATGAAATCATTTTTACCTAAGTATAAAATTACCTAGATAATAGATTTATGAACAATGAGAAAAGATGGAAAATATGTTTTCTCTTGAAAACTACTGTGAGAGGGATAGGATTTGATAAGGATATTCTTTATATTGAATTGTACAAAGCATTAAAATATTTTTCAGTTTTATTTATTGTATCAGATATTTAGTATTTAATTAAATAAAATCCAATGTATCAGCACACTTTATTACCAGATATATAATGTACAATCACAATGGCATACAATCTGTTGTAAATTTTGCTTCACTTGCTAATGTATATATGTCTCACTGACTGGGACTCAATAAACCTAAAGCAGCAAGTTCAGACACACCTTAGAAAACTTTTCCACGACCTGAGAAAAATTAGATGGTAGAGGTTCCAGGTGCCTTTATTCCCAGTTGCAGAAACAGACTGCCATAGGTGCTTCTGCTTCAATTGTTCCTGGGTGGAGGCTTTTTATTTTCCCATACATTGAGAATGAGCACTGGGGCTTCTATATTGGTGGTTTTTTAAATGCAATATGAAATTCCAAACTCAAATAAAGCAGGACACAGCCATGGATTAACATAAACAAGTTGAGGGTTTTTTGTTTGTTTTGTTTTTTCTCTTTAAAAGGAGTCATTTACTCCCATGAATTTGGCTAGTCTTTTTTTTTGTTTTTTTTCATATTGCTTCATACTATAAGCTGTGTGAAATAAAATCATAGCATCATAAAATGGTTTGAGTTGGAAGGGACCTGTAAAGATCATCTGGTCCCACCCTCCTGCCTTGTGCTGGGATATCTTTTACTAGACCACGTCGCTCAAAGCCCCATCCAACCTGACTCTGAACACTTCCAATGATGGGGCATCCACAGCTTCTCTGGGCAGCCCGTTCCAGTGTCTCATCATGCCCATCGTAAAAAAACTCTTCCTTATGTCTAATCTAAGCCTACCCTCTTTCTATTTGATAAAATCATAAATAATAATAAACCTCCGTTAAGGCTAGATCATTCCCAGCTGTATACTACATGGAATTTTATGCTGTTCTCCAAAATCTCTGGTACTAACGCTGTTAGTGAGAGAATATTGGAACAGATGTTCAGCTTTTTGCCCAGTATGGTGTTTCCTGTACTCCCAGTTTCATTTTTAGACCTTATTATCTGTATTTTCAGATTTCAGAAATATGTGTTTTTACCTGAGTCTCCTTTAGGATTATTTTCTTTTTCTTCCCTTCTCTGTTTTATCATCATTCATCTTTCAGCATTGCAGAACTTCAATGCGTTTTGAAATTAGATTCCTATCTTTTTCTCATTCTTCTTTTTCTTGATTCATCTATTTTTCCCTGACAATGATCCCCTCGTTTTTTTCACATATATTTGTCGACCACTTTCTGCCCTTCCACCCTTCACAGTTTCTCCTCTGTGGACATACAGCTCTGTCTCACACCTCCATTTCTGCACACTTCTGGTTATTTTTTATTCCACATGTTATTCCACATTTCCGTGGAACAGAGGGCAAAAGAATAAACAAGGGGGAAAAGGGAGCCAGCGAGACCTGTTCCATTTAAATACTTACACCGAATCCATGGCTCTGAGCATCTCCTGGAAGTGTGGTGAATGAGATAATGAGCATCCACTCTATGTGGCTTCTTTCATACTCTTTTTTTTTTTTTTTACCCATGTTTTTGTGGGTTTTTTAACTTCATTACATTCTATACACTGTTATTCATAAATGCTGCTCTTAGAATGAGAGCTTCATGCTGCAAACCATATGAGTTTATGATATAGACTGAGACCAACTCTTGACACTCACTGACAAACAGTACTTCTACAGCAAAATTGGAATAGCTTTAAAAGAAATGTTTTCAGAAGGCAGTGCTTAAGGAATTATGTTTTGGGGAACAGTATAGTTTATGGAGGAAGCCGAGTGCTGCTTGTCCATGAGCAGACATCCTTGCATAGATTTGTGGTAGAGATTGCTTCCTGACAGTGGACTTTTCAAGGAATTTACCTTGGAAAAATTCAGAATTCTAGTAGTTTCATGGGTAAAAATCTCTATACTTTGTATGGGTTAAAGAATGACAGATGACAGAACTAGAAACAAAAAATTGTTCTTTTTCTGCCATATGAGAATATTGAAAATAAAGCTTCCCCAGAATGTATTGCCAAATGGTCATAATATGGTTAAATTCTGTATGTATTTTCATGCAGATGGCCAGAAGCATATTCTTGATGCAAGGCCATCCTTGTGCTAAATTTAAAATCTCTGCTCTGAAAGTATAGCTGCATTAAAACAGTTCAAAGTGTATGTTATCAAGCACACTTGATACAAGCAAATACACATTTTTTTTCTCCAGTCATTTTCAAAAATGGTCAAAGTATTTCAGCTGAAATTTAATAAAAATTGCAGTCAGAAATTTCATGATGTAGAAATTTTTAGCTCAAGTCATTGCAGCTTGACACTGCATAATTAAAGTGGAAATAAATATAATAAATAGAAATAGTAAATATAGGAAGTGTAAATAGAATGTGGTAGAAAGTGCAACAAGCTTAAAAATGTAGCATAAGCTCTTGTCCCAACTGTAGACCCTTAACACCAGGATAAATTTGTTTCTTATGTTTAAAGATGCTCCTGTTTTATTGTTGTGACCTTTTATTAGCAACCTATAGCTAGTCTATTGTTATGCATGTTATGACAGAGTTTTCATACTGCAATGAAGTACAGATGCTCTTCAGGTGTAGAATAAAGTATTTTCTATTTCCATATTTAGATACAGGACAATTTTTCAATGACGTGCCTTGTAATTGCTTAATCAGAAAGGTTATATAAAATAGTTTTAGCAGTAGGGGGGTTTCTGATTAACCGATAATGGAGCAAACCCATATCACAGACTATTTTGATCATTTTGCCTTGATTACCAAATATTAGCCTGAACTTTTCTGAGAAGCATATCCAAGTTTCTAAGTCTGATATTTATGCACAGTATAGAGACACTGGCAGAAATGGCAGTATTAGCCTTCCCATACTGTCCTGACAATTTGTTTCATCCCTGTTTCGGTCAGCCTTTAATCGTGATTGGTGTTTTATTTACATTGTATTTTCAAGCACAAAGTTGTTTAAGAGTTTAGCTATGCACTTTGAAGCATATGCAAAAATGCTTCCCTGTAAAATAAGCTATTCCCTTTCCTATACCAACAAAGCCAGTGTTGTAACGAAAAGTGCTACTGTATAGCACTCTCTACCGAAACAGACTTCATCTTTATTTTGGTCATCTCTTATTAAAAATTGCAACAAGTCTGAATCATCAGCTCCTCTAGGAGAGAGAAAAAATAGACATGATAGCAGCCCGTGATTCAGTTTCTTACAGTTTTAATGCCGCAAAATTTTCATTAAATATATATTTGTTTACCAGTCTAAAATGTACTTATACCATTGTGAAAGAAATCAGAATGGTCATGAGGGTAGTTCATTAATCTTCTAAATAGACTCTTCTACTGCTGCTGTGTTCATAAGCAGATAAGCGTCACCTGTTTGAATGAGGAATGCAAGTAGAAGATAGGAATTTAGAGATTTTTTTTATTATTAGAAAAATTAGAATATTTATTATAATAGGAAGACAGATCTTGCTTATGGAAATTTTAGTATAATTTATCTTGATTTCTTTACATTTTACTTTGGTTTGTACATGTAAGAAAAGATCTAATGCTATTTTCTGTTCAACAAAAATATATTGCATTTGAATAAAAAACGTACAACCTAATCTATTTCATGGCTGATGAAGGGAGTTGGTAAATCTTTTTGAAAATGAAGAATGAAATTATTTATATCTACATCTATCTTTGCACTGGAAAAGCTGTCAAGTAGTTGGTCTTTCTACCCTTAAAAACAGATATATAGTCAACTTGAGAAAGGAGGACACGTTCACAAGACTACAGTTTTTGGCCTGATAGCATCTTACAGAGTTTATTACAACTACAAGAAATATATCTACCATCAAAACCTCACCTGATAAATGTACTTAATCTTCTACTGTGTAATGCTACAAGGTTTTGATTCATGGATCTAAATTTTCTAGTAAACCTTGAGTGCACTGACAATGCTGGGTTTTGTTTTGCTGAACTCAAAATACGTGAATTTGACACAATATACTGAATTACTCTAAAATATATCTGTCTATTTTATCTTTGTGCAAGTCAAAAGATTTTATTATGTACAATGCTAAGAAGTCAATTTAAAGCAGGCTTTTCAATAAAGAAAAAGAAAAGATGCTTCATTTGAGATAAAAATAGCAGAACGGCAAGAGGAAAGGCCATTAAAGGAGAAGACACAAAGGCTTGTCGATCTTAGTAATAGGATCAAAAGAAATGATGAAGCATTTTTCTGCATACGTAAATCAGATTTTTTTATTGTTTTGTTATTCAGCATCTCTGTGTAGAAAGTAGCAGGAATATAGTTGCATCCAGATTTTGTAAAGGGACCCAAGAGGAATTCAATGTTTTGTTCACACTTGTTTGGAAATGAAAATACTGCACATTTCTTCATATACGTTGGCATAAATAGAGCAGTCGATCCCAGGTCAGCACATCAGTGTGCTGACTAATCTGCAGGTGTGGAAGGAACGTAGGTCAGATCACTTCCACTCACAGACTCATGGAGTCTGGAAACTGAATCTGGTCTGAGCCCTTGGATGGTTGGAGCTCTTTGAGAATATACCATTTATCCCTAAGGAGGTTCTCAAAACCAGGTTCCAAACAAACATTTTCAGGTTTTCTGTGCAAAACCCTTTGGAAATGCCCATACCTTTCTCTACAGAAATGTGTCCGTTTCTCTCTTGTTGTTCCGCCCTCTTATTATTATTATTCTGTTCTCTACTCTGTGTGAGCTGCATCCATGTGCAGCTCTGGTTCTGCACAAGGAATTGTTGGCTTGGGTCAGCAGGTTTCTGGGAACGGCCAGCACTGTAATACCCCTTCTCCCTTTGTGACTTCAAGAGCTGTTAAGTGGACTTTAAGAGCCACTAAGTAGACTTCATTGTGTAATTTAAAGTAAGTATCAAGGGTAGGATTTGTACTTTTGCTGGCATTTTTTACAGTCATCTACATCTGCATTTCACTCTTCACTTCTAGCTCATAAAACTCAGTCATTTTCAAGTTCCAAGCACATCGTGCTGTGCCTGTGTCGGAGAACAGTTTATCCAAGTGGATGAACTGTGTTCATATCTGATTCCTAAGTGTGAATAATGAATTCTAATTCAGTCTCTTTTTTTTTTTTCTAGTTTAGCTTCTTGTTTTGTTACAGAATAATAATTACTCACTCATGAGAGTTAAACAAAACTGCACATACTTACTTGAAATGGTACTGCTGGTGTCCTGATTGTATTTAACAGTATGCAATAAATCTGGTGAAACAGAAGTGCAGTCTATATGTATTTAAGAAGAAAAAACTGTACTCTCTGCCTGCTGTCATGATAAACTAAGCAATTTACTAGCATTTATATCCAGTTTTATTTTTCTGTAGAATCCGTTAATGAACTTCAGAATGCAGGTTCCATCAGTCATTTAAAATGTGTCTACGAGTTAATTACTGGATAACACAGCTCTCCTACTGCAAAATATCTAAAGATTGTTTGATCTGGAATTTTTATTTTCTTCAAATATCTCTTCCGTCATCATGAACAATAAGTATTTACCTTTACATAACTTAAAGCAAGCTACACTTTTGTCTTGCCTCTTCATGATGGGAGTGCCCTGCACATTCTAGTTCTCTGCAGGATAGAGATTTTAACCATGAATCAGAAATCATATACTAGGTGTAAGACATGAAATAAAATTGATACATTTTTCTGAGGCATGTCACTGGTTAAGTGACAAAAAATATTCTGATAGTCACTGAAAAAGAAAAGTCAAAGGTACATTTGAACCTGTCAGTTCAACACATTCCTGTTATCCCTTTAGGGGATATCATACAACTTGACACCAACATTTAAGCTTTGAAAATTATGAGCTCATCTATTTCAAATAGGATGTCACATGTTCCCAAGCCTTTGCCATTACTTATAATGGGAGACAGGATGATCACTTTTGTCACATATTGATAGTGAATAAGATCTTTCTTTTTTCTTTTCCTTTTTTCTTGTTTCAGAATGAAGAACAAATTTTGGTATTTTGAATTTGGCACTTCGGAAACTTTCTCAGCCACCTGTAAGAAGCTGCATGAATCTGTAGAAATAGAAGTAAGAACCTAATTGTTGCCTTTACTCATGGAATGTCACTAGTTTGACTGAAATGCAGAGTGCAAGGGTGCAGAGTGCCTGAATCCAACAAGGCAAAGCAGTGCACATCCTTTCGACCCTGTATTCCAAAATATTATTTTTATCGTGTCTATTTGTAGTGTGGCCCTGCACACTGGAACAAAGTTCAGTTTGATGATTAGTGAAGTCTTAATACAGTAGACGAGGTCAAGAGGTGACATATAACATTAGAAATCAATAGGGAGTGTGGCTAGGTCAGATGGAAAAATGAAAGACTGTTGGAGGGAGTGAGAGCTGCTGCAGGATTAAAATAAAATTTAAAAAAAAAATCTTATTATTTCTAGGTCCCAAGTTTTTATAACCTTTAAAACTTAATTCCCTAAAATTGTACTTACTTTCCTGAATAAAGGTTAAAGAATATATATTTTCTGGAATCATTCCCCTTCATTAAATAGCTTTTCTCTCTGCACAAGGGTTCATCTTTCCATTATACATTGAACACTAACTGAAAAGACACAGGATAGTTATAGACAAAATAGGAATTTAAAATAATGTGTCACTGCTGCTTGGGTGGCTGATGATAGAATAAGTGTCTACATTACATAAACTGTTTGGAGGGCTGATATTTATAAATAAGTAAATGAAAGATGTGAAATGCGTGAAGATACAACCCTGAGAATTTAATTTAAATAATGAAACTATTTATGGATTATGGTGCCTTTCCAAGAGTAATGAGAAACTGCACATGTCAATGGAGTATTTTTGTAGTTGCATGAGGCACTCGGAGAGGTGTGGTGAGAGCAGTGAAAGTCTGGCCAAAGCCTCCTGAAAGGCAAAGTCTGAAATGATCTGCAGGGATCATGGATCTGGTAGTAGAACAGTAACAAAGAATCCTGAGACAGAAACTTCAAGACCTGTTGTGCCAGACTTGCCTGTTTTGCTGTTATGTTTCTCTTTAAAGTAGAAACATGCTCCATACATGTTAGATTTAAAAAGGGGGAAGAAAAAAAAAACACCACACCAAGGCACACACAACACCAAACAACCAAACAAAAACCCTGGGAAAAGCAAACCAGCCAGTCTTGCTTCCCAAGACAGTGCTTCATGCATTTGGGTTCAAGTACATGTAACCTGAAAAATATTTGATTAGTTATTGGAAGAAATGCTTGCCTGATTTGGTCTGAGTATACTGCAAGTTAAATGCACCTTTTGATCAAATAAAAATTGAAGAGCAGGCTTTTCCAAGAAAATATTTCTATCCAGCAAAAATCTTACAGAGCCTGTAAGATATAATGATCTTAAACCATCTAATTGTAACCATTGAAAGGATGATGAAATGTTAACATTCAGAAGAAAACAAGTATGCATACAAGTTTGTGATGCTGCTGATGCCACTTGTGTAATTATTACCAATTCATATCAATAACACTGTTATTACCAATGAAGTATTATATTGCCAGTATATGAGACATGTTTGTTAATATTCTCTTCATCTATCCTGGTCATTATCATTAGTCCCCCAATTAGGAACAAAGATAATAGGGGAAATAGTTTCCAAAATGTTTACTCAAAAAGCGCTAGGAGGTAGTTATTTAAAGATTTATTCACAATGAGTAAAGTACTTTTAAATGAACAATGCTCGACAGTATGCTTGTGTCTAATGTTTCTTGTTTGTATGTTCTAAACACTTGGGAGTAGCACTGTTTTCATCTGATTTTTAACCTGCTGCCCCTTGCTTGGGGCTGTAAATGAGAGCTTGGTGTATGATACCACATTTCACTCTGAATAAAATGCGCAAAGAATGCATTTACTCTACAGCCAAATTTTGAATGAACAAAGCCCATGAAGATTGAGGATCGGTATCTCTCAGCTGGGAGACAGCGATCAATCATTCTGTGGGCAAACCCTATATTTGATTTCTAACCTAATTAAGTTGGTTTTCCTGATATGCATTAATGTCTCTTGTGTTCTGTATATTTTCTTCTGTGTGAGATGCAGAACAAAGTTTAGACACTAAATTCTTATGTTATCCAGAATAAGATATGTTTTTATTTCCAAATTGGCATCCAAGGAGAGGAACATAAGTTCTAAAGGAAAAAAAACCAAAAAAAAACCCCCAAAAACCACAAAACCAACAAGAACAACAAAAGCAACAGCAACAAAACAGGATAAAATTAAGGATTTATTTTTAATAATAATAATGTTTCAGTAAATGAGGCTCAAGACTTTACAGTTCAGAGCACTTAGACTTCATTTCCACTTCAGAAAAAAAGAAAGATGTGTGAAGGGTATTTAATGAGAGTAGTCATAGATGTGTGTAAGTGGAGATGGCACGGTCCATACCTGCAGCACTGTACATGCATTGTGGGACCAGAAGCAGCCTCCTATACGATCTGGTATTAACGGGTGAGGGAAAGGAGTTTAACTGAGCACAAAGCCTTGCATGATATTAAACTTGGTTACACAGCAAAGCCTTAGTCTCAGCTGTTTTAAGGCATGGATATGTTCTCAACTTCGAGATGATCTGAAAAATTTTCAACTAATGAATGAAGTATAAAAGATAATGCCTGAAAAGGGACTGAGGCCAGGAAGAAGGCAAAAAGAAATAGAAGTGCTAGTGTTTATTTCTAATCTAGGTAGGCTTGGTCCATATTTTAAAAGCATGCTTTTATTTTTAGCAGCATCATTGCATTATTTGAAATGAAAAAAGAAAAAAAAAAAGAAAAAGGAGCAGAACACATCTGCATTTTGTTGTAGTGTACGAATGTGTTAGGACAACGCAGAGCTACCTGTAGTGCAAACTTCTTGTCTGTATATGAACAAAAGAAATCCTCCTTTACTAATTCAGAAAGTTCCTCATCACTGTGGGATTCTGAGGCCTCGTCAAATAATTGTCTTAGTGTACTACCTGCTGTGTTCAATATTGAGTGAAAATGGAAGCCAGACCCTGCACCATCCTATTTCACAATTCTTCTTTTATTTAAATAATTCCAGTCAGTTTGGGGGACGCCAGACCTTTATAAATTAACAGCAGGGAAATACCAAAGGTGTCAGATTGCATATTTATCATCTTTCTCGTGTAATACTTAAATATGTATTAAGAAGTGACTGACATAAATTAGGCAAATTTCAGAAGCCACAGGCCGTGGCTTGTAGAGGACCCCCTTCTGCTTGACATTTCATCCTTGTCAAAGATCAAATTATTTTAATTTAGGCTGCAAATTATAAGGAATGAAGACTTCTTTGTGGGAATTCCCTGTGGTAATCTGACTTTTGTTGTTACTGCTGCTTGTCAGTGTGCAAAAGATATAATATGCATGCAAATAAGGTTAAAAAATATGTACTATCTAATTATCCAGCCAGTACATTCCACTTGATGACAGTGGGAGGCCTGACACACAGTATGTGTTTGATTCATTGAGGCCTGCAGGGTATTTACACAAGATTACTTTTAATTATGAAATTAATATCTGTTTATCTAGAATGTATAGCAGTAAGTGAGCATACACATGAGCAGAATTTTTAGTAAAATAAATCATCTTGATATTTAATACACATAAAATATAGGGGGGAATCACAAATTTGCTTCCAAAATAACAGTGAAGACCCATGCCTTTTTTCGTGTAAGAAAACTGTGATTAAAAAGTTACACTTCGATTACAGCAGTTGCCACAACTGCCTACTCTCTTCCAGATATGTCTTTTGACTTTAAACCTTCCCTATATGAACATAATCCACAGGTTTAAAATTGAATATGAATTGGAAACCTTCATGTTGAAATTCTTCTCTCTCCAGATTTACAGTCTTCTTACGAGAATTAAAAAGGTGTAGAGTACGCGTTATCACACAGTTCTGTTTTGTGATCTTGGAAAGTTTAAGGATAAACAAATAATTATGCACAGTTATTTTTGAGTTGTACTTTCTGTTTTTTTCTTCAAAGCTGTGTGATAAAGGTTTAAGCAGAGAGGAAAAGTGCCAGTGACCCACAGAGCAGCAAGCTGCAAGATGTCAGTGGACTGTTACTGAAGCATGGTTAATTATTTTTCCAGTTTTCTTCCTGATTATTGTATATTGGAATTACAAAATAAGACCCTTAATCAGTTTTAAATGCATGATTGGACCCCCTACTGGCTTGCAGAACATTGCAGGAGTAGAATCTAATGCTTTAAAAATATGCTGTTATACACTATAAGGTGCGTATGACTTGCCTGAATATCTATATACTTTAGCTGTGTTGTGAGGCATGAAGCTAATCTACTTCTAACCAAGGCATAAGTATATAAATCCTGGGAACTTTGGCTAGTTAATTGAATTAATGAGTAGAACTGGATGCTTTGCCTTCCACATACAGATTCAACTGTAGTTGTCTGAAGTTGGGTCTTTATTTCTTCCATGGAGGTTCTTCAGTGTTTCGCTGTTAACATGTTTTATTTGGCTTAGGAGCTTCCCCTGATCCTAAAATAATGTGGGTGGGGAAGAGGACTAGGACTGAGTAAACGATAGTCTGTGAAGGCTAGGTCTATCCTATCAACCTAGGTACATCTCATCCAGTGTGTGTCAGGTGAACTGCATTTGCAGATGTTACAGGCTTTTGCCACCTGAGAAGATCCTGCAGTTTGTCACTGAACAGGCTGATAAGTTAAGGTTCCTGAACCATTCTGCTGAAGGTGAAAATTATGATCCCTTTATAAGGTATAAGTTGAAGCCAAATACAGCAAAGGAACGTTCACCTATAAAATGGCTCAATGTCCAGTGTTGCTGTAGGAAGCAGGATAGATACACACTAGTGACACAGTAACAATTCCACCACTGAAAGGAGTGTCTCACACAGGAAGACTTTCTTCTGTTTGTCTAGTAAGTCTGGGAAGGCTTTTAGAGCACTGATACCTCTTCTTTAGCTCCATGTCCCATGTTTTCTTTTTGCAATGCTGCATATTTCAGAGAACTGGCTGATGGAAGTTCTGAGATAAGAAGTGCTGTAGCTACACCTGCTTTTTGCTGGGCCCAGCTTTGCTAGTCTTGCCTCTCAGTAGGAGTTATTAGTCAGGCTTAGCCCTACGCTGATATGCCAGTTGTGCCTTTGGATTGAAACTAATATCAGTGTGGTAGTCTGTGCTCCCAGAGCCCACTTAGACTCTTTTCCATGAGGCCGTATATGCTGTGTATGCAGGGACTTTCATGATTCATGTGGAAGGAACTCAGGTATTACAACAAGTATCATTGCAAAATCATAAGACAAACAATTTTGGTGGAACAAGCAACAAAGATACTCCAGTTATTACTATAGCAATTTTTGTAGTATAAACATTTTTCTGCTAATAGCTGTAGTGAGGCTACAAATACATTTCACTTGGGTCAATTAATAGGTATCAGGTAACATGGCTCTACCAAATGGTCCCACACTTAAGCAATCAAGAGCTGAATAGTAATCATGTTTTGCCTTCTGAATGAAGATCTATTCCTATCTCATACTTCCTCTCCAGATATAAGTATATATCTTGGATGTAAACATTGAATGAACCATTAACAGTGTTAAGAATGATGAAGTGCTGATGAAAAATACCTGATAGGTAGAACATTCTGACTTTTCTTTCTCTTTTACTGCTTCCTCCCTCTTTTTTTTTTCTCCTTTACTTTTTTTTTTTTTTTCCCTCTCCTTGCTAATCAGTGTGATGGAATTCAGCTAGACTTAATCAATATTTCTCTGGAAGGAATTGCCATTCTGAACATCCCAAGCATGCATGGTGGATCGAATCTTTGGGGAGAGACAAAGAAAAGACGCAGCCACCGTCGGACAGAAAAGAAGAGATCAGATAAAAGAACCACTGTCACAGATGCTAAGGAATTGAAGTTTGTATGCCAAGGTAAGCTTACTGATTAATATAGGCTATCTGGCTTCATACAGTCAACTCAGTTGTACAATCGCCCTTGTGTTGCCTCTTGTCAAGAAAAAGGATAGACAGCTCTTAGCTATTTGTTTTCTTGTGCATTTAGCTTTTCTGATGGGAAGCACTGGGGCAAAGGCATAAGCGAAGACGTAGTGACGATTACAGTATATATAATTGCAAGCCTGTCTCGGATGTTACCTGTTAAGCAGACTAAGCACACCATGTGGCACTGTTTGCTACTGTGATGTTCAGTCTAGAAGCACCTGGAGGTTTTGGAGTCAGAAAACTCTTACTGAGCACTTACAATGCTTCTTAATGTCAGTGTGCGTAAAACTTGGGGATAATCATGCTCTGTTTCTAGCAAACTTCTGCCAGAGGCTGTGGAAGATTATTTCAGAGTGACAAGAGCAAGCTGTCTATACATTTTATGTTACTATACTGTGATGCCATATGCAAGCCTTGAGTGCGTATGCTGTAGCTTGCTCACATGGGCGTGATCCATCCTTTCAGGGCTCATGTACTTGGTGATTAGACACACTTGCTCCGTACATTTTATTATTAATCATAACTTTTGACAAAACCTACGGTAAATAGTACTCTCTGTTCTACTTTGTGGAATCTGAATGCTGTCCATTGTGTGGATCCTGATGCTCAAGAGATGGAGGCAGGCTATTGGGTGATGTACTCACGAAAATTTCTGCTTTTGTGTTGCTTCTGAACATACGGAGACAGGACATTTCACCCTGTTGGCAGTAGTGAACCAAAACGTTGTAATCTCTTTAACTATTGAAGTTATGCATGTATTTGGAATTTCATACTACTGACCATTTTTGGTATATTAGAAGGGCATTGCTACACTCCATTTCCATTTTCCTGGACAGGAAAAAATAATAATAAAAATATTAAAGACTGAACAGAAGATCCTACGTTATCTGTTGAAGTGTTCATAATGCAGACATTAAGCGCCTTACTTGAGAAAAACTAGTCAGATGACTTAACTTCTAATCACTTTATATGCACTGTGGGTGGCAGTAGCTTCAATCAATGTCAAAGCAGAGATTGACTTCTCAATACCTCTATCTCATCACTGAGTGCATGTATAGTATTACTGTTTGCATCTACAGTAGCATTTTAGTGCTTACAAGGAGTACGCTTTTTGGATTTCCCAGTTGTCCATGTATATTGCAGTTCAGTTTGCAACACTGAGCTGTCTTGAGTTTGCAAACTGGATTCCCTTTAAATGGAGAGGGGACACATGCTCTGACTGCAAATGGGTGTTCAGTCCATGGAACCAGGTTAAAACAGAGTAAACCTCCAAAATGAACGTGGCGTGAACATTTGAGAAGCAACTGATTTGCTGTATAGATCCACTCCTGTGCTAGCTAAGATAGGTTCCCATGTCAGAGTATGCTTCTTCATCTCAGTATTTGAGATTATTCCTGAATAATGGAATTAAATAAATTTTATGTCTAGGCTTCTCAACTAGTTTTGATGAATCTAAATCTACCCACTGCAAAAATAACTGCCTGCCTGTCGTTTCTAAAGCACGATTCCTTTACAGCTTTATACTAGCATATCAGAGAGCCCTATATTCTCTAGTTGTTTGTTTTCCTAAGTCCATTTGGATTGTACTTTTTAGTTTGAAGAAAACATTTTACAAAATGTTAATGCCCAGTGCAGAAGTAGATATAGCTGTTTGAGAACTATGGTAAATACATACTTCTTTGTTAACTTCTGCTTATTTATTTACTTATTCTGAATAAGTATCTTTTCAGTTCATTTTATGTCCAAGTAAAGCATCTACTCACTTGAAAACTGAACACCAAACTTTCTAGGAGACAGAAGTCAAACATCCTCATGTTTTCATGTGGATATCTATATCGATATAGATATATATGTCAGGTGTTGGTTGGTTGAGTTTTTTTGGTGTGTAGTGTTTGTTTGTGGGGTTTTTCGATTTTGTTTGGTTCGTGTTTTGTTTTTAAATCTACTGCTTCTGAGAGACATGCACATTTAGTCTTTTTCATATGCAGTGCAACTGTGGGGGTATTTTTAACGGTATATCAGTCTGTATTCATGTTATCTCTCTGCTTTTTTGGTTTTATGACTTGACCATAAATACATGAATTGAATTTTAGTATTCAGAGTCTGAGCCCTTAAATGGGATACTTGCATGGACCCAGGAGAGCTGTCTCCTCACTCTGGGTGGTTTGTTGCCCCTGAGCATGTTGCGTTGCTCCTCTCGGAACAGCCCCAGCAGCACTTGGAGAACTTTCAAAGAAGAAGAACCCTCTGTGAGGTCTTGCTGCTGTCCTGCCCTGCTCTTGTGTGTATCACTTAACACGAGACACGTACATGCAGCATGATCATTGCTGCAGGAAAAAGGGTCAAAGTTTTGCTGATTCTTTTTTCTTTCTTATATATCTGTACAATTCAGGGAAGGTATATTCCTCTGAGCCTACTCCCTTCTTTTTTCACCTGCTTACTGTTGTCACCTGTTGATGCAAAACAGCTTTTATTTTCTTTGCTTTTGCCATTATGCACCTCTGCATACTCGAAAGCCAGACCACAATTCGGACGTTAAGTAATCAAAATGGACACCTGCTTGGAAAACAATCTGATTATATGCACATAGAGTGAAAAGCAGTATATCGAAAGGTAGCAATTTAAAATGTGCACTATTTAAATACATTCACTGATGATCTCATTAAGAGTTATGCATGTATGCTAAAGAGTAAAATTTGTCACTGATAGCATATAGGTATGTGTGTCTGTGCATGTATCATATATTTCTGTCTAAGTAGTAACTGGCTTTGATATTCTCATGTAAAACATATATGAAAATATATTTGTCTGATTAACTTCTAACTCATGGGAAAGAAAACCTTATTTAGCTGTAATGTACTAAATATTATCCTATTATCCTGCTAATGGAAAAAAAATACTATAATACAGTTTTAGTTTCAGGTCCTGTGCAGAAGTATAGAGGGTCTTTCAACAAATGTTGTTAGGGTAAAAATCAGATTACTACTTCTTCTGATTTAATTTCATTTTAATTTCTAATGTGTCATTATCATTTTTATTGTACAAAATCAATGCACTAGGAATATATAACTAAAGATATATCTGACAATTCATGAAAATAGTTAATTAGTATTTTGAATTTATGAATCTGACACTTGCAATGTTTCTATTTGTTATGTTTCGAAATCTTGCAGTATGTACATATATATGATATATCTCGCCACAATCAATTTTTTTCTAAGTACAGATTTTAGATGTAACTGTGAACTATCCTTGAACATTATTTGGACAGGATTTTTATTTGGATATACACAGAAATTGATAAATGCCAAAAATCAGTGCTTTAAAAAGATGAACATACTGCATAGAAAATGAAATATGAGTTGAGAAACATAAATGTAAATAGCTGAGCTACTTGTTGTTTGGAAATTACATCCAAAACATAAGTTGAATCATCACAACATATCTTACATGAAATACATACCACTTATGTTAAGTGTTAAACAGAAAAATTTTCTTCCTCACTGAGATACTAATTAAAATTTTCAAACCTTTTGTGGCAAAAAATAAATCATTCTTTTGGAAATCTCTCTAGTAAACTTTTTGCTGACTGGAGTAGGATTCCTTTAGGGTGAATGCTGTTATGCTTTGATTTGCTTTCGTTGCTGAAGTTCAGTTAGAGCCCTGTCCTGAAATTGAATCTTTTTTTAAAATTTAAAGCATCTCAAGACTTTGTTGCAAACATATCCGTAACTTGGTTTTGCACAAGTAGTTCCATTCACCTTAATGGATTAGTTCTTGAAGACAGTATCTATGAACTATTAATGGATGAAGCCTTTAGACTATAAATATTTAAGTGCAATACTTTCTTCCAAGTTTTTTTTTTTGGTACACCACCAGGTTCAATGATCCTTAACCAAGTATTTATCAAGTTGATCTGTGCATCTTGTTAAGAGACCTGCAGTGCTATTACTTAGCAACATGCCAGACTACTGAACTAATTCAAGACAGTGTGCATTTGGGTCACAGCACCTAGGCGTAATCCAAGCTTACCAGTATGATTCAATAACTCCATGTGAAAATCTGGTATAACAACTGCATTATGACTTTCTGAATGGAAATGCAGAATTCTTGGAAATAGAATAATGTGTAATACAGACAGTTCGCTATAGTTAGAAGCAGGGGACATGCAGAGACTGTGAAGGCCTTAAAACACTTCAAAATATCCGTACATAGTAAGAAAGGAAAAGATACTTTTCTTACTTGATATCAAATTCCACTTCACAGGGGAGAGGGAGAATCTTTCCCCAAGCTTCCCTATAACCAGGGAATTCCTGCCAAGAGTTCTCTAAACAACTTATAAACTTTGTGGGCCAGCAGATTAATTTAATTTATGGAGGGCTTTATAAACTACACTCTGGCCAGGTGACTTCTCCTTGCTATTTATAATTCTCTAAATTTAAAATTTTGACACATTATGAATTTTGAGATATCTAAATATGAATTAATTTCGTAAGTTGAAAAAGTTAGAAACTGCATTCTGATATCAGGGAAAATTTATTCACCCAAAGGTTTGTCAAGCATTGGAACAGGCTGCTTTGGGTTGTGGTGGAGTCGCCATCCCTGGAGATATTTAAAAGATGTGTATGTATGATGCTTAGGGACATGGTTTAGAGGTAGACTTGGCAGAGTTAGGTTAATGGTTGGACTCAATGATCTTAAGGGTCTTTTCCAATCTAAATAATTCTGTGATTCTATGTCCTACATCCAGTGAATACATACAGTGTGTGGTACAAGGCATGTATAATGAACTCTGTATAATAACATTTTTATTAATGCTATGGATAATGTGATGGCTAGCTAAGTTAATCGCCCTTATTTTGTATCTTGTATAGGCAGTTTTGGGCAACATATCCATTAACATATTACTACAGAGAAAAATTACTAATTATAGCTGTTTCATAGCTGGTCTGTATTAAGACACTCAACTTACAGAAACAATGTTTTTTAGACAGAGTATCTAAGAATAACCATTTAATTGCTGCCTCAACAGTCCTAACTATGTATTTTTAGTTTGAAAGCAAATAGTAGTGATATAACCAAGTTCTACCAATTTCAGTAATCAGTGTTGTAGGTTATTTGTGTTACTGTAAAGAAAGAAAGAGGAAAATTAATTTAAGTTGATCACAATATCTGTTTAAGAACTTGAGGTAATATATTTGGTATTCAGAATTCAAGGAAGCAGAAATATGTTTAATGAAAACCAGTGACTAAATCAGTTAAACACTGAAGGAAATAATAATTACACACGGTTCTGAGCTAGGCTTACTCTCACTAGAATAGATAACAGGGATGTATAAACACCTTCTTTCATTTGAGATAGCTTGCGAACCATTTATGGTTCTTTTTCAGGAAGTCTCCACACAGACTGACATATATATGTCTCTATCCAAAACAAAGATACGGGCAGGGCATATATGTTGGCAATACCTTGCTGGTAATAGACATTAAGGTTTATATTTCTGTGAAAAATAACAGAAGAAGAACAGCGAACCTGGGAAAAGAGGAAGCACCAGAGAAGTAGAAAATCTGTTGAAGCATGTCTTAGAAAAAGTGAAAAGAAAGACAGCTTTCTCAGCCAAATTCTAACAATAAAACTGTTAGATAAGCAAAGAGACTGCCTTCTGTTCAAGGCTTCCTACATTTAAGGAAAAAGATCTTTTACTGTAATGGTAAGGAAGTAGTATAAAGAATGTAAATCTTATGTTGGTGTTCTTTTCCTAATGAAAGCAACCCAAGAAGACCTACAACTGGTCTAACACAGAGACCAGAAAAAAGAGGAAAACAAATTTCCCTAATAAATGGTAAAATAAGTTAAATTTAACAGAGTTATAGCAGATAGTGTGTCTCAGTTCCCAAAAACAGTGAAAACGAAAGAAGATCTATATGCATCCTTATCTGACTGTTTAAATGGGACTAAACACTGATGATATCTGTGTAGGGTCAAACCAGTAAGTGTATGAAGTTCAAGAGAAGACTCCAGTGTTATTTCAATGTGAACTACTATAAAAGCCACGTGGAACTTATTTCTAGAGTGTAAATTTAGGAAACATACACATGATGAGTTGTAGTGTTACATTAATGTAAAATGCCTTGAATATTTGGCTCACAAAATCCACTTCCTTTAGTTATATACCTGAATTTCTTTAGTTGCAAAATAACACAAAAGTAGCCTTGTATGAGATTTTAATTTCTTTCCTAAATTTTATGTAATTGCTCTGAAAATAGCAGCATTTTTTGTGGGTTTTTGGCACTTTCTGTCCTTGGTTGAAACTAGGAATAAAAAAAATTGCAAAGTTAACCCTTCTTCAAAGTTTAAACATTAGAAAAAAAATCCTAAATGTATTCAGGCAGGGTTTTTTCCTGTAAGCGTGCACCATATTCTGAACATTTTATGGCATAAATTGGAGCTTCAACCTAAACTTTGCATATTTCTGTGTAGAATTTCATGCTGCAGTTATATGAGTGTGTGTTGTTTACAGTAAATCGAATTCTTGTGAGGACTGTCCAAGTTAGGGTGCCATTAAGTTTAGTGTCTAAAAATCAACCCTATAGTCAATAGATACATTCACCTCAAGAAAAGTGTTTGTCCCATGCTCAAATAAGGGTCTAAGCTAGGCAGAATAAAATGCCAAAATAAAATGGAGGTGACTCTGTCTGCATTTGTTGTAAGTAGAGCCGAAGTAACAGGCCAGGTTAGACACCTCCCTTCCAGCTGCATAGCTGGTGAGATGAATTTCTGCATGTGCTGCATGAAGCAACAGCCCATTAGATGCCTGAATAGTCCTTGGAGCAGGAATGGGAACCAGGACCCTCTCTGCCAGATAAGCCTGATGAAGCTGGGCTGTGCTTGCTTCTATGGATCTGGTGCTGATGTGTCCCTCGTCTTCCGTGAGCAGTGTAATCACTAATCCGCTGAGCAGGAAGGACCATGTCAGTATATGTAAACCCTGCTTGGAGTATAGCTTCCAGATGTTGAGGACTCGAGCAGGGGAACACCTGTTTGGGGTGTTGGGAAATGGGGTAGCATTCATTGGTCCTATGTGCTGTCCCATCTTTAGTTTGGACTGTGTTATTTTGTCACCTTTTAAAAATCTTCATGGTATGCTGAATGTGTCGTTTCCTTTGTGTGCACTGGCGTTGCGGCACTCGACCATCGTGCATTGCCTCTTCTCTGCTGAGCAGCAGTGACTGGCCACCGCGCCAGGCATTTTGCTCCACTTCTCAAGCAAGGACTGTGGTGGGACCTGCTGTCTCACCGCGGGCAGCTGCATGGTGGAGCCCATCAGCGTGCGAGCTGTTGATCTCTGGCTTTGGTAAGGTTGAAAATTCAACAAGAGCAAAGAACCCTTGCTGGTTTGCCCCTGTTCCTGCTAATCTAGGACCTGCCTAAGGCAGGATGCAACCGAGAAGTTCCTTCGACTGATATAGTAGTTCCCAGGCTTCTTGTTCCTCTAGAAGTTGCGGAGCAGTGTGCTTCATACTGTGCCGTGTTACCACTGATCAGCAGTATTTTACCTCTGTGAAAGCAGTGGTTTCAGTGGGGGTAAAGAGAGGAAGAAATGAATGTCACAGTTCTTCCACATTAACAAATTCCCGCTTCTTTTACTTTAAGCAATGGGTTGTGAGTTTAGACATGCTGTAGAGGTGAGACAGGTGCTGAGGTACTCAACATGATAAAGTGATGGCACTGGTAGTTTTCCTAACTCAGAACCTAGATTTTGGTTGAATTTATGAGGGATGGGTTGCTATTCAAATGCTTTTGTCCCTTGTAAGCAACTGAAGATTGTGTAGCTTTGGCTCCTTATTTTTACTGCATGTGCACATTCACTGGGATGACAGGTAAATGGTACTTTGTCCTAGCTGCTTAGTTAAATTGTGCCTTGCACCCATTAGTTTGTAAGATCTGAAAGGCGAACATTCATTTTGGCAAGCTGTTAAAGATAGGTCAGTTTTCCTAGTAAGAGAATGTGGGCTGGACAGTCATGATTTGACTATGCTATTAAAAAGAGCCTTTTCCCCTCTTTTACACCCCCTCTCCCCCCAGCAACAAATCTTTATGGTTCACTCTTTTCCTCTAGATACCTTTATTACTGAAGAGATGCCATGTTCAGCAGGAGCCTTATTCAAACGAGTTGGCCCATCAGCCTGGGGGATGAAGTCTATAATTCATAATACAGTTTGAATCTTTTAGAAGTATAAACACAATTCCTCATTGCTGTGAAATACTGATTTTTATTGTTATTAGGAAGTAGTAGGACCTTGAAAAATGACTTGATAGTCTGATTTGGTTTTATATTTATAAAGCATGTATATATGTTTCTGTGCAATATAGATCATCGCAGAAAAACAATTTCCTTTTATTTACAAGGCAGTTGAGATTGTCATTGTATTATACCTTTTGGTGCACAGAATGTTCATTTTCTTTCAAACGTTATTCATCGAAAGAGGATAATTATAGTGTATTTCACAGACTGCCAGAAGGAAAATGTATCTTTGCAAAGTTTCATTTCCCTTAAGTTGCTCATTTTCTATAGGAAGACAGAGCTATTAAGTAGCATACCCATGACAAAGATTGATTAAAATGGCATAAAGGACTATCTTATCTCTAAGTACAGGGATTTACACGTATAACTCCTATGACATTAAATGCAGTAGGTGAAATTAACTCTAGCTATTACATTAAAAAAAGCCGCAGTAAATTGGTTTGTACAGAGAACAAGGTGAGGGTAGGAGGGATGGCACGTTAAGAAGCACATGATAAGTATAGTTTTAGGGTACACCTACAGTATAGCATGCAAATAATCAAACCAACTTCTGTGCCAGCAGCATTAATGCAATTTTCTTCTAGGACTCACTTTGGCTGCCAAATAGTGGAAAAATCACCTTGCTGATGCAGCTAAGCTTCTCGTATTCAGCCAGCTCCTTAGAGCAGCTCAGGCTGCTCTCCAGTGTTCAAGGTAAATTTAGCCTGGGTCTGGCTGACCTTGAAGGAGGGACATGCCCTGATGCACAGCTTGTGCAGGTCCTGTGGCTCACCTCAGCACAGGTGTCTGCAGCAGGTTCATAGGACCTGTTGCGCAGAGCTCCCAGGGTTTGACTCTGCTGCGCTGGGAGCCCTTTGTGACTCCTGCACCTTATTAACCCAGGTAAACGAGTATTCGCCTGGATGACAGCTGTTAGTTAAGATGTGGTAAATGACAAGGGATGTGAATGGAATATAAAAGTTTTGGATTATTTTTTTTTTCCTTACTGCAGAATTAGTAGCAAGTGCCGTTTTTCACTGTAGCAAAACTGACCTGCTTCCCCACCTGCTTTCCCTTCCCCTCATTGCTAGTACTGAACACAACAGCTTTGCTGTGTAAAGGCTTGAAAATGCACTTAAAAGGATGTAAAGTTCTTTAATAATTAGCTCCTTTGTACATGACAGGAGAAGCTAAAGTTTGCCTTTCCTGAACTCTTTTGGAGTTTTTCCTCCGTGTTGGTCTTTGACTATAACTTTGCTACCGTGTTTCAGCAGCTCATCTATAGTGACAGCAGTGTGGTGTGGTCAGTCTAGAACTCAAAGGTTTGCTCATATAGTAGCTGAGTAGTTGTTATTTAAAATTTATAGTGCCATGCATCAAATCTGGGTATTTGTATGAGAGCATTAGCACAGGATGTAACTTCTTTTTGGGGCGATTCCACTAAAATGGTCAGATTTATATAAATGAATACTAAAATACCATAGCTTAGGGCAGAATTTCATATTTTTTATATATTGAAATATGGATGAGAAAAATTAACAAGTTTCAGATGAAAAAATGTGAGTGCATGTGTATTTAATACCAGACATGTTTATTTGATGTTTTGTAATCACATAAGTATGTGCCTTTTCCTCTACTTCAGCAAGAATTCCATAACAAACAAGTGAATAAATTTTAAAAATTATTTGCTGGATATAACTTCTACATTGTATGTTGATTAATGTACACTTACTTACATATATATATTTTTTTTACAGAAGCATACCTTCTCATATTTTTGTAGGGCTTAATTTTTATTTCCTACCACTACATGGCACGAGTAACAATTACTGCAGAACTGTTAAACCCATCCGCGAAAAGAAAGTAGCCCTATCTTAGTTTTAAAATAACCGTATCATATAATTGTACTTTGATACAGAGTTTTTCTTTAATTAACAAAATGAAAACATCTGTTACTGTCTCAACATAGTTTTTGTTTTTCATACCGGTTTTATAATTCATGTGTTTCTCTCCTTCTGAGGTTTTTCAGATATAAATTATTTGTAAATGTTACTTTTCTTCCAAAAGCTTACAAAAAGTCAGCAATTAACTAACTACAACAGGTGTTTCCTTTCTTGGGGAAAGGAATGCATGTGATTATTGTAATTTAAATTCCTGTGTGAGTAAAGGAATTGGCCTGTTATTAGGAAACACTGCAAGCATATGTAAAATGATAAAAATGAAGTAGAAAGGTTGGATGAATTTAAGACTGTGACAGTTTTAACCCTTTCAGGCTCTTCACATGTGAATGTTGTGGGTGCTGCTGCTCTTCCCTGGCTCCCTCTCAAATCCTAAATGTGACTTGGTATGTGCCTATATGGTTTAGATTTACAGTAATATTTTCTGATACCGAACATATGTTTTTATATTGTGACCTTTGTACAAAAAGCTGCAATAACCATTCTGCAATATTCAATTTGTTTAATGGCAGACAAATATTCCCTAGGAATGTCTGATAGCATATTACTCAGACTGTTTGCTCATTTAACCCTGCCTCAGGTGCCTGAATCTTTAGCTTAAAGATACAAAAATAAAAACAGAATAGCCATGCAGATCATTTTTGGCTGCTGTAACACATAATCATATCCTCTGATCCATTCTAGTTTTCTGTGACTTGTTAATAGAAAATTTCAAGTTCCTTGAGTGTTTGCAAAAGGTGTCAGGTTGACAGCAGTTTAATTTTGAGTAACAACAGGAGAGATGGCTTCAATTAATGTACACAAAGTATTACTGATTAAAAAATAAGTAAGATATTCTAAAAATATTGGTGATATGAAGAACCCTGTAAGAACACAGGTTGGGTGTATATACACTTGTATTACTCACTAGAGGTAGAAGTGGAATTTACAGGAGAAAATTAGTGTTTGTGGATGAGACAGAAAGAGAGATGCGAAAAAAGAAGCATGTATTAAAGCAAAAATGTCAGCTTCAATCTGTTGTATTAAAAAAGCTGAATTTTTTCTGGTTTTTTTTTTTTTCCCCTCACTCTGCAAAGACTTGTGTTAACCAAAGCATTCAAATATGTGTAGCTATAAATATATATTGGAATCATGCAAGAATTTTACTAGTGCCTAATTACTCTGTAAGGAGAGAGGTTGGGTTTTTTTGTTATTATTATTATTATTGTGGGTACAATCAATTTAAAGACTTTTTTTTTTCCCCCTCTTTCTCCATTTTTCTTCATATAAGCACCTGTGATCTGCTGGCAAATACGCTACTAGCAGAACACTGTGTAGCAAAAGCCTGTGTCCAACCATACCAGCAAAAAGCACTGTTTGGTAGTAGTGTTGTTTCAGTCACATATTTACAGAGACCGAGTATAAGTCTGGTGATTTTGTGCACTTGTGCTGATGATAAGTCAAATTAAAGGAGAGGGGGTCCAGTCGGACAGCGTCATCTCCGTGACCTGCTCCATTTTTACCTGCTGCCTTTAAATCGCAGCCTCCCTTCTGACACTGTTAAGCATTGCCAGTAAACCACCAGGTTGTTTATAAGAGCACATTGTAAAGTAGGTTGTCTTGGAAAGTCTGAGCTGCCCAACAAATTAATGGCATTGTGAGGTGCTGCCTGCTGGGGTGAAAATAAATTGTAAGAAAATATAGGGAGACAGGTAATGGGCACTAGCTATGCTGCACAACACTTTTCAAACTGCTGCTGACTTTGTGCCAATAGATATGGCAATAACTGTCAACAAGATTTACAATACTTTCGCATTTACACAGTGAGAGTAGAAAGGTTGAAAGAGGTCTATAATTTTATTTAAAGTTTAGCGCCAACTATTTCTGGACCTACTATTTCCAGGCAACAGGGTTACAAACACACTGCTTATCTTTCATATGTGTCAGTGGGAGGGTTTTTTATTATCATCGGAAGTCCTTGAAATTGGACATAAGAAAAACAGCAGTAAAGCAGAGGTATATACTTAATTGTAAAATCCAAGTAGGTACAGATTTTGCCATTTATTGTATATGTTGTGATTTCTGATAGCACTAAATCTTGTTACCTGTGTGTAGCTCCAGTGGGTGGTTTCTGCAGGCAATACATTTTCTGGCCGTGCTTCTTTCGCTGATGTTGAGAAGACACAGCTTAAAGCTGCTGTGTTGGCTTTGTCGTCCCCTTGGCAATGGATTCCGTGCTGCAGAAACCTGCAAGAGGCTAATTGAAGAATTTTAAAGGTCCATTGTGCAGGGCTCAGGAGTTGTCCCATCATCCTCCTTATCAGTATTCAGACATGTCTTTACACTTACAATAACTTTTAATAGCTGTTCACACTGCAGAGATGGTAACATTATGGGTTTCAGCTGAATTTTCTTCTTCTGGTTTGCACATCCTTAATGTAACTCATAAAGACCTCCTATGCGTGTTTTTTTTATAATGAAGACTTTCATTACTAGTTAAATAACTTCTTTTCAACTTACCAGAAAAGCTTGCTTATGTTTTTCAGTGGCTCCAGCTGCCAACCAGTAAGAAAGCTTCTTTAGAATATGGACTAGAGCAGCCATGGGTTTGTAGTAAATCACAGACGACGTCTGTGTACCTTTTTTTTTTTTGGGGGGGGGGGCGGGTCTAAAATACTATTGAGTACAGGAAAAGCGATATGTTTAAGAAAAAATAGCCTTTTTAGAGCCCATAGATAATCTGAGGCTGACCAAACCATTCCATGTGTTACTTCATCTGAACTGTATGAACAAATTGGCAGTTAGTGATGATTATTTATTTGTTCCGTGGTAAAATCTGAAGGTGTCAGACACTAGACAATGTATAAACACAGATCAAATGGACGTTTCCTGCTCGAAGAATCGCAGAACCAAAAGATAATTTCGTTTGGAAGAGACCTCTAAAGGTCATCTAGACCAACCCTCTCTGCTCAGAGCAGGTCTAATTAGATCAGGTTGCTCAGAGGCTTGTCTAGAACTTACACTCTAAAGAGTCTAAGAATTTATGATCTAAAGTTCATTTGCTAAAATCTAAGGGTTTGGTTCTTGAATGCAAGTATGTGACCCTAATTCAGGCAGTCAGTATGTCACTTGTTTTAATTTCGTCTCTCTTATTCACTGGATCATAAGCTTAGCTGACCCAACTATCCAATCCCAAAGGCTCCTACTGTTCTCTTACAAGTAAGAGTACTTTGCTGGGAACTTGCTTTCTGCAAAGGGCCTCAGTATACCCACCCATAGTATCTTCTAGAAGGCTTCTCCTGCATTTCTCTAGATTCTAGATATACTTGAGAATATAATTTTCCTTCTAAAGTCTTTCAGTTTCTCCTATTTACCTACTTCTTGGTTTTTTGAATTTCGATTTTATTTTGTTCTGAGAAAGTAGCTGAAAGTTGAGGATGTCCGCAATCCCAAAAGGCTTACAGACCTATAAAAATAATGGCAATAAGCTCCCTGGAGTGCAAAGGGCCCCAAAAAGTCAAAAGTTTCTCATAGGTGGCCATCTTCTCTAGTCTGTGTGGAAAAAACTATTCATGACTCATGGTTTTAAATTTGTTCAGTTAAAAATATTCTTTGCCAGTTTGAGGATGTTTAGAACCATTACCTGAGAACTGATAAAATGGATGATTAAGTCTTTAGAGCGTGAAAAAGTTATGTTAGTAAGAAACAATCAGCAATTTTTGTTATAACATCGGAAATCATATTAAGATGTAGACACTTTGAGAATTACTGAGTAAGACCTAATCAGAAGACATTTAAAACATCAGAAAATAATTGCTGTATAATTAATTTGGGGGTGATGGAGTTGATTAATGTAGCTCTGTCTGAAGCAATTTCTGAAACTCGTTTTCTACAGGTGAAAATCTCTACGGTTAGTCTCATATATACTGAGAATGCTTTTCAGCTATAAAATTACCACTCGATTATCAAAATCTACAGAGCTAGTTGTTTAGATATCAATTCTTGAGGTTATATACAAAGATTATTTTTAAATATTCTCAGCCCACAGGCCCTTTATATAGAGAGGAACAAAGACTCAGTTTGACTGTCACTGTGATGTCCTCACTGTATTTGTTTATATGTGTCCAGGTTTGTAAAACTTTGTCTGATGAGAACCTAAACTCTGTCTGGGTGTAAATACTAATAAGGTAAGACAGCATACTACTCTCTTACTTCGCAGTAACTTGTATCTTAAAATGTAACTCATATTTTAAAATGAGGGTCAACCTAATAGTAACATAAAAAGAAACGGAAAAAATTTCTAGATTACAGAAGCCCACTGGAGAGGGTGGAAATCATTATATGTACCTGCAATGTATATTTAAAAAAAATAAAATGACTGTGTTCATTTGGGGTTTTCAAGTGTATGAATTTTCTGCTTACATTATATCAAAATAATTATTTGAATATAAAGAATGAAGAGGTCACTTTGATCAGACCTGTATGAAATAATTTCTTCCTTCTTGAAGGAAAGAAAGGACATCAAATCTAATATTGCTTGCTGTCAATCATTTAAAAAGATCTGTGTTTATAGTGCTTGAAATGAAGACAATCTGCTGATTACTGTGTTGGATGGTGACCCACACTAAAGCATTTCATTGTGTTGCTGCAGGATTGTCTCGGAGCTGTGATTCTTGTATATATGAAAAAGTCAGCTTAGTAAAAATGAACAAAAAAGATTGCGGTGCAGCATATGAAAATCCCAAATATTTTATCCCAACTAGAAAGAACTGCAGTTACGTTTCTTGCACTTTATTCCTCTCATACTTTCAACTACCTTTATGGAGAAGAGAGATTGCGGATGAATGGCTGACAGGGCTTTATCACCTGAGAATCTCTCTTTGGCCCACTAAAACTCCTTGGGAAAGGAGTCTTAAACAGCTTCTGTTAACCCTGTGCTCTGAGCTGCTGAGACTGGTTGCCAGGGTCTGTGTGATACACAGAATGTCATTTGTCTGTCTGTCTTTGGACCTGTTTGTACCACATGAGACATATTCTAAGTGTGAAAATTTGACATCACGTACATAACCACATTCACTGGTCTAATGACAATTTTTAAATCACTCCCTATTCATGTGAGTGTACCTTTACAAAATATTGTCTACTCTGCTAAATTGTTTTAACATTTTGTGCCTTGTATTCTATGTTGAATTATGAAGTAGTCATATGCCAGAAAATTCGTGGCAATTTGTTGGCGGTATCAGAAATGACACAGATCAAAAGGGCTTTGTCCATGTTAATCTAAATAGGGTTTCATTTTGGTTTTGTGGAGCAGAGGTTTTGTGGGTGGGTTTGCAATTCCTTCTTCGAATGATTAGAGGTTCCAGGTCTTGATCAAGTTCACTTTTACGTTAATTCAACTCAGCCAGAGTCAAAGGTGTAAAACTAGTACCATATTTTTGAATTCTTGTCTTTTTCTTGTCCTTTTCTGCATGTCACATTTCTGAGTTTAGCTCTTATTTTTGTTATTTAAAAAAGAGAAAAATGTATATTAAACTAATGGGGAGGGAGGGGGAAGTATGTTTAGTGATATACTATCTGCTTAAAACACCCTCCAAAACTGTTAAGACTGCCTAGACCAATTTGGTATTATGTCTGTTCAGTACATTGGTGTTCCAACATTATTTCTTTACTGGCTAACTAGAAAATTTTATAAAATATATTTTGAATAACTTTAAAAATGTGTTGAATAGTATGTCTTGTCAAAATCCGAAAAAAATCCCAAAATTGTCAGATGTTTCTTGACAGTAGTATCAAGGCTTTGGGTAGATTTGAGAGACAGGTAGTTAAAGAAAATTTCACTTGGCAGTTGGCTCATAGAAAAAGATTTTTTCTGCTGGGGAAATAAAAGGACTGTGTTAAAACAAAAGCTAATAGGAGAGAAGATGGCCTTTTAGCTTTAAAAGCAGAGGAACTACTTGCAACATCTTAAAAGAGAGAGTGACATTGTGACCAGTGAATTCAAAAAATCACTAGATTCCTTTCATTGTACATGCATTAAGTATCTTTTGGTCTAGGCCACATGTTTGATTTTTTTTTCCCTTTTTTTTTTTTTTTTGAGGGATTTGGTGGTCTTCTTAACATATGTTCCATCATTATAGGAATCTGACAGATCTATGAAGTTTATGACAAGTCTTGCCAATGTGAGCTGCTAGATAATTGACAAAATGTTGCTAGATAATTGAAAAAGAAAAATCCATTTAACTAACATATATTACTTGTACAGCAGGTAGATGACACTGTTACATATCTAGCAACAAAAAAAAGTGTCAGAGCATGTGAAGTAGCATAGGTAGGTTATCTTGGCAGGAATAGGAAGTCAGATTAGTGTGTGTTTCAGCCCCTCATTAGAAAATGCTTCACGCTGTGTGTTATGACCCCAAAGAAGGCATTACATACAGCTTGGACATTGCTGTTGTGATGGCTTTGCATAAAGATAGTGGTCCTGCAAGGTTTATGCTGTAAAGTATGTGTGTTTACAGTTGCTGTGTTTTGAACGTAATCTTGAAGGCCACCCTAATCTGAAAAGTTAATTAAACCAGTAAACAAAGTAAATCTCTTAATTCAGTGTTACGAAGCATATTTGTGCTTTTTGTGCATCAGCTGAAAACCTCCCAACAAGTATTTCATAAACACCTGTGCAATCACAGCATGCTTCCTAATGAGCGTAGTAGCCTGTCCTTAGTTGTGTAACAACTTTTGTATGTAAACATTGGTTCCCAGTAGTCTTTACTAATGCAGTCTTCTTAGTAATGTATATTTTGTGCATTAAACCAACTGCATCTTGAGATCACCCATCTTCTCGTGTCAGTGACTACTTTTCCTCCTCTTTGACTTCCTCGACCTCCCACAGCAGCTGTTCGTACAGTGATTATCATCCAGTGGAGTGGACTGCTGTAAAAAAAGCTTGCATTTTAAAAATAGACCTGTTTAATTTAGTGCACACTTTCATTTTAAAAGAACAGATGTAAAATTTGGAGAGGAGGTTAAGGAAAAAAGAAGTTACTTTAAAGCAGTTGTTTATTTTCTTATAGTATTTATGTATCCTCTTTTCACCCACCCATAACAAAATACTTTCTAGTTGGCATGAGTCCAGCCCACTCAGAATTGGTACGTGAACACAGAACTGCATAGCTAATAGTTTCATTTAGAGGACCACACACAGTTGCTGCACATGTGAGGGAAGCAAGCTGACAGATGTCCACATCCCCTGGCTCTAAGAATAATAATAACCCTCCAACCTAGCAGACTGCAGGCAGGAAAGGCTCTCAGAGCACTGTCACCTTTTCCCCCCACTGAGAATCAAGTACAGTCCTGCAACTTTTTACATTCTTTATCCCCAGTCCAGGGATAGAAGTCGCACATCTGAGTGGCATGTAATAAACTCCCTTTATAAGAGGAGATTAATTTGTGACCCTTTATAATACAGAAATATTGTCACTTTTCTCTGCAATAATAAAACCGTGAAAGCCATCTCTTGGTCTCCTGGAAGCAAGAATAAAAGATGAGCACACTTTCATACCAAGAGGAAGACTGATGTAATGGCTTAGTAGTCAGCTGGAATTAGTAGGTAAAGTATGTGCTGTCTCTCCCCTTCACAGAAGCACAGGCATCTCCTAATTTATTTTGCCCCACATTTAGTCTGCACCGAGATCTTCAGGTCTTCTGAAAAATTCAGATTTCGGTAAGGAAGGGCTGGGTTTTGGCTTCTTCAAAAACTAGAAGGAAAATAGTAAAGAAGTTTATGTCGGGGGGGTCAGAGGGGAATCTCATGGCTTTGGAATACTACTCATATGTTCTAACTACCTGAAACCAGTGGCACTATCAATCTTTGCAGCCCATTATAAGGAAGAATAGCAGAAGTAGAATTTCAGTATTTGTCTGGATTTTTGGAAGAGAGGTAATACATTATTTACTAGCAAAAAATTCCCAGACCCAAAAGTTAGAAATACTGTTATAAACTGAAAGTTCGGAACATCTAAAAACTCTGTGCTTTCACCTGAGGTGTTCTTTCAGTTCTTCCCTGACATGCCAAGGTTTTGAAATCTGCATCACTGCACGAGATACTCAGGAAGAAATGTTTGTATAGGAAGAGCCATGGTCTTTTAATTACAGACTGTGTTTATACTAATATCACAGCCATCAGCAACTGTATCCATGCAGTGTCAGCAGTAATTAGCACGGAATATATAGGCCTCTACTCAGGAAGAATTGCTGAATGTATGATTTACCAGCACTGGATGTGCTCCTTCACTATGCCACACAACAGGATTTTTAGTATGAACTACGAGTGTCTAAAAAGGAGTTGCTGTTTAAGTACAGTTCCCAGCTTACTTTGCAGGGAGGCAGGATCATATTGAGTGGAAGACTGAAGGTAAAAGACGTATGAGCAGCATGAGGAGGGACACAGCTCATTTGACATGAAAATTTCAGTCCCAGTCCCATTGACTTTCATACAGTTATGACCATGGTTATGCTTGTTAAGGAGATAGCCCAGTGTTAAGGCGCTGATATAAGAGTGCTTCAGTGGACTTATTTCTGACTTGCAATGCAACCTCAGTTACTGTAATGGAGGCTTAAATCCTCTGCATTCTGGTATATTGCAAGTTTAGTATCACAAGTTACTTGGACTGACTTAGTTGCCCAGATTTACACAAGTCTCTTCTTCAAAAGTGTGGGGTGTTTTCCCCTTCAGTACTAAACATATCTCTGCAACATTTGTTTGCTTGGTCATTGGTACTCAAATCTGAGTTGTTTTCTTAAACTAAAATCCTGCCTCTTCTTAATAGCATACAGAACATAGTCCCAAAACCACAGGGAGTATAAATTCATTTTTATTTTATTTTTAAATAATGGAGCCTTTATACATTCTGAAATGAAAGTCTGCCTTCAGCTGGAGGTTTTTCTCCTTCTCTCAGTCATGGGGTTTTGGGTGCAGAAAGCTCACTGAAAGATGGGTGAAAATTGTAAATAATTAAAAAAAAATACCATACATTCTAAAATCTCCTGCTCCTTGCTGAATTTGTTTTGGCATGCAGAGACAGTAATGCACCTGTGGAGAGAATGTTCTCTGTAATGGATGACATCTGGTTTGAAGACAAAAGTGGGATGTCAGTAGGCATAGTTAAGGGAATGACAGTAGTAAGAGCCAATCTTGCTGGCAACTGCAAAGAGGTCTCTGAACAACTGTTTGAAAACGCACACAGCTTCCTCAGAAAACTCTGCATATACATCTAAAATATCTGCAACATGCTTAGAGACAATGCTTAAAAAAACCAAAAAAAACCAAAAAAAACCAACCTTTTTTTCTTAGAAGGAAAGATCTGCCTTAAATTTCAAAGATGTTTCAGAATCAGACTTGCAACAGGCTTTCACTTCCAATGGTGTATAGAGCAGTGCATCTGTTCATACAGGCAAAATCCTGCTGCCTTTCTTATTTCTTATTTAGACAAAAGTAAGCATAAACTTGTTTGAGATTTCTATTAAGTTTTGAAATGATTTTTCCTGTTCTTTCTTTAGCCATAGTAAGGCCAAAGATTTGTTCAGCCTAATGTAGGTTCCTTAATTTCTGTTTGTTTACTGACTGCATATATGACTAAATACACACATGGCCCAGTTAAAATTAGTTTGTTAATGAGATTATAAAGACTTGGTAAAAACTCTTTTAATAGTTTGACCCAAAATTAAGATACAATGTCAGGTTAATGCTTGTCTCTTACGAAAATCCTTGAATTCATTAGCTAGGAATCTCTCAGAAATCATCCCCTTTTTAGATAGAAGCAGATACTGATGTTTGAAGACAGAACATCCTCTGTATTTATGTACTTAAATGTGTATAAATCAAAATATTATACAAATTAGTGAGAAAATAAAATGGAAATAGAATTATCTCTACTTCTAAAGTTCCTTCATAAAAAGAACAGCCCATAATTCACACTGGTGGTACTTGTTATTACTGCACACCTTACTATTAGAAATAAATCACAAATAAACATTTATTCCCATTCATTTTTATAGTGAGTGCCATGTACTTCTTTTATAAAGCAAGCAGTAAATACTGGACTATTTTGTTATATGTGACTGACAGTTCTTTCTTGCCACACTGAAAAGGTATCTGCCAAGAACCAGCAAAGATCCCTTCCTAATTACACTTCATATTCTGGGTCAGACCTAGGTAGAGAAAGACCCCCAGAAAAGTAGCAGTGGAAAACAAAGAAGACAAATAGACTTTCTTAGTTGTACAGTCTAGGTCTTGCAAACCTTGGCATAGAAATCAGCTCTGTCGTTCATCACACCTGCCTTTTGACAGCAGCTACACAGTAGCAGTCCACCTAACCAGGGCATGGCTCCTCTTGCCCTCCTGATGTAGATCTTTGAAGTGGGATGAATTATTGACAGGAATATTGCCTTCAGAAATATTTGCAAAGACATAGTCGATGAAACAAAAGATGTCCCTATAGCCTGCCCAGCAATGCAGCTGTGACAGGACGGTCTAAAAGGGGAATAAGATACCTGAAAGACTTTCCGGTAGTCATCCTTCTTCCTACTGTCTAACAGGTTCCTTAATGTGTCAATATTTCATTTACATTTGTGTGACTGTTCTCTGAAAGGAATGCTAATAAAGCCTTTAGATGCTAAAATCGTTCTGAGTTAATTCTGTGTGTGGGAGTCAATATGATGCAAACCAGGTGAGAGACTCTGTTGAATCAGGCCATGCCAGATGCATAGTTTTCCAACAGCAGTCCCAAAAATTTCTGTTTGTACCCACCCCTACACTGAAGACAGGCCACAAGGAGCAAGTGGGGGCCAAAGCAACCCTAGCTGAGGTAGCCAGACTGAGATGGAACATCTGTTCACGCCTTCACTGTACAGTGGATCAGTATGCTGCAGAGCTCCTCAGTAATGACCAAGGGTTTTTGATGGCTGTTGTTAAAGATATCTGTTTCTCCTGCAGAAAGATCAAGAGATTCTCTTCTGTTTCCAAAAGCAGCAAGTTCTCTGTGATCCTTTTTAAAAAAATGTTTCTTCTTTTTTTAATACAAATTGGCAAGTATGACCAAGGAATATCCAGTCAAAGTCACTGTGATTATTGTCCAAACAGGTATGGCTATATAGGTGTAGAAATACTAATCTGATTTAGGAAAAGAAATATGCTTTAGGACTGATTGTGGTAATAACAGCTTTATGTGAAGGTGGAAGTGGGCATGAGTTTCTTCCTCTCTTCTCTACAGCAGTGTCAATATGTAATTTCTGCAGACTAGCATGAAATATTTTAAAACATACAATAAGATCCAAAATACATATGAAGCATTCACCATTCAAAAATAAATTCAGAGTAGAAATAAGGCTAAGTAAGTGACTGTTTTTTTTTTTTTTCAGTGGACATGTTTTTGAGTATCATTACTGCTAGGCAAATAAAATATATGCAAGTTTATTTGTCTGCATCTAGAAGGTTATGCTCACTCGTTCAAGCAGGCCAAGAGCCCGCAAGTGTTTGGACTAGGGGAGACAAAGAGTGATCTTTGCCATCTGAGTGATGGCAAATTGAATCATTCAACAGCATTCCTTGTTTTGTCCCCTTATTAAGTGAAAAAGTATAAAACATATAAGCAGCTACATAAGGCTGATTCCACCTGAAATTATTTATGCTATTCAGAACCTTTTTAGTAACAGGAAGATTTCCAATACAGTAATTTACAGGTGTTTTTCAGGAAACCTAATCAATATATTACATCTTGTTTTGAATAAGCCTCTGTAGAAGCAAACAATGAATAGGCCGGTTTGTTTATTTTATCTAATTTTCTTTGAGTTCCAGGAAACTTAGATCCAGATATATAGATATATGTCTTGGTTTTTTATGGGGGGAAAAAAAAAAGGTATTTCAAGGATCAGAAACTTCCAGTTCTCTAACAACCAATATGTGATATTAATGGTCAAATTTCAGAGTATTAATGAGGCTCCTAATATCACTCAGGAAATTAGATATTAATAATGGACCTGAAACTAACCCAGGGAAATACTCCAGAGCTTTGGAAGCATTCATATTCTGACCTCAACAGGAGAGAAACAGCTTATGTCACCATTCAAACAGTCCAACTAAGTCACTTATGTACAGGACAGCCTGCACATGGCAGCCTAATCTCTCAAGTATCCCACAAAATAAACTGTTTCCACATTGGAGTCCTACTGACAAGGCAGGGCAGTTAACTTTCCAGATGTTTTCAGACCAGTATATCTCACTGTCTAAGAGGAAGGACAAGTAGGAAGAACTGTTTCTGTGCAAAACATATTCCTGAAAACCACCTAAACTGAGAAGGTAACTGAAACAGTACAATATATACTGTCGGTTTTGTATATGTCGTTGGTCATGAAAGACATTTTTAGACTAAAAAAAAATTATGTTGTCCTGAGGGCCTTGCGAATGAGCTTTTGTATCAAACTATTTGAACTGGGAGCTTCTCATTATTTTCCATCAAGGGCTAGAGCCCATTCTCATTTTCATGATAGCATCTCATTCTTATTAGTTTACAAAGACTCCAGTTCATAAAAACCCCAAGAGAGTAATAGCAGGCTTGAAGTCAGTAGTAGTTATAAAATATATTGGAAATAAGTATTTTCTCTAATTGAATATATTGCCTTCGGCTTTGGTTACCAAAACACAGTCTTAAGAAAACTCTTTTCCTCCAGGCTATATTTTGCTTTCGCCGGACTCTAAGCTGGTCGTATAAAGTATCTTTCTTCCATATCTTAGCAATTTACAGTAAAAGCAATGTTAATTTTTGTCTTTTGTTGTTTTTTAAATGATAGACCCCCTAATTCTCACATGTATAAATGTGGTGTTCCTTCTCCAGAATAAGACTAAGCCTTTTAGGGAAAATGTGTCTGCTTGAATAGTGCATGGGAGGATAGAGAGTGAAGGACTCGATCCAGATCCAAGAGTAATACATAGTGTTCTCCTGAGGCTTGTTACTGAAGGTAAATATAGCATGGCTATAAGAATTAGCAAAATTCAGGTTGCGCTTTGACAGAATAAGTTGTTTCGTACTCTCAGGTGTAAAGTCATTCTGTCACAAAGCACTGATCACCCTTCACATTCAAATTGAGTCATAAGACACTGATGATCTGTTTACCTCTTTATGCTATATTACACACTGTACCTCCATACCACTCTGATTTTAAGCAGATCAAGTCCTGCAGTAACCAGAATGATTCTCCGTATATCCAAATGATCTGAATTATTCACAGAATTGTGACCCTGAGTCCTTATGTGATATCTCTCATATACATAACATTCAGTGATCTAGAGGTGGTGACCATTCCCTGTTTCTGTTGAGATGCTGCTCACAAATCTGTCGTCCTTTCCTCTCCCAACTACATTTTCCACCTGATTTAATACGCTGTCTGACTTGCAGAATTGAGAGAAGGAAAATATCAGGAAATTTAGAAGACAGGCCCCCTCAATAAGACTTGATTCTATTATCCATTCTTCATCAGTTTAGACAGACTCTTTTGTAGTTTTTGCATCCCGAATAGTCTTCCATATTGGTACTTAGAGTAAATGAGATGTTTTAAGAATGTGTCTTGGTTGGATATAAGGAAGAAACTTGCCTTAGTAGCAATTAGTTTGGCTTTTCCTCTGTCTTTATTTCAGTATCAAACATGCATAGTGAAGTGTTTAGATTTTTAGCATGTTTGAGTTTAAGTTAAAGTGTAGTTCACCTCAGTTTGCCAGTGGTGCTGTGTGAAGAAAAACCTATAAATATCTACTACATGTAAAAGGAATGTGAGTTTTGCTGGTAGATCTTATGCCCAGTGGAAAAAACTAAAGTCTTTGAAATCCCAAATTCCACGTGCTTGGTGGGTTTTTTGTTTGTGTGTTGCTTACTTTGAGGGGTTTTTGAGGGGTGTTTGGTTGGTTGGTTTTTGTTTGTTTTCTTTTTGGCACTTGCTGCCCCATTGTCTTCTGCAGAAAATAAAAGAAGTTTTAGAGATTAGGCCAAATCCTGCGGGCATTTGAAGGAGAATCTGCTCAGTGTTATAGGTGGTATGGTGGGCTTTGTTATGTGGAAATTACTTAATACATTAATTTAAAGCTCCCAACTTATCTCTTAAGCCTTTCCATCCGAGTGTCCAGATCCATAGTTCTTATGCCAATACTGTTTTTTAACTTTGCAAACTCTCCTCGTTCCTTGATATATTCATAGAGAGTAACCAAGAATCATTTTTTCTTTTCAGATCATCCTAAGAATTCCCCTCACTTCCAGTTAATTGATCTTTCCTTATTATTAATTTTAATTTTAATCTTTCTGAGACATAGACCTTCATTCTTTTGCATGTTTTCTTGATACTTGGGACTGTATTTGTTTTCTTGTGCATTACACCATACCGATGGCTTGTAGTTATGAAAAGTTAGTTAAGAAGGTCAAGAATTTTCATTTTACACGTTGACTGATGAGAAATGGTCTCATTAGGCTGACAGGGCCAGGATCACCAGTGAAGAGGACTATGAAAAACACTGTCTGGCCTTTATAATTTTCATTAGAAGCAAGGTTCACATTAATGAAACACAAAAACCCAACATGACCACATGAGGAAGTGGCGAGAATAAGCGTTTATTCCTCGTTTGTATAGTGCCCATCATAGCCCCTGCCCAGGCCCTGAATAACGTTGTGTGGCTCTGGTAATTCAGATGAGAAATAACAAAAAATAATCTTCTTTGTAAATTCTGGTTTGAGAGATATTAAACTTTGTTCACCTGAGTGTAGAATTAAGAGGTGCCTAAGTGCTATGCAAACCTAATAGATGGCAGATACCTTTGGAGGTGATCCCTGGGAACACGGGCATTTCCACTGCCTAACTTAGGTACTGATGTTAGGCTATTCTGCACTGCTTATTGCCTCCTGCACGTAATTAGGTTTTGGAAAAGGTGGTCCTAGGGATACATGTCTCATCATTTAGATACTTCATTTAGGTTCCTAACTGTGGGAAGCCTGTTCATATCTGTTGATTTCAACTGGTGCATCACCATGGAGTGGTATATAATTCTACCAAATGTATAAAGGCATTTGATCTGTGGACTAAATATGCAGACAGTCTTTCCTTAATGGTTCTTTCTTTGTCAAATTCCTTTTGACAGAACTCATTTATTTTGAAATTCAACAGCCTTCTGCTGAAAAAGAGGATTCCTGCTGAAAAAAGAGGATTCCTACTGAAAAAGAGGGTTCCTATGTTTTATGCCTGACCCTGCGACAGCAAACTCTTCTCCCATCTTCCATACACATTAGTATTACCCTGCTATATCAAAAAATAGATATTAAACAGTAAATCTGTTATGGAGCAAGGGAAAAGATGTATGACAATACTTAATGAAAGCTAATCGCTGTATATTTTATAGGTGTAAAGTAAGTCTTAATCATAACCCTGGTAGGTGCTAACATTCAGTCTATCTGAAAAATGAAGTGTTGCAATAATACCAGGCTATTATATTGGCTGTGCTTACACTAGGGAGTTACTAAAATTAACTGAGGAGAACTACATGCCCACTTTAACATGAGCTGCAAGATCACTGCTTATTATGGTGGTTACACTGTTCAGTGCAAGCAAAGATATTATAAACTGCAGTCAGAGTTTATGAACCTCTGACGCAGTGACTGACAGTACAGTGTCCTTCACTTGAGGAATGAGAAAATTCTAAAATTGCTTTGAAATTTGTAGTAGCTGGAAGCATCAGCCTAGTCCACCTTCCATGTTTCTCAGTTTGTCCTTTGACTGATCTTTGGATTAGTTTAACTTTAAATCTACAAACATAAAACAGTAGTTAAAAAGTAACATGTTGCACTTTTTCCTTAGTAAAATTATGATTAAAGACTGTTCACCTGGGAAAATCCAAACCCTCATCATAAACATAATAGTGCTTCAAAGGAGAATTAATTATGTAGTTTATGAATTTTAATATCTGTTTCAAAGTCAGCAAGCGCGTGTTCTATAAATGTAAACCATCTGTTGGCGCCTTCTAAAAGACTAGAATTCGGTTCATCCAAGTATGAATTATTTATTTAGGATTTTTTTCCTAAGTAAACTCTAGGTTTTCCTTTTTTCTCTCCTCCATAATAAACCATGTTTCTGTGGGATGTGAAATTTCAAAATCAACACGTTTGTAACAGTAACTTGGGTACAACGTGAGACATTTTGAATCATGATTACGTCATAAATATAGAGGAGAGTAGTTTCAGTTTTCTCTGTGGAAGCATATTGTGTAACCTGTCAAATTATACTGTTTTATATGGGCATTTTTGGCTTCAAGTAGCATCAATTTCAGGAAAAAAGTAAGGCAATGACAGAGTTGCTATTGTAGGTCTATTTCAATGCCTTGGAGAAGTGTGTTTCTTACATTGGTCTCCACTGGCCTAATGAGAGCATATATCTGTGTATACCAGTTTAGTATTCATTACGTATAGATTCTTTCATTCATTTAACAACAGCAGGATTAAATCTGTAGTAATACACTTCCAATACGCATGTATGTTGAAACTTTGATGCAGAGGTACGTTCATGACACTTTCTTTGGTAGGAATTCATTGCGAAGTGCAGCTCCAGATTCTACAGAAGCCGCAGTTGGTGCTTGCTAGTTTTCATTACACTTTTCTCTCATGTGGTTTATTTATTTATTTATTTCCTGGCAGCTGTTCTTGATGAGATATATTTGGACACTTGGGAGAGGAAGCAGAAACAGATGATCTATCTTGTTGCACTTTGCTAATTAGAACAATTCCCAGTGACCTCCATCTGCATAGGTTCAATTTTGCCTTCGAAGCATGAATCAACACACATTTTTTCTATTTGATAGTCCATCATTCCCTGATCCTGTGATGGAATAGTACGTTCGCCTTGTCTGTTTTTTCTGTGGGCCTCCCAAAAATTCCTTCCTTTGCTGGTAATGGGCATTTATTGCAATAGGACCTGCAGAGGCTACTTTGGTAGCAACAATGACCACTTCATCAAATATAAACCAGTTTCATCACAGCACAATTGGCACTAATGTGCAATGTTATAACTACTTTTAAAAACCATCCTTGTTACAGACCTTATTTCTGTTGGAGCTTTGCACCTGTCATTCAGTGGCCTTTCACATTCAGTCTCCAACCATTTGTTGTCTTTACTGAAAGCGGTCTCTCAATTGCTAATATTTTGCCATTCCTTTACTAGATTAATGTAAAATGTTTACTCTCCTGTAGGTGTTACTGTCACTTCCAGTGCAGTTAATTGCAGCAGCGAATGGATTACGCTGGGAACACAGATCGGTAAAAATTCCTTTCAGATGGGAAATACATGTTTATCTCCAGCTCCCCAAATCTGTGTGTCTCTCAGCAGTGGCTTCTTCATAAATCTTTCAGTTAATATCAGGAGTCTTTTTTTCTTCTAATGTCTTCCTGGTTTGTAGGAGTATAAGAGTCGAACCGAGGTGTGATGCGCAATGTCTTTTACTGACTATGTACGTCCTCATACAGTGTGATGAGTTTCCTATGTGTCTGCAGAAACCTTGTGTTTTCCAGTTGATTAGAGGAAGGCTCGGGAAGGCAGAACTCACAAGTATTTAATCACTTTGAGGCTCATACAGAGTCACCATCTGGAACTGCCTGATTCTCTCCATTTGTTGTAGGGAGGACCTGGAGTGACAAACAAACTGACTTCAGGTGTTAAGTGCCTAAAATCAACTGTAATAAAGGCACCCTTTTTCCTCCCCACCTGCCCCCTCTCCACCCTCCATACTTTAACAAGTTTAATTTCCTGAAATAATGTATATATGTTGTATTATGTAATTCCTGAGAGCTGTTGTCCTTTAGGTTCTTAAAGTACTTTCAAAGTTACATTCTCCAAAAGAATACATTTTTACATAAAAGCCTTTGTGATCTCATTTCAATTTCAAACCAAATTCAATCCTCTGTAAATCTTAATTTGGTTAAATAGTTTTGTGTGTCCTCAGCTTTAAGAACACACTCTGGTTGTGTTATTTTCAATTTATGTTCCCTGGATTTACACAGATACCTAAATGATCTCATAAATAAACATTTGTACAAAGCACGCGTCCTTAGAAGTCCTTAAATATATGACTAAATGGTTGATCCCTCTTTGTCACAATAAGAAAAAGTAGGAGGGAAACTATTTATATCAACTGAATCGTTTGACAGTATGCTATATCTGAAGCAATAGCAACTAATTATTGATCTGTCTCTGTACAAAAAACTGGGATCACAAGGAAAAACACAAAGCTGTAGTAGGGGATTTCTCACTTACTTGTAGTTTTTCCAGGAGTATCAGACAGGAACTTACTCACTTGACTGCCTGCCCATGGCTCTGTGAAATATAATAAACAGCAGAGGTAGACCAACTTCACACAAAAAAAAGGGCAAAAAGACATTTTATGCGAGAGAATACGTACTTTGATAGGTAAGCCCATTACTCTCCTCATTCAAGTAAGAACATAAACTTATCTCACTAGTTTTAGGACTCCACTAAATGCACTGACAAACCTCAGCACATGAAGTAAGACAAGAAAAGCTCAAGACTATCAGCAAGGAAGTAATAAGCATTTGCGGCTTCTTTCCTGCATCACTAGGAGATCTACTACATTTGTTAGTTAAAACAATGAATTAATAGTACAGGGAAATAGTAACAGAGTTCTATTTAAAAACATCTCTGCAGTATCTTTTCGACCTGAAACTTCATTTAATATACATGTTAGGAAATTTACCAAAATAAGAGTTTCAATGAAAAAAATCAATGTAATCATTTTGACTCTCTAACCATTACCATGTTTTGGTAATGTTGAAAATTATTTATGGTATTTATACTGCAATAATTTTAAAAATATAACATGAATTAAATTTATTGCTTATATAATACAACAGGTTTGTCATTATCAAAATAAGATGTTTCAATGTTAGGAAAGCAAAATATTTCCATTTTTGGAACTAATTTTGTTAAGAATTTCAAGAAAAATTCAAAATTTTGAATTTTTATTCCAAAAGTGATGGAAACATCCTTTCCTACACAATGGAATTATTAGCTGGCTACTATTATAGCTTTTCAATCTCAGTTTGGATTTGGACTCAACATAGGTAAAATTTGCATTTCTTTCAGCTAATAGCTATGTGGTTTTTTTATATTTGCTAGCATGCTTTGACACCACATTTTCACAGCAAAGCAATCTTCTAGATCAAAGTAAATGAATGACCCAAATTCTATCCTCTTAATTGGAATGAGTGGTTTTACTTTTTCAGTACAATTGTTCAATGAGTAACAAAGACAAACCAGCAAGCACAGGAAGTTGCTTTTATTTAAGCAAATTTGGTTTTCCTTTGTTTTTCCATTCTCCTGCCCGTTCCTCTGGAAGTGAAAAAGGCGGTGAGGGAAAAGAATTGCAATTTGAATTTTAAGGAATGATTCTACGTCATATATGTAAAGCAACCACTGAGACAAAGTTCAGCACAGCATGCAGCACGGTTGCACCAGTTTGGTACGATCCATCATTTAGATGGGAACAGAGCTGCTCTGCCCCAGCCAGATTGCAGTGGGCTCTGCTGAGACAGTGACAGCACTTAGTGTGCCTGGGATGCTGCACGTTTGTAAGGATGACACATTCCTTCTGCCTTCACCTCTCTGCTTGGCCAGATAGGCTGTTGGTTGAGGCAGAGGGCTGAGGGCCAGCGCAGCCAAAGCTCTGCCATGTCCTCTTTGGGGGAACCGTGAAGCATGTTTTCACATGAGCTCCGTATTACTGTGGCATCTGCTGTTATCCTGATCGAGTTTCTACATAAACGTTTGAAGTCGGAGGCAGCTTTCTTGTGCTATAGACATTTAACTTAAACATTTATCATTATGCTATAGCAACTGTATGAGGCCAACATCTCTCAGTCTAGTTGGCTTAGGGGCTTGTTTTGTAACACACTCTGTGCTGCCAGCTCTCAAGACATTTGGTGTTTTTCTTCAGTCCCCAGATCATGGAATCACATGATGCAGTAAGAATATCTTTCATTTTATTTAAAAAAAAAAAAAAGCCCTGTAAGATAAAATAACGTTTTTTAGCCTCTGTGAGCACAAAGGAACACTTGGAAATACTTTCATCAACACCTAAACCTGAATAACTCTTCCTCCAAGCTGTATGTTTGTGTTTTAAAGAAAGTCTCGTTCTGAGGGAGCAGACGGATGATTTCTCAAACAACTGAGGATGCCTGTTCTGCACTTGAGACACATTAGGTGTTCTTGGGACAGAGCCAGAAGACTTTTTCTTTTCCTCTGTTTATTGAAAAGCTTTCATGTCTTTGAGTATGAGATCTCCTTAAAATTTACTGTCACTGACATTTCTATTGAATTTAGAAGGTCTAACTTCATATTCAAACATTATTATTATTGATTTGGGAAGTCATAAGAGGAGTAGTTGTATTTTAGATATTAGCACTTCTGAGGTCACCGATTACATTTTATGGAGAATAGTTTTCCTTTGTTGTGTTAGTGATGTAAGTTATGAATAGTCATAAGTTATTTCTCAAAGGTTTATTTCACATTTTTAAGAGCTTGATGGGTCTGGGGTTCTGGTAAAAGCCTGACCTAGATTGCCTAGGATCCAGGCTTGATAGGTCTCTGCCTGTTTCAAATAACAACCCACACCTAAACAGAAGACCTGGTCGCTGTGGATTTTACCATTGGTTCCGTAAAGGCAGCATCTGAGACTGCAAATGCAGCCAGACATTGCAGCCAATAATCTGTACTGCGGAAGGATGAACATACTGAGTGTGTAGCCTGAATTCTTGCTCCTCTAACGTAGTCGGTCTGGAGCTCACTGCTAGGGCAGTGTAAGGACTGTTTCTTACAACTGTTTTGGCTTGGATGATTTATTTGGCCTAATGTCCAAATCTGGATTGCTCAGTAATTTACAGAAACATCATTTTGTAGAAGATGAAGTCAAAATTGGTATCCACCAGAGACTAGTAATAGTGAAGGAAAATTATATCAGCCTGCAGGCAGGTCATTGACTGAGTTAAATGAAATCTATTTAGTTACTTGCATGCTTTGAACTGAAGAATGTAGATTTGCCTCGCACTTGGGCTTTTATGTAAATGTGTGTGCAAATGCACAAATTACAGCTGCAACTTGTTACACTTTTCTGTCTAGTTATAGACTAGCTGCTGCTAGTAAAATGCTGCACAGTATTTTATTTTTGTTTCCTTTATTTCTTACTTTTTATAGTCCTCTTGAAGAAGGGCATTTGACACTCTCTTTCTCAAATATATGCTTTAGGCTTCTTATCCTTTGTAAGTTTTGTATGTGCTATGCCATGTAGTCATAATAGTTTTCTCAGACACTTAGTGGGTGTATTTTTCCTTTAACATTTTCTGAGACTAGAGAATTGGCTTATGCAATAGCGTCTCCAATTCAATAAATAAATATATCCACATACAGCTGAAAATATTTTTTCTAAGGGCTTTTCAGCACAAAAGTAGTGAATTATTTTTATATGGAAGGCACAAGAATCTTAGAAGAGTCTATGTCACTGACTCATGGACCCAGTTCATCTTTCTCTGAATACCTACGCTGGTTGCTTAACAGAGATGGAAAGAATTCCCAAAACAGCTAAGTATGAATACCTGAATACAGAAGCTACTTCCATACCTCAAGTAAGTTATATTTGCTTTATGTCTTGAGGCATAAAGTCTCTATTCCCCCCAAATTGTACTCACAGCTCACTTAATATTTCTATTCGGTTTATTTATTTAAATTTGTTAAATCATCCCCCTTTACTCATTCCTCCAGTAGTATTTTCTGCTGTGGGTGCAATAGTTTATTTCATCAGAAAGATGTTGCTTTGTATTTTTTTTAATTTTGCTTCCTTTTAGTTGTCTTTGACTGTTTCCCTTTTGTTGCATTACAAAACAGTATGTAGGCCTAAATAGGAAGCGATCAAGTCTTATACTTAGAGGAATAGCTAAGATCAGAACTAATTATGACAGAGAAAACATGACAAAATGATGCTGATGTTCATATGAAAAAAATTTATAGTGGAGAGGCTGAAGGATCTCTTTTGGGCTTAGTGATACTTACATAAACTTCTCTTAAAACACATTTTCCCAGGGAAAATTGTAGGTAACGAGGGATAGTGTCTGTAAGGTTATGCTCAAAGAGTTTGTTGTCCTGTTTGGAGCAGCTCTGTTTTGTTGCCTTTACAGAGCAAAACTAGAGAGCCTCTAACGTATTTCATATTCCTTGACATCAGAAATCTGTTATGATTCCTACGTCTTCGGTCCCTAGCATTTCTCATTTATCATGCCTTGAGCCTTAAACTTTCTAGTGGACAATTTTTAACGCTAGTCTTCTCTGGCTTCAGCAAGTTGTAAAAGCTTGATGTTCAAACTACACTTTGTTTTATGTGTTCATACCCTTTCTTGGATTGATTGCTTATATAAGTTTAAAAAACCAGCAAGTTGGAAACAAAAGCTGCAAAAATTATGTGAAAAGGATGCAGTGGCTGCTGCACCATTACACTGTAGATGAATAATAGACTAGTTTGTAAACAGATGCAAGACAAAGATGAATGCAAAATGAATGAGGGGAAGCAAACAGAAAGAGAAGTTATGAAAATAGGACTTGGGAATATTTAATCCTTTTCCTGGGAAAATACTGTCCCAGTGGCATGACAGATCTGTCTCTTCACTATGGTTTAATCAGAATTTCACAAATACCTGTCTGCTTTGGTCATGTTTTTGTTAAAAAACAGGTGAAAATCTATATGCGTGCTTGCTGAACATTTTTTTGCAGGGGTTCAAAGTGAGCTATTGGTCAGATATGTTGGTCTAGGTTATTACTAGACCAAACAAGGTTCTGCTTTGTGAACTCAGACAAATAAAAATATTTTCCTCAGACAAATAAAAATATCTTGCAAGAATCATGTCTGTAGCAAAACTGAAAACCATTATCTTAAACAACGTTTTAGTTATAAAATCTTAAGTCAAATTTAGTATCACCACCAAAACATGAAGGAAAAGAGAGGGAAGGTATGGAAAGGAAAGACAGTCAAAGGGAGAAGACACAGAAAATATGCAGAAAAGTAACATTCCAGTATTGAAGAACTGACATGTGTGTTATTTCAGTCACGTTAGTCCTGTTGATGTTGACTATAAACAAACTGAAAGGGCTCTAATTTTGAGTTAGATATGATTCAGGTGAGATTAAGTTATTTACCTGCATGTTGTTTTGTGACTATCTCAGGCAGAGGGCGTTGAAAGTCGTACTAACCCCTAACACAAGGGTAAGATGGGCAAGAAATTACTTGCTCAAAGTAATTTCAATGTGAAGAAAAAGTGTTTTGACTTGCATGAACTTTTAAGCCTTATATTTTTTCTTTCAGCTGAGGACATCCAGGCTGGAAAAGTTCATCTAAGTAGATACTGAGCATAATTCTGCAGAAGTGTTCCCTCATCAAAAGATACACTGTTCTGTATTTGTTCTTCATAATCTTAATCTTCTCTCCACAATCATTATAGAAATGTGTGCTGTGTTAATTCTGGACTGGTCTGTAGCTCTCTGCTTTTGTATCTGGGAAGGTCTAGCAGCCGATGTATCATCTGACCTCAGTAGTGTAATATTCAGCTATTTTTATATTATAGTCAACTGTATTATTAAATAACTATATATTTCTCCTTTGCCTTCACTGCAGATTTTTCAAAATCTTAAGAAACAAGCGTCTTTTTTTGTTTGTTTAGAAAGGCATCGTGCTCTGATGGTCATGTTGAGATTTGAACAATTAAAATCCCATTTTAATGATCTCTTGCTGTCATCGCTGGTCCCTCTGACAACTGCAGGAGTTGGATAAGCATAGCAGCATTTGCTGTAGAGTTTTCACGTACGTATATTTCAGACCAAGAAGTACTATATGCAGTCATTCGGGGGGCATAGCTAAAATTAATTGACTCAGCATATTTGTCATCTTAATAACTTTGACACAAAGTTTTTGTAAAATTAGCACCAATGTAAATTTAATGAGACTGACACTATAAAAGAAAAATAAAACAGGCAGTCTTGAAACATTTTTGTGCAATTTAGGCACATCTCTCATGTTTACTGTCATAAAATTTTATGGCTGCATAGAGCAGCCAAATTATCTACAGGAAGCTAAACATTAATAAATACCTCTTTAAGTATGCGAGAATAGATTAGGTCTTTTCAGGAGAGGTGAAAGCAGCATTAGACAAAGGAATCTACATTCACACATGCACATGTTCATCCCATCCTGCACCCAGTTTAACCAGTGGAGAGTTTGCCGTTGTCCAAAGTGGGTGCTGAATCAGAACTGTAATCTATGTAACTCTCTCTAGTCATCCAGTTTTATGTTGTTATGGACCTTCTTACTTGGAACAAGAGTACAAACAGCTAGGATGTCGGTGAAGGCCGAGGATACATGTCAGTGCTGGGCTGGACCATTCCAGTGCATCCAGAAGGCACAGAGGGAGCAGCAGGAGAACACGTGCAGTCAGCTGGGCATGATAAATCTATAGCTCTTCTGGCCTTTCTTTTAGTCTCTGTCTGAGCTGGGAGATCATCCTCTGTGGTCTCTGGTAGTGCACCACCCACATGTACTTTTAAAGGGATTATACACACATGTGAGAATTGATGGAGTAAATATTACTTGTGTGCCTTTTAATTTATACTGTTCATGGTAACAGTTTCATACAGGACGGTGTAAGCCATACAGAGTTTTCTAGTGTTTTCAGACACCATTATTTCATAGCATTTCTACTGAGCAAATAACCAAAAGTCATTTTTATTATGCTGGGACTGCTTCCTGTGTTTCAGGAGGTAATTCTGGGGGTATGCAACTTTGCATGAACACAGTATGTACTTTTGTAAATAGAAGTGCAAAGACACCATTACTGCTACTGCTGTTTAATGCAACATTAGGATTTATCAAAACCTTTCTTCTCTTTGGATATGAAACTTGCCTATCTGGAAAAATCTGGTCAGTGGGTTCTGCAGTAACCAGGTGGTCAATTGCTACTGGGTGCCATTTGGTGCCTCTTTGCAGCTCTCCATCTGGTTGCATCTCTGCAACAGTCTCCCACCATTTTTCCTCCATTCGCATGGCCATGCTGGGCTAGTATAGCATGTCCCTTGCCACGTTTGTGGCACAGCCCTCACAAATCTTCAGAAATTTTCTCTAGGATTTTGAATTACATTGACTTTGGGATCATTGTTTTCTCCTCAATATAAATTAATGGAATTTGCCTTGCTAGCTGACCTAGCTTAGCCTAGCTGTGTGATTCCTGTGTGGTCACATGCAACCTCAGACTGTCGGAGCACAGGGAAGCTCAGCATTGTGCTGTCTCCAGTTTTGACATTGCAACAGTCGAGATTCACAGAACTAAGATAAACTAAGCAGGCTAATATTAAATGTTCTCAGGCACACTCTGATTTTTAGCGTCTTGGCTCTGCCCATGAATAGAATGACAGAGGTGCCAATACCTTTCAATATATATGGCAAATGGGTCGATTCATAGCAGCTAAATAATGGAGTGTTTTCTGGACTCACAGTTTGACAGTATGAATTCGTCTTGTGTGTTGGGGAGGTTTGCACAAATTTGGACTGAGACATATATCCAGTCTCTGAAAAGAGCCTGGCACCATCCTCTTTGCGCCCTCCCTTTAGGTATTTATGTGCATTGATAGGAGCCACCTGAGCCTTCTCCAGGCTCAACAGTCACTGCTCCCAGCCTTTCCTCATAGGGAGAGATGCTCCAGTTCCTTAATCATCTTCATGGCCTTTCGCTGGAATCTTTCCATGTCCATGTCTCCATGTCCATGCACTGAGGAGCCCAGAACTGGACCCAGCACTCCAGGTGTGGCCTCACCAGTGCTGAGCAGAGGGGAAGGATCACCTTTCTCCACTTGCTGGCAGCATTTGGTCCAGTGCAGCCCAGGATACCATTGGCATTCTTTGCAGCAAGGGCACATTGCTGGCTCATGTTCAACTTGGTGTCCTCCAGTACCCTCAAGTCTTTTTCTGCTGAGCTGCTTTCCAGCTGGGCATCCCCCACAGGTACTGGTGCACAGGGTTGTGCCTATTGTACCTATTGTATTTACAAGTGACAGCTGAGTTTCCCATCTTGTACAGAGTTATCTATTGCACACATTCGATCATATCCTTTTCTTTTAATGTGCCGCATTTGTGCTCAAATCATTTCAGTGATCCCGTATCCCCATATGTTCATTTATCTTTATCCACTCCCCAAAACCACTTCTGTACAAATTTCAGAATGAATTCGTTAGAACATTGTGATCAAATACTCTATTAGTGGATACACACACTAAAGAAATGTGTCCTTGCAGGCTTAAATACCAAATTCAGTGCATAGTGCATTCAGCCACCAGTATGGTTGCACAAGTTTAAGTGAAAACTGAATTTGACTGCCTGGTATTACAAAAAAGTACTATCAAAATTACCTGGAGTATGGTAAACTGTGATCAAATACGATGTTAAATCTTATTTTAGAATACTTAAAACATAATAATAATGTAATAAAACATCGAGGTAACAGTATGGAATGGATTATCTGAGAAAAAGATGAATAGGCCTTTTTAGTCTGAAAAAGAGAAGGTTTAGGGATTATGATAGAAGCCTGTAGGATCATTGGATTCTTGCAGAGGATGAATGGGAATTGCCTGTTCCTTCTCTCTCCTCGTACAGAAATAAGGAGCTATCAGACAAAGCTGGTGGAAGTCAGGTGCTCACTTTGAAATAGAAGAGTCTCATTTGTTCAAAACAAATCAAAGGAAGTTTTTTACACAACACTTAGCAAACTTATGGAACTCCTTACCAGAGTAAGATCATACCTGAACCTGATGGAGATAATTTTAAGAAAGTAAGTTCAAGCCAAGATGGCAGACCAATTTGCTTTTAATCCAAATAGAGTGAAAGTGAAATGCTCAAGACAAGAACTAGTCAAGGGTTGAATTTCTGTTAATAGGTAACAAATATTAGCACAAGAAATCAAAGCAGTGGAAATTGCCACAAGAACAAGGCAGTGTAAACAATTAGAGCTCAGCTGGCTAAAGAAATCTTTAAGACAAATGTCTTACTAAATTGTATACAATTGTATCACATGGGAGTGGTAGGGCAGATAGAGGAGGTGACTTGCCCTCAGTGCTGACAGTAGTTTCTAGAGTCAAGAGATGACCACAAGTTACAGCTTCCTCAGTATCTGGAGCTGTTCAGCTCCTGCAGGTCCAATGTTTACAGCCTATTTTTTGCATAACATCAACTTCCACAACAGCTTCAGTACATTTAGGAAATATGCTTTTTTACCTCTTAGGAACTGGGAGAGTCCAGAAAATTCAAAGCACTTCTGTTGTAGTTAGAAAATCTTGATCCAGTTAGAAGATTCATATCAGCAGAGCCTACCTTAACTCTCATAGTGTGTCTGACAAGGGGATTTTGCATGGATGTAGACCCATCTAGAGCTTACTGCTTAGGCCAGCCTAAAAATGATACCTAGGAAGTGAAGACAAGTGAATAGCCTCGTGGTGTCCAGCAGTCTGGAAGTGGCATAAGTGCTTTTTCTGGAGTTTTTTTCTAAGGTGGTTGCTAACCTCAGGAACTGAACACCATATCCCAAAGGGTTAGTGGCCATAAGCTTCTAGCATGGTAGGGTCAACATCCTTGGCTACATTTCTGGCTGTAAATTACACGGGAAAAAGCCTCAAGCTCCGGCACATGCTCATTAGCAAGAATACTCCCTGGTGGAAACTAAGTTTCCTAGATAATGTCTGGGTACAGGCCAGGGACTGCTCCCAGTAGGCAGTACTGACAAAGCTATACTGTTGGCTGGGATGAGGGAGTTTAACTGTATGGAAGGAAGGCATTCTGTGCCAGTTAGCCTCAGGGTCAGAAAACCTGTCCTTGTTTAGTTTGGTGTTGCAGACAGAATACTTTGACTAGAAGGCAAGAGGAAGGTAAGACAAAATGCAAGATGGAGAACACAGGCGATCAATCCATGGGTGTAGGAGGCATCACACTGGGTACTCTCAAAAGAAGTGTTTAGATCTGCTTGTGCAGATAATATTTATTGTCAGATTATCCAGCAATGCACAGATCCTGTCTTAATGCTCACCTAAGTATGGTTCCAGATCCCTGCACAGTTTGGAAAGCCTGAGAACAAACATGAGTACGGCTTCCAACTCCTTAAAGCAGAAGAGGATCATCTGTTCTGTATGTACTTGGAGAACAGAACAAGTATTGGGTTTAAATTCTGTGAAGAGATTCAGCTAGACTAGAAAAACTTTGTAATGGTTATAAGAGCGAGGAACCAGAATAGGTTGCCTGGGGAGACGGGGGAGTTCTATCGCAGCAAGGCTGTGAGAATGGCTGAGTGCATAGATAAGGGGCTCCCGCAAGTCCCTGCTTTTTTTGTCTGTGGATCTTTACAAATGTCTGTATTAGTAATTCTTAAGATTTATTGTAAAAGCGTTGGTTTCAAGGGAACATCTAATTCCTCCTGCTGTTGTTGCTCAAAAACTGCATCTTAAAACGGCACAACACCCACTGCCTAAGTTAAATTGGTGCGGTTCTGTAGCCTGAGAGGCCACTGTCCGGTAGCTCCCCGGAGGAAGCTGTGTGAGTACAAACCTCGTTTTACACCAAGGGGGTACATCCATGCTATGCATCTACATTAACATACATTTCTTTAATGGAAAGAAGCTTTATTCAATTCTTCTGTTTTACTTCCTTCAAACTGAAGCCCCACATAAGAAAAGAGTGGCTAATGTCAAGGCAACACATTGAAGGGGGGTAGAGAGGGGCTAAACAAATAACATTTGTATCATTTGTTTTCTAAATTTACACATTTCCTCCTTTGATTTAATTTTTCTTCCCCACCCCCATTGTGGATCGCTAATATGTCTTCTGGTTTTCAACAGTTATCTTCTGTTTTCTCTAGGAAGACACAACTCTCATTCAGAGAACAGGGCCTCTTAGGGTAGACATCAACTACCATAAGCTCAGTGTATTGCTAGGAAGTTATTCATGATACTGATAACAGACCAAAAGCAGTTTCCAGAGTGTTTATATTGGATTTAGTGTCTTTCCATATTAGAGATTTCAGATTTTACTAAAACAATAATGAGATTAAAAACTCACCATCACAACAGGCAAGTCCTTATGACTTCTACAGCAATCTCTGGTATTAAAATGATAATAGCTACATGTTATGAATTAATTCAGAGCATGCTGCAGTGGACAGTGACTGGCTTTGCCAGAAACATAGAGCAACAACTTAGCCTTTGTCCCTCAATGTTGTTAGCCTCCTCCTTTACTTCCTTTAAATTGAGGAAATAATCAATAATACCAGCTGCAGCTGTTTCTGTCTCTTTGTCTGCCAGCCAATCAGTTTCAATTGCAAAATCAAAATCACAAAGAAGCCTGCAGTCATGGAATTAGTGAAGCCCAGAGACTTATGACATAATACAGTCTCTAGGCTTTTAAAACTAGAAATTCTGCAATGAGAGCTAGGTAAGTCCTTATATCTCTCTGCCTTATTTCTACCTTCATGCAAATGAACGTAGACCCACATATGCATACACATTTTACGTGTTTTTACTCTATCAAAGTAATGAACGTAATATTTGAAAGTTTGTTTCAGTGAGTTTTTTTGTTTTCTTTTGCCTTTTTTTTTGTTGTTGTTATCGTTTTATTTCTTACAACTTTAAAAGAATGTCCACAGCTGTAGGTGATGTATAAAGGGGAAATATTTGGATATTGGACTTTCATATATAGACTTCCAGATATGGATTTCCAAAGCAGAGTTGCATGGTAGGATATGTATGCTGGACCATTACAGAACTAAGTCACTGTAACTTAGACCATATATGAATACAGATACTTATCTACCTGTTCTAGTCAGACACAAATAGTTTTAAGCATTTTGAAATGCCAGTTCTGTAACTTCAGTATTAATGATGCTAACCTAGGACCATTTACCTTCTTTTGAGACATTCAACTTAATTTTTGAGACTTTTTAGTGTTGTGCTGCTCACCTGGAAATTGAAATGCTATACTCATAAGGATAGTCATAAAAAGGACTTCTTCCTGGTGATAATACTTAAGGGTAATACTGAAATAGGTTTTCATGGAGGTTCCCAGAACTTGCAGTGGGAGCAAATTGGGAACCAAGATCCCCTAGGTGTTAAGTGATGGTTAAGTTCAGTAGACTGAAGGAGAGGTAAATCGGTAGCTTATCTCTGTTCATTAAAGTAGTTTAATGAGAGGGAATAGACTCTTTCACTGTGTGTTCGATATATATTTTCTTATATTTCATTTGTTTTCTAAAGACACTCTGAGATAGATTGCCTTCTAAAATTAAAAATTTGGTCCCTAATTAGGATGGTATTTTAAAAGATACAGCGATAGCATTTCCAAATCCAAAAAATACACATTGTGTGCTTTGTTATTCCTCCGCTAGATCTCACAGAACCGCTTTCACGGCCATTTGTGCCACTCTTCTCTGACAGAGAGTACAGAGAAATCTATGCTATAATAGCTGCCCTGAATGCTCTTCCCTTCTCCTAGCAATGCTCTGTAATGGTATTCGGGAAACTCAGATCTGTACCAGGTGGGGAGCCATGGGTCCTGCCCGTGCCTGTACAAAGTGAAACCACGTGAACTCTGGTGTGTTCTGGTTTTTTTAATAAGTAAACAGCAGTTTATTCATAAATAAAGACATGAGCAGATGAAATGGCAATATTCAGCTCTTTTTGAAAATGATTTTCAGTGATTGGAAGGTGAAAATCCAATGATTTTTTTTTTTTTTCGGGTAGATCTAACAGGATTCCCTACTGCTATTGCAAATGACAGTTGTAGTACATTTCTAAACTGTGAGGTTTTTGACTGATATGGTTCATACTGTGTTTTAATGGCTCGTTCTTTGCTAAAATCTTTGATTGAAAAATGGGATAGGAAAACATACATAAGTAGCTGTTGTTGAAATACTTACAAATTTTTTTTATTTCAAATTGTGTTCCCTTAAAATTAATGTCTTGTGGAAAAAATATTTTTCTTTTTTGGGAGTGAGTAAAAATATCATTGCAAATAAATAATTGTCAAATAATCTACTGCAATTTTTATAGAAATTAAAATACTATATTGTGAAAACTAGGGAATTGAGGGAAATTACTTCAAAGATCATGTTTTAATAAATTTGAAGACAAACTTATTATCATAATGTTTTCAGAAAAGTGATAACTGTCAAAAAATCCTGTTGTGTAGGAAAGTTATAATTACAAGCAGCGTGAATGCTGTGAAACAGAAAAACTACATAATACAGAAATTTGGGGATTACCATCACTTGTGTGTTATCAGTACTTAAGCCCTTTTAGCCTTTTTTGTGTTATTCCTTGAGAGACATCATTACGTTATCTTATTAATTTATCGTAGATAGTATTTTAATGTAGCATATAATGATAATATCGGCACTTTATTCCTGACAAGTCTATAGAGCTTGGGTCTGTTCAGCACAGTGCTGTACTCTGTGTAGGCAAAGTCTTGTAAAGTATCAGTGAACGCTCTCGTTGTTATCAGTGTGCTCTGCTATGGCCATGACTGCTATTCCTGTATCTTCTTCCGTTGCAGCACACACTAAAAAGCAGGTTCTTTTCCCATTTGTAAAAACATAATCTGCTCTGTCTGGCTGGAAATGTGTCTTTTACCATGAATATAACCTTTGGTTACATTACAGACCTTTAACACTTTATCACGCTTAAAGAAATGTTTGACCAGGGTCGGGGATTTAGGTTTCAAAGTGGTAAAGATAACATCATGCTGTATTTCATTTTCCTGGCTATTTTCAATTCTTTTAAATTTGAGGGCTTTTTGTTGTATGTACTCAGTTTGTGCAGACATTTCAAAAGATGATGCAATAAAATATATGTTTCAACTTTTATGTTTGGGTAGAGTAGAAACTAATCAAAAATACAGATGCTGTGGAGCAAATTCAGAGTTCCTGACGAAAACCACATGTGACCCAACTGAAGTTTGGTTAACCAAGCTAGCAAAGAGGTGGCTGAGTTAAATCTGAGCCAGATTTGTCCTTTAATGCATACAAATCCTATAGTTAATGCAGCCAAAATTCTGGGAACCTGAGGTCCTTTAATCCCTCATGACATTTGCTAAATGACCTCTTGTAAGTTTGATTTTTCCCTGGAGGAGAAGAGGTGGAGGGAAGCATTCGCATATATATACACAATCTAATTCTACAATTGCAAATGCAAACTTACTTAAGCAAATCAGGAAGGGAGATCTGGCATGTTGATTATTTTAATTGAATTGTTTCCCGGATCAGTCAAGAGATCAGAGCTTGTTCATTTATTTTTCTCAAATGCTTTTCTATGTGGAAGTGTAATACGAGGATTACTTCCTCTCTGTCCCTCTTTTACATCATTACTTCTCTTTGGGGCAAAATTTCTCCAGTTCTTTCCTATGTGAAACTATACACTCTACTGCAAAATCTTCCTTTGACCAGGTTTCTATCACTATAAAAGGTTTACTCTTTAAAAATCGAGGTCTATACACTGTGGTTCAGAACATGTTACTTTGTGTCTTATTGGTTGCATTTGGTTTTGATAGGCATTCTGTGTATGGATTTACACATGCTCTTTTCTTCTGAACACATAATGCAGATCAATTTGGGGAGAGAAAAATTTGATGCTATATGTAACAGACTAACAAAGCATGTACTGAGGTAGAACTTCTTTAGTCCTTACCGGACCCAAAGCACAGTATTAGCAAACAGTACATATTTTACAGGGGATCGGCATAAACCATGTCATTTTTATGTTACTACTTTGAAATTGTATAAAAACTGATTTGCCCACTACCATGGGATAAGGTTTTCTGGCATGATTCTCTCTGTCCCTTGAATCAGTATCATTTATTGTTTTCATTCAGTATTTGCTGAAGGAGTGGTTTTGTTTCCACCATAAGGTGCAGTGTTCTTTCAGATCAGTAGCGTATTGTACTGTCACTCTCTATTGCACAATAATTCAGTGTTTTCATCACTCTACCAGGAGTTTATAATCCAGCTACCAAAATTCCCCGGGCCAAAACATGACATTCAGGGAGTCTCAAGGACAAACAACATATTTTAAATCTCATCCTAGTGTTCAAATTATAAAAGTGTAATAAGCACATATCAAACTTTGATAGGTTAATTGTATTTAATTTAGCAACTGTTTCATTTTCAAGATAACCTTTGACTTTCAAGAAGTTAAAGGCGTAATTCTTGGGCATGGGTCATTCAAATTAATTAGTACGTAGCATAATGCTTCACTAGGGCTCACAGCATTTGATAAGATCTACAAGACGAACTCATGCAGTCGGTTCTGTGAAATAAACTTTAATATCAAAATACTAGTATTAATAAGTATGTGGGATCCCATGAATCTAAATACAACTTAACTTGTGACTGAGGTGCCTAGAAACTATCTAAACCACAGACAAACATCCAGTACTTTTCGTTTATCCCACTGTCTAGACCCTCCAGGCACTGAAATGCTTTAGGCACTGCTCATTGCCTGAAACTGTCTGCTTTGTTGGCTACTGATACAGCCATGACTTCTAGTATTAATCTGGGGAGACAGGAGAGTGTTTCCTACCTCAGGCTCTGTTGTGACTCAGTTCAGACAAGGGGGATAGCTAAGTGCCATACTGAGCACTTATACATGCTGAGCACAGATAACGCTTTCTGGTCCTTTACCTTTTCCACTAAGGACTGCAAGTTTGGGTCCTCATCGGGGAAAGATGTCTGGGTTCTGTACTCTCAGCTTGCCTGTAGCTGACTCCATGTTTCCTGATTTCAGGAATACTTTTTCTTGCTTTCCTCCTAATCACATGACCATTATCTTTTTGCTTAGACATTGACAGTACCCCAACATGCTGTGGAAACTGATGGGCGCTCTTTTGTAAGGCTTAAACCGTGATGGTATTGTCTATTACTAGGAACTAATCAGTAAGTACTGCTGCTGTTGCTGTGATGCTCTTTCCTAATAAAAGGCAACCTTGATCCATCGATGCCCACCTTGTAACATGGCTGGAAAGATGATATCCTAAGTGGAAGGGACTGCGTGACACTTGCTACTTCACTATGCAGCCAATGAAGAGAGGGACCAACCTAACCTGGGAATCTTGAGATTTAATTGAGGTAGACCTGTTTCTGTTGAAATGGGGAACTTAGGTGTGTGTTTATGAAAGGGCTGGATATCCTCATCATCTCATCTTCCTCCTCCAGTGCCCCCTGAACAAGGTTCTGGAATTTAGATGCAGTGGATCACAATCTGTTGCAATGATGAATAAACTAGTGAAGTTTAAACAAAATTAAAATATACTGCATTTTAAAGGGAGATACTGTGATATTAAAAGAATCAGTGTGCCAGGATCCTGTAAGCAGTGTTAGTAAGAGGTGACAGGACATGGAAGATGGCAGAGAATGAATGATACAATAATAAAGGCACAGCAGATGGTAGTTCTGGTACTAGGAGTACCAGCATGGTTCTCCGTAAGCTGAGAGAATGAAGGAATTAACATGAAATAAGAAAAAAAGGAGAAGGCCAGTAAGTATATATTATTAATTTTGATAACAGAAAATACTAGGCCAAAAAGTACTGGTACTTTCCAGAGGAAGCAAAAGACAGTGGTATAGGAAATCTGACATAAATAGTAGACTATAAAAAAGTTAACACGTTTTACCATAGGACATAGTCATTGTTATTAAGGGTTTGGATTGGAACAAGTTGGTTGGTCATTTTGAATCTTCTTACCCTGTTTTTTGCTGTGTAAATTATGGCTACAGTTGCATGTCTGGTACTTAAGAAACTATCAGTACTATTTCTGGATTATTTCCCTTGAGAGTAATTTGTGGGCACGGAACGAGAAGGGAATGGAATAGTGAGTGTTCCAAGTTCCTTCATTTGTTTGCAAGTGAGGCTGTACCTGCTAAACAAGAATAGTCACTATTTTCTGTTAGATGGCATATCCATGCATCCGCATCCGTTTAGCATGTTTTGGTGCTAAGCAAGAAGGAGGGAACTTGCTGGTTTTTGGAAATATTCATCAAGAGTTGATTTGAGGGTTTTGCAGGGGTTTTTTTTCCTTCTCCTCCCTCCTCACCCTGTGTTCAGGTTTGTTTTCTTTTTCAATATGAAAACAGAACAGGTAGTTAAGGTTTAATGAGGATCATTTGAAATGAGTGATAAGGAAGTCAAAGAATACCTAGAAAAACTAAATATATACATAAATCAGCAGGGCCAGATGATGTTCAGTCAAGGGTTCTTAAAGAACTGTCAGAATGAATTGTGGATCCAACTTGCCATAATTCCGACAAGTCATTAAGAACAGGTGATGTACCAGGGGTCTGAAGAAGAGCAAATGGTTTGCCAATTAGTTGTAAACTGGCAGATTGGACCACCTGGTCCAGCTGTATCAGAAATGCATTTCCCTTAAAGTTTTCCTCCCAGGTCTTTATTCCCAGGCTACTGGGTTCACAGTTTGTAACAAAGAGAAATAACTGAAGATTTTTGTATGACACAGAAAAGGGAAAGAATACACAAACAAAAACAAGCCTCACAAGCCTGATTTGGTCTTTAAACCTGGTTGTATAGTTGCTACTTGTGAAACTTGCTCTCTTCAGGTATTTTTCTTTTTCATTTTCAAAGGATCTTTTCATACCTCTTCAACTTATTTCTGGACCTCAGCTGTGCTTTCAGCACAGAATCAAGTTGGAGAGATTTAAAAATATAAACGGTCAAAAAGATACTAATATCAATGATTGGTTTTGGCCATCACCTAAAAGTAAAATGCTAAATAAAATGTCTTCGGTTTTTAAATAAGAGGGCAATAAGTATGGGAAGTATTATTATTTTTCTTCATTTTCAAACACGATATTTAATTTATTTCTAAAGGCAAGCATTAACACACCTAATTTCAGGTGTTAAGTTGGAGTGTCTTAGATCTAATGTGATTTTTTAGATTGTAACAGTCACAATTTGGTTGAAACTGAGGAGGATAGTTAGATAAGGAAATATTATGAGATACTCCATATTAAAGTTTTATAAATATTATAGTTAAGTGTCTGTCTAGTAATTCTTTGGGTTTTTTCAATGGCTAAGACTGGTTTACCTACTTTTAAATGATGTATTTAATTTGGTATGGACAAAAATTGTGTTGGGATGAAAATAAAATATATCAAGCCAAACATAATCTGTAGCTTTATCAACTTTTGTTGCATTGTATGAAACTAAAAATTCGATGTTGATCCAACGTGCTTCCATACCCATTCAAGTATATGCTTGAAAATGACCAGGTAGAGGTTTCTGTTTGTCTGTGAAAGACACAAAATATCATGCCAAACAGCTAATTGGACTTCAATTTTTTATCATCATCCATACAGGAAACTACATGGAGGAGTGTATAAACATTAGTTTATATACGTGCTAATGGGAGATAGGAGGATTTTTTTTCAAATCACAAAAGTTGACATCATGCTTTGTGTATGGCAAAAAGCCATTAAAAAAAAAGCAAGCCTGGATGTCTGAGCAGCTGATGTTTGTAGCAAGAGAAAGAGCAAGGACAGGCCTAATTCTGCAACCAGTATTCACATTGAGTAACATCTGTTCATGTGAATAGTCCTATTGAGCTGCAGGCACACTCACAAGCTCAGAGAAAAGCCATGCTACTGTATACAAGTGGCTTTATGATGGTCAGCCTAGAAAAAGATCATTGGCATTGTCCAAATGAGCAAGGACTAGTCAGCTTGAAAAAGATGTGAAGCCTGGATGCCCAATTAATAACTGAATTTCAGGGTTTTCCTTTATACTGTGAATTTCCTTCATAACTGTCCCCATTCACTCATTCATGCCTATTAAAATCCCCATGGATGAAAAAAATAGTTGTGAACAATAAGCTGGCATTTGCAAGAAGGCTGAGTGACTGAGCTGAAGTGAGGAACACTTCACAAGTCATCCAAGGAAAATACAAAGTAAATCATCAATCTGCACTGGGATGGAATTTCTGCTGAACTGGGGAGGGAGCAGTGTTCAGTGACATGGCCTTATGTGCACATGTGTGTATGTTCTCTTTGACAAACCACCCTTGGGAGTCAGCAGTGTAATACAAAGTATGTAGTTTACATCTTAATCTCTTATATTAATAGTAGCAATTATCATTTTTTTAATCGTCTCCTCTTGCTTATTATTTATGTATATTCCAGTACCTCCTAAGGAGTCTAATCAGATAGTGGAGTTATAGGGAACAGAGTACTGCACAAACAAAAAAAAGCAATCTGTGCCTGGAGAGCTCACAGCTCAGTGCTTCGTTGATGATCACGGCCGATCATTGATTTCACATGTGAAACGAGAGCTATTGGAAAATTTTGAGGGAATGTATGTAAATTAAGGTTTCCCCATTCCCATGAGATCCAGAAAAATCCAGACCTATAGCAACTTTAAACAGTTCTAGTGATTCAGGAGGTACAATGGGACCAGGGTACTAAATGGTATATGGTGGCTTTCCTGAAGTTACACAGCAGTTACATGGTTGAGTTGAATGGAATTCAAAACCCCTGCCTTTTCTCTCTGTGTCTTTGTCACTCTGCAATTAATATTTAGTTAAAATGAAAGTGGTTAAGTGATAATATATTACACAACTCATCTGATATTACATCCATTTAGGAGTTAAGATACCGAACACATGGTGGTTGTTTTATTCCTACAGAACTGGCAGGCTTTGGAGCAGATCCCAAATAAAGGTCTATACTTCATATTATTAGCAGTAGTCATGATTCCTATGATACAGCCTCAAAATATGGTCCTATTTCGTGAAACAGGAAAAGCAATAGGCAGTCTTTGTCTTAGCCTTTACAGCTAAAGTGTCGCAGCGAGAAAATCTCCATGTGATGGGGGCTAAGCAAAAAAGTACTTTCAGTTTGATAAAGCTTAATTAAATTTTTAACCAACAGCTTTGGCCAATTAAAAGATCAAAAATGTAATTGAAAAGAAGCGACAAGTAGTAGGATTAGATAAACAGAAAATTTGTATAAATGCTTATTGTATATCCATGTGGAAAATTCTGTAAATTTACGGAAGTGTTAAAGGAAGCGTTTTATGTGCACAGACCATAAAAGGTAAGTTAAAAGAATAATCTTAAGGCTACAGAGTTAGAACTCAAAATGATAGAAAGTTCCAGTATTCAGACAGTGTAGTCTTAATTCAGTCCTCTTGTGAAGAACACAGTTTTCTGGACTCCATATAGTGTTGTACATTGTATTTTCCATGCTAAGTGCCATGAACTTCAGTGTGTATACTGTGCTTTGATGATATAAAGAACTCTTTAAGCACTGTGAATTAGCATTGGCAATGTCATATTCCAGGATATTTTGGAAGAAAACATATGATGGAAAAAAATATCTCAAAACTTAGCAATTAACTCTGTTTTCCCTCGCTGTTCTCCTTCTATCTTCCTCTTTGTTTTTGTTTGATTGTTTTTCATTCTATAACCAAAATAGCATTGATTAATTTTATTCTGAGAGGATACTTCTCCATTTATTCAAAAGATTTAGGACTGGGTCCAGTTCTCATTATATTTGAATACGAGTTGAGTCAAACTTTTGTTGAACTTTCTCTATGCTTGCTATTGAGAGAACACTGGTTCTTAGACTTCGATTTTGTTTGATTTTCCTCGCATAAGTCAGGATGAGGAATCTTAGTTGGGTTTTTCAAATATTAACTGTATAGGGATGTTTCTGCTCTTGCTCATTTATGATTTTGTATATCTGTTGAATTTGACAATATATGTTTCTATTTTAATTAAAATAAAATACCTGGAATATTTGGTTGGGTTTAGGTTTTGCAACAGCTTGGGGTTTTGTTTCTGGCTTTTTACAAATTCAAAAATAAATAAAATAAAAATATCACAAACCCCTGAATTTTAAGCTCAGATTGACTTGGCAGTTCCCTTTATATTAATTGTATACAAAACAGTTTCTTACAAGTAGTCAAAACACTAATGTTTTTACTTGCACTTTTTATAGCCTTTTTAACTGAACGTTGCCAGAAATTATAAGAAGCTGATAACTGCCATACACTGTTACAGATGTTTCGGCTTCTGCAGTAGGACTCAAATAAGATTTTCAAGAACATTGGTATTTTTAGCATTTTGTAACTCTAGTGACCATTATCGAGTAGAGGCCCTGAGAAATGAGATATTTTAAAAGTAGCAAATGGCAGCTTTTACAGTTATTAAATAAAGCTTTGATTGATATGGGTTGATGACACAATTACAGCATGTTGAACCCAACTCTTGAAATATGATTAACATAAGCTGATATTGTAGTTAAATATTTAGGTGATGCACAAGACATTTCTTCTCATTGATTCCTGATATTGTTTTTCTTTTCTTGAAATATCACAAGCTGTGTCACACATACCTATAAACCTGGATGAACTCCCCTTTCCTTTAATTTCTCCTATTCATATAGGGGAGGATCAAAATTATACTAAATTTTTCATAAGTCTAATATCAATAAATGAATATTTAATGAAATACAAAAAACAGGCATACAGAATAAACTGGTTTCAGCAGCTGTGAACAGGTTTCATTTAGTGCATGGCACACTTACCTAGGACTCTTGGCTCAAAGAAATTAGATATGTTATAAACGGATGAAAAGAGGACTATGAGTATTCATGCTTTATAAGGAAGTCTTTTTTTTTCCCGCCCTCCCCCCCGCCCCCCCCATATTCCATCAGTTGTGAGATCTTCTTTCACAACCCCTGAAGCATTGTTCCTTTTCATTCTAGTCAGCCAAAGCAGCTGGGTCTTTATAGCTGCAAAATGTTTGCTCACGACCAACTGCTGTTTTATATACCGCTTTTCATCTCTAGCAAATATTTTGTTTTTCCCTATTATTCCACGTTTGTCATAACTTGTCAAGGGGCAATGTTATAACATGTATCCAATTAATCAATGACTTCTTTGTGTCTTTTGGCTTGATTCCTCCTGTGATGTATGCCTAGGGAGGTGTGCACACTCCAGAAGATCCCCCAGACTAGTAAATGACATTGTGCTGACACAAAGGTCCATCCATAGGACTCCGGCAACAAGATGATCTCCTCAGACCCTGATGGCTTTGTGGTGGTAGATTGAAAGTAATTGCCTGGCCAAAATTATTCTAAAGATGTTTTGAAGTGCGATTGGATCAGGTGTCCCTGTCATGAGATATCTCACTTTTGAAATGGCTCCTGAATAACCATAACCATTTGTTCTATTATAAAATAACCACATCAGCCATATGGTTTGTAATCTGTTGCCGCAGATCCATCAGGACCCTTAGGCTATGATCCCTTCCTACAAGGTAGTGATTCGGATGAGTCTGTGGTGCTACCCTTGTCTAACAGTAGTAGCAATAATAATGCATACAGTAAATACAAATGAAACATATGGAAATGTGCATCTGATACTGTATGACTGTGGAAGTTCATCAGGCTCGTGGCTGCCAAGCACTAGATGCAAGACTGTCTGGGAATCCCAGGTCCTCTAGGCACACAAAAAGTCATAGCTCAGAAATTGAATGAAGTGAGTTTTGCTGATGTATAATAATACTTATTTATGAAATATATTTTAAAGCAACCATCCAATTATTTCATTTATGTAAAATTGCAACATGCTTTTGCCAGATGGTGTTTCATATCGGGTCAAAAAATAATGAAGGAATTTGGCATTAGAACTGAAGTAAAAAGAAAATATGAGTAGCTAGGGATTGCAAATTTGTTATAACTTTTTTTCTAAAATCAAGCTTTTTTAATGGTTTTGAGTCTCTTCCCTGTGGATTTATTTGTATTTATTGCATTTTTGTCACACCTTATTAGAAGTTAGCAAAGATAATTTACAATGTGGTGAAACAAACTCCCAGTTCCCAGAGAAGTGTAGACTTAAAATAATTTGTCCTTTCCTTTTTTAGATAGTTTTTAGACATATTCAAGTGTCTGTGGATGGAAGGAGGTGATTTAAAATTGCCAAGAGAAAAAAATCATTTTCCACAAAGATTTCTGAAATAATTTCTTTAGAGCACAATATGTCCAGTTTTATTATTGACAACATTTTGTTCCTGTCTTGAATAGAACTGTAGGTCTTGTTAAGTGTGCTGGACAAATAAAACATGGAGAGCTGTGGTTCAGACACATTAACAGTGCACCAACAAATCTACTCATCCTAGAATACAAACATTCTATTTCCTTTCCCTCTCCCTCCTTTTCCTGATCCTTTCTTGAGAACAGCTTCAGCTTTCATTGATGTCATGGTAATGGTGACTACGCCATTGACTTCCACTTTAACATGATCACTGGCAGTTTTTTATTTGTGAAATCTTTGCCTCATTAAGAAATAAAATATTGAGTCTGAGCCACTTAATACAGAAGTAGGTCATGGTCTCAGTGGACTCTGTAAGAATTTCAGAGATTATTAGGATTGGACTTCAATATGTACATCACAAATGACTGGGTTTGCATCTCCTAGGAAGCATTTCAGCCAGCCGTCTCATTCTTTCAAGTACTTTAAGTCTTCTACCAAGTATCATCAATATTTCTATGAATCAGGTATGTCACTTGAACTCGAAATGAAAATTTGCATGTTATTTTGAAGGTTGATTTTTTTTTTTTTTTTTTAAAGTGAGTTTACATTGAACTCTAGAATTTCTCAGCAGAGTGGACATTCTCAGAGAAATGTGAAGTTTTAGTCCCACTTCAGTATCTTTGAGAGGAAAATCTTTCTCTACAGGCATTTCGATCAGCTTTAAGTATATCAAAGGTACTATTCTTCCTTTAATGTTTCTTTCCCAGGAAGCTCATTTTCCTTAACCATAGATTTGGAAAATACTAGTAACTATGAAAAGCAAGACGCAAATTTAAAAAAAAAAAAACACCACAGAGGCAAAGAGCCAGGAATTGAAAGATTACAACCTGTCTTTTGCTATGCTAGAATCGAAAGCCAGATGTATAATACAAATACTCTAGTGGAATATGAAGAGAAGAGGAGAGATAATCTGACATATACAGATGCTAGCAGTCAAAATTACTCAAGCTGTAGTGAAATTTCCTTTGCACCTGGCACTGGAGGTGTTAGCAATGCCAGTTCAGTCCCCCAACACAGATGTTCTTGTTGTACCACTCCTTATGTGTAACATTTAGGTTTATGTTTAGCTCGGCATAGCACACATAAATACTGTAATCCAAAGACCACACATTTATTAGTGCACCTGCATCTTCTACTTTCTTTAATTCCCTTAGTATATTGCAGTCCCTTTGTGCTGCTGATCCTAGAGCAAACTAGTGTTATGGAAAAGAATATTCAGCTACTATTACTAAGCCTGAGTTACAATAATGAAAAATATTTTTCAAAATCAATCACACATTATATTATACAAGTAATGCTGAACTTTCAGATGCTTCAAATATGTAAATGCAAAACTGTTTGTTGCATACAATCTTATTTATATTGCTTTATAATTAGTGTTCTGAAATCATGTACCATGAAGTAGTTACTATAGAGACAGGCCTGAATAAACAGAGCATTTAACAGTCATGCTTGAAACATGTATGTAGTTCATTTGATATCACTGAATATCCATGCTTAAGTGATTTGTTGGGCAAAGACCAAAATTAACGTCCTTTAAAAATTTGTCTCATAGTCATTTGTTGAAATTAACCTGGAAGGTGAAAATTCAAAAATATTCATGAAAATCTTCTGTCCTTGCAGATTAATTTCCATATATAACCAAAAAGCAACCCTCCTGTCCTTACTCAGCAGTGTGTAATTGATCAGTAAAATGAAAACAAACCCAGAATGGTTGTTCCAAATTCCAATTCAATTTGAGGTTGGCTCCTGTTTTGGACTGGAGGCAGGACTTGTCAGTCTGAAAGGTGTCTTTTCCTTCTGCACCAGTTGGCACGATGAGGGATATTAACTCTGCCTACAAGTATTGCCAAACAATATATGGCATACATTGTGCAAATGGCACATGCAATAGAACTAACATAAACAATACAACAGCATGTCCCATCCCGCCTAGAATCCCATGCACTAAATTAACCCCAGGAATTACAGCAGAACTTCTTTTAAGAACTCCACATGTGATGACTACTATTCAGGGCAGGATTGCTACATTCAGGTTTAGCATAGTCCAGTCTGAAAACAACTAAAATGCACGTGTATTCCTACAACTCTGATTACCTTATATTTTTCTCATTCACTTTCTTTTACTCTCCATCATTCAGAACAAAATGAGACTGAAAAATGAGAATGAAAATAAGACGAGAATCATTCCCTTAGTTTTTGAGGTTTCCTATTTGCATTAAACTCCAGGGGGATATTTTTCTTACCAGGTCAAATCTCTCTAAAGAAAAATTCAGTAAGGCTCCACACTTCAGTATAGATTTTCAGCTCAGGATCTCAGGATGAGTTAACTTTGGGCAAGGACTTTGCTTCTGTATTTCTGCGATACCTGAAACATCGTGAGTGGTGTTACAGCCAAATAGTGTACACTCGGATCTTTTTTTTTGAAAAAGATTGCGGCTTTAATTTTATGGCAGAACATCATAAGCAAATAAATTATAACCAGATCTAGTTTTGTTTGTAAGTCATCTTTTCTTGCTTGGAATTAAATAAAGTTTGTATTTTTCTTTTGATATTGTTCAGGACCAGAGTACTAGAAATAACTTGAGTCTCACTACTGTGATACTTGTAGCTGACTCTGGTCTTTTTGTCCGTGAGAAGAAATGTGGAACCGTTCTCTAGTTGTCTTGATTATCATTATGGAAATATCTTTTCTTCTTACGTGTGTGTTGTAAATAACTGTTGAGGAAAAACTATTGAAAAGTACCTTGATGTCAGTCATTAATATTTAAAATATTGAAAGGTATAATAACAAATTTATTTTTGATTTCTTTGTGATTCGTTGAAATGTCCTTCCATGCAAACCACATCAAAGCAGACGTTTATTTTTTCTTGCAGCACTACTAGAGGCAACTTTCCCCTTTTGCTTCTCCAATAACAAAGGTTTCCCTGTATCCCAGAACAGTCATCTTGTAAACCAATAACAGTACAAAATATACTGAATTTTTAGCAATGTGTGTAGTTCAGATAGGAAGAAAAATACCTGCAGTCGCTTCTACGTAACTAGATTAGATAACAGAGACCAAAGCCCGCAATGAGAAATTATGAGAACGGAACAAATTCAAGGAAAGTAAGCATTGGGAAAATCTGTTCCCATACTTGGAGCTCAGTCCTGGAGGTAGCAAGCACACTTGTGTCGAATCAAACAATGTATAAATAGAGGACATATCATTTCTGTAGGCCTTAGGCTCCACAAATAAGCCAACACTCAGCAAGATCATATACACTATGTTGATACTAGCACTGCTCTGTTTTCTTTCCTTTTGGTACCTATCAAGATGACAGCCTTGCCGAAGACTTCTCCCTCAGCTGCAGTAGAAACACATAACCTTGAATACTTTAATGCAGGTATTCTAGATCATCAGAAATGGCTAGAAGTGATTCATGATACATCACATTGATTTTCAGAATACTTGCCTGGGGTTAGGCTCTTGGTTAATAACTAAAAATTGCTGTTCAAACCAGTATCCATTCTGCATACTGGGAGCTCCAAACAGCACGGAATACTAGTGTGGTAGAGGAAGCAAATGGAATTGGTTCTCATTAAGAGAAAGAGGAATGAAGATCATCTTTGAGGGGTTTCTGAGGTCCTGGACTGAAATCGTTATCACTTTAATCAAAAGGAGTTTTAATACTCATGTAAATGGAATGAAGATTTCTTTCTGGCCGGTAACTGTAAAACCCTTTGGTGGATAAATGTAGGGATAATGCCATTATTAGAGTTTGCTAACCTGCAGAGAGGGAACATTTATCCCCTGTTAGTACTATTCCTCCTAGAAATGAACAAATCAAAGCTGGTTTTCATTGATCAAATTTCTACATTTCCATCAATATTACTGTATTTTTGTTTTCTAGACTGTGGCATTTTTATAGGCTAATCAAATATCCAATATTACTGGGAGCCATTTAAAGTGAATGCCAGAACTACTAAGGAGTAATTTGAGAATTAGATCTATTTTTGTTAGTTGAAATGATCTTGACTTGCTCATATTGTATTGTACCTGATGCTCAGTAATATGATAGTACCAATACAAATAGAAAGATATCTGGTTTGAAGTTCTTAAATATCTGTTAAAAGTGGTGAGCAGTCCAAGTGCATTAAAATTCCATTTTCCCCCATACAAGTGTTTGCTGCAGATGACCCCCACTGATCTTAAATATATTTCTGTATCTGTAACTGAATAGAGGTTTTCCGTACAGCATGTTCTAATGGTACTCTGGCCTTTAGCCAACAAGGCACTGAATAAGGCTATTTTTAAAATACAGAAACTGGGAACAGCTGCAGCAATCAAATTTGATAAAAACAGAGAGGAACTTTGCTTTTTTTTTTTTTTTTTACGGTTTGTCCAAGTTTAGACTCCTTTCATAGAACAGCTTTTGTTCTGTTGGATGAAGGGGGTCTAAGAGTAACACAGTGAAATCCTTTTGAACAAATAACCTTTAAAAGAATACAGATTAAAATAATAGGGGGCTTTTTGGTGCAGCAGCATGTTCAATGAAATTGTACCTCAAACTACTAAAAGAATAAATCTATAAAAAAAGAATACGTTTTGTCTGCCAAGCTTTACCATGAAAGACTTACCCATAATGATCTCCCAAACAGGAATATGAAACCTCTTGTTTCAAATGTTGAACGTCTGAACATTGGTATTTGGGAGTCTTTTTGGGGTGGAAGTGATTTAACTTGAATGCTCTGGTGTGGGTTGGGTTTTTTTCCTTATTATTATTTTTTTTCTTTTGCTACTAATCAAAAAAGTTTGTCTCCTTCCCCCTGGTAAGCTAAAAAAAAAAACCAAACAAACAAACAAAAAAAAAACAAGACAAAATCAAAACAACAACAAAACAAAACAAAAAGTTCATGTAAGGATGTAAGGAGAAGTTTTCCAAAGGCCTTCTGTGCGCATTAAAAAGTTTCATAAAATATTTAATTATAAGGACTGATTCTTCCTTGTTTGTCCGCCTATTTTTTATGGGAAACTTGTTGTTCAGTGATTAATGAGAGTCAGGAAATTTTTATATACACAAAAAAAATCCATTGCACAGCAGTAGGCTGAGCTGTATCTGTTAAATGATTCCATCTGAGGATGGAGTCTCTGTGCTAGATTGATGTGAGACACAAGATATTGGGTGAAATCTGGGCCTTACTGAAGTCAGTAAAAGTTTTGACACTGAATTCGGCAGAGACAGGATTTTATTGATTGCGTTCATTTTAAGTGTCAAAAATAACACCCTTGCATTCTTACCCCATTAAAGCTATTTAGTGAATCATCAATTTATATGATGGAGCAAAAATGCACTGAATTTCTCACATATGCATAAGTATGGATATATATCTGTGTATGTCCACATAGGTATAAAATGTGTGTGCATATTTGTGTGTGTTTATATATATAAAATATCTGATTATTTTATTATCACCATATCTGAGTTTCTCACCAGGGTGAAAATTACAGCAGTGCTATATGTTCCTTTCTTCACACCAAGACGCAGGCTTAGCCGGTTTGGTTTGGTTTGGTTTTAGAAACAGGAAAAAATAGGAAGACAAGTAAAGACTTGAGAATCAATACTGGCATGAAATAAATGTATGGAGCCACCTGAGATTTTTAATGTTTGCAAGCAACTTCAGCAATGCAAAATACTCAAAACTGGGCCAAATACTATAGCTGTAGGACTTGATAAATATCGTTGAATTCAATATTGAGAGAGAGAATAGACTTTTAAAAGCAGAGGGTTGATCTTCGCCAGGTCAGTTCTGCAAACTCATGTGCTTAACTTTACGTGGTAGAAATAACATTATGACTCTTGCAGGTCTGCACACAGTACACCCAACTGAGTGTGAGAACAAACCTTTTGCAGGGCTTAAACTTGTCTGTGTATAATTTTCACTTTGTAAAATGAACGTAATAATATGACTTTTCCTCAATGTTTTGTCTGTTTTATTTGCCTATAATATTATAAATTCTTGGAGACAAGAGCTGTCTTTTTTTGCATGTCTGGGAATCAGTGAAAAAAATGGAGCACTGATATCATCGGGACCTCCAGGTACAACTCGGATATAAATGATTATAAATGTTGAGGCATATGTTACTTCAGGTAGCTTCCCTAAAGCAAAGCATAACAAAAAACAGGATGGACAAATCACTCTTGATTTACTGATTTTGTGTAACCAGGAATCTAGAAAAAGTCATTAATGTCACAGTATTCTCCTAATTTCAAATTAAACAGTTTTGTAGTGTTTTATACAACAGCAGTCCCTGTCCCTGCATATGGAAATGACCCCACATTCCTGCATAATGGGTAACTATAGATTCAATACATGCCATGTTCTAGGAAGATACTGAAGCATTATTGCTGTGCAGAGCATTGAGCTCAGGAGTCTCTGGCATCATACCAGTTTTCAAATTCTTGTCCAGTATTTTAACTGGAACCAAAAAAATTTCCAGCATGATGATTACCAGGGTGTGATTACATTTTGTGAGGCCCTTCTTTTCAAAGACAAACGGCTGCCAGAGACAGATTTACCACTGACCAACAGTGTTTTTATGCAAATGTGCCTGAGTGAGTGCAGTAACCCCAAGTTATAATAGAGTCATTCAATCTCTTGCCAGGACAGCAATATTTATATATTGCAAAGATAAATTGGATATCAAAACCAGTTCCATTACAGAGGGAAAGTCCTCTATGTAAATCAGTATTTCTAATCACACCATGCTTCTTCCCACCCCCTACCCCATTTTACTTTCCTTGCTTTATCTTTATAGATGAATTCCAAATGTGTTTTTCTCTTATGTGTTCACTTTGAATATTGAAGCATTCACCTAATGCCAAGCTAATGGAAAACATAAACTCCTCACTACGGAACTTTGAAGTCTCCAAGTGTGTTTCTTCATGCCTTGGGGAAGTGCTGTAAAGGGCTTATATTCATGTAGAGTGTTTTGTCTGCCGCCTGTGCAACTTTTTGTTTGGACTTCTCTTTCTCCTGCTGCCTGATGGGACGAAATGTGCAGTCATCTCCCGAGTGACTTTATCTCCCCATCAGGAATGAGTGCAAGGGGTCAGATGCCCCTCTGCATGCTCGTCACCATCTGCTGACAGCAGCGCTCCCCTGGGAGAGCCGCCTTTGTTTATTGACAGGGCTAATATGAGGAGACACGTGAAGTACTTTGGTTTGTGGAAGAGGGCAGGAGAGGCATGGTGCTGTGAAAACATTCCCACACACTCTAATGGCTCATTCACATAGAAAACAAGCGAGAGCCTTCAGCTCTTTCACAGAGCTCCAAGTAGAACAAACGGACTCAAGAACCCCAAGGCACCAGTCAAAAAACACTTTCCTAATGCACTAATACCGAGATGCTCTCCATGATAGCTTACCTGTGAGACTTCAGCTCTCATTTAGGCAACTAAATGACCTGGCTAGGTTGAAAAGCTGCTCAGTATCTGGTAGTTGCTATTGTTTGCTGCTAGCTGCTAAATTATTTTGGAAAAACTAACATTCCATTTCCTAAACCTCCTACAACTGGTTGTAATGCATTGGGAATTTTTATCATTGCAGTCATCAATTTATTATTTTCTCTTTAGAATAAAATCTGTAGAATGCAGATGAAATACAACATGCCTAAAAAGAGATATGTTTTTTGCTCTGTAGTTAGTAGAGACACACACAGATGCACGCATGGATGTGTAACTTTAGAATATATTACAATTTGAGGACTGAAAAAAAAAAAGTGACTTTCTGAATTAGGTTTCAAACACAGTTGGGATACATGTCATGGAAAAGTTCACATTATAAGCTGTTTAAAGCAATGAATGGTGTTCAGTGAACAGCAGCATTCATTATTTTGGTCTACAATTTATAAGATGTATAAGAAGACAGTACAGTGATACTAGGTCAACTCACAAGTTCGTGTAGCTCAGTATCTGTCCTCTCACACCGTCCTTTATGGCATGATTAAAAATAAAGCATAAGAGAGCAAACTTACAGTGATTGTTGCACTAAGATACCATGCCAAATATGTATCAGTTTGTGATTTAGGGAATTTTGAAGTCTAGTATGGCATCGTGCTTTAACAAAGTATTATATAAAAAGGATTTTCTGCTTGTTCTAGAAGTGCTATGAAACTCCTTAGTTCTTGCATTTTGAGAAATACTTAATTACAGGACTATCTTTACCTACTCCATGACACTCATTGTCTTCTCATGTTTCCTCCATTCATCTGTTTATTTCCTGAAGAGTCCTAGTCTAATTTATTTGTGTTTAGTAAAAAATATGGAGCAGCTTCTATGTTTGTTGCTCTTTCATTTCCAGTTATTTTATATCTTCCTGTGCATTGCTGAGTGGACCAGAACTACAAACTCCATACTATATGGATATACCAATCATAACATTTTATTGTATTTGATTACTTATGAGCATTCAGCTGATATTTTCATAGAAGTAGCCACACTAACTGCATAATCTTAATTCCTGCATGGCAATATTAATTGTAGCCCAGCAAAATAAATATGCATGTATATATGGATATATACACACAGATACACACACCCCATATTTATTTTCAAATGTAAAATATAAGCATATAAAAGTTTACATCTCTGTAGTTAGCGGTATTGTATGTAGTTAGCTCTGTTTCCTCTCACAGGCATTAAGTTGCATGTATTGAATTTTCTGGCTTCATATAGCCCCATTACTCAATACCGTAAAATTCTTAAACTTTTTTTATAATTGGCTTTTGTCTTTACTTTGTTGAATCCTCAGTAACTCACTATGTACTTCTATTTCCAGATTATTTAGGGGCATGTGTTGAGCCGGCACAGATATTTCTGAGAAATCAGTGATAACCTTCCACCAGAATGAAGAACGACTTCTCCTTTCCTATCTTTTAATTTAATAGAAGACCTGATCTCTTTTAATAGAGCTTAGTCTCTTTCAGAGTCTTTGGTGGGGACCTTTTAAGAACAAATGTAATCCATTCATTGATGTCTTGACCCTTTATATTCAGCCAGTGTACCTATAGCCATGTAACATCTTTGAAAAATGGGACTAAAATATACACACTCCCTTTTCCACTTTTGCTCACTCTGAGTTCTTGTCAAAGTCAATACAGCTCAAGGATTTGTTGAAACAGATATGACTATGTAAAATCGTCACATCAAATATATTAGCAAGGGCAGGAGCGCAAACTAGCCGTAAGTCGATAATTGCATGTTACATTTGCTTTAGTTTTTACTGCTTCTGAAGGAAGGTTATGTCTAAATTAAGCTTGATTCTAAAAATATTTATATTCGGCCTAAAATAACCCCACTTTGGGAATGTGCCACTGCAAATATGAAGTTTTGAAAAGGCTTCACTTTTTCGGTAGATAGGAGTATTGTTCAGTTTCATCTTCCAATGTTTAATATACGACATTTTGTGAGATGTGTGGTATAGATCAAAGGGCAGGATTTGGCCCTTAGTTACCTGCTGTTACTGGCACTAGTTTCACAGCTATTGAAAAATGATGCATCAAATTTATATCACTGCAAATGTCACTATTCTGAATCTTGCATATGTTGCCTGAGCTGTCAGTAATAAAAATCTGTTCTTAATTATTCTCCCTTTAAAAAAAATAATAATTTTCTAATAACCCAGTGAATAGGAATTTGATGTTTTCTTTGGCTGGAAACATTTTAATGATTTAGTACGTCTATAAAGTTCTGTGTGCTTTTAGCTTTTGCAAATGAATAGGACTTTCCCATTTAAATCCCTGTGGCTATCAAGAAAAGCAGAATTTGTTTAAATATGAGTTAAGTTTAAAAGTGAGAAACTTAAGGTAAACATTGTAAGAGAAAAACTATTCAGGAGAAAGCCAGACCTTCAAAATTGGGTTTATATGTATTACAAGGATGCAAACTGTAAAAATGTATACTTAAAATTAATCATATTGTATAATTTAATCTTTTGTCCATTTTATGGTTTTTCCTTAAAAGGAAAGAACAGAGTTTATTTTTTGCTTCATTGATATTATAAGGAACTGGTTTCACTATGATGAGAAAGTGAAAATAGCAAAGAATATTAAGAAAGTATAAGAAGAAACATTAAGGTCTTGGATACTATCAGATACTATCTGGTTGGAAGCCGAATAATCCAGACCATAAATCCTATTTGCTTTTAATACTTCCCCCCACCCCCATCACGCTACTTCTTTCAGTTAATTACCTTCATTCAAAGCCCAAAGAAGTGAACAGAAAAGACTCCCTTTGAAACTTTGGACTAGTCTCATAGATATGATAATTAGCTTGAAATTCTACCTTCATTAAAGGTTGAAGGGTTTAAAATATACAAAGAGTAATGTGCTCTCCTTTCTTTGTTTTTTCAATGTGATGATAGACTCCAGCATGGTAGATCAGCTTCACTGAACAGCGTACCTTTTGGAAACGTGGATATTAACAGCCAATCTATAAAGCACACATACAGCTAAAAAAAAAATGGTTTCTTTGCTTGTCCGTCTGGTCTTGGCAACATGTATTTAAACAGGAGCATGTAAAATGTTTCATACAAAACACCCAAGTTGATTCTGAGCAATATTTCATTACCTTGCTTGTTCCTTCTCAAACCAGACTGCTATATTACTGTTTAGGTTTCTGGTTGTATCTCTGTTTGTATCTGACATTCTAGACAGAATTTGTCCTTTCTCCTTGAAGTCAAGCAAACTAATATTTATTTTGCCACGGACATTATTTACTTAAATATTTTTTGAAGTTTAATGCCAAAATACTATGTAATCAAAAAACAGTGTGAAACAGAAATATATAACTGGGTGCAAACAACTACTACAAAGTTCAGGAAAGCTAGATGAATAGTTGCTGATATGAGTGGTTTTTCTGCCCTTTTTGCAGTAGGTCTGGAGCACTAACTTTTACTTTGCCAGATTTTACAGATCTGTTGAAACAATGGTCAGCATAAATTTCTAAACTGCAAACATCTCATTCTATGAGTGTCAGGTAACCTAAGTGAAGGAGTCTCTCCTATTTTCTCATATAATAAGATTATTCGTTCAGTGTTTATGTATTAAAATAAACCATGGAGATTATTAGTGTATTTTTAGAATCATTTTGATCAGGATATTTTAGAATTATGTTACAACAGGCCCAGATTTGTCCAGCCCTAACGCTGCAATCACTTCTTAGGACTCATCATTTTTGCCAGTTCTGTTCTCCACATCTTTTATTATCAGATGGTCTTCTGACAATTCTTGCTATTCAGGATGACCACTGTCAAAATGCTATCTACAGAAAATGTATTTTTTTCAACTGTTGCAGATCTAAGTGACCAGCTTATGGAAGTGGTTGGTCTAGAAGGAGCCATGGAGATGGGACAGATATACACAGGTCTGAAAAGTGCTGGAAGACGGCTTGCCCAGTGTTCATCTGTTGTCATCAGGTATTGGCAGCTTTAATTTGCACTACATTGTTGTACTGAAGCAGCAAAGGTTTTTATTTTATCAGTTCACTTTCTTTGGTAGTTTAATAGTCATATTCTTGTGAAAGTCTCATGTTGGTATATGAAATATATCTATTCCATCCATATCCTATGCCCATACATATTCCTTTCTTTGAATGTGTCAAAAAAATAGAAAAAAGATACTTACATTCAGTCTTCACATGTTGTATTAAATTGTCATTTCATCCTATGAAGAAATATTGTCAAGCAGTTGGAGCAGAAGGAGTAAGGCAGGAACATCTTGGGTTTTATTATTGACATATACTCCACGCAATTTTGAGCAAAAGTCATTTAACATTACTTTGACACATTTTAACCCATTTATAATGCATATCTCACCAGGGAATAGTAGCATGTAATTAGTATTTGTAAAGCGTTTTTTTGATCTGTAGAAGTCAAAGTGCTCTGTTTTTAATTTATTTGTTATTTACTGAGCACTGACAAGTCACTATTGATAAATGTGTTGGTCTGTGTAAGCCACTAATGGCGGGGCACACTGATTTTGTTGTGTTTTATTGTTTACTATGCTAAAAGTGACCAGAACATTCACAATAGAGGAATCCTGGGTTAGGACTCAAAGAGAAGATAATTATTCTAACTTCAAATTAGATAAGGACTGGAAAAGAGAGAGATGCTCAACTCTTTCCCAGTGAAGAATCTCACAGGAAGAGTTTTCCAAAATCTTAATAAAATCGTAAGATATACAGTTACAAGCCCCAAAAGCCTAAAATGAGCATAAAACAGAACAGCAATAAAAACTTTAAGAAGATAAGCAGGATTTGCCAAAGCACATGGCATATTTTTGAGACTCTCCTCAAGGACTGGGTGATGTTGAGTTCAAAAGTACTCTTTCTTCTAAATGAGAAAGAGACATAAGATCACAAAGGCATTCAAATCTTCTCTGGATACCAAGACATAATTTCTATAATCCCACATCAAGAGGACCACAACTATAAAAGATTCAGAACCCTGCCAAACCTATTGAGTGTGAGCTTACTGAATGTTCTTCCCTTCCTCCACTTATGGCCATAGATGACATTGGCTAATCCAATGGACTGTTAGTCATTTCCAAATAATGTTTAAGCCAATATTTCCATTGACCAACATGAATGCTCAGTTGACTCATTTTTCCATTATTAGATTTACCTACTACATGTTATTTGTAATAGTCTTGTGTGCAAACTATTATAATGCAGAAATACAGAGTTGGAAAAGACCTCAAAATATCTTTTTTTTTCTCATTTGTCTATACTTTTCTTAGTGTGGTATCCAAAACTGGACAGGGAACACTGGCTGAAGCTTGATATTCAAATCAGTGTCCCTTTACTAACAATTTAAATTTAGGACATGGTATGTTAAAGTCTCTGGATATAGTACAACTGTCACATTATGTGAATGCTCTTTCTAACCCAGAGTTAGACACAAGGGTAAATAAATCTTTTATGGTTCTAATAAATGGTGATGATAGAGCTAAAGTTTCTTATTTCCTTTACGGCAGGCAGTCTAAAATATAAAAAGTACCAGAGGTTCCTTTGTCTTTTTAGTTAATAAGGTTTATTCCTGAAGTTCTTGAATATTTCACTCTTTATTTCACAAATTACAGACTATTCTCCCATGAGAGAGTTGTGTGTTATTAGCAAGATGTGTGAATGTTTGCAATGTTTTTGTTTTGTGTGTTGAAAATCGAACTAAGCCTACTAAGTGACTAGGTTACTTTTGTAAGCATGTTGGATCATACTGGAGATTACATAAAAATTTAGGGATTATATGTGTTTGCTATAACATGTATCTCTCCTTAATAAATACATTTATCATTTTTTTGTTGCTTTTACTTATACTGCGAAATGTATCACTTTAGGACCAGCAAGTCTCTGCCTATGCAGATAGATGGGGAACCTTGGATGCAAACCCCTTGCACGGTAAGGATGCTGGGAATACTGGGGATACTGGGATGTTCTGGGAAGAGACCTGAACAAAAAATTTAGCAACTTTCAAAATGAGTAACAAAAAATACAATAATCAGAAATATTAACTGATTTATTTACTTTCACTTCTTTTTCAGTGATAGAATCTTTCAGTTTAAAAGACAACCATTGTCATCAGCATTAACTCAATTTACTTAAGTAATATTTTCACTCATGGTTATTATATAGTTCAACACCCACTGCCTTTTCAATTTATTATACTGGGGTTTTTTCCCAAAGGTTAGGATGGGATAAAAATATTTTTATTAGAAAAGTTTCGAAAATACTCAAAGGGTGTAGTCTCAGCATCCCTTTGCCCAATGTGATCATTTATTTATGATGGTGTACCAGATTTTTAGTCTCTATTGCTGAGGAAGAGCCAATGTCAGTTGTGATGCTAAAGTGTATTAAGTAACAAATTTAGGAAGATTTTCCATTATGTTTTTGAGAGTTTATATCAAGGATTTTTTATAGAAAGCTGAATTCTTGACTGTGCTGATTGAATTACACAATAGAACTAATATTAAAAAAAAAAAAAAAACACCTTATAGTTTAAAGGAGAAATGAAGAAAATTATTTAGTCTCTTGTTTCAGTGCCCACACATGAAGTGAGGGCAGGTATACATTGATTAAGCTAGGCTAGGAGGGAGCTTTTTCAGAGGAGGGTCTTTGAGTGTTTACAGGCAACACAAGAAAGGTGTAGCTCTAAGAACTCTCAATTTTCCTCTCTGTCCAATAAATCAGAGGCTAACCAAGCATTTGGGAAGATGCCGAAGAAATTTAAGCTCTTTATTATTTAATATAGTCTTAGTAACTTGTTTTAATGTATAATTTTACTAATTTTAAGTAGATGAATTGCTGTAGCCCTGCAGTTTGTAAGTATGACAAAACAGTAACGTGTCAAGGAAGAAATCCCACTACAGATGGGAGAAATTCTCCAGACTGGGGTACCGGATCACTTTCATGAACTGTAGTAAAATTAAAGACTACACAAAAAAGTAGAAGGGAGTACCTTCAGTAAGGAACTAACACGTGTAGCAGCTGATAATGTATGGGTTAGAATTAAATAAAAGGGTTGCGATAGTTCATGTTTGCCAGATACACCATAGTGTACAGCTGAACAGCGGGAGGAGTGTCTGAACTCTAACTCTTAATGATAAGTGCTCAGATGCTGCAATGAGAGGAGAACCATGTGAACGCACACTGTATGAAGGCAGAACAGTGGGGATTTTGAGAGATTTATTCCAGGAAGCCTTTTGGAGTTTAGAGATATCATTATCTTCACCTCTTCTATAGTTGTGGCTCAGTGCAGAGCAACAGTACCGAACCCAGCAGTTACTTGTTCAAGAAAAAGACATGTAATTTTTCAGTTGCCAGATTACAGAAGAGAACTTACGGAAGGATGCTGGCAATAACATGTGCTTTTTTTGTCTTGATTGCTTGCTCTGTGCAAAATCCCTGCTATCTGATTGATCACACTAGCAGAAGCTGCCTGCACGATGGAGGACGAACCTGGAAAAGGAGACAGTTCTTATATTTCAATTACTGCCTTGAGGAAACAGTAAATTATTACTGATAATTACTGCTGTCCAGTTGAAGTACCGTTTTAAAGGGGATAGCAATGGCATATACTTTTCTGTGGAACCCATCCTTTTTGCTATACCATTGTTAAGAGAATAGAGTTTGTCTTATATAAGAAAACCATACTGTTGCATGGTTTTATTTCCTCTGAGAAGAAAATGTATGAACTGTTTGTCTAGACTACTGCACCTCTATGAATTTATATATAGAATTATTTTTGTGTGTTATGTTATTCATTTTTCAGGAAATGTTTTTTCTCTGATGAGGAGCTTAATGTATTTATTGCGATTGCTCCTCACATTATTGTACATCTACTCCACTCTGTTTTCTGTGTCTTACAAAGGAAAAAACATGTATGGTCCAACCTCTCCCCTGCCCAAACTACACTGCAGTTTTTCTTGATGTTCTCTGCAACATACCTAGGAATTCCTCTTGAGACAATGACAAAGGTGGATGTTAGCGTTCTCTCAACTGAAGTCTAAGATTTGATTTCTAAGTGTGTGCTTCAGAGGGGTCTTTGTTTGGAAACCAAAATGAGCTTGATTATGTTATGAGGATGATATCTCAATTATGTGTACTCAAAGCCAGAGTCTGAAAGAAAACATAACATCAAAATAAATTATTATGCGTAGCCAACTATGTAGCCAACTATTTGGACCTGCAAGAGATCAAATTTCAGAAAAAAACATGAGGAGACCAATGTCAGAATCACGAGCTTTTTTTCTTCTCTAGAGTCAAAACTGCAGTTTTTTCCTAAAATTATCTGAAAATAATGATTGACTTGTTTTTGAATGGAACAAAATTCTGATGATCAGGAAAAGAAATTGATAAGTCTAGTTCCCTGTGAAACGTACCACAGTTTTTTTTTTCTTTTGTTTCCTGTTAGGAGATTTCTTTCCCCAGCTCTTACAAGGAACCGAAACTCCTATACAAAGATGCTGGCACTCCTACATGGAGACATGGGGGGACATTCCCATTTTACCTTCTGTTTCACATTAGGTTGCTGAGGGAAGGCACTTATTGGTTTACTAGCTGTATGGCTTTAAGGAGAGAAACTCTCCATCCAGTACTGGTCTGCTTGAATATACTGTCTCACTAGTTTTAGGGAAAGGCCCCTGCACCTTGTTCTATTGCATAGATCGTGTACATCGGTTAGATAACAGCAGCTGAGCCTCAGGTTTTCGATTCTCTGCTTCTCCAGCCAGAAAGCTGATCTTAGGAAAGAAAAAAAAAAAAAAAAGACTGCAATCCCTCCTCTATCCCTCCTTCTCCATTTTAGAAAGCCGAAATAACATGTTTTATTTTGGTGTGGTCATCTCAGGAACTTCAGTGTCATCTAAGTTCAGTAGTTTAATGGACTGACCTATAAAAATTATAGAGTCTAAGTGAGAAAGAAATTCATACAATCAGCAGGTATTGAATCAACCCTGGCCCAAGATGCAAGTGATTAAGCTCAGAAGTCCTCCTCTGTTTCTGCTTCAAATTTTGGCACAAATAAGAGTATTTTGCAAATGATTTTTCAAGAAATTGAATTCAACCTGATCAAAATTCTCTTGCTATTCTATTATGCAGATTAAAGAAAACAAGTTCTGCATCAAATTCCTGTTATGTATGGGATGTAGGCTGCACATGCAGTCCTGGAAGTTTATTTCCTGTTGAAGGAATCAACAAGTTTATCTTTGCCGTTTCTCCTTTCTGACTGGAAAAGTTTTATACAAGTAGCATGACTTGCTCAGAGCTGTCCCTTCTACTGCATAGAAGAGATCATGTTCCCTGCAAATTTTCTGAGAAAATACTGTGGATTGCAAAAGACGATGTAGCAGTTCCCCAGAAGCTGTGATCTGTGATTTTTTTTTTTTTTTTTTCATTCCTGCTATCGATTTTAGTACCGAAGAAATTGTAATGTGCTTCTTTTAGCATCCTTTATGATCTTCCATTGCATCCTTGCATCCCTAGACAGGAGCAGGAATGTGTTCCAGTAGGTCCTGTGCATACTTAAACATGTGAGTGGCTTGGTCTAAAGATCTGTCATCCAGAATTATTGAGCATGTTGAACACATGAAGACTGCAGTGTCTGACAAAGTCACTCTGCTCTGGTATAATAAAATGCAGAATCTGAGCATCAAATTGTACTGTTTTCACTGTTTTTTATAGAGCAGTCTTTGGCAGAAGGAAAGATGATAATGTTAATGTTATGTTAAACGTCTCATCTGATTAGCTGAAGAGGAAATTCTATCAGAGCTCTCCCAGACAAATATAGCAACACAAAAGATATCTATGGTTTCACCTGATCTCCAAACAGGTCATTAATAGTAATGAAACTTCAAAGACTCTCAAGTTAATTCAATAAACTTCTAGCTTTAGCCATCAGGAGTTTTTTTTAAGAAAAGTAATCTTTCAATTTAGCTACATAACTTATTAGCATTGTTTTGAAAAAAATCCATAACATTCCATCTTAATTAGAAGTAACTGCAATTTCAGTTCTTTCATCTATTCCTTACTTGTTTGGCATCATATCTGAAAAAAATATCAAGCTTCTAGCAACATTAGATTAAAAGTAGAAGACGAAAATGTCTATAGAAGATGGAAGGATATTGCCTAAATGAAGAAATGAAATTGAAAATCCATAGTTAGAGCCCACCTAATGGACTGCCAGAAATATAGTTTCGTAGACATCTGAAACACATAGTATTTTTAGAATTATTTTCCAATAGGAATACTTGTAGTAAGCTATTTAATAATGAAACTCAGAAATAATGTTTCAAAATGTTATCATTTGAATGCACCTTAAAAATAAGTTATGAGTGAATGAATGAATGGTTCCTCTCTGGCCTTTCGTTTAGTCCCTAGTGATGTGATGAGCCTGAGCTCAGAGATCCTAAGAAGTCCTACCTTTGTAGTTAAATCCAGAGAGAAGCAAGAACTGAAAACAAACAAAAAAAAGCTTTTGCTAATAATCACTATACATCAGGGCTGGGTGAGAAAACTAAAAGACAGTCACAAGTTTGCTTTCATGAAGATCCATTGGCTCCAACACCCCATAGACTGCATGAAGAAGCTGCAAATGTATTTTAGACTCTGTCTGTAAAGTATCTTCTTTCCATGTCACTGAATGTAGTAGTATTTTCTTATCATTTTTTTATAATGGGACAATTTAAACCTTTGTGTCCGTTTCTTTAGACCAAAGAGGAACTAGGTCCTAGATATGGTGGTTTATTTTAGTAGAATATTAGTCAATTATTACATAGTTAACCCATAAATGGAAGTCAGTCGCTAGAAAAAGTATATGGGGTTATACTAAAATGCTGCATTTTTGCCCTTTTGAGCAACAATGTGCATACGTTTCTGTTTCAAGGCCAGAGTGATTTATTGATTTTTCTAACACTTTATTTTGCAGCTGGGCATTCTTTTTTTGTGCTCACAGGTACATTGCACATTAATTAGTTCTGTTTACCTATGCATATTTTTTCTTAATTTCACAACGGTAGTTTTTGTAATTGACAAAGCAATTTACTGCATGTGTGCTTTCTGCACCCCAGACAAATACTCTAACATACAATGCACCTTTCTTTCCACTTCAGATTGTTAAGAAAAGAATTAGTTGTGACTAATTGCCAATTAATTTGCAGTGGTTTTAGGGGGGGTGGGGGAACAATTGCACCTACTAATTAAAATTTAAAATATTCCAAGTGTCATCTTTAGGTGTCTGTGGAATACATAATTTCCATTTTAGTTCTGCACTGGATCTGTAACAACCCTGAGCTTGACAGCTCTATTAATTTAAAACCTCAGTGATACCTATTAGTACAAAACATGAAAAAAATGCCATTAATCATTTATTTTAATTTTGCAGCTCTGTCATTTTCTCGGTATGTTTAAAAATTATGATGACACCGTAATGTTTTCCAGTCTACCTGTGTGAAGGGGAAACGGATCACACTACTTAGGAGAGAGACTAGAGTATATTATTAGAGCTTAATTAATGCCAAACTGATTAGATTTGATTGCACTTTGCACAATAATATTGTTAAGAAATCTATTTAAAAGATGTGTTACATAATGCTGTATTTAAAACAACTGATCTAGATCTGAAGAGATTTTGACCAAAATGCCACATAATGCAAGTCACAGGTTAATTTCGTTTAGCACTGCCTACATTCCATAGGTCTTATTCGTATCATGATACCCAGTACAGCTCTTGATCACCTACGAGAAGATAAAAGTGTTTGGTACTCCTGTGATACAGAGGCATCGCATCCCTCACATTCCTGTAAGGGGAGCAGCATATGGGCGTCTAGACTGTGGAAAAACCTCACGCCCTCAAAGCTACCAACATCCAAACCCTGCTGGTAGTATGAAACAAAGTGACTGTAAACTAATATATCCAACTCTATGAGGTTTTTTCTGACAGGTTTTTTCCCCCTCTGTCCTTAAAATACAGAGTTTCTTTCTTTCACATTAATTGAAATAGTATAAGCAGGGGTGATTACCTGTGTCCAGTTTTCTGTTGTCATTTAGCATTGTAGTTAGTACCTGTATTTGTAGCATCATGTTCTGTGGTAATAGTAAACATTTAGGCATTCTGTGAAGTCAGGAACATTTAGGTAACTGGTACATATTGTGGAAAAAGGAACACGAAAGCAAAACCAATGGACCTAAAAGATATAGTTATCATACTAAAATTACTGATGCTCACTGCATTTCGTTTAAAGGATGCATTGTATTAATGTGGCTTCAGGGCATATTTTGAAACTCTGACTTGCTCCTGAAACAAATAAGTGTCTGTTTTATGCATTTATAAATATCTTTAGTATCACAAATTCAGGCTTTTCCTTTATCAGAAAATTTGCTGTTGACAAATAGGGAGCAATTGCCGTCTCTTCTTTTAAGAATTATGCTATTTTTAATTATATCTGGTGTTCCTTCCCACAAATATGTAATTGGAGACACTTTCTCATACTGGAAAGGTGATTTAGAAATTGCAAGTGCAGTATTTTCCTGCTAAACCTATTTACTAGATACACCAGTCCTTTAAATTTCATAGAATCATAGAATGTCCTGAGTTGGAAGGGACCCACAAGGATCATCGAGTCCAACTCCTGTTCCCACATAGGGCAACCCCAAAATTCACACCATGTGTCTGAGGGCGTTGTCCAGTCTCTTCTTGAACACTGTCAGGCTTGGTGCCTTAGTGCTGCTTCCCATCTCGAAGTGTGTGCTGTCACTTGTCACCCAAACTCCCAGCACCAGCTCTGGCAGCGCTGCCAGTATGAAAACAGAAGTGAGAGTCCAGGGCAGAAATGCAGTGCCTGAAAGTCTTGAAAAAGACAAAATCAGCCTGTTTCAGGCAAGGTAGTGCAATGGTCCAGCATGTATTACAAACATACTGATCTCTTTTTATCACCAAACCATAAGTTGTTGAGGTTTTTTTTCTTTTTTTCAAGCAGGAAAATAAGGAATCGATCGTTATCGTTGTTAACCAATACACTGTTAACATACACTAGGATGCATAAGTAAAAAATATACTTTAAGTTTACGCTTTTATTTTTGTATTTTCAGAATGCGATGTGTATTTTACACCACTGGAATTGTGCCAATTTATAACAGTTGAAAATATGCCTTGGAGAAATGCATAGAGGACTCCATCCTCATGCACATGAGTGGTTAATCATGTTCAGGCATCTTAGCTGATCTCAACTGATAGGATACAACATACTGAAGAGGTCATGGTCTCTGAAACAGATGGCTCAAGCCAAAAAAGCACATTACAAATGATAAACGTTTTCTCAATATGTAATTGCATTCATCCTCAGCAGCATTGAACAGCTCCAATCCAACAAGCAATCTGTATGGGGTCTCAGGATTACCTCACCTCTTCATACTAAAGCCTTCTTCTGAGCTTTGCTCTTTTATTCATTTTAAGATGGAATTACTATGATTTACCTCTGAAAGGAACCTCTGAAGCTATTCCTACTGCTGCATCATGGCCAAATCTTGCAATAAGCTGAACCCTTATGACTTGAAGAATTCACAGCAGCTGCAGATTACTTCATGTATTGATCCTCGGGATCAGGTTGATGTCATCACTGTTCCTGAGCCCCAAAATATGTCTTTTAAAGTACGTGAAAGCTCCGAAAATCCTAGAGACGATTTTTCTAGGACCAGATCATCATCTGGTATAAAGTGACATCAATGGAATGATGCCAATTTACACTAACTACAGGCAAAGCGGTGCCTGAAGCAGAATTTCTTGTGAAAAAATGTGCTGATGCCAGTCTTTGAAAGCAGGAGTTATTTTCTGTGTGAAATTAATCTAGGTTGTCAAAAACCCCCATATACTAAATTTGATACTAATGAACAATGTTGACAAAAAGAGGTCACATATGAAATTTGAGACTACTGAACTAGAGGTGGCATGGAAATAAGCATTTGCAGAATAAAGTAAAGGCTCTAATAGAGTTAAACCAACCCACTCATTCTGTTGAGATTTTTATGTTTCTGTCTCCTTATATTGTAAAGTAAATTTCCACCCCAAGAAGTGTCCTGATCTATATTTTAATGAGCCTCTCCACATCACGTACATTTTTTGTTTCATTACTATTAGTGAATGACAAGTGAAGGATATTCATTTTAACTTGAAAATGTCAGGTATGCACTTTAAGAGATATATTTTTCCTAGTTTTTAATGAGGTGGTGTTTCTTTTTGAAAGAAATACCCATCTCTGATGTGGGTACTATGCAGGTGACAACTGATATTTAATAAGTGATGGTTCTTGTATTAGTCGTAGTTCGCTAAAGAAAATGTCTCGGATTGCTTTTGAAAAACTCTTAGCGTCACTAGCCCAAAGGCAAGATGTGACCTTTTTATTACATAATGAGAATCATTTATTATCTTACAATGTATCTTAAAGTCACAGACAAAATGCCACTTTGATAATTGCTTTCAATTAGCTTTGAGCATAGCATACATTCATAAAATGTCTTCTCTAATTTAGACTTGAATTAGAGAAAATTGCAGACATAATCTACTTTAAGGTTGTCTCATTTAAGGTGATTCGTAGTTTTATATCAAAGAAATCAAAACGGGTGGCTTTAGAGCAGTCTTACAAAGTGTTTTAAATAGGCTTTTCAATATTTGAGTCTGTTCTATTAACAATTCATTAAAAAATTAGAAAGCTAGTTCATCTTTTTTGACCTTTTTTGTGTATTAACTTTTGACTTTCGTTCGTAATGGTTATTTTGGAATTCGGCAGTGTCCTGCATTAAAAGAGAAGTACAGTTTGATTAGATGTATAAGTAAAGCATACAAAGGAATAACTTATATCTTAATAATAGGCAACAGCTTGGTCTGTCAGGATGTATGTCCTTTCCAACTTTCAAATTCTTATTTATCTTGTAGATAGGTAAAACACTCAAAAGCAAGCAATAATTCCCACGCTCAAAATGTAAGATCACGTATTGGCATGTGTAATATTTTATTGCATATGATTTTTAATATTGATCGTGCCTATAATTTAAAGTATTTGTGGAAAATATGATTATTCATGGATTGGTTTACTGCCTATCTAACATTATTCATTAAAAATGTATTTTCCTTTCATCTTTGGTTAAATGAAGAAGGTTTGGAAGTCACATACAAAGTAAATTCAGGCATATCAGATACTTGGAATTGAACTAGCTCAAGGGATAACTCTGTTTTTCTTCTTTCTTCCCCCAGATAAAAATTACCCACAAGAACCAAGCCCCCATGTTGATGGGACCTCCTCCAAAAACTGGTCTTTTCTCTTCTATCATCAAAAGAACAAGGAACCACAGCAAGGAATAAGCCTATGTAGTTTAGTTTTTAGCAAACCAATTAGCTTTGTTGGGCTTTGGAATATTTATGCTGGAAATCTTTCAAGAATTTTAGAATATCTTCTACTTGCAAAATCATGGATTTTGGTTTAACGGTTTCCATAACTGAGCTAATGTAAAACTACGCTATTAGAAAAAAATATTGTCACAGTTTTGTAGGCATTTTGCATGATGAAAGCAGATGTTTACATAAAGTGATACAGCATATTTTTTGTTGCATGCGTTACCATTTGCTAATCTATGGGATAATTCTGCCGTGGAATATGGGAAGAGAATGCCCTGGGTAATTTGATTTTCTCTTATTTTCATTTCAAGATTTTCTACTACAAAGATCATGTGCTATAGGTTCAGTAGTATACTTTGAATCACACATCTTCACATCAATGGCCAATTACACCTGTTTCAGAGTAAAATTAATAACAGTTCTCATTAACTTGTACTTTTACTTATCATGTCTTTCTACCCTGAGAATATTTTTGTTCAGCTAAGCATTAAAATGTTTTATCTTATTCTGACAACTCCTATGTATGTAACTGTACCTGCTGAAAACGTCTAACAATTTGTGTAGTATTCAAATGATCATGATTACTTTTGTGTAAATTTTTGTAAGATTGGAAGTCAAAGCAAGTTGGAGCAAAACTATTAGGCTAAGGAGATCATGCTAAGAGTGAAGATAATACTACTTGCAAAACTAGCCATCGGTGTTTGTTGAAACACTAGAATTATTTTAATGAGCAATACATCTCTGTAACATGGCAAACTTTAAATCATTCTGCATATAGACTGATAGTATAGTGCATATGCACACACATAACCAAAGCTTATGCCTAATAAAGTGCATTTCCCACCAAAGATTTAGTGAAGGATGCTTCAGAGAAATGAGTTGATGCATAATTAACAAGCTCACTGGAGCAGACTCACTTCTGAAAATTTACAGTTATTTTGATTACATTGGCAATGTCCACACAAATATTGGGGTAGGAAAAGACATTAAATTAATTGCAAGTAAATACTCACTTTTCTTTTGTTTCATAAGTTGATAGACATAGACACATAGTCTATTGGAAAACTCAGCTTGTATCTATTTTTACTGTCATTATTATTTATAAGTTTATGCCATCTGTAATTTAATTATCCCCTAAATTAATCTCTTAGGGAAAGGATAAACTGGTATCTATTCTGCTTTTGTAGTCTGCTGTCTGGAAACAAAACTTTTCTTGTCATAAATTTTAGGGAGCCAGTTGCTCAGGTTTTTACTTTCATAGCCCTCTGAGAGACTTCCTAACAGCTTAGAAATCATAATACAGGGATTTGTCTGAGGTTTGCACAGCACTGTCTAATGTTGAAGGGAAGTCCAAGAATGGCAATTTTTTTCAGTCTTGCATATAAAGAGTCTGAATCAAAACTTTTTGTGCAGTCTTAACATGGTTCTTTGTTCAGAATGAGCTGCCTCTCAGCTCTGCATGTCTTAATTTCTCAGAGATTTCATCAAAAAACAAACAAGGAAAAAATAAAACTTTGCTTGAAATGCATGATTTCCCAGTTTTATCTAGACTTTAAAATGTTAAGGATTTATTAAATCTATTTTTCTATTGATTCATTCATCCATTAAAAATAGTATTTCTCATTCTGTAGTGCACGGTCCAGTGCATGTATTTAAATAAAGTTACTGTCATTTCTTCCTCAGTGTAAGAATTCAACAGAGTCCTAATTTATATAATAGGCATTGAAATAAAAGTCAATATATAGTTGGTAAGGATTATCTTTGAAATATACAGTCTGTGTTCTGTAAACATTAGAAGGTAAATACCAATTAATGTTATGTTCAGCATTAGGTAGAAAAATATGAGGGCAATTATTTGCTAAAATTAAGACCTTGTAATTCCCCATTCTTGGGTCCAGTGATGTTGACCATTACAGTTACCATAGGCATAAACTACTCTTTTTCCTGTTCATTGCAAACACACACACATGGAAGCATTTGAGGCACTTCTTAACTGCAAACATACATAAGTATAGAGCAAAAGATATTTGCAAAAAAAGAAGGAACTTGCTGACATAACATTACATGAAGTGTACATTGGTTTTATGAAATTATGGTTACAGGTGATAAATATTTTCACATAACTTGACATAGGATTTTCTAATGATGCTCTCAACTTTTTGTGGCAAAAATGTGTTTAACAATAATATATAATGTGCTCTCTATGATTATCTCATGAACATTGTAACTCTGAAAACAAATAAAATTATACATAAGCTATTATTTGATAATGTATGCAATTTTAAATGTGCCAGTCTGTGATGGTAAATTGTTCATAACATGAAAGAGGGATAGATGGGTTCATGTAATCACAATTACATACAATTCTGACTAGACATATCAAAGGTAGCTCAGATCTGTTTGTCAGTATCTATCAAATTCTCACTGTAGCGGAACATAATGGAGCAGCCGTTTCACTATATTGGCGCTTATCGCAGCAGTGACAGTCTGACTTTTTATTAATGTTGGTTGGTTTTTTTAGCATAGCCTCTAATAATTTAAAACCATGCTCAGGTTTTAAGTACTGATGATGAAGAGAAAATGTGAGAGTACATAAAACAGAGTAAGAAAGGAAAGTGCTTGATTTAATGAAAAAACTTCAGAGGGGGTTCCTTTGTCTTTTCACTTGGGTATGTGCAGAATTAGCATCATGAAATTATACATTGATGTATGAAGTGAAACAAAGAATATATGCATGTATCTTCATACAGCTGAAATAGATACAGTGTTCTTACATTGACTGAAGAGTGGTAGCTGTAAACCTACCACTGTTTACAATGAAGCATTCTTTAAGGCCTCATTAATGATATTTGCAATATAAATGGAAATTACAAATATGTAGAAATTATATCTGACACTGCAAATTTGCAAATTTTTCATCTCCCTGCTGGAGCGTTGCAGCTGGGCAATGTGCTGAAGAAAGAACATGACAACTCAGGAAGAAACCTTAAATTCTGAAATTGGTTAGCATTGCTCTCACTTCACATGAGTTCCTGTTAAAAGGAGGTGAAAGCAGAATTTGTTGCAGACACAGATACAGAATTACTGTTTCCAGTACTTGCAAGATATTTGTATGCATATCATCATGATTATTTAAAGCTAGGGGGTTAGACCTTGTGATTTAGGCTTATTGGTGTGTGTACGTGGATGTGCATGCTAGATCAGGTAATGTGCTGATAGTCTTAAGACTTTGATGAGCTAGGAAACACTCAATATTAGTTTTTGAAGCACAAGTAGATCTTCTGTAACATTTCCTCACTCTTATCAACTCAACTTATTGTACATACATCACAACGATGATTAGCTAATATCCAAAATTATTTAAGGCAAATGAAGTCACGGACTTCAACATGTTTCAGAACATAAGTTTAAGAAGTAATATAGTCAAAGAATGTGTGGGTTTGATGTAATTATTGTAGAAACAGGAGAAAAATACCTTTTTTTTTTTTTTTTAATCTCTAGGTTAATATTTGTTTGCTGAGACTCTAGCTGTTCCATGATTATTAGTAATTTAGGGTACTAGCGCTATTCTGTAACTTACTGCATTCAGCTGCAGCTGGCTTCTGAGGCTTGTGATTCAGAGGTGGATCATGGCAAGGCCATGACTTTGGGGAGCAGTTAGACAAGTATTGTCCCTTACCTCTCTGGAAGAGTGACTAGAGAGGATGTCTAAAAAACTGGAAAGACAAAAAAAAAAAAAAGTCTCTAGACAAGGAAACAAGACAAGATCAGAGAACTTGCTCAGGAATGACAAAACAGATGCTTAAGGTGATGTGTGAGGCAGCCCACAGAAATTGCAGTGTGGGGCCTGGGAGGCCAGATGAAGATACTCCTGGCTAACGAGCAGTGATGCTCCAAGGAAGTAAATTAACTAGATTAATCTAGAGACCTTTTTTTTTTAGGGCTGAAGGACTTGGACAGTGCCTCTTTCTTTTGTGGGGACAAAGTTTGGCTGATCAGAGTTAGGCCCAAGAAAATGAGGAAGAACTGAAAGCCTTTGTGAAGGAGCGAACCAAAGGAAGTAAAATGACTTGCTAGGATTTTATTCATTTCTGAATACTTTCGTACCCTGAAAAAGTGAAAACATTTGCACTTGCAGTTAAATAGCAGTTTCATCAAACTGCTCAGCAGTTAGCAGGAAAATAAATAAATAAATTTAGAAATCTGAGGTGGGCCTGAGAAGCACTGCTCAATGTTTTATGCAAGAGCGGTGAAGAACGTGTCAGCCTCTTGTCAGATAATTGCTGCTTCTCTCTAGCTCCGTCAGGTCTGAAAGCATTTTGTTTTCCCTCCGTTGTCCATAAGGAAGGAAACTTCTTGTGGTCCTGCTGAGGTGAGTAAAAGCCTTACTGTAGCCCTGGCTGGAAAATAAATAAAACATAGGTGAGATCTGGAAGCTGTATCTGTTAATGAGCTATAAAAAATAGGTTAAAAATCCACAGCATGCAGGGATGTGCTGTGCAGGAATGGCTGATGGTACAAACTCTGTTCAGGTCTGTCAAGGTTTGCTGGTGTCTGCCCAACCCAGGCTTGTGCCTCCTGGCTCTCATGTCCCATTTACACTCAGGCTGTGGATTTTCAGTTGATTTTGAAATAAGGAAGTTTGACCTTTCCTGGTCTGATTTGTGTGTCTGTGGCATAGATACGGATGAGCTTTCCCATTATCAGGTTCTCTTAATTTTACAGTTATAGCTGAAGCAGAGAAACTTCTGACTTCCATTATGTGAAGCTGCCCGACAGCTTGAAACTATAAATAGGTGACGATACGTTCTAGGCATCTAGAATCTGGGCATGGTGATATTTCAGAGGCTGCTTTTTTTCCTTTCTGATTCATGATTCAAAAAGACTACCTGAGAAGCACGTCAGGGTTCTCTTCAAGTATGACTCATACGAAGAGTAAGTGATAATGATCAGGCTTTGTTATTTATAGAAAGGTGGTAGCTGCGTTGAGGGTAAACCAGCAGTTTCATAGTGAGATGCCCATTTCTAATCAAACTGGAAAATTATTGTCTGGGTGTAACTGAGTGAGAAGCAAAGATTTTGAATTTTCATGTCAATTTTTTGGTCTACAGTTGAGTGAAAATACCAAGCTGCCAGCTAGCCTGTTTGAAATAAACTTCTGTGTTTGTTTTTTTGTTGGTTGGGGTTTTTTTTACCTAGGGTCCAACTCACATGCTGTGAAGGAACATAGCAATTTACATTAATAAGTAGCTTTTCTTGACAGGGGAGTGAACACTTCTTCCACTTTCGGTGAAACTTGTACTTATGGGCCATGTTCCCCCTGCCAAGAAGAAAATACAAGTTGTCAATCTTCAGGCCTGCCAGTCTATTTACATTAAGTACAAAAAAAGAACACATAATTAACAATTCTTTATCTGGATCTGCAGAAAGATGGTGGTGACTTGTATATGCCTCAGTGAGGCAATTTGACTTAGCAAAATTCTCATCAGCACTGTGCTTTCTACCCAGCCATGAGGTTGGCTGTTGCAAAGTGTGTGGTATGAGGTTTTTGAGTGTTTATTGCTGTTTTTTCAGTAAATATGAGTTCCAAACCTCTCTTTTTACCCCAGAATTATAAGGACTATAACTTTGATTCGGACACATATTTTGTATGTTTATGATGTACATATAAGTAAGCAAGCAAATTCAGGAAGATCTATTCTGATTGATTTGACCTCTACTTTCATGCATTTAAATTCAGTCCTACTACTGAAGGAAAAGCCAAAAACTCATTAATTTTAGGTAGCTTGAGAGGATTTGGGGGAAAAATGAGTGTGTTGTTTTTTTCTCCTAAGTAGTACATTGTTACAACAATATGTACATGCAGATTAAGGCATTTTCACCTCATTTACATCTATCACTGTTTTCTGTGGCTATATTCTGAACAGTGTTTATTTTTTTAAATCAGCTTAATCTGTTTGTTAATGGTTCAATGTAATTAGTTTACAAGAAGAAGTTTTGAAAGATTTGGTCCAACTGTCTATTCTACGAAGTCAAGCCTCGCACTGAAATTCAAATTTAGGCCGATGTCCTTTTTCACTAGTTCTAGTCAAAAGTTCCTTAGCACTTTTTTCATCAAAATACACAAAATTGTAGGGAGGAACCCGTGTTCCCTGATCAGTCTATTTTTTCACTGGATTCCCATTTCAGAGCAAAATCAGATTTACCTTTTTAAATGCCAAAATATTTTGTGTTTGCATGTGAAAAGGAAATGTAAGGTTTTCATTTGTTTCATTAATTCTGTTTCATTAATGTAGTGATTAACTAATACTGTAGTATAACTGATTCTTCACTTTCAAAAACAAATAGTGAATGAAATGATGCTCTTACTTTATTCCAATATGAACATAATTATCTTATTTCCTTTAGGAGACTTTTAAAATTCTTAGTATTTGTTCAAGATCCTGAAATGAAAGCTTCAATTTCTGCACTGCTGTAATTGTCACCAGACTAAAAGGCTTCACATCAAATTCTAGTCTTCATGTTAACTTCTCTGCATTTTTATTATTCCAATAGCTGCACAGCTACTGAGAGTTATCTCCAATGAGCTGATTTTTGGTCCATAGTTCCTCTTGTTTCAGGTTAATATGTCAGTACAGGTCTGTCTTGTCACTGAAGAAAAACAGAGACAACAGAATAATGTTAAACACAAAATTATTTCACATAGCCTGAAAGTTTACCCAATATCTTTATAGTTCTCTCAGAAACAGCAGTGGATTCTCGTTTTCAAAGAAAATAGAGTGGATAGGCAGTTGAATAAGTGGAAATCACCTTATTGAGTTATCCTCATTAGCATAAAATAAGTGAATAACAGAAGAATATTTTAGACTAGGTATTGTAAAATAAATTATTGACAGGGTAGCTATAGTGCTTTTAAGTGTTTCTTGTAAGATACTGAATACACTGTGACTCAATTGACAATAATCATTCAAACACATTGATAAGGCATTTGTCAAAATCCCACAGTCCTTAATGTGTCTCTCTATCTTTGGGGTGAATTAGCAGCTAAAACTGTGTGATAGCTAATCTGTGAACACTTTTCACCTCATAGTTACCCAAAACAAGTATGCTGTTTTGCTATTCCTCTTTTGGTTGCTGTACCTTTATCACTAAGTAATGTTAGAATGTTAGAATGTCTAACCCAATTGACAGCATGTTAAAATCCTTGCTGTGACAATCATCAGTCTTATTTTTGTGGTCTTGGCACAAGAGGTGAGAGGACTCACATGAGGTTAATGGGGCTTTGAGAAAATGTTGTGTTTCTTCAGCACAAGATAAGGTTCTCCTCTTCTGAGGGGAATCCTGTAACTTTATCAGATATAACAGCTTTCTCTGCCGAAGAGTTGAGATATTAGTCCGTGTGAAATGATTTATAGTTTTTCCTTGGCTTGCCTGCTGAATCTCGGTCAAAAAAAAAAAAAAAGTCTTATGGCAGATGTCAATTGTTCCTTGTTGGTCTGTGTGTAGAAATACGTACTACCACGAGAGTGGGTCAAAGCATTCAAATACAACCAGAACAGTTGTGTACACGACTGAGAGAATACCTGGGGTCAGACCCACAGAGGCAGAAGTTGAAATAAGCTGTTAGTTCAGAAAAGTGTTAAACTTCCTTTACTCATTTCTAGAGTGACATTTACCTAAAAATGTGAGTGTACAAGTAGGCAATAAATACATCTATAACTTACCACTGATAACACTCATTATCTGCACAATATTTGTGCTATTTCTTATCTCAAATATAGCACAAATGGTAATTTTTAACTATTACTGCTGGGTGCTTCCTCTTCAAAACACAGTTCAATAGCATAACATATAAAAGCAGATTTTAACAAGTGCAATAACATAATGTTTTAAGGAATCCAAGATACCTTCTGGTCCAAGACCACAGGGTAGCAGAGGGATTTGCAGGAAAAAAAAAATCACACAATCATATTTCCACATCTGCTCAGTAAAATCTGCAGAAGAAGAGAGTTCTGGCCAAATTGCATCTCCTTTATTCTTTCATTCTAACAGGTTTATAAATTAATTTGAACTGTCGCTATGATATGAACCTCATCAAAATATGTAGCCACAACTGTGTAAGAAGGATTGAGAATATTTTGCCAGATCTGGTTCCCCTTACATGCAGAACATTTTCTCAAAATTTTCCTTTATTAGAAGCAGCCTACTTTCCAGGTACATAACCACAGAGATAGACACTATTTTTTCAAAATCGGTTCCTCTAAGGTGTTAAAACATTTTTTTCAATGCAGCTCTTTGGCTACTGTGAGTATCTTTTGCAAGAATAAGCAACATTGAATAATGACTTCTATAGGAGATAGCAGCAGTCAATATAGATAAATTTGTGTGTCATGCTATTTCTGCTACACCATTGTGGTTCCACTCAAGAGCATTTGAAGTCCTAATGTAGAATGTGACGCCAAGTCATAGCATTGGAGATCATGGCTGAAATAATGCAGCTTTCTTTGAGATAATGTTCAAGTGAAGTAGGGATGCGGAAATGAAATCCCAGCTCTACTGAAATCATTGGTTTGCCATTGCAGCAATTTGAAATTTCTCAGATCAAGGAAGAAATCAAAGATTTCAACTTTTTAGCAAACATTGTAACTGCTATAACCGATGTTATGAGTCCTCTTCAGTTAAGGACCTGTGCTTAAACTACACCCTTGAATCTCAAAGGCATCAGAATGTTGAAGCTCCAACTAGGTGGAGTTCACACACAGTGTTTTATTTTGCACGTGACAATTCACATGCAAATTTTATGTAAATGTCCCTTTCCTCTCACTATTCAGAGCCTTTAAAAAAGTCTACCCTTAGTGCTTTGAATCACCCTGCTGGGTTAATGTAACACTAAACTTGAGTACAAATAAATAGCTTCTTTGAACCTCGCTCTTAGGACTTGTGTGTTCAACAGAATATTGACTTGGTATCAAATTCTGTACTGTTGCCTTAAGAGGCCCCAACAAAGTGCTGCAAAATCACAGCTATGTACAGCATAACACAACCCACTCCTAATTATTTCTGCCTGGAGTAGCTGCTGCTGTTGGATTTCTTGTCTTTTATGCTTAAAACAGCAGTGACGCAGTAATGAGTCAGGCCTTTGCTGGTACTTAAATATCCAGTGCTAGGTGCTATATAAAAACGTTAAAAAGAAAAATAACAAAATGAAAAAAAAAACAAGCATGTGTGCAAAACTTGACCAGCATGTGATAGGTCAGAGGTATGCAAATTGTGTACGAGGTGTACATAGTCAATCTCTTGCATTTACATACAGCTTTTTTTTTTTTTTTCAGTGTTGGTTAATGTCTGTGTACTTTGAGTGCTGTTTTGTCATTTCTGGCAGCCGTTGTGCACCTTCAAGCTTGTGCTGTCCTAAGGTGTAAAGCCAATCTCATACTTTATTTGTTTCAGTGTTACTAGATTGTTAACTAACAGTGTAAAGCGACATAGTAAAACATAACAAGAAGACATATTTTGTGGCTTTTTTTTTCCTCCCTGACAATAATCTGAGGAAGAACCGTGTTTTCTTGCCATGAGACAAAAAGAAAAAACAAACATGTCATTAGGCTGGACCTCCTACTTAGTATTTCTTTGACTTCTGGCTCATCGCTGTTGTCTCTTTACCTTCAGTCATGAAATAACTGATTGTCTGCATTCTCCTCAATCTATGAAGTTTTTGTCAGCTTTTCCACCACTTTGTTTTCCCTCTGCTAGTTTGCTGCTTCTGCTTTGTTCATGCACTTCTAATTAAAGTACTTGTTATTTTGATCTCAGGCACAGCCCCTGTAAATTTTCTTTCCTGTTCAGATCCATTCAGAGTCCACCTCTAAAGGATTCCTGGTCTGTCAGTTCACAATCTTATCTTCTCTTAGGAACAGTCCCCAGACCTTTTTTCTTTTTGTTGTTGTTGTGTTTGGGTTTGTTTTTTCTTCCCTCTTCCCTTCTGGTTACATTAGGCACAGGCTGTCTTCACTTGTGAGGCCTTTAGCGGCTTATGCCTACCTTAACAAAAGATATTTTTGTGTCTATACCTAAAATCATTCTGTGTTTAGAGCTCCCATTGTATCTAATTGGTTCAATACAAAGCCAAGTACCTATTTGTATGATTTATATCTAATCAAGAAATGATGACATTCTGTAATGTGTAGTTTTAGATTTTAAAGCAACGGTTTGGGGGCTTTTAGCATATAGTCATATTTTCTTAACATTCTTATGGAAATGTCTACAAAGCTACTCCATTACCTTCTTTCAAATCCTTCCTTCAACAATCTAGAGAAAGACCATGTTCCAGATATTACCACAGAAGTCAGAACCAGTTTTCTTTCGTATTCCCACACATCTGTACTTTAGTGTTTTTAAATGAGAAGCTTTCTTTTAGGGGTGGAGGGGAAGGAAGCTCTATGTTCTGTGGTGTTAGAACATCTGGCACAACAGGAGTTCTGATCCACAGCTACATCATTTGAACATTAGAACTATGAGATATATCCATGTAATTTTATGTTGTCCGATGCATTCATAGCCTGCTGATGATTATGTTGTGTGTCCCATCTGCACGTGACCTGCAAGGGACATGAACCCAGCTAGAGGATTTACTTTGTCACCGTTTCAGCTTTCTGTTCTGAAACTTTTTCATTCATTCCCTCTTCTGACGGCCCAAACAAGGACTGTGACACACAGTGGTATTTCGCTTTTTCCTGCTGCGTTCTCCCCACTAGTAGAAGGAACTGTGAAACCTTTGTCCCACTAGGGCCCGGTGGATGTGCTGCTTTAAAATCTGCCCATGCCCCCCCATCCAAAAAGGGGGAGGGGAAGGGAAGTGGGGTGCAAGGGTGCAAAAAAACTCAAGCACAGATCCGGCAACCTTGGAGGTTTTTTAGAGAAACGCTGAATGGAACAAGAACACATCCTTCCTTTCTTTACTGTATATCACAGGGAAACTGGCCTTGCAAAATCTTTTGAGGCGTGATTGTTTTGCCAGTGACCTGACCCAGGGTCAGAAAGAAAGATGCAAAAAATCTTACAGTCTGGATTTTGACTTGAGTTTTTATGTAAAAATGCAAGGCCCTTTACCCTAACTATGGCAAGCAAGATTAGAGCTTGAAGGCCAAATACAATTACCTGAGGTCACAAAGAGAGATTCACAGCTCAACGTGCCTCCCTGTAGCCTACAGGGTGGCACAGTAGTGGTGGAATGGAGCATATACTCCTCTTTTTTTGATATGCTTTATCTTCTGGTTTCCCTTCTGTGAATGTTTTATTTTCATTCCCTCAGTGAGAAGCTGCATTGTTGAAATTCATTCCATAACTTCAGCGGGGGAAGTCTGCAAGAATAAAGAAGTATATATATTAAAAATAAAGAGAAATAACAAAATGCAGAGTTTGTCATAACTTCCATTAAGCTACCTCAGTTTTGTTGCCCCCACCTGTTATTTCCCATTGGTGTTCACCCAGGCAAGATGCATTGAGGGATAAAAGAGAGAAAGTAAGATTACTTGGAGTCAGGGGAAATTAATGCGTTATTTGCAACAGAGCTGAAGTGCAGTGCATTGTATCGAAGGTAGCTTTAATTAAAACTTTTATTTCAGGAATAAAAGATGTAGGTTGAAGTCCATATGAGAGAAAAGAGGTGAAAAAAGTTGTGTTGTCTTGCGTTTTTCTGTTTGAGAGACTGCCTACAAGCCGAAGGCACTGTCTGTGCCAGGCTGCGTCTGGTACGTGTCGGGGTCTGCAGCCAGGTGAAGGGAACCCGGGCTGACTGTGGCCTCCTGAATTGGTGGCCTGGGTTTCTGCAACTCTCTCAGTCTGCTTCACGAAGGAAGTACTATCTTAAATCTACATAGTACTGATTAATCCAGCCCCTCTCCACTGTGCTCTCCTGCCCTGACACCTTTTATTAAAACTTAGGAAACGTATTTAGGAATAGTCTAAGGGTTGCTTTTGGTATTTTGTTCCTTCTTGGACGCAGACTTTCAGGATGTTTTACATCACTGTATGTAGCTGCAGTCCTTGCTTCTTTAAGTTTTCCTGCATAGCTAATTCTTCTGCTAGACCTTCTTAATGTAGGAACTGAAAATTCAGAGAATAACTCCTTGTACAGTATTTCTTTACCATAAGTTTTTGGCCAGGGAAATGGACATGTTTCACCTTCCACTCATTTGCTAGCCAACTAGTGTGTACAGAGGAAGCTAAATACTAAAAGGATTAAAGATTTCACTTCTCCCAAGATTCCCAAGAAAATTTTTCATTTGTTACAATCTGTTCCCTGAATGAAAGTATAGAGGAAATGTCACTGTTGCTGCCTTATGCATTTCCTTTACTGAAATGACAACATTTGGACTGGAATCTCATTCATTGTAATGTAAGTCCATGGCAATCAGCTAAATTGTTCTAGATTTTACATGAGATTGGAATCTGACCTGAAATGTTAGTTAAGTAAGAGTAGGATAAAGGATTGTTCTGAAAAATATTTCAGACTACATCTAGCCATCTGGATTGAGTCTACTGCCATCAATGTGTTCTGCAGATGTGAGAAGAACTGCCAGATTTTGATAGCTGTGCTGGCAACGGTGTTCTTACTGCCTTGAATGGTCCTTCCTTTCAGGAGCAGTATGAGTTGCAAAGTCTGGCTCCCATCCCCAAGGTAACCTACCTGTTTTAGAAGAGATCTTTTATTCAGCCAACCTGTCTTCCTTGAGAAGCAATGCTTGTTCAACTCCATAGAGAATTATTTATCAGTTATGTCACAAACACTTTAGCAAAGTGAAATGGTGTTAAATACATGACTTGTGGTTTTCATCCTGTTTGTTGGGGAAGAGGAAAGCCAAGTCAAACTTCTGGTATTAGTGTCTTCAAAATAAACTTAAGTAACTTTTTTCTTTTTAAAAAAATTACATTAAAAGTATAAAATTGTTTGCCTTTGACTCTAGAAAATGAACTTTTAGGAGACCCCTCACACTTTCATTGAGAAATTGCTTAACTCTTATTCAGGCAAAATTCCTGTTGGGTGATGTGATCTCACCCCTACTACACTTGTAGTATTCAGTTTGTTTCAAAGAGAGACTTCGTGTTGATGTCCACAAGTTGCAAGCTTACTGAAAGATTGCTTGAGAAAGAGATACAAAAACTTGACAGAAGATTTTGCAATTTGACTTATAGTTTTACAGAAAGGGCATTATCAAGAGAACTCTTAAATGAATAGAACAAGAAGCTATAGCCTACAAAACCCACAACACAAGACTGATTTTGCCAATTAAACACCTACTTCACCACAGGCAGCCAGGACTCGGCACCTAACCTGGGATGTGTGGCTTTGCTTGTTCTTTCACTCCCTGTGAGCATTTTTCATTTACTGCCATGCAGATAATGCATTGCATTTCACAGCACAGCAAGTTTAATCAGGACATGTCATCATTAATTTGTACGGATATGCACTGATGGACAGGGTTTTCCAGGAGCATGACTAGCTGTTTATCAAACGATCGTCAATTCTGGAGAAGAAATGGCGCAATCCCCCTGTTGTTTTACAGCATCTGTTTTATCACCTGCTCACAGGAGCACCTTTGTGTTTTGGGTTTTTTTCTTTTTCTTTTTTCTTTTCCTCCTGCTTCTCTGGGTTTCCCTTTGTAGCTGTCACTTGTAGACAGCTTCATTTATTTCTGCTGATTTCCAGCTCCTTTAAGAGAGAGGTCTAAAAGACAAGCTTGATTTATAGAACCATGTTATGGAACTGAAATGGTTAATGATGGCAAGACAAGACTAAATACCACAATCTGCATTTGATTTCTGATGCTTTCCTGTTATTTACAAAGTGTCTGAGTATCATAAATAATTTGCAGTTCAAAGTGAATACTTCTAAGTACTACAAAGCCAAATTCACATTTATTTCATTTGCTAATGTCTCCACTATATAACACAAAGCATAAAAAACCCTCTTATTGCTCTACAGTTTAACAAAAGAGCTATTAGATCAGCACAGAAACTCAAAAGGACTCATAGCAGCAGGTTAAGCAGAGGTGTGAGTTGTTTGGTCTTGCAGTGCCTACTATGGTAAAATTCTAAATCCAAGCACAGGGGATTTTACCTGACTAAGGACATCGGGGTTAACCTTTTAGTATGCAAAAGTCGTTATTTCACAAGTGTATTGTTTTATTGCTTTGGGGAGTTACACAGTGGGAATAGCTCTGAAAGCTAATCCTAGAGAATAATGATTTCATTTCAGTTGGACATACTGTGAATGGTTTGTAACAAGCAGAAGTAACACGCAACTTCTAAAATGAAATCACAGTCGCAAATATTTGAAGAAAAAAAAGTCACATAAACCAAAAGTTTTGTCACTGATACACAGTTAGGCACATCCACTTTAAATCCTTTCTGTTCTTGTTACTATCACATAGTCCATGCTAAGTTAAGGCATAGACTGCTAGCAGCAGTGACTAGTCGAATAATTTCACTACTTTATCTATAAAGATTTACATGTTTTAATGCCTATTTCTTTTTGAAGCTAAACATCCCAAATGTTATTGGCACAGAGGGAGGCAGAAGGGAAACAAAACAAAACAAAAAAGGCCATTAATCTCAGGGGCAAAAACATAAACTGAAAAAGGACACAGAAAGCTTAATCTTAAAAAGATGGAACTTAATAACTGTATAATAATTATCCTATCTGAAGATAAGTGATTTCATTGAAAGATTTGCTAAAGGAGATCAAACCCCACCCCTCTTTTTTTGGTAAAAAGATAAATATAAATTCTGTTCCATACACAGAGACCAAAAAAATCATCCTAAGGGACATCACACTTCAGCTGAAATAAGATACAGGCTATATCTGTAAGTGATATCTAATATTTGAAATTATATATAATTTTGATACTACAGTATCAAATAGTTACAAAAATAATCAAATATCTGCAGAATTTTTGTAAAGAGAGGGAAGATGTTAAGGATCTCTCTATATTCAGTTTATTTCAACAAAATAGTCTTAGCACTACTCACACTGACTTATGAAAAACTCGATGAATCAGATGTACTTATTGTCATTTTTATGTGCTATTTTTAAAAATTCTGAATGATCAAAGTTAACTTTGCCCACCCAAGTTGATACAAAGGACCTCTACATTCACTGTTAAAATAGTCTCCAGTGTCTAACATTACCTAACAACTTTCACACAGTTGTGTGAAGGGGGAAGGGGAAAATAATCAATGCCCAGCAGGAATTTTAGGGAAATAGATACTAACTCATCAGATCGGTACTGGGGACAGGTTCTTAGCCGAGGTAAATAGGAATAGCTGCCTCAGAGTCAGTGGAGTTGATTTATTACCAGCTGAAAGACTAGCGCTGGACCGACAATGTCCCAGCCCCTGTGGAAGGATATGTGCTATTCTCAGTGAATACAAATGGGGTGGGCCTTTTAAATGGGCCTGAGTGGAGGTTTTGTACATCTATGTGATTTGGCAAGTGGTCTGTTTTCTGAAGCCTGAAACGATTTGCAAATTTGGAGAAAGAATTCAACTAGAGGAAGGGAGGGGGAAAGAAAAAGGCAAAATTTTTGGTAAATGAAACTGTAAGGACAGGATGCCTGTGCAACCCTTCTATCAAGTGGGATGGAGCTAAAGGCACTTTTGTGGTGAGATTCAGCCTCCAAGCCTGTCTGCCTGAAGGGACTTCTGCCCTCATCCTCCAGGTTCTGCGAGAGCTCTCTATCATGAATCTTGATTTACTGGGGTGGAGGGTATCCTTTCCTCTCAAAGTTACACTTTAAAAATACTTTGGAGCAAGCCTAGAGTGTGTTTTTGTGAGCAGGAAGTAGTAAATAGAGTGTCTGTTTCAGGGAGGATAAATGCCTCAGGGCAAAGACTTGGATTGCTCTCTGAATTGGTGGGTTTCACAGAAGCTTTAATTGATAGCTGAAGAAATTAGGAACGTATTAATTTGTGCTTCATACCAAGCCCCCAGCCTCATCTCCCAGGGCCTCTGTTCCCTCCAGGATGGTCAGACAAGAGTGCACAGGGGTGCAGGAGAGGAGCAAAATACCTGTGGCACATTGGACACTTAGGTTGCAAGTGCTCAGCTGTAGCTGAAGTACCCTTATGCATAGAATGAGATTCTAAAGTAGTATATTTGATGCCATTGTCCTTCATAATACCTTAGTTGAATAACAGAAGGCACAGTGTGTGAAGTGGGGAAGTATTGGTCATGAAATATTTAGTTTCTTCAACTTTTTAAATGAGTAATTCGTCAGCATTTCACAAGAGACTTAACGATTATTGAATCTGGTCCTTACTTCAGCTGACGACATTTAACAAAATAATAATAATTATGAAGTATAAATATATAGCCACATATATGCATATTTATGCAAACTACTATAAGTGCAGTGGTTATAAGTTTAAATGTAACAACTAATTAAGAGCTGGAGTTTCAATGAATAGAACTATGGAATTAGTCTTTAAATCCAATTTTTCCTCCCTTTAAAATAATCTTTACTGTATTTATATTGTCTTCATAACAAAGGATGCAAAGCATTCCTCTTGGAAAAAAAAAAAAAATAGGAGGGCAAGGGTGTAAAATGCCAGAAATCCTTGAGCTGTATATTCATAATCTGAAATGTAGTTGGAACTGCAGGCAGCTTTAATGATAATGTTAATTCCCCGACCCCATCTCTGCTAACATTCCAATCCACTATTTCTTCTGGATTTGGTTTGGCAATCACATCCCACTCAATATGAAGGCGTGTGAGAGAGAAAAATCAGTCTGCTAGCATACTATATTGGACCCAATTTCTTACTCATCTCATGGCACTAAGTCTTCTTTTATCTGCAGGAATGCCAGCTGATAGAGCAAATGACAGATGAAGGAGTCACTTGCAACAGTTTGGCTACAAAATTCAGGATACTTTTTCTCCATTGTGAAATGCCCTTTGGTACTGGTGGGGGAAGGGGGGAAAACCAACAACAACAACAAAAAGGAAAAAAAAAAAACCACCACACGCACCACCAAAACATTAACCCAAAAACAACCAAAAAAGGCAGCTTGAAAAAAGAGTCACATTTTTGAAGGCGCCCAAATGAGCGGGCATCTGAATCTCAAATTCCTTTGTACCGTGACATGAGAACTCCATTTTTTTTTCCTAGATGCACGAATTGTTGGGGTGAAAGCCATCAGTAACTGACTTGTTAAAGGAAAAGAGCAAAGTGTGCTCAGTTTCTGAGAGGCTTACTCTTATTAACTGACAGGCTTTTTGTCTAGTTCACCAACATGTTGAACACCACGCAGCAGACTGCAGCATAGGGAATACATACAGTTTTCTAAAATGTTGTAGGACTGTAGTTCAATCTTTTCCTGTCCTAAATTCATTTACATTTATTCAAAATATTTTCCTCTTAACATTTTTAGGACTTCTGATCTTCTCAGAAAGAAATTGTTCTTTGCAAAGCTTTTATAAGCAGCTTCTATTTTTGTTTTCTGTTAGTAATGTAGCTCTTGCCAATTTTTACGAAATATTCTTGCACAAAATCACAAATTAGAATCACAAAATAATTTAGATAGATACCGCTTGAGATCATCTGGTCTTAGCCTCCTGCTTAAAACAGGACTGAAGGCTTAAAATCTCTGAGTTTAGACCAAGGCCTCGTCCAGTTGAGTTTTGAATATCTCCAAGGATAGAAATTCTACTATGTCTCTACTGCAGTGCCTGACTGCCAGCTTTAGGAAGATGTCTTCCTAGTGTCTAACTGGAAACTCCTCTCCTGCAAATTAAGTCCATTGCCTCTTCTCTGCTCCATGGATTAAACCGATCAGCCCATAGTTCCCTAGATCTGCCCTTCCTGAAAAGCAGTGTGACATCTGCCTGTCTCCAGTCCTCAGAGATCTCCCACAGAGACTGCAGAAGAGCGTGTCTCAACGGAACTTGCTGATTCCCTTAACGGCCTCTGAGATCATTCAGTCTGGTCCCATGGATTTGTATGTCCAATTTGTTTTGCATCTTTCACTATTCATTTTAACACAAATACTACATTTCTCAATGTTGCTTCCCAGGACTTAGTCACAAGTTAAAGTAAACCAAAGAAGATATCATGTACCTCATTCTTTTCTTGTCTTCTGTCATTAACTTCTCTGCCCCATTCAGCAATGGGCCCACACTTAGTATTTCTTTTTCTTCCAAGATGACAGCAGGTTCTTGTTGCCTTTTGCATCTCCTGCCATCTGACCTTTGGCTTTCCTAATTTTACTACTGAATGCCCAGGAAATGTTTTTATAACATTATTGGGTAGCCCAATATTGCTTCCACTTTCTTTACACTTCCTTTTTGCATTTGAGCTCAGTCAGGAATTACCCATTCAGCCAAGCTGGCTGTGCTTGGCTTTTTGCACATTGGAAAGGACAATTCTTGTACTTTGAGGAGACTGAAGGTCAACCAGCTCTCCTGGATGCCTTTGTCCTTCAAGGCAGTTTCCCATGTGACTATGCCTACAAATTTTGACTATTTGACTTCCTTATGTCTTCCAGGATCTTAAACTCTGCTGTCTCTTGTTCAGTTCTGCCAAGGTTACCCTTGACTACCACATTGTCAATCAGTTCTTTCTTATTTGAGAGTAGCCGCTGTGCCAGGAAGGCATACCCTTCCTGCATCTTCACTGTCTGTGTCAAAAAATTGTCCCTGATGTAGTCCAGAGATCTTGTGGATTCCTTGTGTCCTGAGACATCCCCATTCCAGCAGATATCAGTGTGGCTAAAGTCATCCTTAATGAACAGCTTGTGCAGGTCTAAGCCTTCTTTCAGGTTTTTCAAAAAGCATTTTTCCCTTTCCTATTCTTCGCCAAATGGTCTGTCCTTCATCCATTGCGGTCTTCTCGTCATGGTGTTGCCATCTGTCGTGTCAAAGTGTAATCTTTGACTGTCTCTATAACTTCTGGGTTGTTTGGTCGTTTTTTTTCTTTTGGTCACTGAAACGTAGAGCAGGTCCACTCCGCGCAATTTATTTATTTACCTATTTGCTCATCTGCTTACCTTCCTCATCCTCTCTGAGACACATCTTACTCAGATTGAGACTTGCTTAAAACATCAAAATCTATGCATTTCAATGTTCACAACTTTGCTGTCTGGGATGCAGATTAAACCAGTTTTTCTATGGTCTGAATGCCCTGAGTTTGTATTTGGATGAAATCTAAATTTTCTGAATGCTGAGAATTCTCCTGTGACTCTCTAGCTCTCCCGAAAGGATCTATACATAACTGATGTGACACTGAGGAAGGACATCTTATCTCTGAAAACCACAGGATACACCACATTCAGGAGTGTGCACAAGGACAATAACAATATAGGAATCAGAATATGGTATTGCAGTTGGGCTTTTGCACCAGGCTAGCTTGTGTTATCTCAGGTGCCAGTCATCAAATTGTATTATGCAGGTAAAGCTGTTGTGTTTTATAAGGTGTGACTATATTACGTCTTGAAAAATAATTCCCTGTCTTATGTCATGAAAACTTAAAACGTACAGACAACCTCTTGATTGACTGGAATTTGTTCTTCACCTTTATGGTACTCCGGGTTATGTTTCACAAAACAAAATGAGACCAAAATGTTGGTTCTGTCTTGAAGGAACCAAAATACTTTCTTACATGAGTTCACAGCAGAGTAACTGAATTTTGAAGAAACAAAACATTGGTCATTTCATAGTCCTGTGTTTATGTTCCTCTTACCTGTTCTGTTTCTCAAAGCTTTCACCTAGCAGTTGCTTAATACCTAGAAAAACCTGAGTGATCTCTTGGAGTAGCAAAAAGGTAGAGATATTCAATTGCAAAGACCAGCAGCAGTCTAAGGGCAAGAGCTGACTCTGCAAATCTTAATGAAAGTAAGACTCACTTGTGAGCTTCTAAATATACAGACCTCATAGATGATATTTCCACTGGATTCTTGAACTCTGGAAACAGTCCTGACATGACAGTATCCATGTTGCTTGTCTGTACTGAGTGGAAAACTCTGCTTCTTTTTGAGCAAAATCCCTTTTATTGGGGTTGTTTTTTTCACTTAAATACTTCAAATAAAATGTTCAATATTTCCTTACCTTGCTAAAATTAGTGCAAGCTATTTGCTAGCTATAGAGATGGTAGTTTGGTAGATGATTTAACAAAAGCATATAAGTATGTGAATGTTTTCATTGAAGACAATCGGTTTATCAACCTTCTTCAGGTTCAATATATTTTTAGGTATTTTATTGTAATGGGATTCTTCTTTTGAGATAAATTTCATGACCCATATTTTTGCAAGTAATCAGAAGGTACTCAGCTACTACAGACAAAAATAGCAATAATTCTTTCTTCCCCTTCTGTAGAGGAAATAGCTCAATTAGCTATTTTTATTTGCTTGCTTGTATGCATGAGAGAGTAGTTACCATCCATGCGGAAGTTGGATCCATCCAAGACAGTGGTTCTAGTGAACTTCATCATCATCAAATGATGCCCTCTATCAACATCTCAAGACAGATTTTGATGTCTAGGAACTTATGGATTGGTGAATTATCTTTCAGGTTAAATTTGTTTCTGGTTTTACAGATTTAAAGGTCTCTCTGAAGGCTATGTTTGGAAAGAAATTGCCTTGCATTTCAATCCAGACAAAACCTTTTTTTTTTTTTTTTTTTAAATCCTTCTAGCCTTGTCTCCATATGTTAAGTGCACAGCATGAATTAGAATACTTGTTTACCATCTGAGATCTGAGCAGAGGAGCTAGTTTCCACTAAGGCAGATCAAATGGGGTTATTAGATATAGATAGGAAAGAAAGGTTAAATTCATGTAGCATCAGTCAAATGAAACTGGGACCCTGGATGTTTGTATGTTGATAAATAACTGCTGGTGAGGGTGGAAAGTTAACAATTAGGCTAATTTAACATTCTTACCTCAATGCTGTGTCTTTGACCTAGGTCTCCCATTTACTAGCTCTTTGATGGCCGTGATTACTTATTCCAGCCTATTTCTGATTTTGAACTGGAATGCATGTTGGATGCAGAAAACATCCTGCAAATTTTGGAGTACAGAATCAAGGTTTTTTTAGTTTTCTGAAACCAAAAGCAAAACTGAATAGTGAGAAACTGGAAGAGAAGCCTCTCAGAAGGTGCACAGGAGACCTCAGGGAGAATTTCCAAGTTGTTTGGAGGCCCATATCATTAAAAAAAATCAAACAAGCAACTTACCAAAACAATAAGGCAAAGATCAGAGAGAAAACCGAGGCTTAAACATAGTAAGGATAGGAATAAACTACTCTACTGTCATGGTTTGATTGCAGGGTGACAATAAAACTGTGGCAGATGTATTGTTAACGCTCTCTCCTCCCTCTTCCCCATTTAGCCCCTCCCTCTCCCCCCTTCCCACTAAGGACAGGTGATTGGAAGGAAAGGAAGGACAGAGAGAAGAGATTTGGAAAACTTAAAAATGTTTTACTAATGCTACTAATAGAAATAGAGAAAATAATGCAAAATATACAAAACCAATCTTGAAAGTCCCAGCAACTGCTCTGGCAGATGTAAGGCCAGCACCCGAAGTCCTGGACTGGACTCTGCAGCCAACCGGAGCTGGATTCAGTCTGTCACTAGGCCTCAGTTTGCAGGGACAACTCGCAAGGTCCTCTCCCAATGTCGGTCATAAGGAAAAAAAAAACGACGAGATCCTCGTGATCTCCCACTTTTATATGAAGTCTGACGTGAATGGGATGGAATACTTTAGTTGGTCAGTTTTTCAGTTCACCTCCTGCTCGCACATCTCGCGGGATGCATCTTTATCAATGACCTTGCATTCCATTGCTATGTCTACCAAAATATGTACCTAACTTTCAGGAAAACTGCAGTTAGTAAGAAGACTTTAGCTGACAGGGAAATTCACTAAAAGAGAAACTTATTTTTAACAAAACCAGGACATCTACTATTCCTGTTCTCATTTCTGTAACTGCTTGTCTGCCATACTGTCTGGAACCCTTTAATTCACAAACATCTGGCAATAAAACTTGGAGATTACCTTTCATGTTTTCATCACTTTCAGTCTGTGAGTCTTTGAGTTCTCTGCTGCCTTGTCTTTCCAAGAAGAAATTTAAGGCTTTTTGAAAATTTTTGCAAAAGTTTATGGAGTTGGATTTCACTTTTATGTAACAACAGAGATATTTAATCACTGCAAATGAGTCCCAGGTGTTGCAATCTTCACTGCTCAGGCTAAGAATATCTTTCTGGAATAAGCGTACCTCAGCAATTTTGTTAGTGTATTGTATTTGTTCCTATGTAAAAAAAATGTTCACTTTATCTCTAGCTCTCCAATCAATTGGTGGTAACATTAAACCATCCCGATTGTCAAAGTTGTCTTTTTTCTTCATACAAAACTGCATTAGCTGTTTATGGCTCCAGTAGTATGAGTTATGCTTTGTGTTGCTTTAGAATATGATTTAACTTTGTCAATTAACATATGAAGCCTTACAGTTTCAAATAAGTTGAAATTATTTGAGAATATAAATCTACAAGACATGCAACAAGAACAAACAGCTATACATTTTCTAATAAGAAAAAAAAGTCTTTCTGGAGAATTTTGGGTAGTCTTTGACCCAATGTCTATATTTTTTAAAAATTTAACACTCCTTTAAAACAATAGTATTATAATTTTGGAAACTGTTTGGGGGATGTACGTTCTTTTTTAAATTGAGCCCTAGCACTACTGAATAGGGACATTCATCCTTAGAATTATCTGTTACTTATTTGATCCCTTTTGTTTCAGAATCAGCTGCAGATTATTTTTTTCTCAAGCAAATTTTTAAGAACTGTGTTGATTAGCTTGTTTATTATATGACTCAGTATTGTTTCTGCTCTGAAATTTAGCAGTTTTCTTTGGTCACTGGAAGAGAGCTAAGCCCTGTAGTACAGTCCAGCTGCCGTCTCACCATTTTGTTCACTACATGCTCCACAAACAGGAGAGAAATCATAAAAGGAAGCAGTGCTCTGAGGGAACTGATGGACTTCTGGCATAGAATAGATTGATGATCTGTGGGGTTTGATTCCCTTCAGTATAAAGTTGGGGTTTTTTTGTTGACAGCAAGTTGAACATGAGCCAACAGTGTGCCCTGGCAGCCAAGAGGGCCAATCGTGTCCTAGGGTGCAGCAAGCACAGCATTGCCAGCCGCTCAAAGGAGGTGATTGTCCCACTCTACTTTGCACTGGTGTGACCTCACTTGGAGCACTGTGTGCAGTTCTGCGCACCACAGGATAAAAAAGATATTAAGCTATTAGAGAGTGTCCAGAAGAAAGCTATGAAGGTGGTGAAGGGTTTGGAGAGGAAGCTGTATGAGGAGTGGCTAAAGTCACTTGGTTTGTTCAGCCTGGAGAAGAGGAGACTAAGAGGAGACCTCATCACGGTTTCCAGCTTCCTCACAAGGGCAGGAGGAAGGGCAAGCGCTGAACTCCTTTGTGACCAATGACAGAACCTGGGAGTATGGCAGAAAGATGTGCCAGGGGAGGTTTAGGTTGGACATTAGGAAAAGGTTCTTCACCCAGAGGGTGCTGGAGCACTGGAACAGGCTCCCCAGGGAGGTGTCACGGCCCCAAACCTGACAGTGTTCAAGAAGAGACTGGACAACGCCCTCAGACACATGGTGTGAACTGTGGGGTTGTCCTGTGCAGGGACAGGAGTTGGACTCGGTGATCCTTGTGGGTCCCTTCCAACTCAGGACATTCTATGAGTCTATGGTTTTTATTGTTTGCTTGTTTATTTTTTTTAATCTCTTTTCTAGATACAAATCACAGTTTGATGAACATAAGGATCATCTTGGCTCACAGCAAATTAGACAACAAACTGCAGCCCATCATTTTTCTTCCTAGTCCCTCACCCAATAAGGAAGACATTACGTTGCCTCTTTGTGTGAACAGGTTTCTCTCTGATGTACTTGGCCCACTACTCAAAGCCTTTCCTTTACTTCATTTGGTCCTTTCCCAGCTTTTTGTCACTGGAGTCACAAATCAAATGCTGCTGAGGGACGGGAGCGCTGTTTCCCTGATAATAAAAGCAGTGACAATCTCCCTCTCTTTTATCAAGAGACTTGTCCTCCCTTGCATTTGTAATTAGTCAACAAGAATCTGGGAAGGATGGGAAAACAACCTGTGAAAACAAAGAACTTGGGTTTTGACCTGAGTTTCTGTCAGGTCAGGAGCATAAATAGGAGTACTTCACTAGGGAGCACAACAAAACCAGTACTCTCTTCACTATTTGTTCATTGAGATACTCCAATACTCAAGTTATTACCTTTGAAATGTGTGTGGCATGTGTGAGGGGTCTTCTGAGGGGGCCAGGAATCACAAAGGTGGCTTTTCTCTCAGTGAATCATTAAAAGTTTGGCTACATCATGGTCTTGGAGAGAGGACAGATGCTGTGGCTGTGGTACAGATAACAGATAACGCTCAAGCAGGTAGCATTTACAAATCATTTTCTGGCATTCCAGCAGAATGGCATTATCTGTTCACCTTACATTATGTTAAGAGTAACAAATACATTCGTATTAGATTTCTCAGTTGTTTGGTCTGGGTTGTTGGGTTTTTTGGGGGAGGGGGGTTGTTGGTTTTTTTGGAGTGGGGCGTCAATACATTGATGTATTAAGACGTTTTTGTTACTCGATCTAATCTAACATCTATTATTGAATTTTCGGTTTCCAAATCTGATCTCCATTCTTTCCTCAAACTTTTCTTTCAGTGCATTTAGGACACAAGAAAAACACATTTTCACTCATCTCTGTCTTAATTTAGAACACAGTGTACTTTTGATGTTGGTTTGTTCCTTTTCCTGACTTAGAAAAAAGAGCATTTTTTAATATTTTTTTATTTCTGTTCTTTCTTTTTTTTTTTTACATCTGCCTGTAAGTGGAATTTTTTGTTCTCATGACTTAAAACACATCATATTGTGATACTGTTTGTTTTTTGACATCTTCTCTGTATGCACTGTGAAAAGTGACAACCAGACCAAGCCTGTGAAAGTGAAGGTTTCTGACAATACATAAAGCAGGTGATCATAAGAAACAATGGGAACTCTCATTCTATTGCATATCATTTCAGAGTTAACTGTTGGGATATTTATAAGGTTTTCCCTTGATATCTTGAGTGTGGACATCAGATATATGAATGATGGCTAATTTGACTGAGGCAAACTAACATACTTGTCTTATATTTATAAAAAAGACTTGCCTGTCAAAAGCAATTTGCATTTTTTTCATGCCAGCCAGCTGATTTAAATTCATCTGGTTTAATTTCACTCAGCAGTTCAGGAAAAAAATAATTGATTACTGATTCTTTAAAAATTCCTGGTTGTGCTACTTGTAGTAGACAGTCTCCACTTTGACATTTTTTTGTATTCAAGAAGCTATTTCTAGCTCTAATCCAAATACTATGTAGCTGGATGCTTGACTCTTTTTTTGTTTGGTTTTGGTTTTGGTTTTAAATAGTGTTTCTTTCTGGCTTCTACTAGAGAAAGAGAAATATCTAAATATGTGCATTTATTGCACTCTGATATATGCACCCAGAGAGCTATTATAATAGTGCAACCTACTGTATAAGACTAGGAAGTGGTAAAAAATGGTAAGAGGAGGCAGCCAGCAGCTTGATAGAGAAGAACCTGGAGTTAATGGTGGATAATAAGTTGATGACAACACTGATAAAAGGATCCAAGTATTTTGCCTTTAAACAAAATTAGAATGCAATACCAATTAGGCTGGGTTTAGACCCCCTATTTCTTTTCAATCTAACTAAACCTCTCACATTCCTAAATTCTACAGTACATTGCAGTATCCACCTATATGATTTGCCTACAAATAGGAAATAAAATGGTGTTTATCAGCAGCTGACTAGAACTATTCCTTCAAACAGTTTAATGACCACTATTTAACTTTTAGTTTGATAGCATATACTCGTGGTAAAAATAAGCATGGGGAACTTCTGCAGTGTTATGTCTTTTTTTTTAATTGAACTATTCCAAAAGGTTACGTTGTTTATGGATCATTTCTGACACCCATTTTCAGATTTTTGTAGTAGATTCTACTATATTAATGCTTCGCTTTTTAGAGCATTTATAACTATACATTGCATATTTAGGCTTCTAAAGCAGTTTTGCACCATGTACGAATGCTCTTTTGCAATTCAAGAGGTGTACCGTACATTTTTTATTTACTAAGAATGTACCTATCCATTTCATCAGTACGGACTGCTTTACTGTATTTATTGCTTTGTAGTGGCATCAACTGTCTTCCTTCCTGCTCTCTACATCAATAGAACCATGAGCCAAAGATAATTTTTACTTCCCTTTTTTGGTGATGATGATAACCAAGGAGGACATAGTTTGACTTTTGGATTCCTGTCTGACTCTGTTGCATCTATCTTTCTTTGAGTCAAGCACACTCAATGTGCAAAGTACTACATGGAAAAGAACTTCTAACTGAGAACTTCAGAATCCTTACATTTCAGACTTCAAATATAGATTCCGTCAGTTTAGAGTGAGATTTGTCATCCTGCTGAGAACAATCTCCATACTAAGATGTAGCTGCTACTTAGTAGGTAAGAAGGAAGAAAGATCACCCAACCTATATCTTTTGTATTTAAGGTGATTGAATCCTAAGTATCCTGAATACACTGAGTTAAACATTTCCTGAAGGCACTGGAAAGATAAACATTATCTTTACTTGGGGATGAGTTACTTCTAGGAGCTCCTTGTTTTGAAACGAGCACAAGGAAGAGCACTTAGTCTGCAGACTAAACATTTTCCAGTGGGCATCTAGATTTCCTGTACAATTACCTTAGGAGACTCCATGAATACAGTTCACATACTCCTTGGTGTACATAGACTACACAATAGCCCTGTGGGATCTGTCGTAGTCTGCTTTAATTCAGGAATTTTACCACCCAGACTGATTTTTCTGAGACTAGAAGACTACCACGTGACTGTATCTTTTATCAGCTCTCTTGAAAGAAGGTAAGAATATGCCCTTGGACAGCACAGTTGACTCTAGTGTCTGCTATAGTGGGTCACCTAATAGTAAGGAAAAGATAACAGCACTAGTGAGAGTGAGGATGCAAGTTCCCTGGATACACAAAAGACTGTATGTGTCTCAGCATAGTAAGCACCGTTTTCACACCGTTCAGTTCCACTTCTTACGCCAGTGAATCTGCCACTCATGTTGGTTAAATACAGTATATAAACCAGCTGAGGAAACTGCTTGGTAAAGCAGAATATCACTTACTTTGTTTGTCGGTGGAGAATTTTGGAGAAGATCTTGTGTTTCCAGCAACACAGAGAAAGGGAGATTTCTTTTTGGAAAGGGAAATATGCTTGCCTGAGATTTCTCTTGCAATGTGCTGAACTATAGATAGACTTAAACGAAAATTTCAGCCACAAGATTTCTAGCTGAACTATGGCATTGCCAAGAAAGTTAATTATGTTACAAAAATGTACCTATTAAAGATAAGTTATGTTGTTCTCATCATAAAACTACCGCATACATGTGTCATTCCTACTCATACAGCACAAGAACACAATGGACCCAGAAACTTCATGGATGTAACCATGAGTGCCTTAAGATTTTTGACAGCATTTGCAAAATTTATAGTCCCAGAGCAGGCACAATGGGTATTGGTACTATTTCAGTTCAAGTTGTTGATTTGGGGTTCAGACTAGCCACAAACAATTGAATACTAAGCATGTCAAGCCCCATGTTAGTATTGCCAGAGAAGACATAAAGATGTACGAAAAATTGAACTTCTAAAGTAATGAAGGAAATAGCCCAAACCCTTGGAGAAAAAAAATTTAAATTATGCTATCTTACTAGACGAGGAGGAAAAGAAAAAAATATTACCCTTAGATATTCTTCTAAGTACTTGTTCTCACTGAGTGGGAACTGTCTCAGATCTTGCTTCTCTATAATAAGCTAAGAAAATTAGTTTGAAAGTGAATGAGTAAAGAACAACTAAGTACTTACGTAATGTGATATGTATAACTCTGTTGCTACAGGCAATTGCCGACCTAAAACTAAATATCTCTACAAGTATTCCAGTTTAGAAATACAGTTTCACCTAACATTTCAGATGTCTAACAACGCATCAAAATATTTAAAGATCTAAATGAAATTTAAATTTGAACACTTAAAAGGGAATACCTAACAACAATACAGTGTGTCTGTCTACAGCATTTTGTTATGTTGTCCATCTTTTTGTGGAGTTGGGCACTATTCAGCAGTGGGATGCCTGTACAGGATTGGGAAATGTGGTCAACAGAGTCTATCTAGTAGCAGTGAAAAGGCATGCCTTAAAAGCAAAAGTTTTATTTACTTGCCATCGGACCTATACTTCAACTCTGGTTTTGTGAATTTCCTGTATGTTTTGATTGCTGTTGCCTAATGGTTCACATTTGGTACCTCAAAACAGAGATAAAAAGTGGTCAAACCTCAGAATATATGCACTATATGAAACTTCATTTTCAAAAAGACGTATTCTTTTTTGCTTCCTTATCTTTTAAACCTTACCACTTATGCCTGTACAGCTTATTTTACTACTTAAGCAACATTTATTTGGTTGAGTTAGAAACTTAGCAACAGGCTAGCATGATATTTTTCTTTTTATTTCTTTTAATGCTTTTCTTTCAAAAAGAAACATTTTCTACTTGATTTTTTTTTTTGTCCACTGTGGTACAGAAGGTGGATTCAGGTGCCTTTTTGTTCTTATGGGTTTTGTGACTTATAAAGCAGAAGAGTCATTGCCTGTACTGTTATTTAGTCTATGTTTCATGATCTTTGATCTTTCAACCTTCACTCTGTTGCAAATTGAGTTTCCTCTAGTACAAGCAGCTCCTGAAGCATCCACTTTGGCCATATTCAACCTGCACAGGTTCCTTAAGGATGTTCACCCTGTGATTTCACAGATTCTGCAACAGGAAGCAATTTAGCGAACTCTGTTCACTGGAAGGGTCAAATGCCCTCTGCTTAGAAAAAGACAACTGACCTAACACACATTACCATCCGAGTGGAAATCACTACTCGGGCCTGCTGCTCAGTAACTTTTATTGTCTTTATTATAGTATTAAACATGTTGCCTTATTTTCTACCGGTCCTTTACATTCTTCACAACACTACTCCTTTCAATGCATTTTTTATGTGAGCAAAGTTGAAATTTTTATTTCACATCTATACACAGTTCATATTTAAATATGGACAGATATACATAACGCAGTACTTGTTCTCTCATTCTCTGTGTGTTGGGGAAAGGAGGCAGAGAAAATTAGGACATTTACAAGCTCAGGAGTTGTCATTCTGAAGTTACCATTTAAGCTATGTGAATGATGGCAATGTACCAACTTTGAAAAGAAAAGTAGTTGCTTTCAAAGCAGCTTATTTTCTTATCACTGAAGTGGGAAAGCTTGAGGTTTTTTCCAGAAAGGCATATGTACATTTTCCCCCTGCTAGAGGCAGGAACAGAACTTGCAGAGGTTCGTAACTATTGCTTCATCACCATACTTTTCAGTGAATAAATACTGCTCATCAATAAAACCTCAGGAGACAATCAATAATGGTTGAATATTAGGTAAGGCTACAATGAGAGGATTGATTAATGTATAGGTTGGTGGTGAAGACAACAGAAAACTTTGAAAGCTAAAGAGAAGTTTTTTAAGCATCCTGTAGAGATTAGAGCCAAGCCATTCACTGGAAATCAGGTAGTTGCTTACCCCACTGTGAAACTTAATACTAAAATATCATGGAACTCTTAGAAATGTTAAAGAACAGTTATGTCAACAGCATTATCTTGTCCTCAAGATTCTTCCTTAATTCTATCTAAAATTTTATTTTTACTTGTTAGTCCCACTGAAAAACAAGATAGATGTTTGTTTGCTAAACACTTACAATGAGTTATACCTTGCACCAGAGGAAGCTTCTTTTAAAAGTTTCAAAGGTTACATGTGGTACCTTACAGCTATATACATATGCCAAGCCATGCTCTAACAGATTGTAAACCTAGTAGATGAGGAAGTAGGGTAACAGCAGAAGTCACCTTCTGAGGTGGGTTTATACCGTGTTAGAACCCTTGTTTCTAAATCTGTGCTTAAAACTTAAAATCTTTCTTTCCTCTATTTATAGTAGTGGACATAGAGTAAAGCTAAATTTTTTCTTTATGGCACCTAACAGGCAGAGTATCCATTTCTTTGCAAAGCTGAGTCCAAGTTAGAAAAAAAAAAAAAAAGTCTAAAGGTATATGTTTGAAAGTCTAGGCAAGAAAGAGAATTTCTTATTTGTCCTTCTGCACTATAGGTTCACACTTGAGAGATTTGTTATCATATGGTTTGGGTTTTGTTTGCTTCATTTTTGGTTGTGGATAGGTTTGTAGGGGTTTTGGTATGTGTGTTTATTTGCTTGGTTTTTTTTCTCCTCCTCTGTTTGGGTTTGGAGCCATTTGATCCAACTGCCAAGAGTATTAGAGAATCCTCACTTATCTTCTGTCTGCAATGGGTACCAAATGTAACATTGTCTAGAGCTCATCTATGTTTGTCCTGGAAAGACAGCACCACCACAAATAATCTACTGCAGAAAAGCCTTTCTGCCCATCTCTGAAATGTTTTCAGAAACTTCTCATTGCTCACCCGTTTTGATTTCTTTCTCAGCAAGTTGTGGATAGCAGAATATGAATTAGTCTTGTTTGTGCCTGAGCAGCCTTCTTGACTGATGCCCTTTACAGTTCCGTCAGGAAGCTCTGAATGACTTGTGTAAAATAATATTTTCAAGTGTAGAAAAGTCCTGAAACCTGCTTGTACACCAGCACCAAGATAAAACTGTAACTGAGATTCTGTAAAATGTATAACTGAAACCCATGTTGTAGATTTCTTTATAATTACCTTGTTTCTTTATAATTACCTCATCCTTTAAAAATTATCATGACCCTTGTCTGATAGGCACCAGGATCCCTAAGATATAGTTCCTAGGAATGGAGGGGGGAAAAAAAAAAAAAGCATACACTCACTTTTCTAGTAGGAAAGGAGTGTGTCATAAATTGGAACATTTCCTGTAACCTACATAATTAGAATATCCAAATATCATTTTGTCATTAATTACTGATGACTTCATAAATATGAAGAAAAAGAGTCCTATTTATTACCATTTTCAGTTTGCATAATCTTCAAGGGACATAAAGGGTCTCTTGGCGGGGCTGTGGGAAACCCCAGAAAGGAAGGGAATTTAGAAAGAACTGTTGTGTTAAAAGACAAGTATTTCTACAATTTGGAATGAGCCATTTAAGAATATGATGAGGTGGCTTAATCTGTTTTGCACATCCTTATCTACTATTATCAACCAGTTGCTCCTGTATATCTTTTTCACTTGGGCTTGGAGACTGCTCAATGAAATACATTTTCTTCAATATGCAGGATTGCTTTACAGAGAAATGAGTAGAGTTATCTACATAAAAGGGCAGTGTTGAAAACATAGGAATGCCCACATTCCAGCTCATAAAGATTATGAACCTGCTAGAGGTATCATTTTGGAGTTTGTGTACAGGAAGATAATGTCTGCTTGATAAAGAGAAGTTTATGGCTATTGGCAGTTGCAGATGCATTCTCTGTGGGCTACATAAGACTCTCTCTTTCTCTCCTTTTTCTCCCTCTTTTTTTTTTTTTCCTTTGTGTTGTTGAAAGGTAGCAATATATTACAGAATTTTCTGGTATGATGATGCTACTCTGAATCGATAAATGAAACCTCATGTTACACAAAGGATACTGAGCAATTTTATTTTATAATAGGCTGCAGAAAGTGACCACACTTTGCATTTCCTGCCCTTGCAGTGGTTTTTGGCTTTCAAAGTCTCCATCAATATAAAGTAAGAGTCAAGTGAGATACAGCATGCAGTGAAGAGACATGAAAACTACCGATAAGGTAGGAAGCAGACAGATCTATACCAAGGTTCAGGTTACAATCATACCTCTGTCTCCACGTATGTTGTCACACCACCCCAAATGCTGGAGGCTGCTGCATACTGAAGAAGCTATTAGCATCTGAGAGACAGGTGCTCCATCTGAAGAACAGCACTCGCAAAAGATCTCCATTGGGCTCTGCATTACCACGTTGCCTTTAATTAACTAGCAAAACACCCTGAAGTACAGTTAAATTAAAGGTCTCAAGCCAAGGAAAGTGAAGTGTTTCAGAGTTAATTTGCCGCATGGCATTTCACTATTTCAAAGGTAACCCGCATCTCTTACATTGGATCAGTTACGGCTAGCTTGGTCTTTGACATTGTAAAAGCCTTGAATGGGTCTGTGCCTTAAACAGAATTTCTTCTCTTTGGCAGAAGTAAGTTTACATCATTTCCAAAGAGTTTGTACACTAATTCCATATTGGCTGAGATGCCTTATGTATGGTATTCTGGGAGCAGCAAACAGACTCACAGTTTTTCTGTCTTTATTTGGATGGGTGAGATAACAGCTGTGAAGTTTTCTTTCCCCCTTTACTTTTGGAAAGTCCTTTCAAAGACAGAACAAGGTAATTTGGAGTTCAGAAGGAAGTTTTTACCTACTTTTTTCTTCATGTGATTTTTGTGTGTGTATGCGTAATCCAAATCACAATCTATCACTCGGCATTTCTACTACAGAAGGAAAAAAATAAAAACAATGAAAACAAAAGAGCAAAGCCCTCTTCCTCTCTTCCTGAAAAGAAATCAGCACCAGCTATCTGTTCACAACTGACAGAATACTTTGGGAATATAAAGTGAGTTTTCATACTGACCTTCTCCATTTCTGTTGTTTAGATAGGCTAGTAACATAGCCTATCTAAATATGCTGAATATTTACATTTTAAATATGAAAGAAGATTGTAAAAATGTCATTTTACTTTTTCCTTTCAGTAGCCAAATGATGTATAGAGTTTTCCCATTGTCATCATAATGGTTGAGAAGAAAGGTCAAAGGAAGTGTAGGAGACAGTGATCTATTAAAATATCAATGGAAGTATACAAACTTGGCAACTGGCATCCTCAGTGGAAGTTTAAAACTCCCTTGTCAGAAGTGTAGGATACATTCATTGACATGTATGGAATACATCTATGGATAGAGTTGGTCCAGTGTCATCCTGAATTATTACTGCACATCTTTCACAATTATATCATGTAATGTATAAAAGGTCATAAAATATCTACAGTGCACACACATTAGCTTTGTTTAAAATACTCACTTTTTACAACATATATATTTTGTATCTGTTATAGAACTTAATAAGTTCAGTTGCATGAAGAGTGGCTGAGTTGCATGTGAACATGGAAAAATTGAGGTTGTTCAGTATAGAAAGTAGAAAATTCCAGACAAATGTTAGGGCTTCAATGCATAAAATGTTGATGCTAAAAGGGAAAGAATAAGCTCTTTGTGGATAGAGATAGAAGTGATGTGATCAGTTTGACCATTAAGCAAAACAGTCTTACGGTAAAGGACAGCTAAGCACAAGAGCAGTTTGTTTAGGGAGATTGTGGAGCCTCTGTTGCTGGAGTATTTAGGAACTGGTTCAACGAATGTGTTACCAATGGGTTTTGTGCCATGTGTGGTCTGGGGATGGACTAGATGGCCTCCTGTGGTCTATTCTGTTTCTTCTATAAAGCTTCCAGGACAGACTGCACGAAAACGTATACTATAATCTATTAAACCAATTACAATCACTTTACCCAGCAAACTCTGTCTTTTAATTTTTTCAGAGATGGCTTATGTTTATTGTGGCCTGATAGGTTTTACTAAATTGATTCTTGTCGTTTATCATTCACCATCTATTTCTCTCCTAAGTGTTTATGTATTGATTCCTTTGTGACTTAAATTTGACCGGGTAAGAAGAAAAAGTAGTCATCATCTTCAGTCCAAAGAACAACAAAAAAGGTAACCAACACCTGTAACATGCCCTTCCATTCCTGTCTTGTTTTCGTGTTGATGGATCCATTCAGCATCTTCAGTGGGTCTCGTCAGTGCTGCTTTCTTGGCCTGAGTAACCCCTCAAATCTCACAGTAAGGAGGACTTCAGTCATACAGTTGGCATTAGATACCCTTGACAGGATTTACATAACTTTCATCACCCCTGAGAGGAAGAGCTTTGATTTAGCTACACTTGAGTCTTTCACAATATCAGAAGTTCCAGTTCTTTTAATCACACAGTGATTTGCTATTTGTAATGTAATGTGAATTTCTTAAAAACAGAAATATTATATTGTACAGTAGCCATATGAAAATTTGAAAGAGAGAAAAAGCCAAGAACAACTTTGTCTCAGCTAGCTACAAAAACTTAAAAATAGAAGAAAAATCTCATTTGAAATCTGCTTTAGATTTTATAAATCAGTGATTTGAAGGGCATTTCTTAAGGATCCCTCAATGTTTTTTTTTCTACATGGAGACTGTGATAAGCATTTTAGAGTAAAAAAGATGGAAGCAAATTCTGCTCTGAAAAGAGAACCATTAATTTAAAAGACAAGTGGATAGAAACTTATCATAATTTAATGACATTAATTTATTTCAGCATTCCTTGTCCTTCTTGTTTCTTAAAGTTTGAGTGTCTGTTCTCTAAGATTGGCAGCTTCAGTCCTGAGCTCAAATCCAAGCACAAAGAGTTATGTGTTCTTCCCACTAGAAAGTCAGATGTGTTTTAGGTTTTTGCCTGAACTAGGCACAACTTGCATCACATGTTTACAATAGCATTATGTAATTACACTAGTAATATTTGCATTAGCAATAAAGTTTCAGTGGGTAAGATTTTATTTTTGCAAGGTGTGGAGACTGTAAAAGCCTGACATTACCATCAGCCAGTCATGCACCTGAAAACTGAGTGTACCCTTTTACAGATCCTGTATTAAGAAATTCTTGTGGATTTATTTACTATTAGCAAGTCCTATTAACCCAAACAAGTATTTTACAGTCATTTGATTGTTCTAATACAGCACAACCTTCCAGGAAAATTTGTTATTCTGAATTGAATTACTGAAGGTTCAAACGTTACTTTAAAAATTACTATGGCACATTTCTATAGAGCCATTCAAGAGTGTGCATTATAGCTATACAAAAATAAACTCTATTTTGTTTACCTCTGTGCCACTATATTGCGTATTTCCTGAACTTCTCTAACACTTTAATTTGGAATAACTGATGCAAAGCAGGAAAATGGAACATTGAGAGTAGAGGAATTAAAATTTGCATTGAAGTGTATTGACATGGTGTAATCTGTAGTGGTTATGAGTTTGCAACATGATGAAACACTATGAGATAGGGATAAATTAATAAATTGCCATTTTCATGACACCACCTTATTTTTACAATGGAATCCAATTCACTTCCTTCTGCATGTCCTCAGTAACCTACTAGGGATGTGCCCAGTGAAACAGGGGGCCAAAGGGCTTTGAAGCCAGTCTGAGGAGAGAATCTTCAGAGCAAAAACTTCACAAAATTCCCCAGCATCCCTTCATTTTAGCCCTGTCCTCCAGAGTAACAAGTACTAAACCGGCTTACTAGTGTGAAATACCTCTCTGTCACAATGTGCATCCTCAGTGAAACAGTGACAAGCTTCTTATTGTGACTAGTTTATGCTAAGTGATAACAATTACTGCAAGCATGTTTATCATATGACAAAAGCTGAGATAGTTGAATGTTCAAAGCTAATGCTCATGCTTTCCCCTTCGGCACTTTTTTTTTTGGGAAGGGGGGAAGGGAGAGGAGTGGGCAGAGCACAAATTAAGCGCAGTGTGAAAATTGAATGGATGATCCTTTGTGCCAAATCACTAATCCACCATCAGACCTACATATTCCCAGGGAATAGATCTTCCATTCCAAAGAAGTTTAAAATAAGTAACTCCCTACCTTCACCTACAAAATGCTAAAATTTAAAATTCACTTATAGAGGCAATTTTTACTCTAATTCCTCACAAAAGTAAACGTAGCAGTAAAGCATGTGACATATATACAAACACTTTATATATGACATTAGGGCAAATATTCCTTAGAAAAGATGTACTGGAAGGGTGAAAAAAATGGAATGTATGAAGATTTATTTTCATTGTGCTCAGATTCTTCTGAAGTTAACAGAAATACTGCCACCAACTTAATATGGCTTTACATGAAGATCTAAGGGACAGATCAAACAAACTTGGTAACTTCAAGTGGGTATAGGAACATTTGTTGCTGAAGTTGAAAATTGTGAATTCCTACTTCTCTGTTCTGTTTCTCTGGAGGATGTCAATAGAACAGACCTCTTCATTCCTTCTTGTTTTGAAGTTACCCAGAATTAGGTTTCAGTGAATGTATAGAATTGAACGGACAAAGCAGCTGCAGTGTCACTGTGCAACCAGGCTTAACTGGCATCCAGAAACTATGTTTTTCTGCCAAAGTAGCAGCACGCAATCAGTCCAATAAACATTCCTAAAGCCTTCTCCAGAGAGGTAGGAGTTGTGTGCACACCACTGCTTGTTACAGCTGGTTATGTCCCATGTATTGGTACAAACAAACCCATCATGTGACTTCACCTGCATGTCTTTAAAAAGCTATGGCGCTAAGATTAAACAAGTTATAATGGTCTGAATTGGACCAGTTTCCACGTATTTAGAGGCCATATGTTGACTACAGTGTAGTGAATTACACTAATTTTTGAGAACCTTAGTCTTTTTTAGATTTAGATTTGAAATACATGGGGATTACATTGTTTCCAAAACAATATACCAAAATTTTCCATGTGTCTGTGTATCTAGTGGCTACAATGAAATTTAGTCATTCTACAGGGAACGCTATTTTGGTATGCAATATCTATACATGGAAGTAAACTATTTGCTTCATATGCCATTATTATGCAATTATTTTTAAGATGAAGAAGTGTTCTAATGCTGAAGATGAGAGGAGTTACACTTTCTCAAGTATTACACAATGACCTTTTTTTAAAGTCCTCTTAAGCCATCACTAGAGAGTTGATGATGCTCATACAAAACACTCAATTATTGATTTTTAAGGACTTTCAAGATTCTCAAGATGTAGTTCATATGCTTATATATTTTAGAAGATGCATCACAGCTCATGCTTTTTAAAAGATGCCAGATATTTATGGTTATATGTCACACATGACCTCCCAAGGAAGTACTCCTATAGCTGAAGTGCAGTCAAATGAAAAGAATGGAAAAGAGTGAAATGCATTAGCAATAATTAACAGTATCTAAAAACATTAGTCTCTAAAATGCAATAGACATGACAATGAGAAGCACAAATGGCACTTTTCTCTCTATGTAATTTCTTTCTTAAATGTTTCTCAAAATCCTCAGAAATTTTGGCAGACACTTCCCTTCTAATTCTTCTGTGTAGACAGATGTCAAACCAGAAAAAGGTGTTTAGCCTGTAGCATACTGTGAAGCGTTTTTGTTGTTGTTATTTGGGGGTTTTTAGAGCATTTTTTTTCTCATGTTAAGGAACTTAATATAGAGCACTTTTTCAAGCAGGCAGTAGTGCTGCAGTTTAAGATGAGCTGAAGTTTGTATGTGGTCTATTGGAAAATCCATGAGAAGGAATGCCTTTTTTCCTTGCTTAAGCAGATGTGGATTAAATTTCCCCAACAGGGAACACAATCACATTCACATACATTGGTAATAACTTTTTCTTCCCAATTGTTGACATTTAAGACTAGATTTATATTTGTCTTTAAGCTTCTGAATATGTTGGTAATGCGTAGCCCCTGTTGATTTCAGTATGGGTTAGGAGCTACATATCCATCTGTCTTTAGACACTTTAATATCTGTTAAAAACATAGTTTTAATGCTCTGAATACAAAGTATTTCCTTTCAATAACATAGGCATTAAATAAAATTTTTAATGACCTATAGGAACGACTGCTCTAAACCAAAAATCTATTTTTCATAAGTAAACATAGACCTAAATAATTTTCTCAAGTAATTGTAAAGTATTTCTTAGCTTCATTTTTAGACTGAAATTTAGAAAGTGAAGAAAGATAACCTTTTACTAACTTATAGATGTGACAAAATTTTAAAAACCTATCATTTATATGCAAATACAAGGTGTACTTATACTATTTCCAATTTCTGCTTGTAGTATGCTATCAGAAATATTTTAATAGTTTTCTATTTCTTGGTTAGCAGTCTAGTCTCTAATAGAATCTTAAATAGAGTTAACTGTAATTTTTGATGTAAGAAACATTTTTTCACAGACAGGACTGAGGTGAATTCTTTTACTCACTAATTTGATTTTTATGATCAATCAGAATTTAAAAATTATGCCAACAGTCAAAATTGTCAGTTCTAATCAATTAATTATACTAATATTTTTAAAAAATATTTCCATACATAGTTATTTTTGCATTCCTTATTTTTGGCAGAGAATGGGTTGCATAATATATCCAGGTGAATAAAGAGGGTAGTTTGAGGACAGGTAATCTGAGTTCACATGTCCTGACAGAATGGTCAATTTCAAGTCAGTATATGTACAAACCAGAACATTTCTTCGGAGATTTCAGGAGCACCAACCATATGTGTGATTTCACGACTGGGAACTTTCCCCTGTAGGCTCTTTATCTGTCTTGTTTCTTTCCAGCCTCTGTGGTGCTGTCTGTTAAAAGCCATGTAGTTTGGAAACAGGATGCTTGTGTGCTTTGCCATGGCTGCTGGATACTGGGTGGGGAAACCTTCCAAATGCAAGGGGAGATAAGGCTTTTTCCAAGCACAAGTGATCATGCACAGTTGGTGGAACCTTCTGGGATGCAGCATGGAGTAGTCAAAGTGCTCACTTTAAAAAATATTACTTATTAAAAAAAAAAATCCACCTTTAAAAATGTGAAGCTTTTCATTTTCAAAGAGGAGAGAAATGAAAAGCACTTGTTTCAATCACAAGCTGCAGGAGGTTCCCCTGAAGATATTGGCAAACTTGGGATGTCATTTTGCAGATAAATAACTGACCATTTTGTCAGATGCCATTTTACAGTTGACTGTGCTCTAAAAAAATGCTCTACTGCTTAAGGGTAGTACTTTAAAAAGTAGATCTTACCGAAACCTTTTCCCAGGTTTTCTTATTGACTTAGAAAGACAAAAACCAAAGCAAAACCACAACAACAACCCTTTCGCATGATCAGTTGCAAATAGCACAAATTGAATGTCTGTTTGATGCTACCAAGGGTTGATCTCTGCTCTTAGGGACCGATATGGCTGCAGTGTTGGAGGGCAGAGGAAGGTTTGCTATGTAGCACCCTAACTGTTGTCTTATTGTTCAACGGGGAAAATGTATAATTCTGAATAGTATATCGGGCATGGATGGCATCCTTGCCACCCTCCTACTTTTATGTCATCTGTCCCAAATAAATCCTTTTCTAATCGTTATTAGAGATCCAAGACTTACAGTCTTGTTGAATCTGCATGGCACGCTGGTTTATCACCTACAGAAATGAAGTACTGGCTCAAGTGGAGATTATAACTGAATGCAGTGGATGCTTGTTAAAATTATCTATTCTGCTCTATTGCAGTTTCATAGCAGAGAACGGATAGATTAAAATGTATGCTGATTACTATACAGCTGGGACTTTTTAACAAAACGGCTGCATACTTGTGGTATGCCAAAGAGCTAAGCTATGTTCTCAGAAGCACTTAAACTGTGAATCTATGAGGACTCTTACTTGTGGGAATGACATCCCAGCTTCAGTCCCTTGGCATGCTGGGCTGTGTTCCTTCTGTAGATGATGTTTCTGAGAAGCACGGGAAAGTTCTGGGAGTCTCTTTGGTTTGATATGGTCAAGAGGAATCCAATGCATTCTGATGCTTTCTGTCTCCTTGCCTCTTCCCACACACTTGTTCTGTTCAAATACAGTAAAAGGAAAACACACCATATTGCATAAAAACCTCACAAATACTTGAATTGCATTCCCTTTTCACTTTAAGGAATTCCTTTACTCCAAATACTAGGCAAATTAGGTGAACTGGAACATACAGTAAACACAGCTTTCCAAGCCGAACTGAGCTCAACTCTAAATATCTTCATTGCTACCACCTCGTCAGTAGTGTGTGGTGTGTGTGAGCTGAGGACTAACATCAAAATTCATTTTGACTTGAAATGTGAAAATATTTTTTTTCCTGCCATCTCCATCAACATATTTCAAAACTTTACGCTGGAATTCTGAAGTATATATGGAAGTTTTAAGAAGAAATTCTTACTGTAAAAATGCCAAGTACATGTTCTTTTGGCTATACCCATTCCCTCTGACTGTCTAGTGTTGATGTGATGACATTTTTTATTGCATAAGCTCTTTGTTTTGCCCACCTCCCTGGGGAAAAAAATTATGTAATTCCTGTAATTCAGACTTCTCAAGTGATATTCTCCATTCCCCACCCCACACCTTTTAGGAGAATGTTCTTCCTCTTCCCAGTTTCAGTGGACATAAAGGCTACAGCAAATTTAAAGATTTGCCTTCTGTCCTTTGGTACAAAACTAAATAATTGCACAGGACAAGTATATGCTTTCCTAGTCGCATCTCAAGGTCTCTAGACCCCACTAGTATTATACACTGGGCATTACCAAGGACAACCCTCTAGTTGTCCTACTACTAGACAAAAAAGTCCTGAGCTCTTTCTGCATAATGGCCATCTCTTCTATGGAAATTTTAGTAGGAACAAGAAAATGAATGAGTTAGGCTGGAAAATTAAACCAGTATCAATCATTAAAATTAAAATAAACCCCATTGTATCAAATTTGTACTGACAAAGTAAATTCGGGGTTAGAATTCGTAAAATGTGCTCTGCTTTAAGGGTGATTCACAAAACTTGACCAATGAAAGGAACAACATTCTTAGCCTTTAAAAAAAGAAAAGAAAGAAAGGAAGGAAACGGAGGCTATCTTTTATCTTTTCCGGTCATGCCGGAAGCCATGCAGCTGATGATTATGGAGTGAAATGGTCAGCTCTTGTAGTTTTCCAAATCTCTTCTTTAGAAGATGTGCTAGATGTGGCTCATTTGATATTTAACAGTTTTGATAGCTCTTTCTCTTTTAATCTAATGGTTACCACATACCAGTGTTTAAAAAAAAACCCCCTGCTATTAATACACAGTATAGGACACTATCATCATCAATCTAAGTGAGCAAGTTACTTTTTTTTTTTGTATTTGTCATTCTGGTATTTACTAATTTACTTTAACAGTGATAAATAGGATGAATGTGGCTTTTTATTCATGCTGAGGTGAGATATGTTAGTGTTTCACTCTAAAGCTGTGTAGTATTTTTGTAATAGTTCATTCTGGAGATCTTTGTACAGATAAGAGAAGGCTTCTGAACATGTTTCTGTATACTTATATTGCACCAATAAATATTCAGAACAGCAAATGATATCCATATGGAAAGCATGACGAACATAAGAAATTCTATATTCAGACAGAAAAATTAAATTGTGTTTAGTGGTCTTGCAAAAGCACCACTACAGTTGGCAAGAATACCTTTCTTGTTGACAGTCTTTGCTCAGAAGCCTAAGCCTAAATGTTCATCAAGACTCAACTGCACTCTTGCCTTAGACATGTTCCCTGTGGAAAAGCTGAGAGATGTTTGTCAGACAGTACTGGCAGCACAGACTTCTCTGCTATATTAAACCTAATATAAAACTGCTACTTCTTAAATGCGCAATGTGGATACTTCTTTCAGTTGCCATTCCAGCATTTTCCCAAAGCACTACATTTCCCACAAGATGATGTGTTTTCATTTTTATACATATATATATGTGTGTGTGTATATATATATATATATATATATATAAAGTAAATCCCAGAAGTATTTGGTGTCTCTTAGCTCTGATCAGGGAGGTGCTTGTGCCTTCAGGAGAAAACTCTGAATTTAAGCTCTGACAAGGGCTTTCTGAGTGAGCTTGCAAAATTTCACATGCCGTACAACCCTTTAAGCTACATTTAGCTGACTGCCTCACATGCAATAAAAGACCTATTGCTCAAAAGAGCCATAGAATAAATTACAAATATTTAGAAATTATAATAAAGATGTCTAATAGTCTTGACTTACTATGCTGTTGCAGCAAAGTGGTGTGGAAGGACTATTGAAGAGCCTAAGCTAGTTTATGTAGAAACTACTTCTGTATCATTGGCTACCTTCTGGAGAATCAAAAGCCACTAGGAAGCAACCATTAGTTGGAAAATGGTGAAACCACATCCCTTTTCTAAAGCTATTGAGGGAATTTTACAAACACTGGCTCAGTCTTTTGTGACCTGAGATCAAGTCCTTTCTTCAGCTCTGAAGAAATCAGTGCAGTCTACAGTTGCTCTATTTTAGTAAGGGGGAAAGTTAAAACAATTATGGAAGCACTAGTTCAATCATCCTTTGTTACTGTACCATATACTGGAATTTAGGCCAGTATCTCTCTTTGTAGCCATTGGTCATTTTGGATTAAAACTATGTGAATAATTGACTTTTCTTGGGGCAATTCCAAAAACTTGAAAGGTGAATTTGTTTCAGAAAAATGAAAATATTTCTTTTAAATTCAGTCATCAAAAATATCTACAAACTTAAAATCTATCATTTAGTGCAATTTGAAATATTTCTACCTACTATTTTCAAACACTTTTTTAAAGCAACAAGGATGTTTCAAAAAGAAACCTAGTAATATTTAAGTGTCAAAACAAAAATGTTTTGACTTGTTCAGACTTGGGTGGTGGGATTTTTTGTTTGGTTGTTTTGTTGTTTGTTTGTTTGTTTGTTTTTTTAATGGGAAGAAATCAGGAATACTTTTGAAAAACAAATTAGCACTACATTTTGATATACCTGAAACTGGGCTTCTCAGCTAAAAAAATAAGTCTCATTTAATAAATTTAACTGAGAACCAGTGTAGCAAAATACTTTGGGTGAAACCAGAAAAACTTGATGTGAAGTGCACCAGAATGTCTGCTACACGGAGTATCCAATCTACCACCTTTAAAAGTGGTGCAGCAGCCCAACCATCCATCCAGCATTTTCCATTGTTTTATTTATTATCAAACATGTGAAAGCACGCAGGAAGTGTACGATTTTGTGAAGGATGATTTAAAACCAATAACAAGTATCTACTTAGTGGCTGTGGAATTTTTTAAAGTCACGATGGTAGCTATGAGAATTTCACAGATGATTTACTATTAGAGGAGAGGATCATATTTAGAGCCCAAGGACTGAGTAGCTTTAATCCCTCCAGTTCTCCACAGTACACAATATACAGTGATACAGAGAACGAACTGAACTAATAAAAAACTGGACTAAAGCAACAACAGAAGAAGTGATATGCACGAGCCAAGAACTCAAATCTATTTCAAGTTCATGCTGAGGAGCTGCCCCAGACCCGACAGGTAAGACAATTCAGGATTAGAGGCGGAGAAATGAGACTGTATGTGCATAATCCTAATAAAGGAATAGTGGAAGGAGAATGCCTTGGCAAACCTGTAAGTCTTTGGTTTCTGTGTGTTGGTACAAGAGAGAAGGAGGATGGGGAGGACTTCTAGTCCCATTTTTAAACTCAGGATGATCTTCTAGGGTCCTGATATAGCTCTTTTTATAATAATTTTATTCATAAATGCCTTTTTTGAAATTCAATTTTAATTATCTAATTTCTTTGGAGAAGCAAAATTTCAATTAAGTCTTAAAGCTGAGTCAGAAATCATAGTTCAGAAAGCAAATCTAGGTAAAATTCTCCACAAAAGAGGCTATATGCATAGAATGATTACTTGTACAGACCAACAGATTCTCTCATGATCCTCTTTAGACTATGCAAGGAAATTTGGTTTTAACCAGCTACTGCAAAGGGCTTGAAGCATAGACAAAACTTGCTATATTCATGTCAGTGAAAATGAGCACAAACATATGGAGATCCCAAGTGCCTAGGAGATATCAAGTAGGTGAATAGAAAACATTTGATTTGTATATGTGTAAAAAGTTTGTGTAGGGGAAGTTTCTTTAAAGAGGACACTGACCTGGTGCTTAGTTAGCAATATCTGGCTTGAGAATAGTTACTCTTAGGATGATTAAGGCATTTTTGGCTTATTCAACTGCAGACTTTTGGCAGAGAGTGGATTCATCTTGCTTTTGATCAAGGTAAGAGAAGATGCCTTGATCAGAATAAATGACACAAGTGATAAATATGAAATTTGAATGACCTCATAATGAAACATGATGACTGTTACTAACATTTTGCTACAGATTTGTGAGATTGTGGAAAAAGAGTCCTACAATTTATAGTTTTTATAAGCAAACCTTAGAAAGTTGGAAAACCACTTTTACAGAATCTAACAAAATAAATAAATCATAAGTAAGTATGTAAGTATGTATCATAAGATTTCTGACTGATATTTTCAAGGGAAAGAAGTATTTTTACATCTGAAATGATAGGATCTATGGAGGATGTTTTCTTGAGCCTAAGCAACAGATTGGTTTGTCTCCTTTTTTTTTTTTTTTTTTTTTTTTTGTTATTTCCAATGGTACATTTGAAATAGAAATGCTCATAAATTGTTTGCCAGTTTTGAATATCCAGAATTTCCAAACATTTAATTCCTTGGGTGTTTTTAAGGTTGATCTTTCTTCTTTTGCTTCTTTTATTCTATAAGGATATACAGAGTACAAATCAGGAAACCTTAATTGTAGATATATTTATTCTAGTTCTTTATGGGAAATTTTCAGCTCCATTTAATAATAGAAAGGTGTTAATACATTCCTATATGAATAAATGTGGGAAGATGCTAAATCAGGGGTGGGAGGAAGGGAATTTTACCATGCTTTTGTACGATCATTTATCTGACATTGGTTTTCTTTAAGAGGTGACATCTTCTATTTTAGAGAAATAACTTCTAATTTCACTTTCATTAATTTTTCAAGCTCTCAGCTTCAAGGCTTAGTTTACTCTCTGCTTTTGCTGGTCTGGATTCAATATTTAACTCTGGAATATGGACATGTACTTTATGGACATCTATATTTTTACTGTGTGATTCAGCCAAAATACTTAGATATTTTCTCATTTTACCACTATAATTTGTTGATGGCTTTTTGAAGTAATTTGACTTTATGTATATAACCATGGCACCCTTGCTATCAATAGTTTGAGCTGAGTTGCATTATGCATGGCTCTAACAATTAACTCATTGCTTAAGCTTTCGAATGTCCCAACAAACTGACCAGTATCTGTCAAGTACACAATTTTTCCTATCCTAAGGGTAGAATTGTAAATGGATATTTAGATTTTGGATAATTTTAGGTGTATCTGTGTGGACTGTGTGCTTCTTTGTTCATATTACTGCTCCTTTGTACCTGTGTCATTTAAGGAACTTGTACCAAAAGTGGCATCTTCATGATGATGACATGAACTTCCCTAGGAGGCAAGGATAATTTTCATCCTGTATCTTTTAGATTTTGAAGTTAATATTTTGACACTCTATGAAGAGAACTTGACAGTAAAGAATGGCATCCAGTCCAAAGAATGAGGCAACAAACCATTGTTTCAACTTAAAGGACTGAAAGTCCTTCTTGGAAGGTTTTTCTTTGACTCATAGTCAGTGCTAGCTCTCAAACACTTGGTACCTCTTTTTGCCATAAATTATATTTTCAAAACATAATATAGTAATCAGAGTTGATAAAACAAATCAACATTAAGAGAAAGCAAGGAAGAAAGTTGCATAATTCAGGTATGTTTTCCTTTGTATCTTCCCTGTGCAGAAAAAAAAAATAAAAACCACAATGACTCAGGGCACTGTGCTTAGTAAATTCGACCTTTCCTTTGTAAGATGTGAATAGAAGCCAGCTTTCTTCCTTAGGCCAACATGGAAAGCATAGTGATGATAACAGAGTCAACAGAGTTTCCAATAGGAACATCCTGAATAAAGTACCAGATTTCAGAGATTGTAACCTGAGCTATAAGAAGCCTTACATTCTTACAGCTTTCCTGATGCAAATCTACAATCTGAGGACTTTTTATGTCATTCTGGGCTTCTGTTCTTACTTGCACCGTATTCTAACTGAATGAGAAGCTGCTTTTTTTTTTTTTTTTTTTTTTTTTGTTAATATAGGCTGGCCCTATTCACAATGGGATTCCAGCATTTCCTGTTATAATGTGATTTACCAGGAATTTAATTAATCTCCAGTTCAAACTGTACTACAGGCCTCTAAAATGAAAAAGAAAAATAAACATTGCAATTAACACCGAGAGCTAAACTTAGCACTTGAAACTTAAATTACAATAAATAAAGATGAACCCAAACCAAAATTGAAAAAATGAATGCCAGTGAAACCTATTATGTTCAAAAGCCAAATATGATTACTGTATTTTAAACCTTAGGTTAAGAAATAAAATGGATCATTATATGAATGGCATAATGTAATTACATAATCTGAGTTCTATCAAACATAAACTGTACCTTTTATATTGCTGTTTTTCTTAGAGATGTTTATTTCTTCTCCTTCCCTCTTTCTCAACCAAGATGTGATTTCGAAACACAAGCAAATAAATGTCAAATCCTCCTGCCTCCGTTCTGCCATTCCATTTCTGAACTTCTGCCAAACTGAAAATTTCCATTCAGAATGACTGGCATTTGTCGAACCGATATTTTTATTATTCTTATTCTTATTTTACCACTCTTCTTCAAAAGTAGTGGAAACTTTGTGCAACCCTTTCTGTGTCTATGCATGACATTTTAAGAGCAGCTGCCTCTGTGGATCTTTTTCACAATAGTACATTTTTTCCTGCAGATGCTCTGAAAAGCCCTCACAAAAAACTTCACTTGTAAGTCTTGGTCTATGATATTTCCAAACTCGTATGTAGAGCAGGTACCACCCAATTTAACACCACACCAACCTAAGATATACAGAGACCAAATAAAAAGCTGCAATAAAGAGTAAATAAGATCAGTGGAAAATTTGTTAAAATCTCCTCCTCCTTTAAAACAAAACAGATTGTACAGACTTCGGATTCAAAAGCTCTGCTCTACTACTCAGTTATACTCTTTTATGATAAAAATGAGTAGGTAGAATAATATGCACAAGAAAATAGATGGAGCAGAACGGCTTATGAGGAATTCCTTATGTAAAAAAGGCTTTTCGCATTTACTGTAGAGTAATTTCTCCAGCCTGCGATGTGTTAAAAAGAAATGTAAGACCATGAAATGTCGCTATGGTACAAGAATCCTTCTCGCTTTTTGCGGACAGTACCCAGGCTGTTTGCCCATTAAGGCAGCAGACAGTTCTCAAAAGATGTATTATCTTAGTTATAGAACCAGTTTTTTAGACATAAAATAATGGAAAGTCACCGGTGAATTCTTCTATGGTTGTGCAGACCTGAAAAGACTAAACTACTTCTGTGTTGACCCATAGCAAGATACTTCAGCAAGATGCTCCTTTTCTGGGCAGCGTCCTTTAAGCTGCAGCCATCTCATCTTCTGTGCTTCCCTGTGGTGAACCTGGAGCTGAATAGCAGCAGTAGCAGGTGGAGCTAGACCATATTTGTCCTGTTTGCCCCTCGTCACATAAAACAGGGCTTCAAATCCCCCTCCCAGAGGACACTTTAAAATACAATTTATTCTTCCAAACAGACCAAAAAATCGTTAGGGTAAAACAAAATCCAATATGAACTAGTAATTAAAGGAAAGAATGCCTTATTAAAACACGATACTGAAAAAATGCAATTCCTAACATTCAAAGATTGCATGTTCTTCCCTTCTCCCCTCATTTTCAAATACTGAAAACTAATGAATTGCAAAGTTACAAATGATGGTAACCTTGTGCACTTTATGTGGAAGAAGCCTCTAAAATCAGAGCTCAGTTTGGTGACCCAATATAGCAGGTCAGAAGAGCAACGAAGTCCTTGAATATGACTGAAATCCTCCCAGCATGCAACATTTTTCCCTCTTATTGATCCTTGGTATACTCGCAAGAGCCTAATTTTCCTTTTTCAAAAAACAGGGGTAATTATGCCTTCCTCTCTTGCTAACAGATTTTGTGAGGTGCAAACGAAAGTTTTTAAGTGCATTAAATTCAGCACATGAAAAGATCCCTTCCTGCTTCTAAATGTTCTGTGCCTGTTATGTTTTATAATTCTAAGGGTTCAAAAGTGATTGTGTTGGTATATCCTCTGTGACATTTATTATTTCAGTGAAGACTCGCACAATTCATTTGGAAGAACTCTGGCCTGTAATTCCTGTACATCCTACTCCACCTGTACGTATCATTTTAGGCTTCATTTTTAGGTGATTTCTTCCCACTGAGGAATTCAGTTACCACATGGCTAAAATAGTTGTTTAGTCCTCAGTCTAAACCTTGCTAAACATTAGCTTTTGTCAGTGACTGCTTGCCTTCAATTTTCTCATCTCTGAACTTCCCTGTTTTGGCACCTCTGCCTGCACATGCCAGGTAGTGCGACGAAACACGAGCTTCTTGTCTGTCTTGCTCCCCTCCTCTGGTTTCTATGCTGTCCTCAACCATCTCTCATTGAAGCACTCTGCCTTCGGCTCTTTGTAATATATTTTATCCTAACCGTGATGTTGTCTGCTCTAGGTCGCTCTGTAATAGCTGTAGTAGCTGTATGATCAACAATGAAGGCCTGCAGTGCCCCACATTTACTACTTACTTTCTGCTTTGTATGGGAAAAGTTCCCACGGAAAGCTCAGGAACCTCATACGTTGTGTTCTTTCAAATGCTGCCGTCTGGCACAGGTAAACACCATACCTAGCGCTGCCTGTTTTGTTACTTCTGCCTCTCAAGGATACTGGTTCGGGTGGGAGGGAGTACATATTTTCATTTCTGTTTGAAAGAACACAAATGTTCTCCTGGGCAGAGACTGGCATCTTTATTCAGCACCTTCACAGGCACAACAGTGCCCTGCTGCAAGGCTGACATTTGCAGCAACTAAAAATTACAGAATGTATTTGATATGTCAAAACTGAGAATGTAATGTATATGATCTGATTATCCTCACAGGAGTTAACATAGTTCCTTTTTCCTACATTAGCTATTCCATAACAAATACATGCTCCACACTGCTGATGGACACAAAAAATTAATGCTCACCTGAACACAATACCTCTCACCTTGTTGCCAGCGAAGCAACTTCCTAATGCTGGAGGCTGGGGCAGGCTTTGTCTCTGAAACAGAATTTACAACAAATACGTTCTTCAACTAATGCCATGGTTTACCTAGGTCTTTATTATTTGCTCCTGCTACTAAGACAGGCCTTTACTATTTAGACAAGCATTAAGAAATACTGTTCACTGCTTTTTAATTTTTTCCTTCTATAAATAATCTATATCTGCTTTTCAGTGTCTTGTTATTTCATGTGCTTGGAGCTGGGCTTAGATTTTGTTCTCTTTCTTTGACTCTAGTAGTCTCTCTCTTGGAATAGTCAGATGTTGTATTCAGACATCTGGGTTTCAGGATGGTAGGCATGCAAAAATGAATGGTTATGTCTTGATGATTATAGGCATTTATGATTTCACACGTGTATATCTATTAATAGTTCCAGATGGGAGGACTAGGACATAGGAGAGGGTCACAGATAGTAACATATTGATAGTGCAGGTATGATAATGCCAATAATATGATGTAGTATCAGTATAGCCATTGACCGCTAATAGTAATAGTTTTTGATCATCTCTGTAACTGCCAAAATGCATAAATTAACATTTGTAGAGAGGTCTTATTTTTTACTAGCCTGCTTGATGCAGTTACTAAAAAAGAGCAGATAAACTTAAGGCCCTTCTTTGGTTCCAAAAGCTTGTTTGGTTTTTTTTTGTCATTATAGCCACTCGTTTAATAAATGGCACTGCTTTTTCCTACAGACCTCTTGCTGCTGTGTTAATATCTGTGCTCAAGCTCTGAGCATGTCCAATAGTGATCTTGAGTGGGAGTCTGTAATTCTGAAAGGGCACTTTGTATCATTTCTGTCTTCTGGATTTCAGGCTGTCAGGAGGATTTAAATCATGGCCAAACACATTTAATGTGTACTGAACAGCTTCTAAATGACAGATTTTCCAGCAAACTTAGTAAACACAATTTTTAAGTGTTTCTCTTCCTTTTCCTTCCTTCATGTTTGTCTTAGACTATAACTGCACCAGGAGATTTGAGGTTTTCTACAACCCCTATGAACTATAGTGGGGCAGAAATCTCACATAAAGTATGTGAAGGATTATGAAGTGTTTGCGTGATTCTCTCTTGGTATTCATAAGGGAGGACATGCAAATTAAAGCCATCTGTGAGATTAGGGGTTGTGCACAAATTCTTTGACTGGCCTGATATCCAAATGACTTCTAGGCTACTTCATTATCACTTAATCATGGCCAGCCATTTCGTAAGTCTAATTGCAAGGGGAGTAAACTGGGAAATTACTGACCCTGCAAAAACCTATTACGATTTACACGTACATGTTCCTACTCGGTTTGTTCTTCCAGTGACTCATATATTGCTATATTAGGTCCTGGGCTAGTATCTTTTTTATTTTAGTTTGATTTGCTCAGTTGGCCAGGAAACGAGCGTTGTTGAAATGAGGCAGTAGTGATTTATGAGAGTCAATCGAACTGCCATTTAACTTGTTCTATGGTAGTTTGTGGTAGAGGGCTGCTTACTGCTTTGGTTGTGATGGCACACAGAGCTGAGCGTTCTTTCCTGAGCATCGTTTCGCAGGACTAGATAATCCACTCCCGTTCCGTAGCAACTATTGTTGAAGTTACTACATCGGTGCAGCATGATTTTTGCCCTTCACGAATTTGGAAGGAGCTAGATTAAGACAATCCAGGGAACGAGGTGTAGCCAGGATCTCTACAATCAATCATCATACACTTTCTATTATTTTCAAAAGTACTTCTCAAGTGAAGGAAGTATCATTGTCTCGCCAATGAGCCCAGTGAGATGACCGGGCTTGCCCATGCAGGGATTACCCAGCAGACTACTAGCAGAGCCAGAACAATACTGAGGTTACTTTGCTCCAACAAACGGGCCAGTGCTCTTAAGAGAGTTGCTAGGCCTTCTTCTTTCTAAAGCTTTTATAGTCAACCCTCAGTTTGAAGTCTTAGTTATGAAAAAGGCTGAAAATATTATTAAAGCAAATTTGCTTTTCACCTTTCTGCAATGAAAGATTTGGTTCGTCTTTTGGTTTCTTGCACTGTTTGTGGAATATCTTAACTTTTGTTTTCCTGGCTAGCATAAAATGTTTACTGAAAGTTGCGTTGCATTGCATTACCAGGTAAATGGGCATTTAAATGCAGTTATTTATGGGGGCCTCTAGGTCTGCACAATGCAAGTTCTAAATTACAATGACATAGGCGATGTGTTATTAATCCATACGCTAAAAACAGTCAAACTGGGATTACTTCTTTGTTTTCTTTCCTCCTTTCTTTGAAGATGCTTGTTTGCATGTAAATTCCACCTCTGATAGTTTAGTGTATGTATGTTTTCTTCCTACTGGTACATTCTTTTTTCCTAATTTAGGGTTCACTCCTTGATGCTGCATTTGAATCTAAAGCTTTACAAAAAGCTCTGCTGTTAGGCAAGTATCTGCACTATTCATTCCTCTGTTTTTTTCTTTTTAATTTTGCTATTATATACTACTTTGTTATATGCCAGTAGTGTCATGACAAAATAAGCAATGTTAACCTGCTGAAAGAGTCAGCATCAGGAGGTTAAAATGTGGTCAAGGGTTAATGTACCAGACAGAAATCTCATTAGGTTTTCATGGCTTTGCTGTAGTCAGTCACACATTTAGTTGTTATTTTATTGAGTCTGCTATAGACTATGTTTTAAAAGTTGCTGCTCAACAGTTGTTTGGATTGACGGCGTGGGCAACCCTTTTGTTGTATATCAGGCCCATAAGTACATCACCTTTACTGAGGAAATGCCTGGGAGGAATGGTTAGGCTAAACAATTTCAGAAAAACCAGTGGGATTTTTTTAACTGAATGTTGTTCTGAAATTTACTTGCCTCTTACATTTCAACTGTGACTATCCTTTTACTGAAGGACCTTCTTTGATGTATATATAATTTTAAAAGGTGTCCGAAAGTTTTTTTATTCATTTTTTTTTCAGCATAAAGCATTGAGGGTAACTCTCTGTCTTGTTATCAAGTCAGTTTGTGTTATTATTTTTTTTCCATATTGAATTTAGATTTTATCATACTGGATTATGATGGTTTATTTCTTTATTTGAAAATGTGGATAAATTCCTCTCACATTTTCCAGGAAAACCAGAGTTTCTCAGATCTTCTCTTTGCTCTGTCTGCCTGGATTTATTTCTAGTTTTAATGTTACAGCAATTATTTCTAGCTCCATAGTGTGTCAAATCAAGCAAGAAATATATATATCATTGTTCTCTTTCAGATAAGTATGCGAAGTATATATTTCCATTATGAAAGTGAAATAATATATAATTTTCAATATACAGTGAAGCTTTGTAGTGTAATTGAACATGTCTGTTTCTAAAAGAAAACAAATATATTGCTTGTAAAGCAGTAACATTAGAAAAACTGAATTTTTAAAACTATTTTTTCTAGTAAAACAAATTCAGCACATTTTTCAGAATGTTTTCAACTTGGTAAAGTTGTTTAGTTTGTTCAAGTAAAAAACAAAGTGATTTTGAGGCTACTTTTTAGTTTTCTAAAAGGTTTATTTAAAAAAAAATATATTTAAGAGTACTGTTTTCTGAAAATAGTAGTTAAAACATAAAAACTTTATTAAAGAAGTAAAACAAAGCTGCAAGAATTTGGGACAAATATGCAAAGTTACAAAATAATTACTGTGGCTGCACCAGTTCACATGCAAGAGAAGTCTGACTGGTGATGGCACAAGACTGCATTTGTGCACACAGACCTTGGAGTGGGTTGCCAGTAGATATGTGGGTTGTGTGTTTTTTTTTTTTTTCTTTCCTGTAAGCATCTACCTCTTAATAGTTAATGAAGTTTCTCTGAGTACCACTCAGCATAGTGGATGAAGAGAGATGAGGATGAAGAGGGCTTCAAAACAGCTTTACTCTTCCGTTCCCCCCAGCATGCCTGAAAGGGCCACTTGGGGGAGGAGGGAAGAAGAGGCGTGTGGTGTGAGGAGTGACAGCAAGCAGTACGGGTCGTCTGCTGCCAGGACACCTTCAAGTCACGGCTTCTCCTGGAGTTACAGCCCAACCAGGAGCACAGAGATCTTGGCTGTTGCAGAGTGCCAACCTCCCCCGGCTCCACAAACTGGGGTGCCAAACGTGTGGCCATGGCGGGGTGTGTGCTGAAAGGTGGCCAAGGTGCTGTGCCAGGAGCCCGTGAGGCTGTGGTGTAGGGATGTGCAAGATGGGATCCAGTGGTCCAAATGCCACAGGTGGTACCTAGTATCTGGTGGGTACAAAGTCCCTTGGAAACTTCAGTTGGGGCTGGCTTAATTAGCTTTGTCTGACTGACACACTGACAATTTTTAATGTGCTGCTTAACGATAATTCATCACTGATTTTGGTTTAGAAGAGTATGTGGTATAGCCTAGTGCTTCTGGAGATGGTTGATGAGTGGCTCAGACATCCACTGGGCAGGGTGGGGTGGACAACTGGAGACAGTAGCTTCATCAGCTCTGCTGGTCCAGGGGTTAAAGTGGTCATGTGCTCCCCAGGGACAGATCTGTAGCCGCAGCCCTCCCACAAGGCCATCATCCCTGGCTCAGCAGCTGCTCTAGTCTGGATATGGGTATAAATAAGAAAACGATGGCCTCATTACCCAGGAAATTTCATTTATACCTGGAGCATTTGGCAGAGTTTTATTCCACAATTATATCACAAAAGTGGCTTACAGGAGTAGCAACTCAAGAGATGTGGCCAAGAACACAATAAAATGATTATAGGTTTATACAACATCGAGAATATCATTACTGTCTTGTAATTCCAGGAGTGCTGGGTTGCACGTGTGGAAACACGAGCAGCAAGAACACAGAAAACAAGCTGCTTGTGGTGGACATTTTCCCTGATAAGGCAGCACGGGAAGGACAGAAGTGGCAGGAACATGGTGCTTCCCTCTTCCTTGGCTGGACAGGATAAGTGGCAAGTGAGTATGAACAGTGAGATCTGAAGGCAGGAGAAAAGGGGAATGGTTGTGGCAGAACGTAATATCCTCCAGAATACGGTGTAGTGAAACAACTGTAACTTTGAAAACAAAGTTAGTATAGAAGAAGTAACCTGAATATTGTTACTACTACTGCAGACAATTTATGTAAAAGCAGGTTTCTTTAGTTGCCTTTACACCCTTAGCTGTAAATAAAACCCTCAGGAAGGGCTGAGGGTAAAGCTGGATTTTCTAGCTTGGGGCTCTGCCTGTTAATTGCTGAGCTACATCAGATCATAAAAATCTGAAACTTCATGTCGCACAGCAAGACGACGTCATGAATACCTAAATTTACCACCTGATTGCTGTGATACCTGGAATTCAGTGCTCAAAGAAAGGACAAATATAGCTGCTGTATGAAATCACACAATCTGCTTTGGTGCATTTTGGCAGTTTAGAAAAAGCAGGTTTTGGACACAGCCCTCCAACAGTCACTCCATACAGAGAAAAGAAAACTCGCTCTCTTTCAGAAGTCCTCAGAAATCCTGAGCTTGATAGGTTCTGGCACTACTGCACCCCCCCAAAAAAAGAAACCCAAACCAAAACAAAAACACCCTCAATCTAGATCCGGTGCCTGGATGCTGCCAAAATACGTCCACAAAACCTAGAAATTATGTCATCCTAGTAGAAATAACCATTGCTTTCTATGATTCAGTTAAAAAGAAAAAAAAAAAAAAAAAGAAAAAACAAACCCAAACCAAAAAAACGCCACGACCAACAGCCCTGGGATGCCGCCAGATCCCGACAGAGCGGTGCAGTCCCCGCCGCCGTGGCTTGAGCCTGTCGCCGCGCTCACCTCTCCCTCACCTCTGGGCTGCCGCGAAGTTTTGCGGGACTGCTCTGCCACCAGAAAGGGCGCGCGTGTGTGTGCGGGAGGATGTTGTCTTGCTTTTAACAGAGAGGCCAAACTTTACTTTTTCAAAATAAATTACGTGAGGGGAGGGGGTTGCCTCGTCACTCGGGGGGTGTCGGGGACACGGTGTGCCTGCGTGGCGGCACCGCCGCGCATCCGAGTTGCGATTTCCGATCCCCCCCCCGCCTCGACACACACCCGCGGCAGCGCAGCCGAGGGGAGCGCGGAGACTCGCCCCCCGCGTTGGCGGCGGGGCCGGGGCCGGGGCCGGGGCGGGCGGCGCGGCGATCCGGCGATCCGGCGGGGGGCGCGGGGAGCCAATGGGCGGCGGGGATCCGCCGGCGCGGCTCGGGGGCCCCTGGAGGAGGAGGAGAGGAAAAACCACGGGATTGAGCTCTGTCAGTGGCGCTCGCTGCTTCCAAGGGGGAAGTGCCGGGGAATAATTAATGTTTTTATTAAATTTGGAGGGAATTTTTTGCAGCCGATCGCCGCGCGTGGCCTTCAGGTGGGTCTTGCCCGCAACTTTGTCCGCCGCCCCGCAGGATTGCCTGGCGGTGGGCTGCAAAAGCGAGCCTGGGGGAGAAGGTGGCTCGGTGCGGGGGGGGGGCGGGGGGTCGGGGGGCGTGCGTGGCTGCGGCTGGCGGGCGCTGCCGCCGCCGCTGCCGTGAGGTGCGCGGCCAGCCCCGCCGTTCGCCATTACGAGTTGAGCACACGTTTGCCAGAGTCGGGGCTGCCACTTGCGCGGATCGCCCGGGGGATACGGCGGGCAGTGTAAATAAACCCCAGCCTCTCGCCTTGCTTTCTGCTGCTGCCTTGAAGTGCTTTTGCACCGTGTTTTCCTGGCAGAAGCGTGTAACCCAGGTGAAGGCAGAGAAGGGAGGGTTGTTTTTATGAATGGGACTCTTTGAGGTTAATTAGCTATGCAAATTCAAGCAGTTCATTCATGCCTTTTTTTTTTTTTTTTTTTTTTTAATCTAAAAGCCATCTTGTATTCCCCTCTAGGCTGATTGGAGTCCAGATCCCGAGGAAATCTCCAGATCAAATGCCCAGTAAATAAAACACTGAGCTAAGACTTGTGGAAGAGCTGCAGAATGGATGGATTTTATGACCAGCAAGTGCCTTACATGGTCACCAATGTGAGTGATCGGTTCAAAGTTGGTGTTTGTAAACTTGACTACGACTTATTTCTGTGGGGGAGTTTCACAGACTGAGTATCTGCTTTGTTACTGCCGTAGGGGCGACTCTTCATCTGGGAGATTTGCCTGCAGGATGAGCCTATTTTCTTAGCTCTTTCAATAAAGCATCATGTTCTTTAAGAGACAGCTTTGAGATGGTTAAAAAATCATGCACATGATTAGCGGATGAGAGAGGCAAGAGCAGCAGCAGCTGCATTCAAAGTTTCTGGCTGCATTTGTCTGCAACACTCAGAAGAATGAACTTGAGGCAAACGTTAACATTTTTTTTTTTTCTTTCAGGACTTTGCAAACATGTTATAAGTAACACAGAGAAACAAAGCAGTCTGTTATAATTTTATATCTGGGTTCTCCTGTGTAGCTTGTGCAGAGGGGATTTATATGCTATTGTGTAGGTTTGTGTACTTTAGTTGCTAAAAATACATGGTTGGTATTGTGTTGCTGCTTGAACACATTATATATGTATCTGTACAAATAGATGTTTACATAGATACATACATAAAAATACGTTGCATTTAGACACAGGAATCTTTCAGAGAATGTTAGGTGCTCAGCAATATCTTTTGCTAGAAATTGGAGGCAGCAAGATGATCGTTTCCCTCTTTGAAAATGTAAAGAATTCATGCCAGCTTTGAGTATTCTTGATTAAATGAAAAAAAAAAAAACCCACCAACCAACCAACCCTCAGATTTCTGAAGTAACTGATCTTTCCTGTTTATAGAATCCGCGTGGGAGAAACTGTAATGAGAGACCGACAAATGTCAGGAAAAGAAAATTCATTAACAGAGACCTGGCTCATGATTCAGAAGGTGAGGGCTTGTTCCCCCTGTTCCCCCCCCTCCCCCCTGCTTACTTACTAATGCAGGAAAGCTTTTTGAGAGCTATTTATTTATTTATTTTGGAGATAAATGTATCTAGATCAATCTGAATAAACAAGACAAGAAAATTGCATTTACTACTGCAAAACAAACTGGCAAAGGCAATAAACTGGTAAAGTTGGTATTCTTTCCTTGACTTACCCTGTTGCATTTGAGGTACTGCTGCACATGTGGCACATGGATGTTGTGCACTGAGGCCAAGCCTTTGCAGCATCCGACACAAGTCATGACACCTGGCTTTTTCACCTCCAGGCCTCTCGAGGTTCCGGGCTTTCCTCATTGCTCCGATCTTTTAACATCCTTTTCACTGCTGTGCATTCACTGGTGGCAGCAGGAACGAAAATGCCCGTGTAGAGACTGTTGGTTTTCACTCTGGCTTTTTCTGAAGAGTCAGCTCCAGGTGTCTGGTAGCCTGTCTGTATTGCTGTGTAACACTGGTAGGGTTAAAAATCCTGGGGAACTCAATTAAGGAATTCTAGAGTGGACGAAGTTTTGTATGGCCAAAGATTTGTAACTTGGTCCCATAGGTTGCCGCTCACATGACTGTAGTTTGAGAATTGTAGTCTAGCAATACCTGTTAGCAATTCTTTAAGTTACTGTCAGTATAGATGCTCCCCTACACCCTTCTAAGTATGTAAGACATATCGGAAGGCATATAGGGGCCTGCAGCGTACCCCTTTATAAATCTTATTGGGTGAGGGCATATTGATACACTTTTCAAAATCTCTACATACTTGTTTGGAAATTTTATTCTAGGGTAGATTGAAAAGAAGGCAACTTTCTGATTTTCAATTAAATGATTTCCAGACATGAACATGAGGTATCAGTCCACAGGGTAAATGAATAGCCGCTGTCATTTAAGTGTGTTTAAATAGCTATCTGTCAGCATTCATGAAAGAGGAAGTCTCTCTCAAAATACAGTAAATTAAAAATAAACCATTTGTCAGTTCAAATATCCCACTTAGTCTTAGTAAACAGAATTTTCATAATTGAGTTTCTGAGCTTTGCAAGTAAGCCGAATGCTGCCCTGTTTTACACCCATTATATGCAATTGAGTTCAGTATATTGCAGAAAAAGATAAGCTGCTGCAAAACTCAGTCCATGGAGAAAGTGATTTCACTTTAAAGAAGTACAGTGAGTATAGAATAGAGGAAATACTGGTGATTCTCTTGTCATACATAAAAACATAAGGGGAAGTACAAAGGACTTCCCATTTCTGTGTACTATTGCAGCATCCCCGGTCTTTGTTTCAAAGTTTATATAATGTTTACGACCCAACTCATAAAAATACTCAGTCACTGCTCAGGCAGAACTCTTGCTGAGGTCCGAGAGAGCTTTATCTGGAGCAGATATTGCAAGCGGAGGCCTGAATTGTATAAGGGGAAATAGTTCATCTGTAAGAAAAATTACAATTTTAAACTTTTCTATGTATTGCTGAATGCGCCTTTAATACTATAGAACTTGGTTAAGATTCTGGCTATTATTTCAAGAGTTGATAAAATAATACAGTAAGTACTTCTTATTTATTAACAAGTGGAGAAAAATTGTTAGCTGCAACCCAAAAATATTTACTTTGTCTGTATGTTTGACTGGCCAAAATATAATTCATGTACATTGTTCTTCAGGAAAAATACATTTTTGAGCATATTTTAATCTTATAAAGAGATTAAAGGTGTGAGTCTTTTATCCATGTCTTCATCTTTTTGCAGAACTCTTTCAAGATCTGAGCCAATTACAGGAGACATGGCTTGCAGAAGGTAAGGGAAAAAACTGCTTGTAAAAAGAGGAAAAACAACTCTGGAGGGAAAAAAAAAAAAAAGTCCTGAACTTGCTGTCTTAATGTTCAGCCCAATTAATTGAGCTCTAAAAGAGCCACCTCATGTGTCATGCATACATTAGAGCCTCTGATGAGTTTGTCTTTGGGGACTCTGGGGCTGCTCTACCCAGTGTCATCACAAATTACCAGGAGAAATTGCTTCCAGCTCACAATCACATCTGCTTTTGGCAAGAACTAATGCACCAAGACTTCAACTTCTAAGCCTCTGTTCAGATTTTAATTGCAATTGATCAGGTTTATATTATTGTACCTCGAGAGACTACATACAGCCAGAACTGGGCTTGCCGTTTCCTTTAGAGCAGCACATATAATTATTTGGTGTTCTGGTGGAGTACTTTTCTGATGGCAGAAATTAGTTTCTCTGGGTTCATCGGGACGGGATGCTTCAAGATTTAAGTGCAAGTGTCTTCTTTCCACCTTGTTCACAACACAGAGCATTAGGTGTGTATGGAATTCTTAAAAAGTACTTTTTTTTTTTTTCAGAAACCTTTAAATATTTTGCATGTTATTTTTATCTTCATATTTGTAGTCGTGAGATTGTGTACTATGTGATTAGAAAACTGACATCAGTCTGTTTTACACCTGCTTGTGCTTTTAAGTATTTCAAATAATCTTGCAGAGCACATCCTACTCAAGAGAGAAGGTTTAAGAACAATAATGTAGAAATCTGAATTTAGAGTAGATGTTGAGAGATTCATTTAACAACAAAAAATGAGCTGCTATGTTAAGAGAACTTTAATAGAATGCAAGGTAGCTTTCTGTTTGTTGAAGTGTATTTGTTCTCTTCAGCAATATTTTCTTTTTATTTTTCCTTTGATATTTACAATACTATTTATTTCAAGCATAAACACTTTTATGCATTGTCTGCTCTCAACATTTCTGGTTGAAATTTTTATGTAAACTTCTGCATCTGAAATAAACATGATTTTAATGCAAGTTAGCATAATCTCTCTAAATTTATCCTGATTTAAATGAATGTGAGTATTCACACGTTAAATTTTTATAATGTACTGGACTATGCATAGTTGTTTATAGAATAGATGTTACGCTTTTTTGGGAAAGGAGGGATGTTGGGGTGAGCTGCTTACTGCTGGTTTTCATAGAAGAAGGGAAATGTTGCTGATGACTACTTGCCTACATACTGATTTTTGTTTTAACAGCTTTATATATAGTTAGTCAAGTTCTTAACCTATAAGCAAGTTGTGGGGTATTGTTCATTTTGCTGACCTTTTTATTCTTCTAGCATTATTTTTAGCATGTGATTATTCAGTATATAATAAAAAAAGTCCTCTTTAAATTAATGGATTGGAGTATATATTTTTATGAATTAATAAGGTTCTTTCCTATTCACTGAAAACAGAATGTCCTGTACTAAGATCATTTTGTAGTATAATGATCAGATACAACTGTAACTGTCTCCCTGTGGTAGTTTTTCTGAGGATCTCTTTATTTTGTATTATCTCATTCACTCTAACAAGCCAGAAGTATGTTAAAATACTACTCAAAAGATACTGGTTTTTGATTGTGAGGAGAACTTTTAGTTGGATTTTTCACTGGCATGGAGGTTTTTGTTTCTGAAAATGATTAAATTTCTTTGATTGTTAATCAGAAAAATACAGGCAGATTCATAATGCATGTACAGATAATAATGTAAGTTTGAAAAATAATAAGGAATATAAAACTGATTTAATAATTTCTGCAGGTACATAAATTCCTGTAATGGTGATTTTTATTCTGGAGGCACTGCTTATTTTAAACTAGAATGAATTGTTTGAAAGCCTTTTTTTTCTCTTTAGCTGAGTCTGTTTCACTTAATAAATATAGATAGGTTTTGAGAGAGAAAGGTGTCTAGTCCTGTGCCAGCTAGGTTGAGGAAGCTTTGTAAAAGCAGATAGCATCATCTGGTAAGTATTTAAAAATGAAAAAAAAAGTTGCCTTTTCATGTAGCAGAGGATAATAAATCTAAAGAATGTTACATTTTTCCACAGCATATTACAAATTAATATTACAGATTTTTCAGTGTTCTAGAAAGATTTTAAGAAACCTATGTGTTTCAGGCCACGCCGTGGTCTTAGCTGATCCATAAAACACAAACTTTGCACAGCTTTTCTGAAGACTAAACTAAAACTGAAATAAAAAGTCAATATGAGAAAATCAAGTATTGAGCTATTAACTTGATCTCAAATTTTTGTTAAAAAAACCCACCCAAAAGAACTTTTGGTAGTCTTTACAATATAGTAGTGTTTGAGAATATATTGTTGTTCTGCTCGAGTGTCTACATGGATGAGCTTAGCCAGGAAACAGATTTTGAAATCAGGCTTGTTTACCCATTGCTAGATGTGTCCATTTATGTTCTTCTGAACCTTCACAGGCTAGAAGTCTGCCAATTTGGCAGCATCAGTAATGTTTACATATTTCTTTTCATAATGCTCTGGAGCCAGGGAAATGACCATGAAATTTTAAAACATCTTGACCCTTTTTAAGAAAAGCAGTGGCAGCTGACCAGGTTTCTCCCACGAGTTCAGATCCCCACTGGGGAGTAACCAGGTCAAAAATCTACTTATTAGTTAGGAGAAGAAAGTGAGTTGGATTTTGTGACACACAAAAAATGCTTGTGGATTTCTTTGTTTTGCTTTTGCTGAAGCTATCCTTACTACATCAGATATTTTAGCCTGGAGATTTTTACAGTTAATGTCACCTGTGACAAGTTGGTGGTAAAGAAGTAAACACAAAAGAAATGTATTTGTTTCCTGTTGAAAATAGTGGGAGGTTCACATGTATTAAAGCATTAATGCGAAATGTAAACAGTTCAGTAACCTCTTTAATATTTTATTACTCCATAATTAACAAGCTGAATACTACTTATAGAAAACTTACAAATGTATTCCACTAGCTGAATACTAGATTTTTTTGGAAATGAGTTTTGCTCCTTTCTCTGTGTAGTATTAAATATGTAAGAAAGAATCTAAATTACTTTAAAATATACTCTGAATAAGGTTTCCTCATGTCAATTGTTACGCTGGACAGAAGACAGATTATAATTATTTCCTTATGTCAGAAATTGAGAGTGAGAAGCCTTTAAGAATTGTTTCATCTTTCAAACTTGAAAGGAAATAGTTAAAATTGCCTATTGCTAACCAAGGCAAATATTATTCAGACATTATCTTTTGTTTTATATTTAAATAACTTGATGGCAACATTTCGTTATGATAATATTATAAAATGACTTTATTGATTCTGTATATTTGGAATCAGATTGGTTTTGGCAGATAGCAATTGTTCAGTGACTTGAAAAAATGGTTCAAATATTAATCTAATGTTATCTCATCATGATAGCTGTTACTTCCCATTCTGGAATAAAAAGAAGAGAGGGAACAAATTCTTAGTCTCCTTTCCATGGTGAAAGCATTTGGTTTTAAGGGTATAATAGATTAACAAAAACCAGATTTTTATTTAAACCAACCTTTTCAGGTACTAGTTTCTCCTACAGCTTGTTAAAGATACATAAAAGGCATCTCAGGCAAAGACAAATAATGAATTTATGTGCTAGAGTTGTTTCTTAGAGCAATAAATAATACACTTCTCAGGTGGTAATAAACTGAAAAATAAAATACAATGTTATTTTGGTGACTTGAAAAAATACAAAAAGATAAATGAGCAGTAAGTGGTTTGAAATAATAGTTACAGGTAACGCGTTCATGCCTATACTGCCGCTTAGCTATATTTAGTGGATGGCTGCTACAATCTACCAGTATTTAAAAGCCACTTCTTGGTATTGGAATGTAAGTTATTTCTCTCAAATAATTATTAGGCTAATTTGGAATGAACTTTTGGAAGTAAGTTTCTGCCCTCTGATCTGCTATCATGAAGGATGTACTAGTGTTGCAGTGATGTGTAAACTGCTGCTGACTTCTGGTTTATTTCTTAAATGAGGAGATACGACAATAAGTAGTTTCTAGTTCTCAAAGGATTATTTTTAATAAAAGAAAGTACTAGATCTTCAAATATTAGTCTAGTTAGAGTGACTTCATTTAAATCAGTGAAAATGCATAGCAGCTTGCTCTGACTAACTAGCTTGTTTCTGCCAGTAAGTCGTAAAATTTACCCAGTGTAAAGCAAATCTACGTAGCCATATTCAATAACTATCCACATTTTTACAGGAGCAAAATTAGTCAAGAAATTATAATTTAATACGTCCATGGCTGCAATATGTCTGATGGGGACAGACACTCTAAAAAACAGTGAAAATATTTTTATTTTGGATTTTGTCATACAGAAAATAACTGCTTTTTTTTTAAAAAAAAATGATTCTAGTGATCTGGCAGGTCTGGCTTTCAAAAACTTGAAACTCTTGATCTTAAATATCCGTGCACAAGCAATGAGAAAAGTTAGATCAGACAAAAATGAGAGGGAAATGGAGGGGATGTTCTTTTAAAAAGAAATCCAAAAGAAATAAACCCATCAGAAATCTCCAAGTCTGAAAGTCTACGTAGTAGTAAACTTTTTAACATTTTTCTTCTTTAGTTGAAAAATACATGCCTTTTACTCAAAATAATAATTTTCAAAGGTGTAGTGGGGTTTGTGAACCATGAGGGATGTAGCAAAATGTCAGATGAGAGTGTTCTTTTAGCTAACTTTTTTCTCATTTTTAGTATAGCAGCAAATGAAGAGCAGATTCTGCAAACCCATCTTCTTATTCCTAGGGATTATTCACATAAGGAAGAATTTTTAGATCTGGAGCTAGTTTTGAACTGCATTTAAGTTTATTAGTCAGAGCATCTCACTGTATGTAAAAAGGGTTTGGGGTTGTTTTGACAGCAAATCCGGTGCTTATGGGAAATAATATTTTTTCACCATCTTGAAATTTGTCACTGTTTTGCCTTCTGAATGTTCCTTTGTTAGAAACAGTTGTTCCCGTAGAAAAAAAAAAGCACCACCCCAAACATCTCCCCCCCCCCGCCCTGCTCTTTCAGGAATACTTAAAATTTACACCATCTTTCTGGTATTCAGAAGACAATGAATCAAAGAAAACTCCATAGACTCCTTACTGTTGAGGCCTGAAGTCTTATTTTAGCTGAAGCCAAAATACTACTGTTCATATATAATTTCCTGCCAATTTCAGTTTCTTTTGCCACTTTGAATAAATCATTGATATTTTAAAACAAATTGCTCTTAGCTCTAAAAGTGAAGCGTGAGGTCAGAGAACACAATACCACAGGAAGTGTTCTGCTACCCAAAATAAAGTTTTAAGTGAAGCGAGGAGGTTTGCAGCTTCTTGTTTTTCTGGAAAGTTTCTGTTTTGTTTTGGGCTTTTTTTTTTTTTTTTTTTTTTTTAACAGGAACACCTTTCCCTGGAGTGCAGCTGAGCTTTTGGAAGCAGTTTGTGATTTTGAGAAGGAAGAGTTAAATTTAAGCCTTTTATAGTTCGCTTAACTTTTCATTTATTAAATACGTTCCTCAGCAGGTCTGCACTGCATCTTGAGACAAAGCAGTGAAATCAATGTGTTTATGCCTAGAGTTCAAGTTTACTTTGCTGTAGCTTTCTGGAAGGGTGTGACATGAAAAGCTTGTGGTTGGGGCCACATGGTTCATGCTGGACTGTGTTTTTGTGAATGGAGGCAGAACTCCAGTTCTGACTGCTTGTCTTGAGGAATTGCTTCGGAGATCAGCTGTCTCATTCACTGGCAGAAAGAATGACTCATACATCTTCTGCCTTGTTTGGCTCCAGGTCATTGTTACAGTGGATAGAGCTGGTTTTAATTAAATATTAACTCCTTTTGTCCTGGATGCTTGTTAATGGGCACTTTTTATTTTTTGCTTACTTGTAATGAAAGCAAGCTAACGGGCCCTAGTTTTAAACTTTTTTTGTTTCCAATTTTCTTTCCCTTTGTAAAATGTGCTGTCAGTTCAGCTTTTCAAAAGCTTTTTAAAGCTCTGAAAACTACAAACGAGTATTAAGTATTTTTGTGCTGTGAATGCTTGCTTTTGGCAAACTGATTTTAACTCAGTAGGTAGTGAAACTGTAAAATCTAAACTGATAACATCCTCAAGATAGTCATTAACATTTCTGTACACTTCCCAAATCCTCTTGAGACATTATAGCTATAATCAGAAGAAAAAATAAAACTTTTGGTAATAATCTAGACTGAGCTGGATGGCTTATGCTGCAGATGTTGTCTGCTTCAGGAGTCTGAGTCTTGATGGCTCTGAATGTGGAATGAACTAATGTGGCTGCTTCTGCTATTAGCAGTAAAAGCCATGTGCTTAATATCCTTCAAAACCTTTTATTAGTCTTTTGGAGTATACTTGCCTTCTCAAACCCCCATAATTAAGTAGCTCAGGGAAATATTCTCATTCAGTTAGATGATCATTTCAGGTATCTTTTTCAATTTTCCTCTGAATGGCAAAGTAAAAAAAAAAAAAAAAAGAGTTTTGGTGATTTATGCATTGTGTCTTATGTTGAGTATGTTAACAGAAGACCAATGAAGATTTTATGGTCGCCTTGCTGAATTGCGTTATTTGTGAATGAAAGAAAACAGGAAATGAATGGCGTATGTATATAAATGCGCAGACGGCTGCAACACTGCAAGTTATTCGGACATTCAGGTTGAAGTGTCCTTACCTGTCTGTTTAATTTGCTACAAAGTCTGCCTGTAATTATCCAAACTCAAGGTACAAAAGCGCTTTGAGTAATGACATGATGCATCCCAACAATTTGCCTTCTCACAGCAAGATGCTGGTGGAAGAAGTCTGTGGATTGGGCTGATGATGGTTGCTTGCATTTCGGCAATATGATCCTGTGTGAGTTTCAGTTCCGCTAGTTTAAAAATAATATCTGATTAAATGAAGGAATAATTTAAGTCCTCATCTCCAACACTTAGCGGGTCCTTTTAATTTCTTTCTATATGCTTGTGGGCTCGTTTCTGAGGTACTGATGCTGCTAAAGTTAGATTCCAGTAGGAAATCTTACGTTCCTGGGTTTGATATTTTGGATGTTGTTACTTGTTTTGTTTATATTTGGCAGGCTTGTAAACACTTCCTAACTTGCTGTATTCCATTTCCTACAGAGGCTTTTAAGGCTCTGTCAATATTGTATTCAAAATATATTTGACAGCGTAGTCTCCACCTGTTTCAAGAGTACTGATAAAGTGATATGCCTTGATGTCTATTAAATATCCCTTAATAAATTTTGAGGATCTGTGAATGAAGCTTATTTTTCTTGCTTACTCCAGACCAAATCAGGGGTTGTTAGTATATACTGTTTTTCCTTGACAGTTGAACCAGATGTATTTCATTTTTTCTTACTCTTTGCCCGTAAATAAAAAAGGGCCTCATTTACTGATATATACATGGATCTTTACAATGGGTTTGTTCTGGAGTAAGTCAAGTTAAACTGATAAAACTGGAATAAAGAATTGGTGAAGCAGTCTGGTGTGCAGAGTACATTCTAGGAAGTTACATAAGACTGCTGTCCCAGTTCTGCAGTCGCAAAGTGTGGCCTCCCGATTTCAACAGGAGGGGTTTTGTTTTCTTTTACCCTTTTTCAGGTATCCTGGATTTACAAAATAATGAAAATATAATGGTATATATAAAAAATGCATGTGTGTGTATAACAATTTAGAGTCATACTAGCCTCCTTGCCGCATTCGAAAACGATAGCTGGCTTAAGAAAAATGTGTGGGATGTGTCTTCTGTAAACAAGAAGTTACTTGATACAATTACTTTAACTCTGAATGTACTCACAAACCCTTCAAAAACAATTGGAAATGTAGGAAATCCTTAGGAACTGATTTTTAAGTAGGATACTTTGATTTCATAATTGGATTCTTCTGTGACAGTCAAATATTTGGCATTTTTGTAAGGAAAATGCCTAACATTTGCATGTAGTGAACTGCATGAAATGTCAGAAATTGCAGAGTGTTAGTGTTTGTGCTCATATTGTCCCTGCGTTCATTTCTGGTAGATGTCCTATGATTTCTCTGGAGGAAAGAAAAGTTTAATGCATCAAAAATACTGGGAGTATTTGGCTTGATAAGATACGTATTTCATACAGTTTCAAACCTGGAGGAGCTAACATGTCCTCAGAGGTACTGGTTTCTTCTAAAAGGATAGGTTATTAAAAAAAAAAAGACAACAAAAAAACCCAAACAACAAAGCAATAATAGCTATGCTTCTCTTTTTCAGAGTAATGCTAACTACACTTTGTGTATTTATCTTACTCAAACTTCTTTTCAAATCTGTATTTGCAGATTTCCCAAGGTTATTTGTTCTTAAGGGGTGTTTGCTGCAATTAAGACAGTAGGACTTAAAACATTTATTTTAAAACCGAGAGCAAATAAATTTTCGGTACAGTGAGTCTGATTCTGAACTCTTTTTGCCCAGGAAAAAAAAAATCTCACTTAAGTCATTAGAAATATATCCTGAGTAAGGAGCGGAGGTCTGTTCCACGAAGAGTAGTGTAGTGCACATTCAAAATAATTGTGAGTGTTAAATATGTATTTTTAAGTAAAAGAAATTATGTGAAAACTAGTAGCAAATGCACATACGTGAAGGGGAACATACACTTCCTAAACTCACAAAGTGTTCTGAATGGCAGTAAAGTAGCATTTTATCATTTAACATATTTTATGGTGTGATAGTCACAGTTTCGATACACGATTATATAACCAGTATTTACCTCTCAAATCTTGTTGGGTAACCGGATCATGGCAGATGTTAACTTTTAATTAAGATCATATGAATTATTTGCTTGTGTTTAGACAAGAACTGTGTAAATTGAAATATTTTCAAACAGAGAATTTTATGCAGCTTTGCTGTGATGTTGTTAGTGTATGTTGAGGACAAGATGACAAAGTTCGGAGATGATAAGCTGTATCTCTCTTGGGACGTACCCAGAACCTGTCGTGCTCTGAGGACACCACTTCTCAGCGTAATGTTCTGCAGTTATTTGAATGTATTCACCTATAATATACCTTCAATGGTATTTCAACTTAAATGGTTTAAATGAGTTCACAACACAGTATAAGAGATGGCTAATGTCTTAGATATACAATGAAAAGGAACTGTGGTACCACAGACACAAAATTATGTATCAGCAGACCGTGAAACGATTGTGTTTTATAGCTCAAGTTCGTGATGAAGGTTTCTTAAAAGCGAAGATGATCTTACACAAGGTGAATGGATGGTAATAATGATTCCTGCTTCAAGTAATTTTTTTTTTTTCAATGTCTGAAACGTTGTAATTGAACCAGGAATCCTGCAATTGGGTCAAATAGTTCTTTTTGAGTATTTAAAACAATAACAAAAAACCCTACTGTGTTGGCTAATTGCCATGAAAAATGGGAATCACTTTTAAGGAAGCCGAAAATGTGGTAGTTTGGGGTTAAAGACGCCTAAGTGTAACACACTAGGATTTGGTTTTATGCAGGCTTTCCGTGCAGATATTTTGAAAATGAGCATGGATGGGTTTTACCAGCAGCATGGTAGGTCCAGACCCTGGTGCAGGGAGCGAGGCAGGGCCAGCACCAGTGTCAGCCTTCCCGTCCTCCCGTCCCTATCGCTCCGTGCCGCTGCTGCTCTGGGCTCGCACCGCACAGCTTCACCCCAGGGTTTATCTGATAGTAAAATGATGCACTTGCCTGATTTTCATACTCAACAATGAGAAGGAAAAAAAATCCTAGTTTTAATCTTGGCTGTGCTTCAAATTAACCACAAGAGTCTTTATGCTGTAATGGCTTCTTTTAATTCTTTCCTTGTTTTTGTTTTTTGTTTGTTTGTTTTTTGTTTTCCTTTTCTCAGCTCAGGTACCTGACAATGACGAGCAGTTTGTGCCAGACTATCAGGCTGAAAGTTGTAAGTATAGTATGAATCGTCACTTTCTTAAAAATATGTATTTGTGTATTTATATTTGGGTCTTCATATTTGTTATTTATTGTGTCATCCGCGATCATGTGATAGTGCCTTTTGCCGGTCAGTGACATCAGCGTGATGAACAGATTAAGTGGCATTTTGATAAGCGGCTAAAATAAGTTGCTTGGGCTGAAGGTATAACCTTTAGTAGGGGCTGTCTCCTGTAATTCCTACCCCCCAACCCCAGGGAAGCGAGGAGAAATGTGGAGATGGAGGGAGTTTCTCTGTCCATAGTGTGGGGAGAGGAGCGTGTTGAGCCGATATGGATCAGATGCTATGGGACAGAGGCGGCACCTCTGCTGAGCAGAAATCAGGCTGCTCAGTATGTTTTGTGTATAAATAGGTAAATAAAATTCTCCACACAATCAGTCAAATACAGCCACTCCTGAAGCATTTTTAAGTTGTCTTAGCATGTGGCATGTTGTTGCTCAGACAAAATATCCCTTTGAATTAATGGGAGGAAGCGGGAGTTCTGTTAAGCTCGATGCTTCGCGTTGTTTGCTACTTTACTTAATATGTGCCCAAACTTTTTTTTTTTTTCAGCCTGTACCCCTCAAATCTTGCTTTTACCTGCTAAAGTGCTACTATTCTGTTAAATCCTGGCTCTCCTTTGCTGTACCTGCTGTTCTGTGGTTTGGGGTGGTTGCAAGGAGGGAGTAAAGAAATGGCAGGAGAAGCATTCTCTGACAAAGTCACAGACTTCTTGGAGCTTCTTTATGCATCTTTTTTCCTCATGACAAGGCTTCTCTCCGTCATGAGAGGTCTCATCTAAACAGTGCCTGCTGATAGCAGCAGAGCGCACAGTAGCTTTTCTGTTTCGCTAAATAACTTAAATAATTTATCCTATCAGAGTGAATTACTGCAGTTCACTAAACCAGATAGCTATTAAATACAGCATTAATGTACCGAAATGTTAGGATTAAAATTAGAGAAATTAGAAAGAATTGCATTAAAAGAGTCTTTAACCCAAACCCCAAATTCAGGCTTGTTTTCTTATAAATCTTTTAGAGGATTTTTTCCAGTTATTTAGAAACTTTTTAAAGAACAATTTATTAAGAGTATTCATAACAACATTTTGTGGAGAAAAAATTTTTTTAAAAGTTGGGTTTTTTTGTCCCCTGGACTCCAATAGTATACCTGCAGAGCAACAATTTATTTTTATTTTCCTCTAGGAATTCCTGTAAATACACCAACCAACAATCCCGGTCACTTTTAAACTTTTAAAGTTGCCCTTTGTACAGCATGGTGGTTTTTTTTTTTAACCTCTGGCTTCAAAGACTTAAAAAAAAAATCAAATTATAAAATGAAAGCCAAAACTATTCTATAAGTTGAGAATCAGATATGTTATCCTACATATGGAGCTGTGTCCAAATATAGTCATGTATGCATACGTCCTTTGTGTAAGAGTACAAAGTTCAGTTAGGGCTTCTATTAACCCACAATTATCGTTACACAAGTCAATGATTCTTGGAAAATAATTTGTGAACTGTGAATGAAAAGCTCCATTGAAGCTGGTCACTGCTTTTGGTGATAAAGAAATTCTCCTAATACGGGTATTTTATTAACACTGTTGTATTTCAAAGTTCCTTAGCCACAGCTTACACAGTATTATCAAAGGAACATTTATTTCTTCATTTCAGTTGGTTTCTTTATCTTAAGTAAAGGTCAGGAGAGCTTCCTGGAGAGTTACTCTGGCAAAGGTTATGGAGTTTCAGACATACACTTGGATATAATGTATGTAGCTGTGGGCTCTGTGAAACAGGAACGGAGATCAGCATAACCAAAGCCATGGGGAAATTACTGCTGCAGCAGTAGCACAATTGTGACTCTTTTCCCTAGGATCCAAACCTGCCTTCAAACTCTTTTATAATGACTTACTATATATAATCTGTAAGCCTGTACAGTGCTCACCCTGTTACTGGCAGCAGGCTGGCAGGAGCACTTGGTGCTTTTTGTTTTTTGTTGTGTTTTTACTATTTTTATTTTTATTTTAAACATGGGAGAGGGTCGGCAAGCTTTGCTAGGTTCAGTGTTTAATACACTTAATTGAGCCAAAAGTGGTGAAGGACAGAAGTGTAAACCAGTGAAGGAGGTCACAGCCACTTCGTAGTGCAGGAGCAACCAAATTGTGGCCATCCACCTCATTTAAATTTGCTGCACAAATTTCATTTATGGAGCTATATATAGCTATGGGGGGGATGTGCGCGATTTGACAATATGATAAGAAAAGCGACGTGTTCCACTGAAAGAGTTACAGCCTGCAGCCCAGGTACAAAAAAATAGTGACATTTTATTTTTTGCCTTCATTGCTTGAGAAATGGGCTTTAAAACTCAGGTGGATTTGTGGTCTTAAATTGAAACTTGCAACATTGAAAGGAGTTGTAAGAAACTTCAGTAACAGTATCAGTGCTGGAAAGCTCTCGTTAAAACTTTCTTGCCAAGACATCAACAAGTTAGCCAACTCTTGAAGCGAAGATGTGGAAGGAACTGATACTGCCATGAGCGTGTGCTGTGTCCTAGCACTGAGCAGGATTAAATGTCCCTTAAAGGGCCATGGGCGTCACGTTTCTGTTCTGAAATAATGATTTTCACTAGTGAAACTGCACTGGTATTAGTAAGTAAGGGAAACATTTAGTTTAGATTAGATATACAGTCCACTTTATCCACGTAGGGATTTAACTTCAAAGCCAGCTCGGGACCATGAATATTTCAATTATGAGTTGCTATTAAATTTCAATCAGTTTTCAAAATGCAAACATCATATATATATTTATAGTTAGGTGTGGGCTTTGGATAGTATGAGTGAGATCAACAACTATAACTTCATGTGATATTATTGATGTTACTGGAATTAGGCATATTTCTACTAGCTAAAGATCCAGCATGTCAAGCTTCCCCTTAATGCTTTAAACTTCAGTTTACCTGTTTGAAGTTGAATTTATTTTGTTCTTCCATTATGTCTCCTGGAAAGAGGTCTTTCCTGCTGTAATAATCTTAGAAATGTCTGCACTTCCAAACCTTTCTTTTTTTGTCAAAGCCCGATCTTGTACTACCTTTTTTTTTTTTTTTTTTTAAACTTTGAATACGTATCACAAAGAACATTTTTGTAGTTTAGCTCAGAGTGAGCAGAATGAGGAGTAGATAACAACTAGCCTGTAGCCTGTTCGGGTGAAATCTGGAAAACAAATCGCCATTTAGTTTCTCGGAACCTTCTGCTTTCTGCAGTTACTGAACCTTTTGAGTTCTGAGGGAGAACAATGTGTATGAAAAAGACTTCCTTTTGGCTTGCAATTACACTGCAAAAATATTGCATTTGCATATTAAACAGTGCATTTTTCTTACACTTTCATTTCCATTCTCACAAGAAATAAACATTCCACAAAAAGAGGGAGGCATCGCTTTTATAGGCATTTACTTGTAAATTCTGTGTTCGGCAGGTTGGTTTTGCCCCATTCTGAGTCCGCTTCTACACTTCAGCTGACCTGTTTGCTCTATATTCAAGTGACTTCTTAATGACTCTTTAGCAATTACATGAAAAGTTGTGTAAAGCAAAAATGCAAAATCTGTGTCTCCAAAAAGGTGAAGGCTTTTTTAATCAGTGGTTGGTATGTGACACTTTTTCTGAATTGGTATCTAATTCATAAGACTTAGTTAAGCTGTTTTTCTGTCTGCGTAAGGTCGGTGTTCACATGTCAAGAAGCGAGATCTGTGTTAACTTCCTCAGATAAGGTTTCCTATTGTTTGAAGTTCATTTTCATATACTGAGGAGGAGCCAGATCCTGAGCTGGTTGTAATCAGTGGCGGGGCTTTCAGATACTGTAGAACAGCAAGGACTTTCCCATCTAGGAGTAAAAATGAATAAAGTGTTCAGTTTGTTCGAAGTCCAATAGCTGTTGAGGTGAAGATTGCTTGCTCCCATTGTTTGGATGGTTTCTATGGCAGACACAAGAGGAAGTAGGTAGGATTTGCTGATGTTTAGAGGATGTAGTTGGCAGAGAATACTTGGTGTTGTCAACAATACACTGATTTGTAATTTGACCGTGGTACAATTGGTTATAAATGGGGATTACCCTGCCCCAAACCAGATTGTGTCGTGTCTTAGTAGCATAATGGTACTTTGTTTTGTTTTATTAATATGTATTTGCATTGGTCTGTCCTTCCAGAGTTTTTTCCTCTTTCTTCTTTTGCCCTAAAATGTAGGTTACCCATTTAAAATTCACGATAAACACTAGCTTTTTGCTTTCTATTTGTTATTGAATTTCTGCTAATGAGGATTTGTGCTGTGCTTCACCTTCTTGATCGGTTTCCTTCCTTCTCTTTCATTTTGTTCCTGTATTGTTTCCCTGACCATCACAGCCTTAACTTAACACTGCCAAGGGGCAAATGTAAGTGTTAGACCACAGCTGTTCACAATGAATGGGGAGGGCTGGCTGTAAAATCTGTGCTCCTCCATGTCTGTTTAAACTTTAAGATAGGAAAAATACTTTTTTAGTAGTGATTTTGTCGGTGATCTTTCATGACCTTTATTCTTTCTCTTACCTCTGTTTTTTTCCTCCAGGTTTAGCAAGGGAGCTCTTTCAATGTAGATGCCAGGAACCTTAAATTATTCAGGGATGTGCTTTTTAGATGCTCTAGCTTGCAGTCTTTAAAAGCCTGTTAAAGACAGATTCTTTACATAGGCTTCAGGTAGCTGTATTGTTCTGTCATTTTAACTAATGTCTTGGGATATTCCAAATGCAGTTTAAAAGAGGAAAAGCTTTAGTATTTATTTACATGTTTGCAGCATACAAAGTCATGATTTTATTTTTCACTATCAGCCAAAAGATGTTCTGTTTTCTTTTTCTGTGACTCAAATTTCAAAAGTGAATTTCAGAACTAGAAGAGCATTTCCTGTTTGGTTTAGTACAGCAAGAGCTGGTAAGCAATTTGTAGTGGTTAATTTGCACTTACTTTGACATATTTTGGAGGAAAAAACCCACATGACTAAAACAAAGTAGAAAATACCAGAATAATGTAAGTTCTGATGGGCCTTCTGAAGTCAAAGGGAGATCTGTTAACTGGGTTTGTTTTTGTTTATCATGCAGAATAGTTTAATTTTGCAGCTTCTAGAAGAAATGTTATTGAACTGAAAAAAATGACAACATTTTTTAACGTGATGATTCACTACATAGGCAGCTGGTAGTCATGTCTTGGTAGTGCACAATGTCCTAGAAACTGCAGTTGGTAGTGTTTTGGTTTTTTGTGTGTGTCAAGTTGCACACACTAGTGTGTTTTCCATGGTGGTTTTTTGTGTGTGTGTGTTTTTATTTTTTGGACTCTGTGTGGCTAGAATGACTTTAAGTGTAGCTCTGCAAGTGTCCTACTGCAGCAGGCAGCCTGACAACCGCCCTGCAAGGTGGTGCTGGTTGTTTGCGGTGTTTGGCTGTTCCCTGGTAGGGCTTTCTGCTGCAGCTATGTTTTGTTTCTTGCCACTTGTCTTGAAACTACTTCCTTTCACAGGTCAGACGTTGTCAAATACAGAGACGTTTACTTATTTATTTTAGTGCATGCCTGACTGACAGATTCTTTCTAAAGGGCTGTGAGAGTCGAGGCTCTGTGGTTTGTTCCTGCCCTTTGCTTTGCATGACCTTGGGCATGTTGCTTAACATCTTTGTTTCTCGGTTTGAAGTAGGTACAGAAATGCATGTATCACTCTGGTGTGAGATACACAGCTTTCTTAATGATCACTTATCTAGAGATCTCAGAAGCATTTTACAAAGAGAGTCCAATGCAATTGCTGTTGTAAGAGCTGGAGAGGTCAGACTGAGGAGTCAATGCTGACCACCTTATCTCCCTTCATAGTTGCCTTAGATAGCCCCACTTCTTTCATTGTGTCCCTAAGCACTTGTTTCCTTTGTTTAACTGCAGGACTGAAACTGTTACCAGCTGTTAACTTCTTTCTTTTTTTTTTCTTTTTTTTTTTTTTTTAATTCTCATTCAAAAGAAATTAGGAATCAGTGTCTTTCAGAGAACTTTGTGGGCTCATTTTGTGGTTCATTGCCAAGCATTAGCCTGTGCTAATATGGATTTTTTTCTTCCTCCTTCTTCCTCTAGAGGTTTTTTGGAAATATTTAAATCTGCCATAGTCGCGACCTTTTCCATAATTGCAGGATTTAATTCTTGAAAAAGTTTTACCAAGAGGCAGACTGACCGTAATGCCTTTAACTTGTGATCTTAGTAGAGAATTTGTGGGTTTGCTTTGACTTTAATAAGCAGTTTCTGTTTATTTGCTTTTCTGTTTGTATTTTTATACTAAATTTCCAGCTTTGGAGGTGCAAGGACTTGAGGTTCATCTGGGTTGTACCAGTGGTAGTGACTCACAGTAAATACTGATGGTAGGAACAGCACTGTGAAACAAACGACCTCATCAAGTACATAGCTTTTGATTTTTAGAACTTCTGAAGTGGAAGCTGTTCCTTTCAGGGTGCCCCGCATGCCCTGATGCGAATTTTATTGCTAACGAGAAGGCATCTCTGGGCATCCCAGCAGAGAGAGCAGCCATATTATGCATGTGTGGTTTAACTGCACAGGGCCACTGTGAACCTGAGGGTCTCCAGCTCTCTGGGGCCTGGAGGACCCCGGAGCAGCTGGACAGGGCTGTTCTTGGGTGGTTTTGTCCTCCTGTCTGCCCCTTGGCCTTCAGCTCGGCCAAGCTGACTCTAGTTTCCTTTCCTCAGAGCCTCATCCTCACTCGCTGTTTTATTGCAGATTAAAGGCTTGGGTTGCATGTGGAGGTTATCAGCTAATGAATAAACTTCAGTCATCCTGTCCTGTGATAAATCTGTCTCTTAGATCAAAGATGAAGCATGTAGACCTTTTTTCTTTCAAATGGTAATTTCTTAAGGCTGTCAGATCACTTCCTAAGGTCCGTTTACATAAAAACAAAAAACATTAAACATATTTTACTCAAAATGTTGAATTTTCAGTTTTGAAAAAGACTTCTGTTTACTTTCTGAGGAAGCCTCCCCTCCTCTCTTCCCCATAAGGACTCTATGAAGATCCCATCTGGGGAAATGCAGGCGAGTCTCACATTGTAACTTGTAGTCATGGCAGTATTTTCTTAACACTACAGTTATTTCTGTTATAAAACAGATAGTTGTTTAGTTAATTTCATCAGGAGTATGTATATGTATTATAGCATCTGTTCCGTTCCAGTTGTATTAAACAAAGTATGCAGAAATTTGTTTCAACTGTATTTTCACACAGAAACCAAAAAAGGCAGATTGAAGGGTCTTCATGATTGTATTTTGATACAAACCCGTTATTCTCCCTAGAATGCTTTCCACACAGTGTTTTTGCAAAATGTCTTGTGTATTCCACGAGCAGGCTAAGTAATGCTTAGAAAATCCATAAGCTCTGGGACGGTGTAAAATAAGGAGGCAGTCTGCAAGCTGAGTCCATCCACTTCTACTTATTTATGTGTTTCTTTAGGTAAAATGTGTTTATGGCCTTTATCATTTTGGGGTTGGTTTTTTTTCCTCTGCTTGCTGCCTCAGCAACTGAAGACAGAAGTCAGGCTCCCTCACAGACGGCCGTGAAGTTTTCAAAGGGCGTAGCAGGAGAAAAAGAGAGGAGAGAGTGACAGTCCTCAAAACCTCAGTTAAACATTGGCGAGTCTGTGACACATTCATTTTGTGTAGGACCGATATCGCTGGCCCTCCATAAGCATACAGGAAAAACAGCTCTCGTTTGAGGTTCTGTGTCCTTTTGTTTTGGTTCTATACATTTCAGTACTGGGAGTTAATTATGGCGGAGCCATTTAAAAACAGATAAATATGCATAAATGGTGATTTTTTTTTTTTTTTTGAGTTTTAGAAGTTGTCAGTGTTTTTTCTAGGAGTGATCTAAACCTAGTCTAAACTGATAAATGGAAAAATGATTACTTTTCCAAGGCATGTGCTCTAGTCTTTTCCCTGAGAAGGATTCTTTTCTTTCCCTTTCACTTGTTCTTCATGTTCTCCTTGTCTCCGATACATTACTCTTACCTGTTCCTGGATTATAGTTTGACCTTGATGAGGTGAATAGAGAAGTGAACTGTCTTGGTAAAGGAAATCTTTATTCTTACGTATCTATGTGTTCTGTAAACTGAGGATTATGCATGTTAGAAAAGAGTGAATCATTAGCAACTTTATTTCTGGTTGTCTTTTTTTCTCGTGGCTGTTTATGAACTTGTTCAGCAAATGTGGTTGCCAGTAAGTTAATGTAGTGAAATATTTTTTTAGCAGTGACATTTACTGCCAAGTCTTGTACTCATTGAATAGGAAGGTTACTGACTGGCCAGGTTTTTGTCTTTAAATTTATATATTATGAGTCGTCATCAAGGACATTTGAAAAATTATGTGTGTAAAAACAGTTCCCAGTCTTGCTAATTTGATCCTCTTTGCTCAAATGTTGTTTCCTTTCTGCCTCTAATATATACCTTAAAAAGATAAACAGTTTAATTTTTTTTTAATACTCTTGTCTTTGTGCTGAAACAGAGTGCAATTTTTCCGTATTAACCCATCCATAAATAAAATTTCACATGACTGAAGCACTAACATTGGTGGAGACAAAAGAGACTTTGAAAGTGTCAATATGCAGTAAAGACCAAAAGTTTCAAGTATTTGGGATTAGAATTTGGGAGCTGGATTAATACAAGTGTACGTGTATATACACAGTGTATACTCAGTGTGTGTATGTATATGTATCTATGTGCATATATATGCATATAAGAAATATACACGCCATGTAATCGTCAGTCTTACTGGTTGCATGCACATGTAAAGTACTCATACAACTTCAGGAACAGCGGGCTTCAGAAAAAACATGCCGTGTGTGTATTGGTAATGTGCATTCAGTTGCAAGTCTCATATACGGTAAAAATGCTTTAAGTAGCAGTAGAAGCCTTAAGTATCTGTGCTGAGAACAAGGGCCTGGTTGCAGGTGGTCAAAATTCCACCACCTCCAGAAAGAGCACTTTGCTAAGAGTCTTTGAATATCGAGCTACTTATTTAAGTCCTGACTTTATGTTCCCAGACATAACCGCTTCTGACAATGGCTTCTTTGTTTCTCTGTTGAATCAGTGATAAAACCTGTGAGCTGAATTTTGTTATTGACTTATTTCAATGGCCTGTGCCTTTGCCAGTGGAGGCAGCAGTTTTTGCAGTGTTTTTTGGTGGTGAAAGATTTTAGATTTCAGCCTTGCTTTAATGAACTATAAACTAGATCTGTTAGAGTTGCCTTACTGGTGAGCATTTGTGAAAATTTAACATTGAAGCGTGATGGACAGGTGTATTTAGAGTGATGATAGTCTCATTCTTCCAATGAAATAAACAAAAATCTTATTAGCTACCCTGAGTTAGTGTATACTTATTTTACGAATGTATACATATTTTTATTATTAAAGGCAAAATGAAATCAAACCCAACTTCTTTAATTGCAAGTTTGTTCCTTCTAGTGCCTATTATTCAGAGTTGGTAAAATAAAAACAAATTGTAAATAATCTTCTAAATGAGTTGTTTAATTAATGCAGAGAGCTCACCGTGTAGTCCATTTCATTATTTATTGGCTTCTTTTGTTTTTGCGTATTCTTGAGTAGCTAACTAACAAACAGGCATGATCATCCTTAAGAATACCTTTTTATTATGATGCTCTTTTATTATCAGACTATTCCTATCTTTATAGGGAAGCAAACTGGCAGCGTGGTTATGAATATCTGAAGGTAGCCTCCTAAAACTGAGCTGCTTCAAATTAAGAAGCAACTTTCTGATACCAGTTGTTTTGGTCATGAACAACCCATGGCAGAACCAGACATTAAATCCATTTTCTTTCACATTTTGTCCTGCTGCAAGTACAAGATCAGCAGCCTTTTCATCTGTAGCTGGCTATTAGCTCTTTGCATGAATACATCAGAAAAGAACAACGAAAACATAATAACTAGATTGATGTAACTTGAAACTTTTCTGTAAGACAGGAAATGAGGCAGAATCAGTTGCTGTTTGTTTTCTGCCGTGGGCATGCTCTCCTAAATATCAACTTGATGATACCTTTATTTTAAAGCTTACTGTTACTTTTGGCAAAACCACTTGTTATAATTTCCAAAGTTCTCCTCATCATTCCGTTTCTACAAAACCTATTAAAATCCAGACCTGAAACCCTTGAACTGCAGATTTATCTGAAGTGGAAAGTGTGTGTGTGTAAAATTATGGGATATTATCTCACTTGGATATTTTAGTAATGGAAGTTACTTAGTACTTAGCCATTACCTCTCACAAGTTAAATTAAATTTTGGAAATTGCAGCAAATGGAAGTCCTGTCCTCAGAAGGGCACACAGACCCTGATTTAGTGGCCAGCTCCTCTCTTTGCATTTAACTTTATTGATAATTCCCAGGTAGGAATACAATTTAAGTTTTCTCCCAGGCTTGGTTTTACTCTTTAGCAGCAGCTCTAAAGGTGGATTGCCTTGCCTTGCACCCTGCCTAGGAGCCTTTGGAGCCACATATGTTATAAGGAACTATAGGAACAAATAAATGGCTGTGTCTCCTCAAGGATTTTAACACCGAAAGCTAATGCAGATGAAGAGCAGTCCTGTTTCTCTGTGGTGTCCTGGAGGACGCAGATCCAGTATAGAGGGATTAAAAATTCTTTACATTATTTTTTTTAATCCTAGTTATTTTATGTGATCCACAGGTTTTAGATCAATTGCTACAGAACCCGTCTGGTTTAATTTTTATTAGGTTACTGCTTCCTCTTCCAGAGAACCCTAAGCGTCTGTTTATTTTGGGGGCAGGGGGAAAGGGAGAGCTCTTCCTCCTGCCTCACCTACTCCCCTGAGACATCAAAGCAAGCCAGTTTGCTCCTCCTAGCTTAATCCTCCCGTCCTCCCTCCCACCAGTGATCTGCAAATTTCCTTGTCTTCTTCTCAGAGTTATCCGGTGTCCCTGGTATTTGTCAGCAGGTGAAATTTTGCCCTGAAGGCACTTGCTGGGAGGCAGAGCCCCTCTGGCAGTGCTTCCCCGCACTGCCTGCAACTGCGAGTCCCATACAGCTGGACAGGTAACTGTCTAGAAAACAAGGAGAGCACTGCATGAAGGGGATATAAATCAGAATAAAACAATGCCCATGACAGCATTTCTGTGAGATCGGTGCTTTCAGAGGCTAAGCAACTGTGTCGGTAACTGCAGCTCCCACTGCATGAAAATGCCTTCTAGACAATTCTTAACGAGAAGCTGAAATCTTTTGGGGGTAGAGGAGAAGAGGGGTCAGCTAACCAAAATTGTGTCAAACTATTCCTTTGCTTGGGGGTAGAGGAGTAGAGACAGTCTTCTAACACTGTGGGGCAGCTCAGCCGGTTAGCAGCTGCGCAAATACAGTGTCAATTCAGGCCAAAGGACCTATAGCATCCTGACCAGGTGTTTACTGGCAGCCTCTTGGAAAGTTTGCCTTGGAATTGCTTCATCTTTGGGTTTAGGGAATAGGTTAACTTCTATTCATATTTACTGAAAGCATTCTCCCCTCCCCCTTCTCTAGCCAGGTGGCTTACCCTTTTTGGTGGGCTGTTTAATTTTTGCTGTTCTGAATACACTCAGAGACTTCAATTTTCAACCGGCATGGTCCTTTTAAAGGAGATGCCAAGTAGCTACAAATATCTGAATTATCTCAGTGGTGCCTTCAGCACTTCCAGCTGCAGGTGTACCCTCAGTAACCCTCAGTAACTCTAACGAATATTTCAGAAATCGCAACTGCACAGACAAGCAAATGAGGGATATCTGCACTAAAAATGGGGATTTATAGCATTGAACCAATTATCAAGCTGTATGGGTGAAATCTATAATATTGTGCCCTCTCTTGCACACTGGGTGGGAAGCCCTCCACCTCTCAGGAAGGCTGCAGCTGTCGTGGCAGGGGAGTCTTGGGTTAGCTGCCCAGAAACAGCTAAACTGGCAAAAATTTTTAGTGTCTTAGCACACAAGCTTTAGAAGAAAACATGTTAAAGAATGAGATTTATTTCCATTTGTGAAGAAGCAGCTTGGAAAATTTCTTTGCTGAACAGAGGCAGGAGTGTCGTGTTTAGGAGTCAAATAAGCTGTGTTGTAGGGAAGTGGCATATGTCTGCATTATAATGATGATTTTATTGGTCACTTTTCCCTGTGTACAAATGCCCTCATATAAACCCGCTTTATGGATAGTGATGCAACTTTGATGTGCTGTAGGTACACCGAATCCATCTCTGTTCTCTAGCTGAAGCTTTTTTTTTGGCCTCACCTGTTATTCTCAAAGGTTTTATGTTAATACCAGATCATAGTAAAGATAGGGAAAAATTGTGATGAGTATATAGAGTTAATCTAGAGGTGAACAGGTGATTTAATTAATTTAAAATTGATTTTCATCAATACCTGTTTTTCATCTTTCGGTCATTAATCTGTAATACTTTTTGCTTTAAAAAAAGGAAAGAAAAAAACCTCTTAAAGAAAGAGAAAGTTATATTAACAAACAAGGCTTGTTAATACGGATGCATTACTGCAGATTTTAAGGTCCAGAATTTCCCAATATCAGTTGTAGGAAAATGTGCTGTTATTTTCCATCTTGAAACTCCGTAGTAGTAAACAGGAATAAATTCCAACTTCCAGTGCAGTTTTTCTTCACATGCTTGCTACTTTTTCCTAATTCAAATTCAGAATCAATGTTTTTTCCTTCTCATACCATGTCATCTGAGAACAGTCCATGTAGACTTTGAGGACAAAATCCCACAATTTTGGGCTGTCTTTTATTCTTCACCCCCCCATTCCTTCCTCACCCCCTGAGGATTTTAAAGACTATACTATTATGTAGCATTTGTGCAATGCTGTATTCAAGTAGACCATTAATTGACATGCACAGTATTGTATGCTTTAGGCTGGAAGAGAAAATAAGCAATTTGCTTCATTTTGCAGAGTGAGTTTTAACTGTTATTAAAGTGCATTTGTAGTTGCATATTTTCCAGTAAAGGTGACAGATTACTTCAAAGCTGGTATTTTCTTTTTGTTAAACAAGGTTCTCAAATAGATCTATCTTGCCCACGTATTCTATTCTTGCCAGTTGGCTTTGAAAGCTGGTGCTTGGGCTCATCGTTCAGAACTAGCTTCCAAAAAATGAGGTCCCATGCTGTTTCTATCTATTGAGCTGGTAGGGGCTGGAAGGATCTGATCTGAAGCCAAGGCGAAGACTGAATTGATGGAATCATATCTAGCAGGTTTGCTAAGTACTGCCCAGTCATAAAGTTCTACTTTCTGGGAAAGAGCACTGAGACGAGGGGTGGCAGAGCATTTGCCGTGATACCGGCTATCCTCAGATTTCCTCCCCTAGACTTAAAACCAGGACACCATGTAGGAAAGAACTAGCTTTTTGTTGAATGTTTTTTTACACATTTACATTTTGTTCCTCTTTTCTGCATGCTGCTTCCCCATTTTCTCCCCAGTTACATATATACATTTGAAGAGGAAAAAACTTACTGCCATTTATTATGGTATTATACATATTTTGACCATACGTAAGGCATCATGGCAGAGGCATGCTTACACGTTCGATATGCTTGCTTCCATTTGGCTCTGTGTGCACAGACACAAACATCCAAACACACGCGCAGACTCGGTTTCAGGTGAATGGTCACCACTCGGTGGGACTAGATGGAGGACAGTTGTCTGTAGGGCTGAATTCTGCATCTTAAGCAAGTTCTAGTTTTCTAGGTGCAACCATAAGATGATGAGTAATACCAAGATCATGCATGCCTTCAAAAAACTACTTGAGAGGATTGCTTAGATTTTTTTTCTTCCTCGCTTTTCTAGCAGCTTTCGTTTGTGAGATTAGTGAAAGCTCAGGTCTCTTGTCTATGTTCAGTTTTTATATGAGCTGCCAGGATAGTCTCTGAAACCACAGTGGTGATACACATCTGTGTGTCAGATATCCAATTTGTCACCAGCTTCTTCCAATATCTGGTAGAGAGCAGGACCTAAATGAAATCCACTTGACTGGAGCTCAGCTAAGATCTGATAGAGGTGACTTTGACAGATCAAATGGTTGAAGAACTCAGTGGAGTCTGTGTAGATGTAATCTGTTCAGCCACTTTTCAATCAGTCTACAGTCTACAAGTCTTGCTCATCTCTGCAGCTGTTGGCAGTGGTCAGAAACAAAAGGGGTTTTTGCCATTGTCAAGGCAAGAGATTGCCTCGGGTGCAAGCGATTGCAGATCTTGCCTCAGTCGTCCGTGCTCACAGTCAGTTCTGTCTTCAGCTGTTGCAGTGGTCTGTATGCATAGCCTTTAATTCAAAATCATTCAGAACAGTTTAGCTTACTTGCCAGCCTTCAGTATCTTTCCATCCTCCTACCTCTCTTCATCTGTCACCTCTCCAATGTGATGTTTTCATTTCAGTTTTTGTTAGTGTACTAGGCTGGGTGCTGCATTCAGCTGCAGCAGCGGTAACCCCCAGGGTATGAAGGAACGGTCAGCTGGGTCTAGTACCTGCTTCAGCTAATTCCTCCTGTGCATCCCAGAAATTACTGGTGAAATTTCTTATCTTAATGTAGAGTGGAATAAAATGGAAAGAGCACCCTGCTTTGGCATCCCATTGTCTTTAATCAGATGCCTATTAAATGGTTGTTGAAATTCAGAGTGCAGCTCAAATCATAATGATCTAGAAATAAATAATCAAAAGCCTCCAGAATGCAGAAGGCTATTGTTCTATAAGTTAAATACACATTTTTGAAACCTCTTCAGAAACTACTTACAAAGCCTGGCACTCCCACCTTGAAGGTCATATAGAAAGTATTTAGTTTTGTAGTTCATTGCATCAGATACGCAAATACTTGAGCTGAATATGTGGTCCAAATGGTAAATAGCTGTTGCAGAAATAGAGCATTCCAGGCCTCTTATGAACCCACAATATTGTGTTTTGATTTTTTTTTTTAATGTATACTGATTGGAACACCTAGGTCATTACTATCACCTGAGAAGTAACCAGCACTTTACCATCCTTGATGAACCGTTCAGTGAACTGTTTGTTTATTGAAAGCAGATTTTTTTTTTTAATTATTAAAATGCCTACCTGTTGTACTTACAGCATAAATAATTTGTTTGAATCATCAGGTGAGTGTTGTTAAGCTATAGTGAGCGAGGAAAATTGCAAAAACACAAATTAGGGTCCCTGTCCTTAAGTGTATTTCAGTTTGCATTTTGATAGCAGTTTAGAAATGTTATCGCCTGTTTTGTCACAGACATAATTCACATCTTTCTTCAGGCACTGTAAACAAGAGAAATGGTTTAATGGCTCCATAAAAGGCACTCTGTGCTGATAGCTGAGATTAGACCCTTTAGTAATGGATTTTTGTGTGTTGGGGGAAGGGGAGGGCTTGGCAGAGGTAAATGTACTGGAAAAGAATCTTGGAGAGACTCTGATGTAGCTGAAGTGCCTGCTGCATTTCTGTATGTATTGGGAGACAGATTTAAAGTGTGACAGTGTTGGCTTTATCAGTACAGGGGCCTTCTTTTCTTGCTTTTGAAATTTTACCAAGTACTCACTTGGGTCACCTCAATCAGTCTAGCACCTGGAGTTGTAGTGGTATTAACCTAAATATTTTTACATTTTCTGTTTTTTCATCTTGCTGTTAAGAAAATCAAATACCCTCTATTCAAATGTGTTCAAGAAATCTCTCTAAACTGACTTTGCATATTAACAGTTTTGCCTCAGTCGATCTTAAAAATGAATGAGTTTATTTACTGGATCAGGTTTAGAGGGTGATTTGAGAGCATAAATGTGGAAAGAAGTTCAGAAACAGGCAGCAGAAATGTTTAGGGCATGATTTTCTGTGACTTCTCGGTTAGTTCCTTTTCTCTGCAGGAACACGAAGTCCTCAAACTTAATACACATGAATGTAGTATTACTTAGGAGACATCAGAGTTCAGTAAAACGAGCAGAGTTGCTGCTGTCAGTTTTATACCATATAGGAAATGTTCTTGCCTTCTGAGTGCTGATAGTAAGACATCTTTGTCTCTTTGGTCAGTGGAGTCAGGATTACCTGCTGTTAGCCAACGTCATTGAATTACCAGTAGTATTCACGCCTTTTAAAAATATATTTCAATCAATTCTTCTTCAGAAAATAAAATCAGATTTATTTTGTGTTCTGGGCAGGAATCTGAAGTTTGAAAATTATAAAATAACTTTTTGTTCAAAGGAGAAATGCCTTGCAATTTCATGGAAAATCTCTCTCATTTCTTCTTCATCTTGAATAATCGTCTCTTGAATTGAAAAATACTTTAAACCATTGCTTTTATATTTGATGTAGTGAATTCCTGGGACTCTCTCAAAAGAAGTGATTCAGTTCTATCTGTACAGAGGTGATACATTTCTTTTTTCTCAGGCTAGAAAGTATACAAATCAGTCTCCTCTGAGTCAGTGATTCCTTCTAATTTCTGAGGTCTTAATGAACTTGTTCTTCATTTGAGTCTTTAACTGAGTGTTATTACAAACAAAATGTTTGGGGATTAGGCTGTTGACAGATAGCAAAGGGGAACAGCACTTCAAAACAAAGGGTAGCAGGTTTCACCCTGTGTTTTTGCAGGTTCTTTGCAAGTTTACTTCGTGGTGAAATTATTTTTGTGTTGTATAAAATCCGGGTCTGTACAACAGCACGTTAGGTATAACATGCGAGCCCTCTTACTCTGCAGATATATTTATGCACAGAGAATATGCATACAATAACATATTATACCTTAATCAGTTTGCTACAGATGGTAGCAGTCCTCCTGCTTGCCTTATATCTGCATGTTGGCTGCAGAGGAGCTCCAGAGAGGGTCTGCGGATTGAGTCCGTTCTGATACCGATAAGCCTGATTTTCCTCAGTAGTTGAGATGAGGTGTTGAAGCCATCCATCTAAATACACGTTGTGAGATTGTTTGCCTTTCAAGTTTGGAGGTGGTTATCTGTAAGTAATCACTCGGGATGAAATCTTGGCCCTTGGTCACTTCTTAATAAGATCGTTATTAAGGGAGAGCACCCGTTACTTTAATAGGGTTGAGACTCTGTTCTGGGGTTAAGTAAAATGAATTTGCCATCAGGAAGAAAGAAGTGGTGAGGAGCCAGTTGTTTGAAATGTCATTTTGTTAATTTGGATGTGTTGGTAGCTTGGGTAAGCTGCACTAAAATTAGATTGTATAAATAAGCAATCTTGGTCTTCTCAAAAGAAAATGGATTGAAAATATAATATAAAATCCAGCTTAGCAAAACGGTGTATGTTTAAAATGTTTTAATAGGTGCACTATTAAGTGAGTGTCACACTAAAATGAAGAGCGACGGGTGGAGCGTTTCAGTGATGATACGAGAACTGGTTTGGATGTTTGAAATTTTATTGTTGGAATAAGTCTATCATCTTCAGCCACACTTAAGATGTGGTTTGAAAGGTCAAGTAGCCTTCAAGAAAGCCCCCCAAAAATGCAGTAAGTGTTCTTAGGCTATCTTTTTTTCCTTTCTGGCTCTAAAAGTGTACACTTAAGGAGTTACAGATAAAGCTTAGCGTGGTGACTGTGTCAGGGGACTGCCCGAGGAAGGCTTTAAATTTTACAGCTACATTATCTTTCTGGCCGTAGTTGAGATAAAGATCTAATATAAAATCACTTTGGACTGTAATGCTTTCCCTAAATGAAATGAAGGCGTTAACCTACTTGATTTGATACACTTTGCCCTAGCTTATAAAGCTGGGAGGAAGGTGAGGTAAACTTTAATTAAAACTACAGCACAGATGCCTTCTAGCACTGTGCCCTGTACCTCGGTAGGACTGTACAGTAAGCAAAATAAAATGTACCTCGCAGCCGAGGCAGCAGGCTGGAGCCGTGTTCAGCGAAAGTAATTTAATTAGTGTTGATCATGACTCCAGATGATGGTGATTTGATAAGGAATAATTTAGTACTTAACAGCCTTTTACATGCACCAACTCCATGTGGGAAGGTAAAGCAAATTGCACAAAATGAATGTGCTGCTTTCACTTGTGCCTGTGCCAGTGAGCTGGAAAACTGCCTGTTAGCAGACGTTCAGGCTCTCAGCGCTGTGATGAAATACCCAGCCAGTTCTCCGCGCAGGGCTGTGGTGTGGGAGTCTCTGTACTCCCGTTATTTAAAAATAAATAAGGGAAGTAATTTTTCATAACAGATTAACTCCGAGGAAGTAGCAAAGTTAAAATAAAAAAAAAAAAATAGAGCAGCGTGTGGCCTTTGTGTGAATATGTGATACTGGCTTTAAAAAAGAGTCTTGTTGCAGTTGTGTTTTAATTCTCTGATTCAAGTCAAAGAGATTGCCTACCTTTGCATCGGAGCCACCGTCCTGGAGTTGTGAGGCCCATCATATGCATGAAATGTGCGGCGTGCGTTATCTGACCAAGACATTCAAGGAGAGTCGGCAGTAAAAGTTCACTAGCAAAAACCTAAAACAAGCTGCTGGATGTCAGCCTGCTTTGTGATTACGGTGGAAAGCTGACTGGGCTGCATTTTGCCATATTATTAAATTTGAGAATCTTTAAGAAAGTCCATATGGTCTTTTATTTTAGTGTAAGTTCAGACAGTTCTATTCGGAAAGAGTTCTGTCTTTGCTGTGGCATTCACCACTTTTCATGTTTCTTAAGTTGCTGTGCTGTGCATATGTGTTTGTATACCTATTTTACTGTCTGCTTTTCCTTTGTGGTCTTTCCAGATAATTGTCTATTATCCACCAAATAAAATAGCTGGGTAGCAGGTTTAGAGGCAGTTCTTGTGAGTTTTGTAAAAATATGTGTCGAAATAACGTAGTGCTGTCTTGTAGATGTCTCAGCTGAAAGGCAATAGTAGAAGCTGTCATGTAATAAGGTACTACAACACGCGTTTGTGAAAGAGTTCTCTGAATGTTGCTCAACCGTGGGAAAACCCGTGTGAGAATCTGGAATCCAGATCTTGCACACAGATACCTATAAATCAGAGTTTATTAATTCTGATGCTCACTTCTCAGACAGCATTTCATTTACCTCCCCCTCCCCAGTGAACACGTGTATATACGCAGGTGCATTAGCATCAGAAAATATGTAGTGTGTGTAACAAATTGTCTTTCCTAAGTTCAGGTGCAACAGAAGGGACAAGATGCTACTGGATGATATATAATAATGACCTTATTTTGTGCTGAGGTTCTCTAACAAGGATGGCGGCATGTACGTGGATTTCCACGGGGAAACAAGTGTCTGTGTCAGGCTGGAGCGTTATGTTCGAACTGCGGTGTTTTGGTGACAGCATCAAAAATTAGTGATAAAATTGATCTCTGAACCCTAGGCTTCACAGAGTTCAAGAATGTATTTACAACATCATTTTATTTAAAACTTGAAGGGTGTGTTTTCAAGCTCTTAAACACCTGTCTTTTACTCCTTTGTCCTCCTCGTGACTTACTTTAGATTTGTCCAAGTCAGGTGAACCTTGAATTTTCTTCTGCTTTAATTATAGTTAAGGTTGGCTATGAAATAAGGAAAGTTATCTGGCTTAAACTAATATGCTTGTTAACCTTGTCTTTACCTTTGGCCTTTTTCTTAATCCAGACCAACTTGTGCTTTTAATTAATACTGCATTACTGTCACACTCTCTCTGTTCTTTTTACCTCTGAAAAAAGTATGATTTTTTTCCTCTCAGTTTGTGTCTATATCACATTTACGATTGACTTTGGGGAGGCCAGGATTTTTTATTTTGTATTTTTGAGAAAAATTACTGAGACCATTTCTTGTGTATTTTTTTCAGACATTATTTATAACTAAAGGCACATGTAATCATCCAGTTTCCTGAGTTTCACTGCCAATTTTCATGCATTCTGTGGGACAAAAAGATTGCTGATGATATACTTGAGTTTGATATATGAGAAATTTGTTTTGGAGTAATTTGTGTGGCACTCTTCAAAGTGGACTACTACGGCATTTATAGCTAAAAGCTACCTCACTAATATTACTTAGAAACATTTTGTGCCTCAGAAGTATTTTGCCTCTGACAACATTTACAGTAGTTAAGCCAAATATAAGTGGGCTGCTGTTTTCCTGCTAATGAGATGGGATCCTGGACATCGCTCTATTCAACAATAAAAGTGCTAATAGCCAGTGCAAAGGATCTCTGGTGTCTGTTTTTCAGTTGACACCCAAAGAAATATTTGAAATATTTATTTCCTATATTGTTTTTAGTATTACAATGGTTTAATTAATCATGTGTTTAATTAGCAGTGTCTAACTTACTTGAGAAAGCTCATTGTTAATATTGTACTTGGGTTTTAAATATATATTCTTTCTCTTTCCAGTGGCTTTTCATGGTCTCCCTGTGAAAATCAAGAAGGAACCCCATAGCCCATGTTCGGAACTTGGCTCTGCTTGCAGTCAAGAGCAACCATTCAAGTTCAGTTATGGGGAAAAGTGCCTGTACAATGTCAGGTAAAGCAATCGGGAGCATGTTTGCAGTGAGAACTGCTGATTTAAATGAGGACTGACTAAAGAGTAATAAAACCATAATAGAGATCTTACAAAAGTTACCTCTTCAGCAGATAACAGACTGATTAGATAATGCATTTAGCTGATGAACACTGATGGAGTTGTTTACAGTTGTATCAAACACTTACATAACCATTTTAAAGTAGTGTTTTTCATCAAAATGCATATTCTCCATTCCTTCTCCATGGGAGACAGCCAAAGTTTAAAAACCCAGAATGCAAGCGTGAAAGAGAAGGAAAGAGTATCTTGTTTTCTGTGAGTTGTGTTGAAAGTACTTTCGAAATGCATTACTCACATTAGGAAAAAGAGAGATCTGTGTAACAGGCAAGAGATTGGCAAGTCTGAGCAACACATTAGGCATTTGACAAGTTTCGCAGATGTTATATGTGTGTATTCATGGGTGATTACAATTTAAAATACTATTTTATTAGTCGCTGTATATTCGTTACCTATTCAAAAACAAGTTATCTTCTTTTATAGGGATAGATAATAAAAGCTTTATTTATTTGTGGGAGTGGAGGGACTTGATACTACTGCATTCTTTATTGACTTTCTTTTGGTTTGCACTTAAATGTCACTCCTTCCTTTAGTGTCAGCAGTGAAGGGTTTCTTATTGACATTTCAGTCTATTTTAGAATCTTTCATCTAGCTCATGAGTTTTTATTCTCATTAATGTACAACAAAACCTGTTAGCACTTAAAGCATTTACATTTAACATTTTGGATATGAAAGGGAAAAAAAAAAGACTGGCACCTTTGCCAGTCATAGAGGAGTGATTTTGATTTCAAAAATGAAATGCATACATTGATCAATTTGGTGGGTGATAGGGGACCTGACATAGGAAAGTATGCAACTTCTTGCTTACTCTCTGCCTAAATGTCTGCATTTTTCCCGTTTAGAAAGAGGGATGATCAAAGTGTCCTCAAGTCCTTTCCTGATTCAGGACAACTTTGAAAACAGCATCTATGTATCTGAAGGACCAGTGTTTTATTTTTGAGAGAATGGGGGGAAAAAGAAACCTGTCAGGAGAGGCTGCTGACATCCTAGTGTGGGTAGCTAAGCCAACATACCGTTGTTTTTCTGGGTCAGATCCCTTCCCTCTAGCTGTATTGTTTTACTGTCTCACTTTGTGGTTTGTGCAAGCTCTAAAAAAGAGTCTTGACAGGCACTGCCGGCTCTCGTCCTCTAGTCCAGGTGCATCTACTTTTATGTATTTTGTATACCTCCTGTTAGAATGTCGTTGGAAGACTGAATCCTTTAAAAATACATTTCTGTGCCCTAGAGAAGAAAATGCTGTGTTGAACCACTTGCCTGTAAAATGTTTTTTTTTCTGTGCTTTTCATAATGTAGAGAATTCTCTGCCCTAAGCCGGTTAATAAGGTAACTAGCATAAAAAGCTTGTAAATCTGATGCTTGTTTTTTTTGTTTTTTTTTTTTTTTTTCTTTTTTGTTTTGTTTTTGTTTGGTTTTTTCCTGAATGTAGATGCTAGCTTCTTTTTTTTTTTTTTTTCCAGAGAAAATAACCTGACTTTCTTTCCCCTTGCTTTACTGATAGTGCCTATGATCAGAAGCCACAAGTGGGAATGAGGCCCTCCAACCCACCGACGCCATCCAGCACTCCTGTGTCACCGCTGCACCATGCCTCCCCAAACTCAGCTCAGACTCCGAAACCTGACCGGGTTTTCCCTACCCATCTCCCTCCATCCCAGTCCATTCCAGACAACAGCTTCCCTATGGACCACAGGTAAAACATAAAACACATGAGGGACCCGTGCAGAAGGTATTTCAGTTGTGGCTGCAGGTCTCTTACATAGGGTAGCACTGGCTTCCTACCCATAACTATTCTCTTTTGAGTTGGGGGACCAAGGTGAAAACCAGGCAGTTTCAGAGTGTCAGAAATAGTGTTTTGTGAAAGGCTGGCACCTGGCTTGGTGCGCTTCAGTAGGTGTTCGTATTGGCAGCGACAGAGTTTTAGTGACCACCTTTTTCTGTCTTGTGAGGGTAATTGCAGGGTTCTGGATAATCTCATGTAGGCTCCCTTTCCCATGAAAGGCTGGAACAGATGGTCTTTCAAGGTCCCTACCAGCCTGGGGTATTCTGTGATTCACTTGAGGTTAGTAAGCCCTACGACATAATGAAGTCACTAGTAGGCATGATCCTGGCTATAAATGTCTGGCCTCTTGCTAAGCAACTCACTTATCTAACAGATAAGTGGCCAAGTTATGGTGTTACTGCTTCAGAATATTCTTTGGAAGGGTGGATCATTTTTCCAACCCCTTTTGAAATATAGTATTTCAAACAAACTAAGATGCCAACATAAACTGTGCTTAAATAACATTAGTCTGAGTAAAAGCCACAAGAGCTAGAGACTAGCATTAAAGCTTAAACTGTCCTTAAGTCACCCTGTTTTGTTTTGATATGTTAGAAATCCCCAGACAACCGACTGTCTTTCTTAGCTTAGTTTTGCAACAGATATGCTCAGTGGATTTCACCGATTTTTGAGACCAAACACTTGTTTGTGGAATTCTGTTTATCCTAACCTTTATTGCATGAACCTGTTTTTGTCAGCGGTGTTGTGTGATTGCGCCGAGCTTTTAAAATTTCAGCTGTATGTAAAGAGATATACATGTTCAGAAACTCGACTTCTCTCTTAAACATTAGCAAATTAAGAAGCACCTGAAAAGAAAATCATAGTTGCTGAGTGTGTGATCTGCATGCTTCTGCTCTTATAAGGGCTATTATCTCCAGGGATTTGTGCAGATCACTTCTGAAAGGGGGTTACTAAGGTGTACGTTGTTGTTATGTGCTCTACTTAAATAGTTTTAAATATCATCCAAGGTTCTCTACAAGCCCTTCTGGGGCTGGCAGTGAAGAAACAGTGAATCGGCCCCTTCAGCTGCCATAGTCACCATCTTTTCCCCCCCTGTGGACTGTGGTCTAACCACGCAGGCCCCCAGTGAAGCCAGGCAGTGGTTTTGATTACAGGACGGTGGATAAATGTGTTTCTGTATATACGGCAAAGTCAAGTTGTCAAGAGACTGAAATCTCCAGAAGCTAAATGGCTTCTGTGCAGAGAGCAGTAATAAGATTTTTCAGATGAAAAAATCTCCTGTTTTAGAGCCACTTAGAAAGAGAGTACTGAAGCTGAATGTTAGCCCTAATTTGTATTTATAGAGATTTGCATACACCTTAGTATATTTTTCTATAGCTATAACACTTGCTCTGCCCAGGCTTTGTAGGCTCTTTACATGATTTCCCCCCTGCTGCCCTCATCTTTGATATTCACGTTCTTTAGGGCATTTTGCACTAATGCTTCCCTTCTGTAATAGAACGTGATGCGTTTTAGTGAAGTCCAAAATAGACAACTCCAGCCAAAAAATCTCTTTTTTTTTTTTTCCTTTTTTAAAGAAAGGTACAATTGGAAGATATTATTTCCTGTTTTCTTATTTATTGTGAATTTTCTCACAGTTGTTTGAAGCAAATGTACTTCGTATTTTTGTGAAATTCAGATTGTCCCGATTTACAAGGTGATATGCTACTACAATGAGTGTGTTCAGAGAACGTCATTTAAACAGATGACCTACGTACGTGATTTCATATATAAATCTAAATCTCAAGGCATATTTCTATGTAACATTCACTGGTGGCATAAGATCGCACTAGTATCTAGATCATACAGCCCATACATCTTCATACAGGGCATGAATATATGAACGATAAGTGGTCCTAACAAGTACCAACAGGAATCAAATCCACTTGTATAAACAAATGGCTTGATTCCATACAAAGCTTCCAGTACAACAAGTATTATTAACTTCCTTTGAGGCTTTGTGAGTGAGTCTGTTTCTTATTTTAACTTCAAGTTGCAATTTTCTGATTCACTCCTTGACAGTTCTTAATGATAATTTCTGCTTCTTTTTTTGGCTAATGAAAAAAGGAAAAGAGGGAAATGAATGCAGTGCCAGTCAGCCTAACTGTTTCATAATACATTTGAGTTTCTAAGTTTATTTTCTGCAGGTGTAGGTGGAATTGCAAAACCCAAGGTTACAGTGCAGTACTCTTTCTACTGCAAAATACAATATTTACAGCAGCATTAAAAAAAAATAATTTTGTCTCCACTACTACACTGTAGTAGGTTCTACCTCTGTAGCTCCCACAGTATTTGGAATTAAGCTATGACAGTGAATATTTATCAGACCAAGTTCACAGAAGCATTATGACAGATGTTATTAGAGTTTAAATTGTTTCAGAAACATACACTACATATGAGTTGATAGTCATGGATTGTATTGCCTGTGCAATCAAAACTCTGAATTCTTCACTCACCCGGTTTTCTCCAAAAGAATGTCTGTTTTTGCTTGCGTGAACCAAAGTTGATTCAGATCCAAAGTACAGGAAACTGAGGAATTATTAGTTCTTGATTTTTTTTTTTTTTTTTTTTTTTTTTTTAGCGTGGCACTGAGAAACTTGCAGAGAAAGGCACAGGTTTCTTTCTTTTTTTTTTTTTAAAAAAAGTGTGCCTTGTTCATGATGAGTGCTAACAGGACTAGTAGGCGGTTTGTTGGAAATACGTTGCATCTGCTGTGGATTAGTGCAGACCCAATGTTACTGCAGTGGTGGTTACCACTACTGTGGTAATCTGCAGGAGATGACAGAGAGACTTTGTGCAGTTCATCAGGGCATGGTGGGAAAATAGCATCCTTTTGTTCTTCTGTGTGCTTCTGAGCCTTCGCATGTCTAAGGAAATACATTCCGGCCTTTTAGTTCAGGTAGATAGGTTTTATGGAAGAAACAACAAGCACAGGTTCTCAAATAGCATGCCATGTAAATGAAGTTAATTTAAAACTGAATTATCAGATTTTATACCTTCTGAAGAGCATTTTGGAGTAGTCGATAGCAGAATGGCTTCTATGGATGACTTCTTTCATGTAGAAATGAGCAAGGGAACAAGTTAAGGCAGAAGAGAAATTCTTAGACATTATTTCTCTTAGCAGAAGTTTGCACCCTCTCCTTTTTCTGGGGTGCTTACATTCCCTTTCCATTAGAGCTGGAATGCAGTGCAGCCTTGCAGGTAGATCTCACATGGCGCTATCCCGGAGAGGACGGAACTGTGGACTTTTATCTTGGAATGATTCCAGATGTTACAGCAGACAATACTCTTTATGCAAAATGTTTGTGTTTGTTGTGTTCAAAATGATTTCCGTGTAACAGTAAGAATGATAAGAGTAAATCAGAGTACAAGCAATATGTTGCTAATAGTCATGAGAGAACAGAGAACTCTACCTGAGCCTCCTTCATGTTACTGTGGTAGGATGTCAGTCTTTCTGCTGGTTTGAAGCTGGTGCAGTTCCTGTTTGCCTCTTCTGTTGACAGAAGATATTGAATGCAAAGAGGATGGTGGTGGGTACAGGTCTTAGAGCTGGTACTAATAGGTGGGTTTTTTTGTTTCTTTGCTTGTTGCTGTTCTACAGTGCAAGTGATCCTGATGGGAGCACTGGGCATGATCATAAGCAACATGCTTTCTACTGAGAAAGCGATATAGCCACTGATCATGACTTGTGAAGATCTTTGGGAAATGGAATGTAGCTCAAGTCCTTTACATGACCTCTCTAACTTGTGTCCTAGATTTCGCCGCCAGCTCTCTGAACCTTGCAATTCTTTCCCACCTTTGCCTGCAATGCCAAGGGAAGGACGTCCAATATATCAGCGCCAGATGTCTGAGCCAAACATCCCTTTCCCGCCTCAAGGTTTTAAGCAGGAGTACCATGATCCAGTTTATGAACACAACGCTATGGTTGGCAGTGCAGCCAGTCAAAACTTCCCCCCTCCTCTGATGATTAAACAGGAACCTAGAGATTTTGCATATGATTCAGGTAGGTGAGACTTTCCTTTAGTTCTGCATAGCAAAGTAATAAATTAGTCCAAGCCAGTGCTGTTCATGTTTTGATTGTATGAATTGAAACTTGCTCTTTTGGCTTCTAAGTCTCCTGGAATAATTTATGTCTGAGATGGCTTACAAAGTAGTAAGATTGCTACATAATACAGTGTGACTCATGCCACCGTTGCTTGTTCTGCAAAGGACTTCACTTTCCAGAACCCTCTGTCCAGAAAGTGCACAGGTTAGAGAAGCCAGAGAAGAAAAAATCATGGGTGCAAAATTGAGCTTTGCTTAAGAGGGGGCTTGTTCTGTACTGTCTCATCTCTGACCTCTGAATTTGTGTGCTCCATTTTATGAGCTCTTTCATTTGTCCGCCAGAGATAGAGGACTCTTTCGCCTCTTGCTTGCGCTACTTTAAATCAGGAATAACTCCGCTGAAGTGGGGTTTATACAGCTATAAAACCAGTGAGGGAGAAGAATCAGCCAAATTGGTGTCAGCTTCTCAGTTTGTGCATACTACTGTGTTTTGTGCAGGTACATAATCTGTGATGCCAGGTTGCTGATGTAGAGAATACATTGTTGCTATTAATAATGTTTATTGTGATTGTGCTTATAGGGCAACTGGAATGGAGCCTTATTGCTCTATAGACAGTACAAAACAGAGGAGGTGGTGGCAGAACCTCCTCTCAAATAGCTTCCGGTCAAAATAGAAAAGCAATAGAAAAGGATAAAAGCATAAATCAAGGGAAAAGCATTGTAAATGTTTGCCATGATTTAAATGTAATATTTATATTATACTTGGGAAAAGAGAGAGAGAATCAGGAATGCAAAAAGAGGAGTTTAGTAATGAGTACCAAGTTACAAGGAGGCGGAAGCTGGGAGGGTGGTATGGAGAGAAGCTGAAATTAAAACGGCGTGGAGTGGGCTAGGTGGGGTAAACAGCCACTGTGGAGCCAAGAAAACGCAATCAAAACACGTTTTTCAGTTTTTGGTGTAAATGATTTCTGCAAGTCCCCTTCAGTCTGTACCTCTGTCCTGCGTTGTGTCTGCCACACTGTTGAAAGGGAGGGATTTCAGTGGGTCCTCACTGTGCTTCTGGAGGAGGGTACGTTGCTGTTGCACACGCTGACTTGGGCAGGAGGAATGGGTGGCCCTGCCTGACTTCAGTCTGACCCTCTCTTCTGAGTGCTGCAGCACCTGCAGTGCGTTCCTGCTGGTTCAGTCTGTGCCTAGAGGCTTTTGCAGTTTATTTCTCAAAGGCTACGTGGCCACTGAGTTGAGGTCTCCTTCGAAATCTTAGCCCATGACAAGCTGTCTTGCAATTTGATACTGAAGAGAACTGGTTTTTATTGTCGTTTCTGTAGCTAACTTAACATTGTCTATTTAGGGGGGTAGTTTGTGGTACCATTAATGTAAAGTGCTTGTTTTAGGGTTGATGTCTGTGCTAGAACAGGGGAATTTGGGAAGTAGAGCTGCTTTCTCGTTTCTAGTTCTGGACAAGCAAAGAACCAACCCTTAGGTAGATTTGAGTTACGCCCACATGGGAAGGCGACCAGGGGTGAAATGTTTCTCCAAGTTTAAATATAAGACAAGATGAAAATGAGTTCACATTATAAAGATCAGATCCAGAACTCAGCGTGTTCATTGATGAAGGTTTTTTGGCCATTGTGTATCCTTAGTCTTACGGACCAGCACGGGAGAGCCAGTCTGCAGAGTTCATGTGGCAATGGCTAACAAATGGGGGACTGCAGCTTCAGGCACTGCCGGTCCCTTGCAACCTTCACAAGCACTGTTACTCATCCTGCTAAATTAAAGGCTGAAAAAAGGCTCTTTTGTAAGCATGCTTCATATTTGGCTAGGAAGCAGGATCTCCTTATTGCATACTATTACTTTAAATCTGGGTTGGCTGCTAGCATTCATCTTTCTTTGGAATATTCTTTTTGGAAAAAAGCAGGAAATTTTATTCTGAAAGGAAGATGTGCAAAGTTGTATCCAATCCTGTCATGCCTTTTTTTTTTTTTTTTTGGTGCCAGCAAGAACAACATTCCACTTTATAGTAATGACGTTCAAGCAAAATTGTTGTTTCTTTTGCAGATGAATAATTAGTTTTTAAAAATGTAATAGCTGTGTAACCAGTGGTCATGAAAAATTAATCTGTTGGTATCAGGAAGTACTTTTATTGGCCTCAGAATCACTGCATTTAAGTTGACACATCTGTACACTCCATAAATTGCAGTCAACAACTGTGGTCTGTTGATATTTTGTCTTGTTACCATCTGTTCTCTAGAAACCATCATTTTCCATCCTTGCTAAGAGTACATTAAATAACCCCTTAGGAAACATAATGTATTTGTCACTGAATCATTGATTTCATTTTTCACCTATGGATGTTCAGGGAAGGAGGAATGCCAGAGTGAAAAGTCTTTTTTGCTTGGTATTTTATTGCAGCTCGGATAAGAATATAGAAACATATTTTAAAAGTTCATTGTAATACACTGAGATGTTCCTTTTGGGATGTTTTTGAAAGAGCCTCATAAAAGTTCATTGCTTTTGTGCACTATACTTTTATACTTTGTGGGAAGCTGGTGAATGAAAAGCATTATTATGGAATGATTATAACTCTATTAAAACATGACATTAATTATGACATGGGAAATGGCAGATCAATTAGTTGTAATTGTAATTGCAGGTATGCAATTTCTACTGCAGAGTGTTTGAGATAATGGAAAAAGAAAAATGTCAACAGAGTAGAAGCCCGCCCTTATTCGTCCACACTTCTAGAAGTCACAGAGCATCATACATGTTCAATCAATCAGGCCTTATTTTCCACCACGGATTTTTTTTTTTTTCCATGGCTGCCAGTGAGATGTATTTAGTACTTGATGCTATATCTAGCAGCTTTAAGCACAAAGATGCAACCAAGGACATGTAGAGCTTTGAGATTTTGCATCATTAATGAATATACTCCAGAAGGCTCCCCAAGACCTTTGTTTACAAGGGCAAATGGTGAGCATTTCTGTACAGTTAGCACTTCTAGAATTCAGTTCATGTATTTGAGTACTTAGACAAAAAGGCCAAACTTGAGATACATCATCTATTCTGGGCTTTAAGCAGGATCTTTGCAGGCTTTTCTTAATGTCTTAATGTAGTGTATTTGCAAATATACTAAGGTATTACTAGCTATGTGTGTATCATTTACTACTAAAAATCTAGTTTTAAAATGAGAAATTATTAAGTTTAAATCTCATTTTGTTTTGCCAAATTGAAATAGTTATTTTGGTTGGAAAGTTCTTTTATGACCATGTCTCTTAGGAACTTTGAAATTTGTCGCATGATGGTGTTAGAGGAGGAATTGTTGTTTGCATATGCTTATTACTGGTTGCCGGGAATTCAACTTTTGAAATCTAAATAGATGCAGTCTTTCCTGAGCAGGTTAGAGCCATTAGCAGGGCTGTTCTCACAGTTACATTTCAGGGTAGCCTCACGATTAAATGCTTGAACAGACTTTAGAAAATTTAGATTCTCTCCTTCTCACTTCCAAAGTTTTCTTCCAAGACGCTAGTCACATCCCTTAAGAATGAACTATCCAGACAGAATTATTAGCCTCTATGTCTTGCTCTCTGAGTTGCTCATCCCTTTAATTCCTGAGACGTCACAAGCAATAAATACATTGTATTGGTGTGTGAGAATGAATGGGGAGCTGACCCTCTGTTAGGAGATATGAGCAGAGGCAGAGAGACACATCAGATCTATATACCTGTTTATTTTGGGTACCCAGTTAGGACTGGATAATTTTTAAAGAACATTATGTATTACATATGTTCAAAGCTTAGCTCCTGTGGACTTTCTTTGTATTTCTAGGCGAGGACGTACAGGAACATCAGATTAGGGTCCCTGTGTAAGCACTGCAAAAATAAAAAATTATATGAAAAATCTGGCAGAAGTGATGTGACTACTTTGGAAAACTTCATTGGGGCTGGAATGGGTTTTGGGGCCTAAAATTCAGCTGTATTAATCTTGAGGACATAATTTCCTTTCTTGAAGTGTTCTGCCTCATGAAGTACACAACTTCCAGCCTCTGTAACAAATGAAGCAGGGGCTCTACCTGCAAAGCTGTTTACAGCATGGTTCTCCCTCCCCCAAACAGTTTTGACCTGTGCACTCAAGAGACAAGAGTGCCGAGGTGAATGGCTGTATCGTAATTCATTTGCGACAAAGGAGTTGTATCAAGGTTCTGCAGGAAGTTGTGATTATGACATTTCTTAACCTCCTAAGTTTGGTCTTACAGGTTAGGATGTTGTTAGCTTTCTACCGTCCATGTTATAAATGTGTATTTACCCAATGACTGGGCACAGAATAAAAAGCAACAGTCCTTTCACCTGATGTGGTGGTTTTTGGAAAGCAAATCAATGCGAGTTGATGTGGAAAAAGATCCCTAGTAGCACATTCTTCCCTAGAGATCAGGTGGCATGTCCTTCAATTTGGGAGTTTGCAGAACAGCATAAGAGAATGTTGTTGACTTAAAATTTTAAGGGAAAATAAAACTAAATCTATTTCTTGGAAGAATATTTATTTGCAGATTGCCTTTTGTTTTTCTTTCCTTTTTTAAACAACAGTTGGATATTCTATTTTACTTCTTGGAGGTAAAGTTCAGACATTTGGAGATGCTAGTGTGAAGGAAAAAAGGAAATCTTAGCTGTCAGAGTCAGTGCCAATTTGCTTTTTCTAGAGTATTCTCTAGTGTGTTGACCAGTGCAGCATTTAAAATGGCACAACTCGTGGTGCTTCTACTACTGTCTTTAATTATATTGGCTAATTTTTGTACAGTGCTTTGAAAACATAAAGCACTGTATGAGTGCTAAGTACTATTACTACAGTTTTCCTTTGGGAGATTATTTCACAGACTAATAGACTTCACAGTTGCAAAATATTTTTTGATCATAAGCCTAAATTTTCCCTTTGATCAGCTCCATTCCTTTGCTCGTTACTACACCTCTTTGGCTCATCCTGAACAATTCCTTGGTATTAATGTACCAACTCTAAATCTCTGTAGACAGTTTGCATGTATACTCTTAGTCTGTCTGTGTGACTCGTTGTTGAGATCTTGCTTCATAAATCCTCCAGCTGCTTAATCTTTTCCTCAAATTCTGTCTAGGTTTTCTTTTTCTTCCCTTCGCACGCTTTTTTTTTTTTTTTTTTTTTGGTCAGCCTGCAGATATTTGCAGTATTTTTGAACACAGTTTTATAAAAAGCTCTGTGAAACAGAAGTGACTCCATCCTCTTCCTGGATATGGTGCTTCAGTACGCACATCTCAAAACTGCGTCTCCTTATGGCCTTAAATTCTTTTACACAGCAGTACAATTGTTCTCAATGAAAATCCAGCTGGCATAAAGGCAGGAGGGAAGAAGCGGTGGCAGTTTGCTCTTGTATTCAGTAGGTTTAAGAAGTCTTCCCCTCCTCGTTTTTGGTTTTGCAGTTTTCCTGAGTCTCACTTCTGTGGTTTAAAATATTTCGCCCTTCTGTTTCAGGAGCTTGTCTTTGCTGTGCTCCTTCAGTGAATGAGTGTGGATTTTTTTCAGTTGTTAAGCTGCACTGTGCTTTGTACTTGCTCTTAAAAACATAAACACAAATCTGCTGTTGGATGGTATGACAGTAGAAAATAAGAGCATCTGAGGGAGAAACTTGGGAAACCTGGACTTGAGAAGATTGCTATGAATGGCAGAATTTTAACTTCTCACTTGCTTCCCATCTAGCTGATTTGCTCTACTCACTAATTCTGTCTGAGGGAAATCTGTAGTTAGAATAGGATTCATTTTGTAATATTGTCTTCATGAACAAAGGAAAACCTGAATACCAGGCTAATGTGAGCATATAGGTAGGAGACCATACATTTATTCTTCCTTTCAAAGCAGACAATACGATCTGAAAAATTGTCCTGCAGTCCCTGTTTTTCAAAGAAATGGATAAATTTCCTCTAAATCTACAGTTACAGTAAGTGGCACTGGCTAATGATTTGATTTGAGGATTGAGAGCGCAGTCTGGATTTACTCTTTGTGCATTAACGCAGGTCAAATGGACACAGGCTGCATTTTAAATCAGTAATGGAAGGCTGAAGCCTGCCTTAAACCAATCACATCAGCCTTACCCAAGACCGATTGATCCCGAGAGACTGAGCCCTGTGAGCATAGCTTTTATATGAATGGACTCTGTGCAGCCTGAAGTTTCATTCATAAAATGGATGCTGAAGGAAAAAAAAAAAAAAAAAAGGCACACACGCCAAACCCTGGAATGTCCATTTATGCGGAGCTGAAGGGTGTAGTGTTCCCTCAGCTGCTGCTTTTGCCAGTTGCCTTAAAGTAATGATTAATGCTCCTTGGCCCTGCCTGCCTGTAAGCTGACACCATTTATGGCCTTGGTGTGTTTCTAATGTATAGTGAATGAGAAGGCTACATTCTCAAATCAGAAACATAAACAGGAACTGGTTGGTCTGAATTCCATTCAAATATGTCACTTCAGCCGTGCAGTGTTTGTCCAACTTCGATTTTACAGGCAGGGGATGGGGCGGGGGAGAAAAAGCAACACAGACATTTTTGCAGTAAGATTACCAACAAAAGGAGCGAGGCAGAGAGAAAATACTGCTGTCTTTTGTTGAATTCAAAGGGAAGCGATGTTTAAAATACATTTTACAGTTACTGAGGTTAATAAAAGCAAATACGTGATTTTAAAGTATGCTCAAAAGATCAGCTCCATGTGGAATTTCAATTCAGAGCTGAATGTATGAGCCTTTGTTTTCCTGTTCTGCTGTATAAAAAGTTACACATCGCCTAGACAGGCTGTTGACATCTGGTCTCAGAAAATGCATTAGATGTTGTCATAGATCTAAAACCCAAAGTTGTGGAAAGGAAGCTGTTTGGTTAAAGGCTTTTTTTCTGTATGTGTGTAATAATTCCACTTAGGCCTGAGCTGGTGGGGCTGAATCTAGTTCTCCAGTAGGTTTTTGTCAAGTGAGATGTAAGAAATTAAACTGAACAAATTTCAATTAGCTGGTTTTTAGAAGGGAATGTATGTGTATCTATGAGTACATACACTTGGAGATTTCTTTTTCTCCTAATTACTGGTACGAAGGCTAGTGACAGACAAAGTGATGAACAAAACCTTCAATTCTATATGTTTTAAAACTGCATAATGATTTGGGAAAAGAATGCTTAATTTTTATCAGAGAAGACAGTGACTCTGTTTTCACCCATGTAACTTCAGTGCATCTACATTTTTCATGCTGAACCTGCTAATGGAAAAATAATGCTGACTTTTGTGTTGCCAGGATTTTACCAATATGTAGGACTCTCTTGTAATTATGTAGCTTCAGAGGGGATAGTGCTTTTATAGATGGTTGAACTAAAACACAGTCCACCAGCATTTGTCATTGTGAAATACGCTCGAGCATTTTCTGTATAGAGAGATTGTCATTAGTTCTGAATGTCTCTTTTTGGAGAGCTGTATTAGTTTTAATCTTAATGTGTTCTGCAGGTTTACAAAATCATAGGTTTCATGATCAAAGAGAATCATTTGGTACTTCTCCCTGCAAAATACAGATCACGCATCTTTCTTAGTGATGTCTGGTGCCACCTTAGACACTTGCTGCAATCTAGTTTGAAGAATTGTCTTTCTTACCTAAAAAGCACTGTCTATTTTCCAGTAATTTCAGTATTGCTCTTCACCCTTGGGCTGGTCAGAGCTTCTCAGTGGTGGAAAACAGCTGCTTTCCACCAGGAGGCTAAATGTGTTTCGGTGGTGGATGGAAGCGCTCCTTTGTAAACAGTTTGTCAGTGTTCTTGGAAATCCATCAACAGAAAAGTTACTTACGGCGTGATTATGATGTTTTAAGTTCGAGGCCAGAAGTATGACATGTTCTAGCATGAGCATTCTATTTTAAAAAGGCTACCTTTGTCTCTGCAGTTGGTAAAAATCTCTCCCACTGCACCAGCCACCTCTCTGTGTACCAGAGAAATGCTTGTGTTGCTCAGGTAAGCCCTTGGCCGTGCTCTGCAGGGCACCGAAGGCAGGGCTGGTGTTCTCACCCTGTGTAGCACAGGGTCAGGCTGACATGCTCCAGTGGCGCCTGGGAGCTGGGTTGGTCCCAGCTGCTCGGGGGGCTTGTGTGTGTCCTGTGCTCAGCAGCACGCAAGGGAGGAATCCGCACATGCCGTATTTCTTGCCTGTGTGAAGCCAAGTGACAGAGCACGTTTAAGTCTCTTTGTACAGACATACCAACTCTGAATTGCTGAAATAGGCATCAAAACCCATGTAATTACATTTTGGAGGATATGGTGGAAGTTAAATTACAGGACTGGCTATATACACTGCCAGTGGAGTACCTCCAGAGTTTTGGGGAACTGCTCCTTTGGGAGCAGTTCCTTTTGGGAACCGTTCTTAATATGACTTAGTTCATAATGAAGTGTAAATCAGAGAAGTAAACGGGCAAATAGTAAGAATGTTCCAGTTTTAGTGTCATCGCTTTGGTTTATACCTGTAGGGAAGTAGACGAGTTTCACATGAGTTGAGGTATTTGATGAATTTGAGTGACTTGGTAGCAGGCTCACTGCACAAGGCAGCCGCTCGCCAGGACACCGTACCGTTCCCCAGAGCTGCCACGTGGAGACCAGCGCCAGGCCCGTAACTCGACTTCTTCACCCACACTATTTCAGATTGTCCACACCTTCTAAGCTCAGTCTCCCTCCCTCTCTCTGCACATGCACGTATGTAATGCAATAGCTTTGTATCACACTGTGCTTTGTCACATGCACATGGGTAGTGCCCTGGGCCTCCAAATCTTCTGATGATGTTGATAAAGTAAACTAAAAAGTAATTCAGAGTTAGAGTGTAACGTAACAAGGAGTCCTTTAGATAGGAAGGCTATGTAAGGTCAGAAACAGAAATGGCCGAAGAATAAATCCTGGTTCAGGTTTCCAGGTCCTGCTTTGCCCTGCTTCATTCAGGAGAAGGTGGCCACTTTGTCCTGTTGCCTGCAGAAGCTTTGTCTTCCCCGTGTCTCACCTGGCTGGGGACGTGGGCTGAAATTCTGTTTGTTTCTGTGCAGGGTGTGATTGTGGGTCTGGAACCTCGTCCTTATCTCTGAAAAACAATCAGAAAAGGGGATTTAAGGATTCCTTACCTACATTGAGTTAAAGAGGGCTGAGACAAGCTAACCCTTTAAATCCTGATAGGATAATTAATATTAAAAACTTCCTTACCAAGGGACCATTCAAGTGTCTTCCTTGATATGAAACATAGAACCTCTACGTGATAATTCAGTAGTAGATTTTTCTTGTCCCGAGGAAGTCTTTTTTTTCTGCTTTGATGTATTTTGATGAAGGCACAGCAGAGCTTATTTCCAGTATTCTTGTTTGCGACAGTCCCAGATGAGAAGGCATTTCTCCAGTGTCTAGATTACACATATTTTTGAAATAACACCTACTGGGAAAAAATTGTTTCAAACCAATATGATATAAGGCCATATTCATTGTTCTAAGATGACTACTATGTTGCTGTTAGCAAGAGGAACAATGAAGACTGACCTCTAAGTATTCCAAATTAATAATAAAAGAGAAATTAATTTTTTTTGTCTCTTTATTTGTAGATTTTTTTTTTTAAAAGGGGCTCTGCTGTTCTGGAGATGATGTAACTTTATGATGTGAATTATTTCATTAGAAGTCTGAAATAAGTTTGTATGTCCTAAGTCCAGGCACATTTTGCTTAGAAGACTACAAATTGCTAAAAGGTGATAGAATCAGTCACCTCAAACACTTGGATCCTACCCTAGAAGTATTTTTTGCCTACTTCTGTCTCATTTGTTGTCTTGAAATAATGCTTTCAGGAGAAGAAAACATATAATTGCTCTGTAATTTCTGCACTAAAATGTTTTCTTTTGAAGTAGCTCCGCTTAGCTTGTAAAAATACTTCTGGGTCTTAGTCAAGCATTTAGTACAATTTAAAACTGCAATGCTAAATTTCATTGGTTGGACTTTTTATTAGATAAGGTAGAAATGAAAGCAGCAGGCAATTTAATTAGCAGTAATTTTTCTGGGCAAGTCATTACTTTGATGAACTTCAGAGCAATGTTTATGGCTCCTAATTAACCATGTTAGTCATTTGATTGAATAATCACTTTGGAAATGTTTCTACAATTTGATTAGAGTCTGACCCACTCTGATAGTCATAAATTAACTGATAGCACTTTAAGATAACAAGACTCTAGTTACTTTACGAGAAATAAACTCTTCCTTGCTGTATTTTTTGGTCCTCTGTGGACTGTTTAAGCACAAGCTAACCAGAAGATTGAGTAATGTTGGTACAAACAATGCTTGCCTTGAAAAGGCTCCAGATGTTAATTATAATTGACTTAGGAACATGGGAGATGAAACCCCAAACTGGCTAAGAACACAACTTCTTGGATGTGCGCATAATTCTTTGTTCCGTATACTCTGCTGTATCACTTTGCAGGAGTGGAGTTCATGAGTCAAAAAAGGGTTTTGCTGCCAATACGAGTGGATTTTAACCTAAAATAGAAAAAAGCATCTGTTTCAGTTCTTCAACTTCCTCTTTTTTTACGTAGATTTTTCCATTCTCCTTAAAATTCAATCTGCTTGGTAACGTAAGTGATTCCTTGCAGGTGAACTACTACTTGTAGCCTTGACTTCTCTTCTACAAAGCTGTGCTTGACTCGGGTGATCACTGAGTCACTGATTCCTGTGGTTGCTCAGAATAGCTGCCTGAGACATTAGAGATTCTCGAGGCCTGAGCAGGCAGGCACTGAGTGTTTCATCGAGAGGAGGTAATGAAGAGTTTGGCACAGATGCGCAAGAGAGACCGTGGACTGTTAGAGGAAACTTATTATTACTGCCCTGTGTTTTGCTTGTTTCGTGAAGTCAGTGTAAAACCTCATTTTCTTATCCTGCCAAATCTTTGATACTCATCACTAGTCAGTGAACAGTGAAATTTGGAATCACAGCCTGAAAGAGTCTGTAGGCAGTGTTGGAAAAATAATGTCTGCTCTTTCGACCTCTGTTTGCATCTCTTAAAGAGTTACAAGTTACTGGTAACAGATTGCATAGCTTAGGGTAGGAGTTTATCACAAGATCAAATAGACTTTGTTAAGCAGGATTTTTGATATCCAAGAAGTGGGTTAAACATGATCTACAAGGGCAAACATTTATGGTATATTTCTGTTTGCAAATCCTATTGCATAGGATGTAGCTACTTGGGGACGGTGCAAGACACGGGGAAAAAATAGAAAGATGTTTAAAGAGCACCATTTTCATTAATTCTGTTTGGTTTTTCTCATTCTTCTTGCAGATTGGAGTAGAAGTGGGGAATGGCAAATGTCTGTATTACTTAAAATGTGCACACTTTCTTTTTTTTTTTTTGGAGGGCATTTGTCTTTTTTTGTTTAAGGATGTACAGGTGGAGGGTGAAATTGATGTATCTGAATTCCTACATGAAATGCTTAGCGATCGCAGAAAATTTCATTAACCCTTCAAGTCCTTAACTGGAGTCTAAAAAGCAATATCCTATTCTAAATTCACTCTGGCATTCCTTGTATTAATGTAGAGTTTATAAGTCTCCAGTGTGATTGGCAGGCTTTTCTGTGTAATTTATTAAAAATGTTAGGTTGAATTAGTTACAAAGGTAGATATACAAGCACAGGGCTTAAAATATGTATACTGTCCTGTGTGGCTTTTTTTGATCTGTGAATGGTCTAAAGCGTGATTGTCATGGAAGTCAGCTTTTAGCAAAGTTGATTACAAGTGTTCGTGTGCCTATGTTAGGTGGGGTCTATGATCCTCACATTATGATTTTCTCCTCAGCCATGGCTTGTGCATGCTGCTCTGAAATGCCGACTGTGTGTTGACAGGTTCCTCCTCGCTGTAACTTGCATCCTTTTTGTTGCTATTCTGTCTGCAGCCTGTCTCATTGGTAACCTGCACACTTTTAATTTCAGACAGTCTTTTGACTAGCATTGTCGTCTTCTCCTTTCAGAAGTGCCTAGCTGCCATTCCATTTACATGAGGCAAGAAGGCTTCCTGGCTCACCCAAACAGAACAGAAGTTAAGTTTTCTATTACATATCGCTTTTGTATGAGAGAAACGTAAAAAATTAAAAAGCCTTGGGGGATTTGGGGATCACTGGTTTAATTCTGCTGCTGAGAAGACTCGCATCATCTTTCTTTCCCTTCCCAGTCTTGAGTTTCTGATTTTTTGTAGCTTCTTTTAGTGCTACAAGTTGATCAGGATAGAAGCAATTTTATTATGAGTTTACTCGTTCTGCTTTTCAAGGCCTCTAGCAGTTGAAAGGAAGAGACACTTAAAAATTTTTTCATTTCACTCGTTCTGCTCAAGTGATATTTTCCAGGCTGTTGGTGTGACAAGCTCAGTTAACTGTTAAACAATCAATTTTATTCAGTGAAGGTTTTTGGCTTTTCCTTTTGTTATGATTTTTGCAATGTTTTGGTGCTGCGTAGGCTCAAACTATATAGCCATTTGATACATACCAAAAATCCTAATGACTTAGTCATTTAGGTTGGAAAAGACCTTTAAGATCATCAAGTCCAACCATTAACCTGACACTGCCAAGTCCACCACTAAACCATGTCCCTAAGTGCCCCACCTACATGTCTTTTAAATGCCTTCAGAGATGGTGACTCAAGCACTTCCCTGGGCAGCCTGTTCCAATGCTTAACAATAAAGCTTTCGGTGAAGAAATTTTGCCTAATATCCAACCTAAACCTCCCCTGGCACAACTTGAGGCCATTTCCTCTTGTTCTGTCGCTTGTTACTTGGGAGAAGAGACCAACACCCTCCATGCTACAACCTCCTTTCAGGTGGTTTTAGAGAGCAATGAGGTCTCCCCTCAGCCTCCTTTTCTCCAGGCTATACAGCCCCACTTCCCTTGGCCACTCTTCAGTAGGGCAGAACTTAGATCGTTGTCAAAATTAATAATTCTGAGTAAAAGCACTTTATATGTATTAAAAAAAAGAAGGCCAACAGAACTAAGAAAGAAGACCATTAAAAAAGATGTTGTACTCTCCACTTCCCTGCTTTGGTGTATCTTTCTTGTCAATGTATAATTTTTTTTGTTTGTTTAGGGTTTATTTGTTTTTATTCCAAGGGGCAAATTTCACAAACATGAGGGAAATTGGTTTTGAGATTGATGAGAATTTAGACAGATGTATGAATCCAAGTCCTCTAGTAAGACTAGTGAATGAACACTAGTGAAAAGACACAACTGGAAAGATAACAAATCTGGCTGAAAGCCCAACTGCTTCTGGGGTGGAATAAAGGCAGAAAATAGAAATAAAAGGTAGTGTTTAACAAGGAGGGTGAAACAGGAGATGGAAATTTATAACAGTCTTGGTATATGAAATTATATGAAGTATAGAACCTTGATAAGGGAGGTGAAAGACATCAGGGAAAAACCCACAGGCTGCAGAACTAAGGTCAACAGATTTACATTTTAATCAGAGCACAGACACGGGAAAAACAATCTTTGCCATGTTATGCACTCATGAGTACTCAGAGATGGTAAAATTGTTATGAATGACGTAGAAAAAGCAGTGATGTTTGATAAATATTTGTTTTCTCTATTTGGAAATCACTCAACATGATTTTATGGAAAAAAGGTCATGTCAAATCTGATTCTATTCTTTGCTGAGATTAAAAGTTTGGTTGCTAAAGATACTTGTATCATATAGTTAGACTTTTTGTGGCATTCAGTTTGCCACCGCGTTACGTTCTGATTAAGAAGTTAGCACAAAGCAGTATCAATAAAGTACACATTAAATACATTAAGACCTGGCCAACTGACAGATCTAAAAGTGGCTGTCACTGGCCAATCATCTCTGAATGGATTGTTTCTATTATAGTTCTGTAGGAATTGATATCAGGAGTGTTGCTATTCAACATTTTCAGTAAAGATACAGAACAAAGTTAATAGATAACTTTATGGCACAAAGATAGGCAGAGTGGTAAATAACGGGCAGGACAGGGCAGTCACACAAAGCAATTTGAATTGTTTGGTAATCTGGGCACATTAAACAAAATGTTTTTTTAATATGCTGAGTGTAGACCAGACCTATGGAACCGGGAAACAGTATATTGGAAAAAATGATTTTGAGACGGGCCTCCTCCTCCTCGGCTTCACAGTGGGAAAACAGCCCAACCAAATACTGTGACCGTATGGCAAAAAGGCTGCCTGTAGTATTTGCGCAGTCAAAAGGAGGGCCATAGGGAGGCAGGAGAGGAGGAGACGTTTTGTCTTGCTAAGTAGCACTGGTGAGGCTGATACTGGCCTACAGTACAGTTCTGGTTAAGCAAAACATTAAAATAATACTGAAAAGTGGGACTGTGTACAGAAGAGAGTGCTAGGAAGAACGTAGGGTTGCAGAGGGTGTCTTTTAACAGCAAAAATAATTTTTACAGAATGATCTTATTTGGAAAAAAACATCAAGGAGGGGTGACTTCTGTAAGTGTGAGGAGGAAATACTGAGTAGGACATTTTAGTCTCGCAGGGAGAAGACCCGCAGGAACCAATGGTGAAAAGTCAAAGCCGTGCTAGTTGAAACAGGAAATGAGATGAACATTTTAGAATAAATCATAGGGAAAAAGGGGTGCTTTTTCATTTTTGCAGGTGGAGATTAACAGTCTTTTGGGAATGCACACATTAATTAAACAGCCCTGTACTGAGGCCAAAATGTTGCGATTGGGTGGTGTGTAAAGGATGTGGGATATTAATCCGATTCCTCTATGACTTAGTGTTCCCTCTGGCATTAAACCTATGATCTCTTCTTTCTCCATGTGTCTTTTATATAAACATCTCTCTCTTTTTAACTTACAGGCTGCATGTATGAAAAGGGACCTAGGCAGTTTTATGATGACACTTGCGTTGTTCCAGAGAAGTTTGACGGTATGTATGACACATGTCTCTTTCTTTTCTTGTGTCGGGAGATGAAAAAGGAATAGGTGAGGGACTTTTCTCTGTTGCTGATCAAAAAAAGCTCAGTAACGTTCCAATGTAGGATTCCTTAACACACCATTTGCGGTGCGCCCAACCAAAGCTGACCTTTGTCTCTTGAAACCAAAGTTCCTTTTCAATAGGACGTGGTTCGACTTTTGCCAGCGAAAGATGCTGTATCCAGAGTTGTGGCAGAGGAGCTCAGTTCCTGTACCGTTGAGAAGTAATATGAGGATTTCCATTGCACTGATGATCACATACCGCTTGTTGTTTGGGATTTAATGAAAACTGTTCTTATAATTAACAAAACGGTGGAGAAGGCAGCAGCTTTGGTTTTACTGAGGACTAAGCCTCTTGTCTCGCTGTCTGTGAAGTGATGAATAGTGGGGGGTGAGTGTATAGGGCATTTTTGTGTTTGTGTCAGTGTATTTGCACCATGTTGAATGTTGTACTATTGGTTTATTTTTCAGTGGGATTGATAACAAATCAATGATCTTTTCGCAGTGGTACCCATTACAACAGATTTTTTTTCCAAGAGGGATTCTGAGGTCAATTAAAATAAATGGCCCAAATTATCCTCAGTTACTCTGATGTAAAATCAGTTTCCTGGTGTAACTCAGTTGATTTCAGATTTATTTCATTATAGACAAAGTAGATGGACTCAGTATTTCTGGCCAGTGACTCTGTTAGTCTGCAACTTTGGGAAGTGATTTGGAGACCGATTGCTTAAATATGCTGGAGTGGCTTCTTTGTGTTAGTGGATGGATGTACAGCTTTATTTATTTTACCGGGAAAGATGTGATTCCTTCTGATAAACTTCTGAACAGCCCTCTGACCATAGCTAAAGTAGAGCTGGAGAACTCTTGGGGTTTTCCTCCTGCTTTATTTTGTTTGTTTTCCCCTGAGAATCACTTCTATGGATTACAAAGCTATTGCATGTCTGGCAGCATTTGTTGTGTTTGCTGAAGAATGGGAGACTCTAAAATGAAGGTAACCCAAAGAATTACACATTCCTCAAATGGAGGTATGACATGCATTCCAGGGTTGGTAAGGAATGGCAAGAAATAAATAGAGGATTTGAAATAATGTTAGGCCTAACTGAAGTATGCTCAGTCCAGAATTGCATTGTCACTGGATTGACACATTCACTGAAAGGGTAGTTTATTGAAAGTCTACTGGCTTTGGATTGTCTGCTTTCCCCCCATCCCCTTACCTTTTCTAGCACATTGTGTCATGTTTTTTTCTTCCCCCAAAGTGATAGTGAATGTGTCCTGTCTTTAATGTCAGTGGCAAATTCATATTTCCCTTTATGACAGTGGGATAAGACTCTGTACTACAAGAACTGAAAACTCTTCAGGAGTAGCATTTGTCCATGTCTTTCTTGAAAATCCTTTTAGTTGGTTTGGGTTTTGTACAGGAAAGGGAATGAAAATGGAAAAGAAATACAAATACCGTAAAAGAAATAAATGTTTGGAAATATTTGTGTGCTTGCAAAGCAAGCAGTCTGCTGCCAGCTTCTGTGACTGTCCATTGAGAGGATACCTTGATGTTGTGATACAAATAGGTGTGTTTGTACTTGTCGCATTGTGACTTTTGAGGAAAAAATAACAGATTTGTCATCATGTTTTGGCCAGTAAAGCAAAAGTGGTATTAGCCCAGGGCTAGTCATGTTTCAGAAGTAGGTTCTCAGCTGCTTCGTTTGAAATTAAAGATTGGCAGAGGCAAAGAATCTGATCCTCCGTAATACTGCACTTGCTATTTGTGCATGGCTCGGCTATCGTTAAAAGAAAAATCCTGTCCTTGAAAACGAAGGCCTTTCAGGACTGGAACTTGAACCTCACATAAACCAAAAAGCTTTGCGTTGATTTATTTGTTTTCCACAGCTATTGACTCAATTTTCTTTCCTGATTACAAAAGGAAGTGCTCCATTTTTAATATTATTATTCTTACTTTGACTACACGGACCTGTTCTGTAAAGGCCATCAGGGCTTCCTAATGTTTTGGTTGAACGTCAAGTCCTGGCTTTCCGTATTAAACAGGTCACACTGCTTATTGGAGAGTATTGTTGTTCTGGTAGTTGAAATGAGGAGTTTTACCAGTGTATCAAGGATTGCTGTCATGGTGTGAAGAAAAAAATATTCTCTGCTTCAGCATCAGACCTTTCAGCTGTTGTTGTTTGTGCGAGTTGTTTAGTGTAAATATGATTTAAAAACAACAAAGACACAGTATGGATGTAGAAGGATGGTCTTTCATTGGCAGTTTGTGGAACTGGTAGCAGAGTATTATTACTGTTTTTAAAAGCTTCCTCTGGATTCGAAATTTTAGAAAAATTAACTTACTGCTTTTCAGGGGGAATACTAATCTAATATGCAGATCTGAGTAAAAGTAATATGTGCTTATATGCAAGTCCAGTATGCCACAGAGGAACTCGCATATCTGCAGGATTTGCATAGCTATACATAAAGCACATACTGTTTAAGTCCAAGTCAAATACTTTGTCAAATTTTCCTTAGAAGCATTTGCATGCAAAAGAAGTTTCACTCAATAGGGTTTTGCAGCTTCACGAAGCATACATTACATTTCCAAAACTGGGGCTTGTGCAAAGTATAGCACACAAATGCAGTACTCAAACATCAGAGTTGCCTACAAAAATAGTTCATGCTCTTTCAGATAAAGGGTATTGCAAAATGGTTTGCAAGCGAGATTTGCATGTATCTGAAGTAAATGGGGATGGGATTAGGGAGACTTCCATAAATCATGACTGAATTTAGGTAGTTTTTTAGTATATGAATGTATCATTGCAAGTGTTTACAATTAACAGCAGACAGAGCAATGTTGCTTTTGTGGGTGGCTGGGTAGTAAGAAATCTTTCCCTCTGTTTTATTAACCCTAATGATTGCTTTGCCAGTTTTTCTGACAAACGGAGTGATGATGCTTTTTGAGCATTGCTCATCTAACATTGTCGCTATTCTGTGCAGGCGATGTCAAACAGGAGCCAGGCATGTACCGCGAAGGACCCACGTATCAACGGCGAGGCTCACTTCAGCTCTGGCAGTTCTTGGTAGCTCTTCTTGATGACCCATCAAACTCTCACTTCATAGCATGGACTGGCCGAGGCATGGAATTCAAGCTGATTGAGCCGGAGGAGGTGTGTTAGACAGACAGCGTGCCCCGATATCCACTGCCCCATTGTGCAAATTTAATAGTACTCCTTTGGACTTAGGTCTTGCTTGCCTTCAGTGTTTTGTTTCATTAGCACTTTAGAAGGGTGACAGGATGGCAGGGAGTTACTTCAGTTAGGACAGAGGTGTGGTTAAGCATAGACTTAATTTCCTAGTCCCACTAAATAGTAAAAATATTGCAAGTACTGGAGTTATAAAATACTTGGCATTAATTTTAGGGCCTCGATTTTTCAGAATCACTTCATGGATAGAGCTGTGTTCCAACATCCTTTGAAAACTTGTCCCTGAATAGTCTTTGAACACCAAATATTCTTCAGCGTGAAGATACGGGAACTTGGAACTTTTAGGCTGTAGAATGAAGGACCCCAAGTCTGACAGATGGCAAAGGAAGAAGTTAAGATTGTTAGGCATTAAAATCCCATCAAAATTATATAAATAGAGTCATCTAGAGTCATCTTCAGAGTCATCTAGAGTCATCTTCAGAGTCATCTAGAGTCATCTTCAGAGTCTTCCTGCGCTTATCTGTATCTTCAGATTGTTTAGTGCACGCTGAGGTCCTGGACTTGCAAACACTCATGCACAGCTCTCCTGAACCATGAAGGACTCATGGGGTAGATGAAATTACTTGTATTCATGACCATTTGCTGAAGCGTGACTTAGTTCACTTGTGTGATAAACAGGAATAAATTGAACATTTTATTATGTAAACTTTTTTTGGACTAGGTAGCATTAAATAATCTATCCTGTGTTCTAAACAGCCATGGAAATTGTGGGAAAATCTGGCGTCCGTGAATTTTATTGTAATACTGATGTGGATGATTTGGTTAGGGTTGTTAGAAAGCAGTATCGTTCTGGTTTAAGTTTTAGCCCCTTGGACAGAGTTGGGTAATAGAGGAAATCGCAGCATATTTTCCATCAGGATCCCCTCTGAGCTAGAGCTGAGTAAGAAGGTTTGGGGGTGTAAGGTTGCTTCTGTGTTCCAGCAGCTATTTCTGCTGTTTGCCATTCATCTGCTGGCATAAGCAATCTGAAAGCTTTCTTATATTTAAGTTACATCATCTGCCAACAGCCCTTAGGAGTTGATAGAGTAGCTGGGGATGGCAGCAGGACTGATGTCCCTTTCCTTCCTGACATGGTCTGGCTGAGGGGCAGGTTGCTGCAAGGACTCATGTGCTCACTTTGATTTGTCTGAGCATCCCCCTCACCAGTGGTAGTCACCATGGCAGATCCTGGCACTGCGCATCTGAGGATTTGACTACAGAAGAGTCTTAATCGATTTGACACTGAAACTTTGCTTGCAAGTCTGCAGCCTTAGCAGGCTACACGAGCTACTTAGTTGTGTTACCTGGCCCAGAACAGAGTGAAATCTTTGGAAAGGCTTTTGTTTGATTTTGGTGAATGGGGTATGTAATTTTTCCTCCTGCCCCAGCCAGAGTATTTTTTACCATTGTACTTTTGTCTTGTCTTTAAGGTACGTTAAAAGTTTTTCAAGATTAAAGAGATTTATTGAAAAATGGTTCCCAGCAGATGGTGCAAAAACTTAACAGATTTTATTAGTTAAGGAAGGGAAGGTAGCAAAACAAAACCCTAAGACTTCCTATTGTGCAAGTCCCTAAAGAGTTGCATATTCTGATTTAAGTTAAGTGGATCATCTGCTTGTGAGTTTCTAGCAGTTGCTTTGTGTTTTTGAGCAGCACTGCAGCAAGATCTGGTTGAGGCAGGCTACTTGAAACTTGCTTCACTCCTCTGTGCTCTTAGGGAGTACAAAGTAGCCTAAGTTGTTTTCATATGAATGTCATGGATCTGACAGAAACTGTCGATTAGAATAAGAATAGCCTGTGGGAAGTTGCACACTTCTGTTGGTTGCCAAGTGTAAATTGAAGGGAAGTCAAAGAGCTTGTTGGTTCAGCTGTGGCAGGTTAGGATGTCAATAACATGACTTTTCCATCCATCCTTTTCTGGAGGTTTATGCCCTTGTAGAAAGGGTGACAACAAAAACGAATATGTATCAGCTCCTAGAGCACCATAGTTCATTCAGAAAGTAGATAATGGTGAACTGTGGAGGCTAAGAGTTGGGCATAGGTCCATTTCTGCTGTCTTGTCACAGGGCCAGCAACCTTCAGCAGGGAGGTGGGGTGGAAGGCTAGAAGCCTGAACCCCATCCACAGAGCAAGACTTGATGAATGCTGTGCAGTTCAGGGACGGGAAGAGTTGCTTACAAAGACTACTTCTCGACCTGCTTGCTTATTTAGGAATGTCAAAATACCACACAACATAGCATATACTTAACCATTATTTTGTTGTAGTTATCTTTGCAGTGTATTTAGTTATTATGCAAGCCTGTTTTGTTGGAGACTTTTAGGACTCTGATTAATGCAGAAAAAGCTTGGCAGGAATAAACAAAGAGTGATGTAGGCATATGTTACAAAGATGAATGGGCGAATCAAGGTTATACATCTAGGCCAAATCTACAGCTGGAATAAATTGACATGATTTGAGGTATGTTTCAACACAACTATAACATAGCTGAAGTTAGCAGAGCCATGATAATTTACATAAGCCTGAAACGCTGCACTATTGAAAGGAAATAATGCTTTCAAAAGAAATTTTAAAAATTATCATCCAGATGGAGATCAAAGTCATGGGGTTTGGTGTTGTTATTTAGTCCCCTTCAATTCTCAGTGCGGCATGTTGTCTATGGTTTGCATCAAAAGGCTCTAGACACCTATGGGAAAGTTGCACAGAGCAGTGTGCAGAGAAGCTGCTTGGCTACTCTCTCCTTTTTCCACACGCACCTTTCAAACATTTTCATAAAATGTGCTTTAAAGAGTTTATCAGCTCTGATTTTTTTTCCCCTCTGGTGGCATGATAGTAATTTGTACGGCCAGTAATTGAAATGTCACCAACAGCCAATTATGATTTCAGGTGGGGAATAAGCAGTTCAGCTCTTTAAACAAAAGGTCTCTTGGTCCAGAACTACCTTTGGCAATAAAACAGGAAGCATAAAGGCAAGTAGAAGTCGTAAGTCAGAGCAGAAGGCATATTGTTCTCTGGGGAATAGCTTCATGAGTTATTTGCAACTCCCTATTTATTATTATTTTTAAGGGAAATTATACAACTGCAACTATGAAATTTCTGTCCCATTCTTCATACTAACATATAAGTTCTTCCAATCAATTAGCCCGCCTCCTCTTGATAATTCATTTTCTTTGCTGAAGTAATATTTAAGACTGAGAGTTGGCTTTTGACTTGAATCTCCTAATAATGTCAACATCAGTGTCATTCCAAGTACATACAGTCTGTATTAGTTCATGAACTAAGTGTGTATGCATGTGTGTTTAATATAACTTAGTGTTCTGACAGGAAGGAAAACACAGGAATAGTACAATTATCCACAGTGTCAAACTAGAAAAGTTTTCATCATGCATGAAAGTTTTCTGGTGGAACTTGATAGATATTTTTTGTATAGAATCTCTTTATATGGCTTTATTTTTTCATCAGTTGATTGAAAACAAACAAAAAAACCCCCAGTGCTCCACTGCATTTGCAAATAAGTAAGTCTGCTTCAAGTTTAATGGATGCCTGTGTGTCCAATTAAAAGTCATAGAAGTAAATGGGAAATTCAGGTCATGGTAACCTTTTCTCTTGTGTTTATTAATTGCACCTGCAGGGTTTCCCCTCCTCCATCCCCAAATAAAGTATCTGATGATAAGATCTGCTTGTTAAATGCATTTAACAAATCAATGCTAATCCATTTTTGTGGCAGGTGGCACGTCGCTGGGGGATTCAGAAAAATAGGCCAGCTATGAACTATGATAAACTTAGTCGATCGCTTCGCTATTATTATGAAAAGGGAATCATGCAAAAGGTGAGTAGCTAATTTTGTATTAAATTTCACTGGCGTGTTGCATGTTAATCTGTAAGTCAGTTTATGAGGAGTACTTGTAACTGCGTTCCTTAGGTAGATTTTTCCTCTATTTAGGCAAACACTAAGCTTTTTCACCTACCAGGTCCAATATATGCATCAAGATATTTTTTTTTCTATGTAGAAAATGTCTGTGGTTTTACTTCACACAATGCGCATCATGATTATAGGGAAAGAGGTAACATTCAAAAATATCCAAAAGAGCTTCCTGCCACCTGGGAAAGGCAAACAGTAGAGTATGGTATGAAAAATGTTTTGCAGATCTAAATTAGCTGCCCAGTGCTTGGGTACTTTGGTAAGTGCAAGATGGGGAGAAAAATGATACCAATTAATATACCAAATAATTTAATATCTTACCAATAGTGTTGTACTAATACCATTTTAAAGTGGAATTTAATATTTTATAATAGGCTGAATTATGAGAAATATTTAACAATAATTTATATGTAACAGTCTGGTCATGCAGACAGTATTCAAGCCATCAGTATTCTAATGTGGCTTGCTGATTTATACATGTATATTTTTAAATCTTGCCAACTAGTACTATGGAGATTGACTGAGAAATCAATAGGAGAGACCTGTCTGTTGCATCTGCAAAACTGGCAGGTGTGATCGAAGATCATAATGAACACCTTGTGCTGTAATTCTTGTTCCATAGCTTTTCACATTAGTTTTGTGACATTTAATGGCTGACATGTTTAAATCTGCCCTTTACCAATTCCATGAATGGAAATGATGCTCTTGGCTCGAGTCACTGGACAGTTTTTCCAGTAGGTTTCGTGAAGTCTCAGTTTGTTAAAAGTTCTCTTGCTTTGATCATGGGATCATTGTAGCGTTCTCCTTTTTCACTAACCAGCAGGCAACTGGGACAACAATCGGGGCTAGTATTGGCTTATGGTACTTGAGCAGCACAGTCCCTCATCCATTTCTGTGTGTCACATAACTCCCTGCATTGAGTCTTTGTGAAGTGGACTGGACACTGGGTCCAGTCGGGGAGAAGCAGAAACGCTCGATGATTGTGCTGGGTGGTGCTGCAGGCAGAGGAGGTCCCTGCTGCAGGCTACAGCTCCGCTGCATGAGCAGTCCTGCCGGCACAGCTCAAGGGCAGCACAGAGGCAAGAACGAGTCGCAAAGAGAGTGAAACAAGTTGAAAAGGTGGGGACGGGTAAGGCTGATAATGCTGCCCAACCCACACATCCATTTAATATGGAAAGTTTACAAGTACTTCTGACAGCTGGCTTGCTAGCTCTTAAACTACTACTTTATCATCTACGAGAATATATTTAATACACATTTTTAAAGCTAATTTGGATGCTTATTTTTCTGACGTAGCAATGTTTGAGGTTTGCCCTGGGATCACTCTATCTGGCCAGTCAGTGTACGTTAAAAACTATTGGTGGTTGTCGATTCATAGCAGATTTCTTTACTGAAAGGCTTGCATGCACATTTTTCCCCCTTTTAAGTTAAGCAATGATAACAGGTTATGCAAATGCCCAGTTTCTGAATGCAACCTTAAGTCTGTCAAACTTTCTCACATTAATTTGATGAAAAAAATTCTACTTCAGATACAGCATCTACCAAAATTTTACATTATTTGTATAATAAATAAGCCGAAAATTTAGGGAGGTGCTTCAGACTATTTTGCACCCATAAAAATAGAGTTACCTTTGCAACACTTTCGCCACCTTCATTCACTCACTCCCTTCCAGTGCCATGCTAGCTGGAGTTGCAAGAAGCAGGCAATATGATCTTTATTTTAAAATCATTTTAATAAACTGTGAGCATACAACATGGTTCATATTTTTAATGTAAATCTTTAAGGTGCTTGAGAAGATGCTATATTGACTTTTTTTTTTTTTTAATAAGACACTAATTCTCTATTGTTTTTGCCATTCTCCAGCTTTTAGGAAGATGAAGCACAGGCATTTAGTACTGTTTCTGAATAAAGGAAAGCTTTAGGATCTTTGGACAAATTGCCCCTCCATAAGCAAATCCAAATGTCCCAGCTTTGCATGAGCAATTGCTAAGTACATATTAGCCTACATATTTGCTTATGCTGTCCCTGTACAATCAGCATGCACTATAACTAAGTGCTTTTATACTTAAGTGTGAATCAATCTGCGTAAAATGAAGTTCAGATCTCTATCATGCAACGTGATTCTTTTTTCCACTTCGCACACAGATTGTTGGACTTAGTCATTTTATTTCACCACTGTAGTGACAATTTGTTTACACTTTCCAATGAGAACAGTTCCATTTGCGGTTAAGTATAGGAAACGATCACAAACAAAAGTTTAGAATACCTAGTTCGTCTTCCAACAGGATATCACGTGTGGCAAAACCAAGAGCATTCTGCGTGGTCTGTTTCTGCAGAACCATCTTGTCTTTGCTAGGTCATTGCCTTACCAGTTGTGGTGCTGCATTATTAATTGTTTAACAAAGGTGAATTCTTCACAAGACTGTTGAACTTGGAAAACCACAAAGTCTTACGCTGCACCTTTTTGTCCCTTCTGTTGTCCTAAGGTGGCTGGAGAAAGATACGTCTACAAGTTTGTTTGCGACCCTGAAGCGCTTTTCTCCATGGCTTTTCCAGACAACCAGCGCCCCTTACTGAAGACTGACATGGAGCGCCACATCAACGAGGAGGACACTGTACCTCTGTCCCACTTTGACGAGAGCATGGTCTACATGCAGGACGGTGGCTGCTGCAACACCCACCCCTATAACGAAGGCTATGTCTATTAACAACAGTGACAGTGAAGGGGATGTTTCCCCCCTCCCTTCGGCTTCTCCTCTTTCTCAAGACCCAGAGGAAAGCTTAATCGACTTCAGTTCATTTTTTAAATAGTACACTAAAAGGGGCTTTTCCTGTTGCATTACTCCTATGGTCTGCCATGGACAGCGCACTTTATTTGAAAGGGGGGGTTGGAACCTAGACGTTGTTCTGTGTAACAGGAGGAAAAGGGTGGGTTTGCTTTTTACTTAAGTTTGGGAAGGGAACATACAGGTTTTAAGTACAAAAAAGCTATATCATGTCTGTTTTGTTTCATATCAGCATAAGATATTGTACATTTTCTCTGGGCATCCATAGTACAGTTAATTCTCATTGTGCAAAATAACCACTTGATGATGATATCAGCATAGCATGCCTAGGGCATTTGTTTCTTGCCATTCTTAATTGTCTTTCTGCAGTTCTAAAAGAGAAGCAAAGCATATACCACAGCATTTAATTTAGAAGCTTGCAGCGGCAGACCTTGCACCTTGCCTCTGAAAACAACCCGATATCTCAAGAAATTTTCTTTTTTTCTTTCTGTTTTTGTTTTTTTTTTTTTTTCCCTGATGTGGCCTCAAAAAAAAGCCGGCTTAATGACAGAGTGGCTGTAAATACAGTGACCAAGCAAAATCCCTGACTTCAGACTGCAAGCCGCATGCCATATCAGGTGCCACGTTGCTATACATATATGGCCCTGCTATGGCTTAGACCTTTCAAGATCCATTTGAGGGTAGTAATTACATGTGGTAGGCTTTCTGATGATCGTGTCAGCATTAAATACAGGATCATGATCAGGAGGGAGAAGACATTTTGTATCCTTCCATTTCCTTTGGTACATAAATAAGTTATTTAATCAATAGGAATTAACTGTACTAAGTCACATATCTAATTATGCTGTTTAGACACAGCAAGCACTCCTTGAGAAAAATATCCAATACACTAAATAGGTACTTTAGTAATTTTTAGACACGGTACCCAATAATATGCATTTAAACCTTTTACTGCTGTGTTATGTTGATAACATATATAAATACTAGATAATGCTAATGCTTCTGCTGCTGTCTTTTTCTGTAATGTTCTCTTTGATGCTGAATTTACTATGACCATTTATAAGCAATGCTGTAACTACAGGTAGCATTTCAGGACAAAATAGATGACTTGAACCATTTATTGCTTAGAAAATAGCTTACGCCATAGCTGTGCTATAAGCAGCTTTTATGCGCATCCACAAATGACTAGTAAGCTTCAGCTTGCTAAGGAAAGCTCTGCAGAACCTTTTGTAATTTTCAGTGGAACGGAGACTTAGACAAATTGTCAAAAAATACCATGAAGTCGCTGTATGATGTTGTAGTGCTGGCACTGATGTTACCAATCAACTTGTTTTGGACACTAAATGTAAATGTGATCAGATATGCTTGGAAGACAATTTAAATTTTGAGGGGTTTTTGTTGTTATTTTTTCAAATTTTATTTTTTGAGGGGGCAGTCCTGAACGCAAGCCACACACACTGTTCTGTATGTAAAACGGACGAAAAAAAAAAAAGCCCTGACAAATACCCCAAAGTTTTAAATATTTATGAGCACCTTTTCTGAAATGTAATATTTCCTAGTTTGAAGGGAGGAAGAAGAGAGTAAGATGTGGATTTCTTTTTTTGCCCAGTGAAATTTAAATAGGTGTTATATTGAGTACTTCATTTTCCTATATTCCCAAGAAGTGGGAGGAAAATGAATGCATAACCATAAAACAACAAGAACAATTTTCATCATAATGGATAGATTTCAAAGACAATCCTACGTGGTGGGTTAATTTTCGATCCTCTGTTAAGTTAAGACACTACTTAAGCCATGAATATTCTAATATATAATTAATCAAAAGTAAAGAAGTAGTGGTCACTAGAAACCACAGGTGCATAAAAAACATTTGGGCAGGTACTTAATTTACTCAGATCCATACGACAACGTATTTTATGGGAGTGTATATATGCCTTAATATGTCACTTAATTCTGTCATCCATAAATCTCGATGGCACTTAAGTTTTCAGTGATCAACCCAGAATCAGAAGTTTAAAATTGCAGAATTAGCAAAAACGGAAAGGGAAAAGGTTGACTAAGATTGTTTAAAAAAATGTGGTTTCCATTGAAATAAGGTTCAAATGAAACACGCTTTGATGAAAAGTCCTTGGATTGGTTTTGGTTCTTTAATGTCAGCATGGAGCGCCTCTTGCCTGTGGCAGGATGTGGGTATTTGGGAAAGGGGTTGGCCAAAAAAGGGGAAAAATAAAAAGAAAAAAAAGAAAAAAAAAAAAAGAAGACAAAAAAATGCATCAAAAGTGTAATATTTAAGAAGAAATATATATATATCTGTATACGGTAGTGACTCACTGAACAAAACAAGCAATCAGACCAACATTACATGATCTCTCAGCAGAAGATATAAAAAGTCTTTCACTGAACTGATTAACCCTTTTAAAAAATGTACCTAAGAGGTTTATTTAAAGTCTGTTTTTATTCCACTTTTTTGTTTGTTTGGGGGTTTTTTGTTTTGTTTTGTTTGGGGTTTTCAGGTAGAATAATAAATCTGGCAGCTGATTTCTGCAAGATTGTTGTGTATTGGATTCCTAACCATTTGGACTGGAGAGGCCCCTGCAGTAAGGTGGTTCTTTTGGAAGAGACTGTGGTCTGTTCCCAGTGCCTAGAATGGCTTCCTGCAAAATGTAACCAAAAAAAAGAAGTGAGGAGTATGTACAATTCATATACATGTGAGTAACAGCCAGGAGTTCGATTGCCAAAGCATCGTATTTGACTGACAAAAGGGAGGAGGATGGTCTCTGTAAATTTATAGAAAGACTGATTCTGATGAAGAACACATACACATTTTCACAGGGTGTTTTAATACCCTGCTGAATTTGAATGTGAGGTGTTTGGGGCTGGGGTGGGCCTGCTGGCTTTTTGTTCATTTGGTTGGGGGTTTTGGGGGGTTGTTTTCAAGCTGTGCCACAAGTGGAGGGTAAAACGCAGGCTTCACCTCTTGTTTTTAGGAGCAGCTGTAGCGGAGTTAGCTTGTGTTTGCTTGTGTGTCTCTTTGCTGCGCAGAGCAGTGGGCAGCCCAGGGTAGCGCCGCTGTGAAGCAAATCCAGGAGTCGTCACTGCAAGACCCAGGAGTTGTGGTGCGGCTGTGGGCGCTCGGGCTTCCTCTCCTCTGACTCTTCGCTTGCCCCAGTAGCTGAACGGAGATGAAATTGCGTAAGGACTTGGCAGATGCCCTCAGAATCCGTTTGAGAGAGTTAAGATTGCAGGCGTAGGGCAATGCACAGATTTTGCTTTAGGGATATGACTTTCCACGACAGAGAGCCCAAGCCTTTTCTCGCCAAGGTCGCCACCAGTCTGAACTTTCCCACACACCAACTACCCTGCAAATCTTAACGTTACATTCTTGGAAAGCATGGATTTCATATGCCTGTCAGACCAAATCTGCCTGCTTTACTTACAGTCGGCTGCTGTGCTAACTAGGGGATATTGGGATACAGGAACGTTAAGGATCATTTTCTCTGATAATTCCCTGTGAAGAGCCCTTTGCTCCGAATCTTTCCATCTTTGGGATTGTCTGGTACATGGAACTATTCCCCAGGGATTAGTGCTAAGCATTTTATTGCCTTTGACATCTGACTGGTTTGGGCTGCAAGTCTATCTTCACAGGACAGTATCATCTAGTAAATATTTTTGCCTTGTTTGTTTGGGGTTTCCTTTGTTTTGTTTTGGGGATTTTTTTGGTTGTTTTTTTGTTAGTTTCGTGGGTTTGTTGTGTTGTGTGGTTTTTGGTTTTTGGTTTTTTTAACAGCAGGAAATAGGTCAATGTGTACAAAAGGTATTATGAGGCAATCTTTGAATTTGTTAATGGCTGTAATTTCTCCTTTGAAGAGCATTAGCTTTAGCTCACGTACTACAGGTAATAGCACCCATGGACAGCCCTATTCAGTGCTCACATTAATAGCACTGAGGACTTTTCCAAAGAATCTCCTTCAAAGATGTTTGGGGAGTCTTAATGAGTATGGTGTTTTACACTCTTAAGAATCGTAACTCTGAAATATTCCACTTGGATCTAACTGTAAAAGCCTGGGAGATTAATTTCTCAGTTCTCTTCACTTCTTTGGACTTTTTTTCTTGTGTGCAGGGGTTTTTGTGGTGGGGGTTTTTGTCTTTTTTGTTTTAATCAGAGGCTACTCTGCTTGGAAAGGAGGTAGCAGCTGGGAGCAGGTGCTTCTCCCTCAGAAACTCCAGTTCAATGTCCCCTGCATTTTGCTAAGATACCAGGCTGAGAACTGGAGCATCTACAATGCATAACTGAGCTCTGTCCTCCTTGTCCCCTTAAGGAACAGGGAACTACTGTGCATTGTGTCTGTTGCTTCTGCTACAGGAGTGGTAATCTCTGGCAGAGCAGTGGAAAACTGGGGCAGTAGGATTTTAAAACTACAAGATTACCCAGAGGATGTCTGTCAGATCCCTAAGAATCATCAATGCATCAGCAAAGCTCTGTACCACCCAGCTTTCATGGCCGTGTAGGTAGGTAAAGTTGACTTCATCTTTTACTTACAGGAGGTTGGAATATTGGTTTCCCCCTTGAACACCAATTTGATTTTTGTGGGAAGAAAATATCTCTGCCCTCTCCTTATGTAATAGTCTGAAAATGCCTGTGAAAAGTCTCGTTGACATTTCCCAAAGGACTATTTTTGTGTGAAAATGACACAACGAACATCACCAAAAGAAGGAGTAAATAAACTCCAGGAAGGTACCCATGCAACATGTTCTCCAAAACTACAGTGTTATTTACCCTAGAAATATATCATGTCTTTAATACTGCTGCGGTATTTTCCCTATTACATACTTTCATTAGACTGACCTTCAAAACACAGAGCATACCCTGAAGTTTTGGGTTTGTGTTTTTGTTTGTGTTTTTTTTGTTTGTGGTGGGGGTTTTTTTGCCCTTTTTTTTTCTTTTTTAAATAAGCTTCCTGCTGTTAATAGAGGTTACAGGAAGGTACCCCTGAGGCAGGGTCACAATCAAACATTTGGATCTGGTAAGCCATAATTCTATGTCTTCGCTCTTGCAAAGCTCCGTGGACATTTCTGCCTATGTCCATGCTTTTTAGTTGCATGGTAGAGAGGTACTTACAGCCATTGCTTGGGGTTATTTTTTTGTTAGTTTATGATTTGTTTTGTTTCAGAAGAAAAGTCTTTATGGATCTCTTCCCACACTCCAGGTAACCAGATAAATACTTGGGGTCCAAAGTAGCATTTTTGCTGTATAATCCACAGTATGGGCTGTGGCAGTTCTTGCTGCGGTCCTAGAAAGGAAAGAGGAGAGGAGATTTCACTGTTTTCTTTTGCCCTCCTATCTGTGATAGGACCCAGCTGGTCTATCTGAAGATGGTTCAGTTCTTCACTCACCCCTGATATTTTAGTGAGCAGTGTGTTCTCGTTAGTTAGTACAGTGGCACTTTATAGAGGCTTAAGTACAGGAAGTTGAGTTTTAGGTGTACCGCAAAGGGCTCTGTAAAGTGGCGCTGAGACAAAACGGTGCATGGGGCGTGGCATATGGCTACAAAACCTAAATAGAGGTGGAAAGAGGTGTTTTTGCAGAGGCACCAGCTCCTCAGAGCTTGAGGCGTTTGCTGAAATACGCGGTTAAAGCTGCTGCCTGGCTGGCTGGGGTGAGCCTGCCTTGGAAGACCTGGTGAGGAGCTCTGTGTGCATGTAGAAAGCCAGAGAAAGCATCATCCCAGCACACCTGGATAAGGCACAGAGATGGGAAAAAGTCTGTTGAGGGCAATCTGGCCCCACCAACTAGCTAATCCAGAGCTGATTAGTACAGGAAGGAGGAGGTCATATGACCAATATAGTAAATCACAGAGATAATTATTTGAAAGACATGCTGCAGGAGAATCGTAAGAAATGATGGAAAGTAATAAACTCTGTAAACAGCAATGATCTTTTAAGACCCCGGTGCTTCTGGGAGTGCTTCAGGAAAAGGAAGAGAGAAAGTAAAACACTGAAAGAGACAATAATATTAGATGAGAACAACAGGAGTCAAGTCATGAACAGCATTAGGGGACCTGGAAGATTGCAGTGTTTTAGATAAGGAAGGGACTAAGATAAGTACAGAGTCAGTAAACTGAGATAAGAGCAAGAGAGAGAAGGTAATTGGAGGCAGTGCACTTTGTGGCCAGTGGGCCAAATGTGTTCGGCTAACTGAGCTGTACCAGGGATGTGTTTGGCCCTGATTGTATATCCCCAATGACAGGAATATCAGAACTGACTTTGGAGTGATTGATAATTTAGTGAAACCATCTGCACAGTGTTTGGTAGCTGTTAAAAGAGCAAACAAGATACTGAAATATGCAGAGAGTGTTCTGGGCTGTAAATGTAGTGACTTTATTGTCCCACTGTATTAAAAAAAAAAAAAGAAAAAAGAAAAAAGAAAAAAAAGAATACAGGATAATGGATCAGATTGTGGCTTGGTGTGAATCAGCTTGGTTTCCTTGAAGTCAGCTAAGTACCTTTATGCTAACAGATTCTGTGGCCTGTTTTTAGTAATGTGTATGCCTGTCTAGTGTGGTATGTACACAGGACACTTGTTACATTATTCAGAAAGATTTACAAATGATCAAGACCTGGAGCATAGCATGAGACCAATAATAAAAGATGAAATTAAATAAAAATGTATGTCTTCTGAATTCTACTGATGTAGCCAACTTGCTCCATTTTTGTGTAAAACTCTCTGCTGGAGCTCTATATGCCCCTTTAATTCTTACAGTGATCTTTTGTGATTAATACTGGCAAATTGTAAATCCTGGAGTCCTCAGTACAAGTGGCTCACCATTGGTCTCTGCAAAGGTGGCTGGGATATGTAGGGTCAGGCTACCTTCCCAGCTATTCATGAAGATCATCTGGACATTTAAAAACTTAAGGAGTGCACTAAGCTTCCAGCCATTCTTGGGAGTAGCAAATTTCAGGTACGTTGCAGATTTAGCCACAAAGGCTAGACTTCCAAAGGAATTTCAGCCACTTCCCTGCTCCATATTACAAGGCTCTGTGAGCCCAGCCATATTTAGGATATCTAAGTGCCTCCACAAAATCTTTCAAAAGCTGGTCAGCTGAGCCAGGGCTTCTCTGTTTCCTGCAGAAATGAAATGGGGGAGAGACAAAATGAACAAAGACCTAGATCTGCATCTACAGAGAAATAAAATGAAGAACACCTTTGTATTATCATTTTCAGGTTCTAGCGTGACACTGGAGGAGGGAGTTCATAGGAGCTGAGGCAGTCACATGTTTCCTTGGAGCCCAGAATAGATGCATACACCCAGAAAAAGACTGTTAGTTTTCTGCAGTGCACGCATGAGCTTGCTCAGCATTTGAGCTTTCATGAATTTGGTTTTTGGTGTTTAATTCTTCCTAATATGTAGGGGAATATTCTGCTCAGTAACAAGTTATCTTGTAGACACCCTGATGCTCTACTTTATAGTATGTAAAGTTTCTTTGTGAATCTAGCCTTAATGACCAAAGAAGCACTGCCACACATGGAAAGGTTAGTTCCTGGTACTGTGCAATCCATCAAATGGAGGAGTTTCTATGATCATAAACTAGCCTGGGATAAAAGACATAGCTTGGCCTTGTCAAAACAAGTCCTTGCTTCTCAGCTTGGCTTATCAATGCTTTATGCCAGCTAAATGCCAGGAAAGCAGCTCCATGCACCACATAACCTTCTCTTGCCCCTCTGGCCCCTTCTACAGTGCTGATACCCACATCTAAGGTTATGGAACACCTAGAAAGATACTGAGAGATGTCATAAGAATAAGCAAGGCTTACAAATGGCTCCTGTATTAGCAGAAACTTAAAAGGATTCAACTTGGGACAGTTAGTGGAGAAGATCTGCAACATCATGAACTGTTTGGAGAAGAATAAGGAATCAAAATTACTGAGTCTCATAACAAGAATTAATTGGGGGGGCAATAGAAAAAAAAGTGGAGGCATTTGAAGAACATTAAGGAAGTATTTTATCACACAGCACAATTATTAACTTGTGGAATTTATTGATGTAAGCTATTTTGAGTGGCACAAGTCTTAAACAAATTAAGAAAAATTGCTTAGACAAATCCTTGGAAGAAATGGCCAAGAATCATTCTTGACTATGATGATGAAGTTGAACTCTCCAAGTCAGGAAGTCCCCAGTACAGAGACTCTCAGACCTTCAGAGGACATACCAGAGTCACCTTCTTCCCATACTCTCTTTCTAAACACCGATGCTGGTGTCTCCTGGGATGGACAGACCTTTGGCTGCAGGTGACTTAGTATTCCCTGGAAGTGAGTATTTACTTCACAAAATTCTGGTGGCACAAGGTAGCGTTCTGCATCCTGCATTTTATATGGGCCCTGTGACTGAACTAAAAAAGATGTAACGCAACTGACTTAAGTAGTTTGGGTGGTTTTACACTAAATCTGTAAATTTGAACCTGGAACCTTTTACCTCGAGGATTTGTTTTCCTTGCTAACAAACACACCCCTTACAAAGAGCTATTGTCAACTTGGGTATGATTACTAAGCTGCTGACATTGGGGTCAGAGTTATTTTTAAAAGCAGAAAGGAAACTGCCTCATTTGTGTTTAACTGGAAACTACATGGTTTTCAAAAAAGAAGAAACAAATTTTTTAAAAAAGAAAAAAGAAAAAAATAAAAAATTGGCCAATTAGTGAGTAATATGGCTATTTTATATGCCTGTCACTTAACACCTAACATTCCACTATGATGTTTTCTCCTTGTGTGGCACTTTCACATACAGTAGGCTAAGACTTTAGTAACCCATAAGGTTGAAGCAGGACTCAGAAGTTATCACCCCCCCAAAAAATGAGAGAGAGAAAACCACATTAATGAATGTCTTTCCCTTCTCATATTGCCTCTAACTCTATCAATAACAATTCCATAATGCTCTAAGTTCCATCCTCAACAGATAACATTAAGCAGTACATATCCTAATTTCATCAGACTTGGACTCTTGCTTAAAACCTTAGGTGACTTCATGCATTTATATCAATTGTATCAACAGACCAGTGCATCTGAGTCTCTGAAAACAGGTGTGGATCCACAGAGAGATTTCTCGTGACAAGATGGTTTGGATTATGATGGGATGGCTATGACAAACACAGACAGCAAGATACCCAGATCTCTTCTGTAAAATAATAGAAAAAGCTCTGGGAATATCATCACAGGATGATCCTGTGAATTAACTGTAATGGGAAGTTGGTATTTCTGAAAATTTATGTAAGAGGATCTAGCCATAGAAGTGTGACCTGCTGACTCATTGCCCCGAAATGGTGTCAGTTTGAAATATCATTGCAAGTGTGACCTGAATTCTCTTACAAGCCCTGAATGGGATAGACAGCAGTTCCACACATTAGGAGGACAGAATGTCACATATGGCTCTATCAAGTAGGAAAGAGCAAAGAAAATATCCTGAGACCATTGAGCATAAGAAAAGAAGATTATAGCTCTCAGTCTTGCAGCAAATTGGCAACTGCAAGCTGTAAATTGTAACTCATGAGAAGTAAAAATTAGCTTAGAATGACTTGCTTAGAGACCTTTAATTCTGGGGCATCAGATGAGTTCAGCTTCTGTTGAACTGCACACCCAGCATCTCCTTTCTATCTAGAGGTGTAAGTAACTAAAACAAATGGATTTTTGTGCTATATGGTCTCAAATTTGCTCAGAAAAAGTCCATCTGGAACGTTCAGACATACAATAAAGAAAAAGTCACTTGTTAAAAAAATACAACTCTGTATTGATAAGATTAAAAAAATGGGAATCAGTACACAGACAGAAATGTTATTGCTAAAGAAGAGGATCCAGAGGGGCTTATGTACATAGCAAAAAAAGACACTGAGAGAAGTAAGTCCACTCTCTCAGGTTTTTAATGTTTATATGGGTATGCAGTAGCTTCCTTTTTTGCATGACCCTGCTTTATGAGTGAAAAACAAGCTTCCCCTTAAAAATTTAATAGCTATCAAACTTCCTAATATTTTTCTTTATTCTTATTTTTGAAAGATGAAATTCAGATTTAAAGCTGAAGCCTGTAATCCACTCTTAACTGAATGCAGTTGTTGCTATGCTATAATTATGGAATACATCATGGGGCAATGTGCTATAATGTTTTTATTGACGTGGATGTGAAGGATATGTATTACCATGCCTGAGCTGCTTGTTATTTCCGTGCTGTTTATTTGTGAAGGCAGAAGGACATTTTACAGCTACTCCCCCCAAAATAAAAAAGGCTTTTATAGCAACATTCCCAAGCATCTTTGATTTTCTCTGAGCCTCATATGCTGAAAAAAACCAACCAAACAACGAAAAACAAAACCAAAACCCCCAAAACTAGAGAAAACTATTATTCTAATGTTTAGAAATTTTTGAGTAGTGGCATGGGCTTCATCATTTGTCTAACTATGAAGTTAATGACTGTGATGGAAAGTCTCAAGTCCTGACAAAGGATTTGAAAGTGAGATCAAGGTAGAGTGTCTTAGCGAAGCAGCACAGATGGGTTAGCTAATATTTGTGCACTCACACTTGTATTCAAATTCCTTCTGTCAAGGAGAGTTATCGATGGTTTCAGACATTTATAAGATAGAAGTTGATGGTTTCTGTCTTGCCTAAGCTACTTTTAGAAGCTGAGCTGATGTTGAATCTATCTCAAGTTGTTTTCCTGCTCTGTTTTGTTGAAACAATTAAAATTTTCTTGGATGTCTCTTGTCATGGGTTTCTCTGGGCCCAAGTTGTCTGAAGAGATCTAGAAGTTCCTCAGAAGTAGACCTGTCCAAACATTTTGCAATTGTGTCATGGCTGTGGAAATTGAGGGAATGGCAATAGGAAGGAAGAAACCTTCCACCTGCAGAAAATGGGGCTTTTGAAACTTTCTTATATTGTACTCTCATAATCTATTTTCTGTGGAAAGACTTGGAAATAACCACCTAATGTTACAAATTTATCACAATAAGGCTATAGGAAGCTCTAAAAATGCCTTGAGAATGCAGGCTTTGAGGACTTAAAATTGTATTTTCCCTATCCAAAAATCTCAGAATCTAGACGCTTACTAAGATGTCAGTTATCATGTTCTGAATGGTTTTCTAGATGTAGAAAACTGTTTTTAAGGAGGATCTAAGCTTTAAAGAAATTATCCTGTTTCGATCTTTAGTCTGTCCTAATTTTGGAAAAAAACTCCAGATTTTGTTGAAAAGGAGGGAAATTTTATCAGAAAGGAAAATAAAAGAAGACTAAGTTTTCCAGGGTGCTAGAATGTGAGGTTGCGCAGTGGAGCAAGAAAAAGAAAGTTAAAAATGCATGGATAATTACAGTTGACATATAGCTTTATGATTTACTACATGGATACTATTCATGTACATAGACTCTATAGGCACTTTATATAATAGCCATGTAATTAATGTATACATTATTAATATAGAAGTGCTTCTATTAAGAGGCATCATTAATGATCCTGCCATCCTGAAGCTGTAAGATACAACTTAGTGTGATCCCCATAAGACATTTGTTCCGGTCCGTCAGAATTAGACAAAAAAGCTGGAGTAAATTCTTCCCAGTACATAAAATCTACTAATACAACTGTGTGATATTTCAGAAGCAGCCAGTCTCATTGTCCTGGAAAGGGAGCACACAGGCTGATTTTTGATGAGGCAGGTAGAAAAGTTGTGCAAGTGGATCAAGGAAGACTTAAAATAAACTGACGACAGTCAGATCTCTAGGAACAGACTAGAGGAAGAACTTCATCTTTGTATAATCTATTCAGGGAAAAAAATATAAAACTTTTTGTTTCTCCTTTGTCTAGTTTCAAAATGGATGTGGAAATGAGAAAAGGACTGAGAAGCAGTTCTGAGGGGAAGAACATTTAACACATTCCTGTTACTGCCAAGAGAAAATCCATTTATTTGCTTCAACTTTCGACATAACAATAGAAAAGTCTTCAGCTTCCCCTGAGAACTGTAAAACGTCTTCACAAGACTTCAAGAAAAAGAAGAACAGTTAATGAATTTAAGGTTAAGTATAATAATTATAACAGGTAGCAGGGACTTTAGGACTGTAAATACATTCCGCTCTGTCAAAAGAAGTTAAAGATAGGAATATTTAGTCACAATATCTTAATGTACGCATTTCAAATGCTTTCTCTGAGTCTGCCTTAAGGCCTACAGCCTTGAATGTAACTCTGCCTTTTTTAAACCCGTGTGTGATGTTCGGTTTCCTGAATGTGTGAACATTCTCTGTGCAGGTGGAAGCCTGAACTGTGATGGGGCAGAGATTAAGGGCCAAACAAAATCTGAAGCATCAGTTTTTGTCCACATTTGCTGGCAGCAGAGCTCCACTTAATGGCTCGGTAACATCTCCAGCATTTCACAGTGGTGCTGTGAATTTTTCTGTACAGTTTACATAAACCAAGAACCCTGGAGTCCCTTGATATCCCTACTCTACCTCATTATCATAGGGAAGAAGCTAATCTTGTATGCTCTGGGTTTTTTTTGTGTTTACTTGCTATAAGGACACTGATTCATTCTGCCTCTGCCCTTTTTTTATGCATTTATTCTTGTATAGAGGGTGTGAATCGAGCAAGGTCAAACTAATCAGCTCAAATGCAAATGAAGACGGAAAGTAAAGAACTGGGCTGTGGCATCCAGTTGTTTGCTGTCTTCTCCATGCAAATCTGAAAGTTTTTCTTCCTCTGTGGTGTTTTTTAAGCTGTAACAAGCTATTATTTGTTTTTATTCTGTATCTCTGTCACCATCAGAACACTGTAATCTGCTGTTTCTTCTCTTCAGATGAGAAAAATCCTTTTTCTTTTTATCCCACGTACTTCACTTGGTTTGGGTTCTTCTTCCATGTTTTACACTCTTTCATTGTGAAAATCCTCTTTTCAGGAAGCTAAGGCAGACCTATTGTCTTATTCATATGAGTTAACGTATCTTACAGGGAGTACTGTGGCAGACAAACAATACAAAATACAAGTATGTACAATATTTAGTCTTAGTGTATGACATATTCGAGCATAAACACCGCTATAAGTCTATACAAGGATTTATGTATTCTTAAATATGTCTTCCTTGCTGAAATGTATGGACAGAACCATTTCAAACCTTTGATTGTGTTGCCAAATTGAGAGGAGGGATGCTCATCATCAACCTGTGACCCAGGCAGCCTGGGTTGTGTTTACAGCACCGTGGGTGCCTTTTTGCAAAGCTCCTTATTCTTCTTTTACCCCTTATGACAAACAAGATCCTCCTGCCTTTGTAAAATACTTAGAGATCTACAGATAGAAATATTACATTTCTATCTGTAAGAATGAATATTATTGCCTGGTTATGTCATCCATTGATGTTCAACTTGCAAATTTTCAGTCCTGTCTAACACCTTTGGATCAGGGGTTTCTTTGTACTAACAACCTAAAAGATCTAAAACTAACATTGTATTTCAGGTCTCCGAATTTTGGGGATATCAGGCCACCTGCAGTTGCACTTGAGAGGAACTGAAGTATGTAGTTTACATATGTAAATAGTTTTACTGAGCCTCACTCAACTCACCTTTTTCTTACCTATTGATAGAGTCATAACAGTGTTTCTTTATTGAAGCATGTCTTCCTGACACCTAAGGAATTACTGGCGAGAAGCTCCTGAAGGAAATACTAAGTATCTATTTTGTGACTAAGACATTATAGAGATTACAAAAGAAGTATAAAAACATGTTTGCATCAGAGATGGTGGGAAAAGGCAATTCCTTTCCTAGCATGTTTCAGCAGATTTTGCCTTCAGCCATGTAAAAAGTTATTTTATAAGATATTACCTCACTAAAAGTCACTCAGCCTCAATTGAGTCAAGGTCACTTGTGTACTTTGGAGATACAGCCTCATGAAAAAGATAAGCGATTACTTGAGGTTCTCCATATTCCTGACTAGTTATGAGCTTCCTAACTGCACTGAGTGCTATACAATATTTCCTTACAATATTATGGGATCAAGAAGTATATTATTTCCTGCTTTATAAAAGTACATATTGATATATGGGTGAGGAACAGTCCCACAAGGATTCATTTGATCTGGAGCTGAATCCAGCTGCATCCAGTTCATCGTCTGTACAGTGGATGCAATTTTCTACTTCTTCACACATAGAGTCTCTAAGCAATTCTTCTGATGAGGGCTATGTGACCCTTATAAGGAGCAGCGCATTCAGGCAAAGCTCCTGCACTGAATCCAAGCCTCACCTCGGTTGTCTCCTGTGGAATTCAGCATCCCTGCAGAAGGAGTTTCCCAGACTGCAGTTCTTTGCTATGCTGGAGGTCAAGATATCCGGCAGGAGTTTGGTGGGAAGGGAGCAAGAGAGATACAGGTCCTGTGGAAAACTCAGGGCTGTGTTTTCACTGAGCAGCAGTTTCATGCCACCATGTGATGCAATTAGTTCTGGGAGCCAAGAACTCCAGTCTCACATTTTGATCCTACTATTAGAAATTTGCACAAGTTACTTGGCGTCTGACATATGGGCCGATACCTGATCTCTGCAGGAGTGCTCTCAGGACAGGCATCTCCTGCTAACCAGGACCCATAATGGCAGCTCAACTAAGTGGAAAAGGGTAGAACCAAGTTGATGATTTTGGAGGCTTTGTAATCTTAATAAGAGAAAAAAAATCAAGCAGAGTGCTTGCATATGATATACTCTGTGTTTTCTAGGAGGCTGTTCTGTCCTCATACAATTCCCTCGACCCCTAAGGTATTTGTGGAATTGAAAGAATGATGGAGAAATACTGAATAAGTGACCTTTTTACTACCATTCCCTGGCTTACAAACCAGGATCTGCCACATTTGCATTGTTTTTATTCATAAAGGAGGGGAATTCAGGACAGCTCTTTATTTTTCACATTTACTTTTAATAAATTAATTTAGTAGGTAATGAAAACAGGGGCTGAATACCTACTATGTGATCCATCCAAATCACAGTGACCTTTCTTTGAACATGAGCTATCAAAAGTACAGCATGAGCATGGCTCATATGAGACCTCAAAATTTGTTTGCTTTTGCACCTAATGCCAGAACTTAAACTCTGTTCTCTTAAGGCTGAAAGGCTAATGTACTAATTTACAGTGTCATGCAGCTGCCTATTTGGTTGAGTTTTCTTCTCACAGAAGGTTAATTTCCATAAAAGGGATTTTGATTTGACTGGGCTTGTTTGGACAAGATTTTATGGGATTTGGTTTCAGTCATGGTGTTTGATGTCTCATTACATAAAGAAATACGGCACAAGAACAGAGAATACTGTTTAATTTTTCACTAAACAAGCCTATCAAGTGTCTTTTTGTATTAAAAGTGTGTGCAGGTATGTCGTCCTGGGCTAGTGGAGTATTTTCCTTCCTCTAATGCTTAGCAACATCATGTTAACCTAGAGTTCTTTATCACTCTGGTTTTTGTGCTTATTTTCAAGGAATACGTAGCAGAAGATAAAACTGATTAAACTAGATGATGGGTAGTAGGAACCAAATAGTTCAATTTATCAGGTCCTGGGTTCAGTTATCTGGAGAAAATATCTGATTGCTAGAAAGTCACCGCAGAAGATTTCCACAACCATATGTTAAAAGTGTGGTGACAGGCACGCAACAACCCCAAGAAGACAAAACAAAATGGAAGTAGTTGATAGATATGCACTTGATCAATGCATACAGCTCGTGATGAAGTTAGTTTCTAACAGTTGGTTTGTAATTAGAGCTAATAACATTGCTTAATAATAGAAGAGAGGTGAAAGAACCTGTTGATTGTCATTACTTGGATTTCTTTGGTGTTCTGTGCTCTAGCATGCAAGAATTAAAATGTAGAAGAAAAATTTCTATCAAGATCCTGTAATATAAATAAAGCAGAAGAAAGAAAAGTCTTAAAATCAGTAAACAAATTTATCTTCTTTAACTCTACTGGATGTAATCCAAGTTGAATTCAATCCTCTACAACCTTGCTGAATTTACAGCCATCTGCAGGGGGGTAACTGATGGCAGCATTTGCCCCTGCAACTCATTTAGCAATACATCTTCATTTGGCACAATCCAGCAGAGATGAAAGGCAGCAGCACTTTGTGAGCTTTACTGAGAAAAAAGGTTTAAAGTGGCTGACAAGTGTCATAAGATATTGTTGTACCAGTCTGTATTGATTGTGCTGGAGGGCACCTCCTTGTGGAAGACGATTGATTTTTGTGTGTTTTCACAAAGAGATTTTAATAGTCTTTGTACTTGCTGCCATGTCCGAAAGGCCTGCAAGCAAGACATGTCTGATATCACAACTTTAAATGATCAGCCCTTCAGCCTCCAATGAGTATCAATTAATACTGTATTAAAAACATCTCCAATGCAGTTATACCAAAAACCAATTTTTATAAGTTATAAGGTCAAATTCTACACTCATTCAATAGTAAAGAAATCAGTGCCATCCAGGAATCAAATTAGCTCAGCTTCAGAGAGAGATTAAGAGAGAGAGTACTCAGTTTCTGATTCTTTGTTAAGAAGGTCAAATTCTTTCTTAAACTCATGAAAATGTGAAAGCTGTTAATTGCAATCACTTGAGTCATTGGACAGGAAATCATTCCTAGAGGTTTTTCTTTTGTTTCTTTACTCAAATTTAATGACTCTATCATTTGCTGAGGTAAAAATTCACAGAGAAGAAATCACTAGCTAGCTTTTTCAAATTTGGGCAGAAAAAGCACCGAATAGAGTGTGTGTTTTCATGCCTTATATATGTAGGTGCGGTCAAATGACTATAATATTCCTCAAAGTTTATCATAGGTCAATGGTACTACTATCAATACGACACGAGTTCTCCATATTAAAAACTCCTGTAGTATTTAGCAGGGTTGAAACCATTAGGTTTCTCTTGGCTTTAATGTAATATTAAAAAGTTTGAATGTAATTGAACACAAAATATTATGTATAGATTTTTTAAAAGGCCTTTTCAATAATAGGATATCTACAGTAATTTTCAGAGTGTGTCAGAAAATTTCTGTTCACTTCTATTGGGCTTTTCCATAAGGTGAGGCAAGCCTTTATCTGCAAGTCCATGTCCACCCCACCATCAGGTGCCAGTTGTGTTGGGCTGCCGTGCTACCTCTGCTCCAGCAGAACCGAGGCACTGCTTGTCGCAGCTGCTCCAAAGAGTGAGTGGTGCATTTGTGGTTTCTCGTGGCTGCAGTAGGTGATGTCCCCTCCTGAGTCAGCAGGAACCGCCTGGCTCCTTCAGCCATGAATGTGCTCATCGTGTGTGCCATGAAGTGCTGAGCCCTGTATCTCAGCTACGTGCCAGCCGAAATATCGTATTCTTTTCTACTTCCATTCCTCCTGTAGTTGTAATTCTCACCTTCTTACTTCATGTATCTTATAGATCTGGAACAGAAACCAAAGTTTTGCTACAGAGCCAGCAGGTAGTGAGATTCTCCTATCTTTGCTTTTCTGATTTGGCTTTTAGAAGCAGCACTGACAATGCACAAACCTAAATTACTTTCCTAAAATCAGATGGGGAAAATATTCATTGCTGCTTTATTTTCTGTTTTGCCATAGCAGTGCTCACAAAAGCCTTTTGAATTTTCTGGAGGTGTAGATGTGAGTTACAGCCATTATAATGCAAATTACAAATTAAACCCAGATCAACATGGAGGCAAATAAAATTAATAGGACTATTTCTGCAGATGTCCATAGCAGGTTGATCTGAGTTAATATGGTTTCTGAAGTAAAAGCTTTCTTTTACTATATGTTCATGCAGTATTTTGTGAAGTGGGTTCTGGAATCAGCTTTTATACTGCTGCTGCACTAAAAATAGCAGTGATGTAATGTACTTAACAAATACCGAGCTTTACTGTGGAACATACATTTGTAACTTCTAACTTCTACTTTGTTACTTTTATTTGTAACTCTCCCTACATATTCACACAAGGAAAGCTCAATTGCTTAACTTTTGGGAAAAGTAAAGAGCAAACAAACGAGAAGATGGAAAACGTTGGATAGCTCTTAAGACATAAAGGTGGCTTCTATCCAAAATAAATCAAATAAACCTTCATTTAGTTGCTTGTTTGTATGGAACATTGAAGATGTGAGGGTGGACAGAAAAAAAGTGTCTTATTTTTACTGATGTACAGATCTGGAGTATTTCAAGACAAATCAGACTCTGGTCATTATCAGAACCATCAACAGTATTTTTTCCAGAACAAATATGCAGACAAAGACAAGACTGCTTCTTTTGTACAATACTGATCAAAAAAGTAGAGAAAAGAGTAGAGAAAATGTGGTAGACAGACAAAGAATGAATGACTAACTAGACTTTGTGAATCAGCAAGTATTGGCAGTGCTCCTTAAACTCTTAACCAGCTGGAAAAGGTTGGCTCCAACTGTAAGCTTGGATACAGAATATTTATATTTTGCAGGATAGCAGAATAAAAAAGAAAATAAAGTAACTAATTGTTTTAAGGTGGAAAGAAATTGTAAGATCAGCTAATATACATATAAATTTCTTTATTTATATACTTCATGTTCTATATTTCATATTTTGCATCTCATACATGGGGAACAACTGCTATCTTGTCCAAGCACATCAGTCTTGATTTCTGATATAAGATGACGGTAGAGCTTCCATTATAGTGCAGTTTTCATCTTTCTTTCAGCAGATTTTTGGGGAATGGAAGGATAAATTCATTTGAAAGAGACTAGCTGAAGAGTAGAAGAGTATTGAAGTGATGATATTTTTCCCATATAAACCCTGCATGAGAACATCCTGCCTCAGAGTTAATTTTGAAAGCCTGTGTTGTTTTTTTTATATATATATACACACATATGACACAATCCCAGAAGTTTTTAAAAGAAAGATGCAATATGAGAATAATGCTGATGTTTTGGGATAAAAGCAAACAGATCCAAAGCACTTTACCTAATTAAAATAGTGGATCTTAAAAGTCAATTTAAGATTTCAGGGACCAACTGCATAATTCTGTCACGCAAGGGGTACAGAAGCCTGATCACAGAAGCTTATGGGTTCTCTCACCCAGCTCTCTGCTATGTGACTCTTTTATACAATATGCATTCTACTGTTTTTAAAATATCACTGTTTAACTTCCAACTCTGCCTTTAAAAATAATGTTAACTAACTGAGAAAGTATTTCCATGCAATACGATGTTTTATTCTTAGAATTAGTGTGGAATAGGTAATAAGAGCTAGGTAATGAGTTGTGGTTATATAGTTGATACTGCATAGAATTTAACAGCTACTATTGCATGTCTGAGATAGATGTGAAATCTTTTCTTATGCAGTCATCAAATATTTCATGTGACCTTGTACACAAGTAAAGGAATCCCTAGTGAACTGTTTCTAGTCCCTCTGCACCATTAGAGATGTAGCTGGATTGTGGTTGTAGGACCTTGCAAAGATCTATGTGTGTATCAGCAGATGTATTTGTCTGACAGGAAGGCAGAATGATGGCAATTACAGGTCAAGCATCTGAGAAAAGATGAGAAATGAATGAGTCCAAGGGCTCAATTCTTAACCCATAAACATGAGCACATATGGTTGGTTTGCTGTGTTCCTTGTCAGTTTAACTCCTTTGGTTGCATGATGTTATCAATGATGTAGGATGTTTTCGTACTTAATGGTGGAATTGTTTCCTAAATTATGTATTTTCACCTTGGTAAGAAGGAATGTAGATAGATGACTTTTCTTAATGTTTATCAGGGGGAAGTATGCTTAAAATCTGTTGTCAAATATTTGTCATATGAACTACAGACAGCTAGCAAAAATGAACAAGCCACAGTGCCGTGTGCCCAGAGACCTGTCTTCGTTCTGATCTTTACCTGACCTACTTTACAGGGATGGCCACCATATTCATTTCTCTGTGCTCAAGTTCTCTGTCTGCAAGATAGGAGTAACTGCAGTAATTTGATATTCCCAAATGAAGAATATTATTATTAAGCATGGCAATTGATTGCACAGCCTTCTACAAAGACTAAGGTTTTCCAGAGATGGCTCCAGTGAGGGTCAAGGGAAGAGCATTTAAGCATCCCAAAAGTACTGAAAACCCAATAACTTCTATTAAGCTGTTGACTGATTTTTGGAGCATGGTTGTTGACATCCATAGCAGACATGTAAGTGTATGACCACAAGGGACAGACAGAGGACTAGCAAGTAGGGGGTGGCCAGAGGAATATGTGTACTTCCCTAGAGATTATCAAGGGGGAAACAAAGTGAAAAAGAAAGTGAGGTGGAGGAAAAGTGAAGAAAATGAGGAAAGGATCATTCTGTGACTAGGGCCATAGAAAGAATAAGGGCTATTGCAGAAGGAATAGAGTTTATGAGAATATCTAGAAAAGACTAAGAATGGAGAGAAGAGAACTATAGAGTCATAAATGAAAAAAAGGCAGGTGCACATGAAGGAGGACTCATTAATAATTTATTTCTGAACCACCTATTCTTGCAGCAGTTTGTATACAGCTTGTAATTATCTACTGCAGCAGGATGTGATGTGGTCATGAAAAAGCAAACATGGTTCTAGACTGAATGAAGGAATTTATCACCATCAGAAATTGAAGACCATCAGTCCCATTGCTATATTCTGCTGTGTTGGTTATGTACTTCCAAAAGTACCTGTAACTATTATGGATGCACAGAAAGGAATACTCAGGGCTTGTTTTTTCTAGATTGGCCATGGGACTGGAGCATCTCTTATGTGCCAAAAGACCTGGATGAAGACAGTGGTTACAGCAAAAGGGCATATGATTAGCATCTATAAATAATTTCTATAGTTCTAGGAAGCAGCTAGCGCCTCGAATTGCTCCTCGGTTCTGGTTCCTTGGTTCCTAGGTCTGGTCCTATGTGGCTCATAGTATCTATTTAAGATGCTGATGGAATAAGTGACATTTTCTAGGAGATGCATCCACCACTCTCCTTGTGAAATTGAAAAAAGCACCATAATATGACTCATTTAATGTTGGGAGGCTTTTGGCTTTATCATCAGCAAATTTTACTAAGTTCCATATATGCAGTAGGTCTAATTGTACAAAAGCTAAATATAGTGTAGGGCAGTGTTGTCAGTGGTGGAGGAATGCTACAATTGTGCATGATGTACAGTTTTTCAGGTGAGTCTGTCATGGTGGAATCCAGTCAGTGAAATCCTGCTGAAAGCTGCTTGAGTCAAAAAATCTGATGAAATCACAAGTGCTCAAATAAGATTTTAAAAAGGGAAGTATTTAGATTCTGAAAGTTATTAGAAGTTATTGCTGTCTAAATGAGGTGGATTTAGTCTCAAATGTATGTATTTGGAAAGTAAAAACCCAGCAATATTAACCTAATGGTTTGTTACACTTTGAATAACTGTAGAGCATTCTGGGGAAAAAAATGGTTATATTTAAAGAGACCATGGGAACTAATTTGTAACTAAAACACTGATGATATATTTATGCTTAATAGCTCCTATCATTTCAGAGGAAGATTAAGCTTTCCACAGAACCCATAAACATTTAGTTTGTTGTAACTACAGATTTTAATGGTTGAAAAACAGGCTCATCCATCTGTTGGAGACCAGCAAAACAAATACCTTGAGTTACCTGTGTAAGCTGATTTCTCTGTAAATGTTGTCCTAAATAGGCGCAACGAGAACTGATAATACTGCTCATTTTTTAGACAGGATGTCAAATTTAGGGTAAATGATGCTAAAAAATATTGTAAAATGGTCCCTAGTCTCTGTCGGTGCAATAAAATTATCACAGCAGTTTTTTTTTCTCATCAAAGCAGATGGCTTTAATGATTTTTCAAGCCATGCTTAATTCATCTGCAAACAACAGAGATCAGTTTGCAAATGTGTACTGAAAGAGAGGGATGTTACTGTTCATAAATGCTCTGCAAGTTTGTTTTGCCCCATCATTAGTGGCAAATGGTGTTTGCTTAAGGTAAATTATTTTTGCGAACTGTCTCAGAGTCAGTGTTGCAGTTGTAATAAATTACCTGTAAAATGAAACGAGTATCACCTGGTTAATGTGGCTAGTACAATTGACCTGATGGAATAAGTAAAATTATCTATTTTCTTTTGAATTAAAATTGCATTATAGAAATGATTGCCATTTTTCCCAAATACTTGTTTTCTTTGCACTATAAAACTGAAATTTTTTTCATAATTTTCTGTTGTGAATTTGTTGTTGCTATAATGTTGCTCTTTAACACCAAGCCGAGAAAAACACATAATCAATTCAAATATGGTTTAATATTTTAAAAATAGTCAGAGAACAACTGAAGAACCAGTCTGTATATGGTAACTTAAAGAAGGGGAAGCTTTAAAATATACTTAGTAAATAAAAATGTTGATTCTGGCTTCTTTATGTCCCTAGAAGAGGAAATTCAGTTATTCTTAAAATTATACCATTTGTCCATTTACCTAGTGACTGAAATATAACTGGGACAAGTTTGTGTTTAGTGAAACGATGGATGTATTTCTGAACACCGAAACAGTTCTGAAGAGGCTTTCTCCCATTAAAAGCTTTGGATTTGTCAATTACTATGTAGCTCCAGGCCATAAAGAAACCGAAAATGCTGTTTCTGTCTATAGATATACACCAAAACTCTGAAAAAAAAGTTTTATTTTCCAGAATAGGCATTTATCACCTATAGATGTGAGTAATGTACCCAATTAGACCATACAAGACTTGTTTTCTTTCTAAACTGATCTTAGTTGAAGTTAAAATATGTCTCATGATTTATGATTGATGGCTTGCCAGCTAAACCATTTAAAATGTAGCAAGAATAGACAAAGGTGTTGGGATGACACTGACTATAATAAATAACATGAGATATGTGTTAAGAAAACTGTGAAATTAGATATTGAAGAGCATTGATGCTTGGGGTTGTAGATGTTCTTGATTTCAAACTGGAATTATAAACAAAAGAAAGTTGTATTAAATAATTCAAAAGAAAGTTAGTTGCAGGTGGCATTCCTGATATGAACGTTATCTGTTTCTTCATAATGCTAATCTTGGACAGTCTAAACATTTGTACTCAAGCTTCATCAAAATGTTGAAGTGTTTATGCAATTAATATGAACCATTCTGTTTCTTTCTGTGTCATATTCTGTACTCCTCCAAGTCACTCCCATCTGAAGGAGCTGTAAAAAGCCATGGTCTCCACACCACTCAGGTCAGAAAGGGAAGGTCAGAGCTATGCCTGCTCAGAGAATTTGGGTATGCAGAACACAGCTAATCTCAGAATTGAAGACACTTGACTAAATCAGTAGCTACAGAAAAAGAATTTACTGACCATGCTCATTTCAATGGGTGGTTACGCAAAAAGCCTATTCTGATTTCAGAGGGCAGTTTTTTCAGACCTTGGCTTGCAGCCCTGGTAAGATCAGCAGTAAGAGATACACAATGCTTATATGCCAATATAAAATTTTCATTAGGCAGACAATAGAAGAGATATCTTCTAAATAACCTTCTTGTTTCACTGTTAGAATATTTTAAAATCATCCTTATTTGGAAACCTTGCTGATATAGCATTATTCATGATGTCAGTCGTCTGCAAGCCCCTGCATGCAAAGTTGTGACATTTTTGAGTCACAGCAATTAGTTCAGTTATCTAACACAATACAAGCGAAAGCGAGAAAGAATGGGCCAGAACAGGAATAATCCACAATGTGCCTTTCAATTCAGACGGGGGGTCAGGGTTATAAAGATTGCATTCAAGATGTCAGAAACAGTGTTAGAGAGCATAATTTAGCAGCGAGGTTCATGCCTAATGCCAGGAAAGCAGCTGGCATCCTACAAGAAATACACTTGAATAGAACACAGTTCAAGCCATTCAAGACCTTTCTGAGAGGTGAAAACCTAGATGAAAATGCAGCCTCGGAGTATAAATGCAGGATCTGTCTAGCACTATGCTGTTGGCATTCTGTTTGAAAAAAAAAGAAAAAGCCCACAACAAAAACCACAGTTGGAAGGTGGGAGGAGGGGATTGTATCCTGCTAAACTGTGAGTTTCAGTAATAAGGCTTCACTAAGAAAAGTGCAGCATAACTAAATTTAACATACATTCTAGAAGAGCAATCAAATCATATAGCCAGAGCCTCAGTGAATAATTCATGTGAAACCTGATGAGATAAAAGGACTGACATGAGAGAACACCATAAATAACATACTGTAAAAAGACTGAAGACCAAAGATGTAGTCTTTCATCAACAGATATAAGGCAACATCCCCCTTTGGAAATGCTGGTTCTTCTGTGCTCAATCTAGTCAACTTGATTTTTCACAGTTTTTAGTTGGGAAACTGACAGAAGGCAAATTTCCCAGCAGACAAATTTAGTATTGCTAACTTGCTACTAACTCTAATTCTTGCCAATTCTCTAATTTTCTCAAATTAACATTTTACTGAACAGCATAATAAATATGGGACCCTCTTTCCATTCCCAGCAACTGTGAACACCACGATGTCTTTCTTGTCTGATCTATAATCCACATGACACTTCTAACCACTTCTCTTCGATGTACAGAATTCCACCCCCTCATCTGACTCTCACCACTTTTCTGGTTGTGGTCTTCTTGGTTCGGGAAGAGAGATGAAAAGGACACACACACACACAGAGACTGAAAGACTGAAAATCATGTTGCTGGTAAAAATAAACTTTTTTGAATATGTCTCTGCTGCAAAAGATTAATGGAAGTGAAGAAACACTCCAAAAATTGTGATAATCCAGCACTGCAATGGAACTATTGGCTGTATTGTATCTGTTGCATTGCCTAAAAGCCCATCCCTGTCTCTTCCACTGCTATGTAGCTGTGTTGCTCTTACGTGCAAGTTTTGGTTGTGGTATTATGGTATTATAACTAGGACAGTCTGTTTCTTTGTATTTTTTCACCACTTTTTTTTTTTTTTTTACCTCCTGGCTTTTGCAAGAACACCTGGGTGACCTTTGTCGGTATACACCAAAATGGAGCAGGGACAATCTCTACCATTGCTTCTCCTAATCAAAAAGGAAAAAAGGACATCTATGCTAGTGTAGTCTACCACAAAGCCATGCTGAAGACGGTTGTAAAATTTCTTTGTGTTGTAGGTGTGTTTTGCTATGTATGAACATCCTCTGAGGTGCAGCCTGCACTCCTCCTTCCCAAGTGTTCACCTTAGTCAACATACTTCTCACTACCTGTCACGATGGGATGTGGATGTGGTCCCTTGTTTTGTTTGTAAAGAAATACTGATACACAGGCAATAACAGAGCATTTGTGACTCCAACAGGTTCCTTTGGTGTAAACACTTGAAGACCAGGATGTGTGGTGGCCAACTGAGTGTGCTTCCACTGGTGGGAAAGGGACAACTGGAGACCACAGTGAACTGGGAAGTAGCAGGTGCAGTATAGATGCTGGATTGTTGTTGTGTTTAAAGTTAAATATACTTATGTGCTTCACTGGACCAAAGCCAAGATACTCAGCACTGTGCAGACCTAAAGAGCTTACAGCATTTAAACTAGATCTAGTCACACTTTTTTCCATTAACATGTTGATTCTGCTGAAAAATGCAGAAGTCAAAAAAAGGAGTAATTTTTTTGCAAGAGGAAAAAGAATCAAAACTACGTATATCATTATGGTATGATAATTCTTACAGTCTCTTAACAAAATGTTATTTTTATAAATTAAATGAAATTAATTTATTTTCAGATAAGTTTATTTTAAAATATCATATTCTCTTTTAGTTTTCTGGGAATTATAGTTTAGGAAACTCACTTTTACACAGCCTAGGTGGTTTAGAGAATTGTCTTATCCATGTTGGAAAGTGAAATTCAACTTATCCATACTGCTTGTAGCATCTTTAGAAATCCAAAAAGAATGGGAGGACACCATATGGGTCTGTGAGACATAATCAAACTGGACAAAAGGTTTCATAGAAGAAAAAATGTCTGCCAGCTTCACCTCTGCTTGCTATAATGCTGAAATGACTAGAAGCAAATTGCATTTTTTGCACTATACTATATGAGTAGTTCTGTTTCAAGTTGTCACCCTAGTTTGGAATAATGATAAAGTCTGACATATGGGGATTGCCTATACAGCATCTCCCCACTCCTACTTAGCTCTTAAAACCTTTTCTTCCTGGTCTGTCAGAGTCATTGCATCTTAGCATATGTTTTCTAAACCATCAAAATGGCCTCCCACAGCCCATTTGGATTGCTGTGGTGGACCAGTGTCTGGTTCAGTGCAATGTCGTGGTAAGCCACAATGTCCCAAGAGATACTGGACTTTCTGGAATGCAAAGATGCCATTTGTCATTTTAACCTCCTTCTTGTACATCGCACTGAACAGCTCTGCCAGCCCCAAGGAGAAGGGCCAGAAACTAACCTTGATTAACCATTGGATTCATTCATCTGGCAGTTCCCTCAGCTCATTTTTTTTTTTAAATCTAGGAACTTATTTCCCAGGCTTTCTATTTATAATGCATGTAATGTCCCCTACTGGTAGTTTATTCATGGAGAACAGTGGTACAAAAATATGTATTAGAAGCAGACAACATTAGTCCTAGATGTGCTGATATTGTCTCTGAATTTTATTGAGCAATTGTTTCTCTTGCCTGCAGGCACAGATTCATTGCAACCCAATCCAGAAAACAACCTTGGATTCAAAAAAGTAACTGAGGTCAGAAATTTGGCATGAAGCACTTAAACCAATAGTGGAGGAAATTACTTTATTACGGAGTTAGGCTGATATTTTCAGAAGCAAGAATAATTCCCATTAACATTGTTGGCAGTCATGCACCCTAATCCCAAGCACGTAACTTAGAAAACTTCCCCCTGTGCAGACAAGTGTTCTCAATGAGTTTCTAAATTTATAGAAGCCTCAAAAGCCCATAGTCTCTATGTTTTGTTGTTGGAGTCTACATTTAACTCCCAATGGTGGGAATCCAGCATAGCAGCAAGCAGCATTTTTACTAGGCCAACAACATTCAGCAAAGAAATATTAGCATGTGTATATTATACATTCTTATTTTTACACATAATTTTCATGATTCCTTTTTAGCTCTATTCCCAATAGATGTCTGAAGCACCATTGCTCTAATCTCTACTGACTAAGAAAACATGCAGTAGATTAGGCAGTAGTAATGATTACCAAGTGCAGGGCTCCTGCTGTTAAACTCAAATGACAAGCTCATCATGAGCTCTGTTTCTGATGTTCAGCTGCTTTACTTCATTATTCTCCAAGAAGCAAAGTTGGCAAGTCACCGCTCTGCTCTGAGAACAGAGTGGCAACATAACAAGAAAAGTCAAGGCTTAAATCATGATTTTCAGAGCACAAAACTTCCAGCAAAATGTCATCTTTGTTAGTATTTGCTGTTTTTAACTTTCAAGGACAGTATGAAAATGACTTATAAAATAGCAGCAACAACACCAACAAGTTGCCATGACCTATTCATTCTCTATAGCTCAAACAATCTGTTTGAAATCATAACGCAAGTCAGGATCTTAGTATTGTCATGTCTTGAAGTTCATGAAGCAGAAGTTCCTTGTTGAACAATTTTGTTCTTGAATAATAGAAAGTTGCAAAAGCTGTTAACATGTCAGAAAGAGAAGAAGCTGGAGCAAGAACCTAACATCTGAAATATACTGAAGAAGCTCCCATTTCTCAAGGAGGTGAGGGATTCTATTTCTTTACTTTTTATGGTATTGCGATTGCTATTAATTCTCTTTGGATAAAATTCAGCCCATCACTCTCCCCACCTTCACAAAGACAGAGCTTCTAAACTGCCTGTCGAGAAATCTTGAGTCAGAGAAACTGGCAACTCCTCCATGTTTACTGTCTTCTGGTTTTGAGGCCTCAATCTGTTTACACTCATATGTATCTACATTAGATATATTCCAATGACTTCTGAAACACTGGTCTGCTTGTTGCTGGCAGACAGCCCCCATATTCAATTATCATAATTTCTTCCTGGGAGGCAAAATGTGGAAGACAGACAGTACCGTCTGCAAAATGAATGAATATATAAAAAAAATGCACAGAAGAGTCTTCTGAAATCCTCACCTTCGTCTGTCCTAGTTCAAGCAATAAAGACTATGTGAGCCATGAATGACGGATATTCCCATCTAGTATCTGGCAAAATGGTTGCACTCATTTTGCATTTTAATATGGAGACCAGCATAAAGATATTGCAGTCAGGAGTTCTCAGGATCCTGGCTTCCTCCAAGGAGGCAGGGATTGCTTCTGAATGATAACGCCTAGGTGGCACCAAATCTCTTGTGGGATTGATACAAAACCAGGCCTGAAGCTGTCTCTTCTCTCTTTGGTTGGTGTTTTGGGAAGGAAGAAGCAATGGCTACAAGGAGCTGATAAAACCCGGTGGGAGCAGACCTGATATAGACTACAGAGCTAATCTGGATGGTGACACGAAACAGGGGTGGAGACCTACAGGGCTCAACCCTGTCTGTGAATGAGAGTAGTGGCGTGTTCTTACTGTTGTTGTCTGGGTTTGGCCAGGATAACAGAAAGGCTGTTTGGTCTTGATAGAATAAAAGACAAATATTTGGAGTGAGATAATATTTGTCTGAGAAAGACAAATAGGGTGTGGATGATGAGTTACGTATGAAAGAAGATAGGAAATCTGTGTAAGTCATGAAGGATAGGTGAGTAGGCCAGGTAAAGTGGAAGAAAAGCAGTTACCACTTCACAGTTGGGAGGACAGAGAAGATAAAATGGTGGGAGGCAAAAGGGCAAGTGGGAGTCTTTATAGGGAAGCGAATGAGAAGATTCAGGAATTTCCAGTATTTTTAACTCCATTGCAAGTGAAAAGGTAACAGTGGCCAGAGAAGGAAGGCATTGTTGTGGCTGATCAAGCTATCTTCCTCCAAATTATTTGACAAAAAGACATGACTCCAACTTTTTTTTTTTTTCCAGATAAGCCATTTAGAGATGAATTTTCACACTGCTATTCCGAAGAAATGTCAATTTTGAAGAGTCCGGAAAATACAGAAAGTCAGCTTTTTGATCCACTCATTCTTATATTGGGTTTTAACCATGTCGTTCTAGAGAGGATGTAATATTTTTAGATTAGGAGAACCAGATACTTATTCCTTACTAAAACTTCTGAAATCCTCTCACTGTAAATTCTTCATTAGTTTGATAGCTTCACCCTATACAAAGGTACCTTAAGAAAGAACTGTATAACCAGAGAAAGTCAGTTCTCTGGCACCAAGGTTAGATGAAATATTTACCATATACCTGTGGTAAGAAAGAACCACTTTAGTTACAGGGGTTTTTTATCTTATTGTCAGTGTATGGTTTATTTTTTTTAAAAAGTGGAATCTGTTAACCCTGTGCTTCAGTTTTACTATGTGTACAAACAAAGGTGATGCAGAAGGACAGCTCTGGACTGGATACACAAGTCTGCTCGTGACAATTGCCCAGCTTCTTCCTAGCAAGTCCAGTCCTCTGCTTTGCAGTGGTAATAAATATATTCCTGGTAAAAACAAAAAAAAAAAAAATTAATTTTCTCTTGAAAGCTGAGGTTGGTGATGAACAGTGCATGCTTATACTGTAACTTTTTAAATTCTGTTGCTGCTAGGAAGGTGATTCAGGACCCATGACTCAATCTGTAAGGTACTGTATGCCTAGTTGAAGAGTACATGCTGATTCATAAGACATCCCAGAAGGCATGAGCTCAGATGTACAGCTGGAATGAAACAAGGTGCTATGAGCACCACATTTGGAAAACTGATCAATATCAGAGTATGGGCAATGTTAATAGAATCAGAATAGCTGAGGTTGGAAGGGACCTCTAGAGGTCACTTGGTTCATTCCCCTTGCCCAAGTGAGATTTACCTGAAGTCAGTTTCCCAGTACTGTGTCCATACAGCTTTTGAATATCTCCAAGAAGGAAAATATTTAATTAAATTTCTAATTTAACTTTGGAGTTTCTGAAAGTACTCCTCCCATCCCCCTTTATATCTGTTATTGAAGCAGCAGGCTGTACACTAACATGTACAATGAACCACAGGGAACTCACAAGTACACTCACAAACTTTGGTGTGAGCATGTATTTACCCCACCACTCAGGGTGCTGTTTCACAGCAGTATACAACAACCCAAGGCCACAGGCTTGCCTATCTCTCCCCCAGCCTTTAAAAAGCAAGTGAGTATCTGCTGGCTCAGCTCCATGAACTAGCTCACTGTCAGATCACAGAAACACCAGCATAGGTGAGAAGGACAGAGTGAAAATATATGGCCAGGGCAGAGAAGAGGAGGAGACAGGACTCTGGTAGTTTGCATTTAAGTACGACTTAACAGTCCCATACATTTGACTTGACTGGGAGAATTGAAATACTATGGAAAAAGATGAAGTACAGATTATTCTCATCATGGTACCTGTTGATGAAGAGCTGATTCCTCTCCCAGTCTACGAAGTGCCTCTGGCATCTAAGCAAGGCAAATATTCAAGCATCTTTATTGAACTTTAAAAATAGTATATTGTAATTTCAGGGCAAAGTAGAATACAGTACAAATAACAATGGCAATCATATCGATAGTTAGGTGTTTCCTGTCCAAAATTACTATCTTCTTTGGTTAATATCTTAGGTTTTTGTTGTAAAAGTTTAAGTATTTTTCATCAGGAATCATGGACAAATGGAAGCGAAAGTATCTTCTCTCATTTCATGTCATGCTCAGTTAGAAGAGTCAAACTAAGTTACTGCAGTGACTTCAGAAGTAACAAATTATGTTATTAATATGAGTAAACATTGTAAGAATACAAAAATGAATTAGATTGAAGTGACTGGTGAATTTGCTGTTTCAGCTGTTTTGGATTTTATGAGAAGAAATTTACGTATCTCTTCCCTTGTGCCATGCATATTCCATTTTTTCCCCCCATCTGTTATTTCTTTATAGAAACATTATTTCAACTACATCGGTTTACAGCGTAGAGCCCTACATGGGCAGTGATTTGTGAAGGATTACTTGAAAAGCTTACACTATAACTGCCTGAAGTAAAAAAAAAAAAAGGGAAGAAAAAAAGCTTACAGTAAGGTAATGTATACTGGTAATATCAAATTGATTCTACATGCAGAGTGTCAAACCTGCTGTCTTTGCAGCAAAAAAATATTGTTTCAGTTACTGTATGTCAAAGAGCAATAATCTATCTTCAAATAAGCGTCTGCTTTAAGCTGTATCTCATATGTGAAGATTTCATCCAAGAAAATGATAACAGAAATAAAATTTGTGCCTACCATTATTATTTTTATGCTTAGGGGAAAGGGGCCGTTTTGAATCAATGGTACCAATGAAATTTCTTGTTATGATTAGCATACCGATAACACAACTGTCTTTGCATCCCCCTGTGTTAACAGATACCTTATCAATCCTATGGTTTAATCATCCAAGTTGTTGTTCACTGTTTGTCTGACCAAGGGGACTATGTATCACCTTGTTCATATACGGAAAACAGGTAGAAAAATTACACTAATCTCTCTAGCTATACCACTGTAATCCCCCTCAGGTACAACCTACCTGCAGTGAACTGAATCTGATAGCACATGAGTTGTGCTCAGTACTCACAAATTCTGCACTGCTGTAGCTGGAGGAAAAAGACCACTTTATGTATTGTTCCTTTAAATATAGGGGCTGTTAGAAATGTAAAAGAGGAGTATGCAGTAAAGTGGATACATGCAACTGGAAAGCATATGTGTAGGGACAATCAGACTGTTTCAAAAGTGAATGCCGTAGGAGGAGTATAAGATTTTTTTCGTCTCACCAACTCTCCATACAGCACGGTGAAACACTGATGCAATAGGTAATGTGCTGGTTTGCGCTCTTTGTCTTTTGAGATGTTATATTGTTTTTAAGAAGATGAGTGTAATTTCTGTTTGTGTGATACTGCAATGTACTGTGCTTCATATGCATTTCCTCTGTATTGGACAATCTTTTATTTTCTTCAGCTATGCACTTCTTCATACCAGTGTCCAGACATCATAGGTCTTAGGTAGGTCTTAAGCCTTTGTAAACAAAATTAATATATATCTCCTTCCTTGATCGTGCCAAGAATGAGGAGCAGGGACCTGACAAGGTTCAGGAGTTTCCTGCTAGAAGGTCAAGGGGAAAGCCAGCAAGATAGGCTACGGGAAATTGGACTAGCTGCTTGTCATGTTTCCGGAGGAATATGAGGATGTGGTGGGGACTTGGGGATCCCTCCCCTCCAGAAGCCACATCCCATACACTTCAAACTCTTGCAGGTACAAGCCTGGCTTTCTTGGGACTCGGCATAAGCAAAAGAGGCAGTGGAGCCATGGCTGCTCCAATCTGCTGCTGTAGTTTTATGCCTAGATCTGATCTTCTTTACAGTGTTAGAATTCTGTAATGACATCTTTCTTGTATTTCTTCATGCCTTTGATAATATTGCTGACCTTCTGGTCTTGGCCAGATCCTCAAAGGCATTTATATGCCACCTCACTTCGAATTAATTAAGCGTTAGATACCTAGATGCAGGCTGGGCACTCAAATAGGTGTGTGGACTGAGTTTCTTTTTTTTTTTTTTTGCTGAGTACCCTTTGCTGGGCATCCCTTCGAAGTGATCCCTGCCTTTTCTCACTTTCTTCACTATGGTACAGGTTTCAGCTATGTGCTATGTTATGTTACACATTTCAAACAGAAAACCCTAGGATATTTTACTGCAAGGTGTGTTGTGGTGAACTTTGAATTGAGCACAAAGCAGTTTTCCTATTGACTTTACTTAGATTGAGGTCAGGTCTAAATGCAGCATGGGGCATATGTATTTTAAAGATATAGTTAGGCAAATTTCTGCATTGGAGTAATGAGAAAGTAGGGGATGACCCTTTCAGGTAACTTGTTACTTGCCTCTTAGGAGTGATGTGAAAGATTCTCTGTGTTCTGGGTGGTGCTGTACTGGGTACATGAAAATGACGGCTGGGCTAGGTGGTGGTTTTAGTTCCTGAATATGTGCATGTAAATGGTGCGTCAGGATGACTCTCAGTTTTCCCTTGAAATTGTGTCATTTGACATCAGTGGAGGTGCCCAAGACAAGAGCTCCCAGCTTTCATCCGAAAGATTTACAGATGGCAAGTGTTTTGAAGGAAGGCCCTTCAATTCAGAGCTTAATTCCCCCTGTTGGTTTCATGTAGACTAGGAGAGAGGATTGACTTTCTTGCATGTAACAATGTATCTGTGAAGTCTGGATTTCCTTAAAGGGTGGCCTGACCTAAGTGTGCTGTCCAGGCAGAGAAAGTCAGGGCAAAGGGAGGGAAGGATGAGTAACGCACTGTGGGTGGCTGGCAAGTGGAGAGAGACCTGTGACGAATAATTCTTTACTGCTATAAAACCATCTGAAATTTTGAATGAACTTTTAAATATTTGTAAAGCTGTTAATTGTTACAAACAGCCATTTGTTACAGTGAAACTGAAACAAACAAGCAAATCAAATAACTTTCTTGCTTCTAAACATTCAGATTTTTAATGGCAGATCTGAACTTTTGACAACCTAAAAATTAAAGTTCATTCTTTGGAACCAACTGATCCTTCTCCCAAATAACAGAGAACAGACTCAAGCTTAAAAAAAAAAAAATAAGAGAGAAAAAGAAAAATAAGTAGAAAAAGTAGTAACGAAAAGCAAAATGAAGAAAGCAAAATAAGCCTCAGAAACCAAGCAAAGTCTTTCTGGCTTCTATTCTCTTTTTCTCTCTCCCTTTCTCTCCCTCTACTTTCTTGCTGCACCACTTGACTGTATCATACTGTGTTGCTGGTTGCTGAGGTGCTGCTTCACCTTCTGCAATGTTGCTTGATCTTTGATTTCCTGTGAAGCACAATGAATCTTACATTAGAGTGTGCAGAGTCAGGTGGTGCACCATCTGTTCCCAGGCTCCGAAAACACTGAGTAACAGAGAGCAACAGAAAGGAACAGCTACACCAGTTTCATCAGAATATTCATATTCACACAGTAACAAACAAGCAGATGACTCTGTTTTCAAGCACAGAAAAGCATTTTAGTTTCCTAACAGTTACCTATTAAATCTAACATGTTGAGGTGGGTTTTTTATTAAAATACATTTAATATTCATTATTCATGGCATAGTAATAAAATATGGTAACCAATTCATACTACTTAGGTGATTTGATGTTATGGAGACCATGTGACATGGACTGCAAAGAAGTGTTAATTTAACTGTATTTAATAGCATCTGTGCATGCAGCAACCAAAAGATAGCTAAACCAGTTGCAAAACTGTGATTCTAACATAGTGAAGCACAGGTAATGCAGAACGGTGGTGAAACCCTAGCTACCAAACTAGGAAAACACTTTTTTTTTTTTTAATATGCACTAACACTTTGTTAAAAAAGCATTATGTGTACCTGACTTGCTGTAAGACATCTCTATACTACCTTACTGAACACTGATTATGAATCACAGGCTGCAACTGTTTTAACTATGTTTTCTTAACTGCAGTTTAATCAGACAAAAAAGAAACTCGTTGAGTGCCTTAGAATATGCTTATTGACTGAGAATAGTTCAGCTATAGAGTCAAAGTTGCTAAGACATGTCCTTCTAATTCCTTTATGTTCCTCTCCATATTAATGCTAGAACAGCTTAAGTCAGATTTACAGGAGCCCAAAATTGCTTTAACTACTCTGCTAAACATTGTGCTTATTATAGAAGAAACTAGAAGAAAGATTTATCACATTTTTAGAAACCATTTTAAAAGCTTCATTGATCTTCCTGTACTTTAACTCTCCAACACTCTTGTTTTGAAGCACTATATTACAAGGGGAATATGAACATTCTAAAAGAAGTGCTTCTGCCAAAAAATGAGGAAATCGGGGAAAGAAACAGTCATGTTTGACACTGATATATCAGTACCCTCTCTAATGCCCTTCATCTCTCAATATACAGCACTGAAAACAAAGTGTATCTCATGATGAGGTTCCAATTGTGCTCATGATTTGACGAATGATTTTGAGAAAGTTACTATGTGCTATACTTTATCCAGATATGAGTTAAGGCAATGATGATAATTCTGGATATACAGGATTTTTGACTCAGAACTATTCACGTATTTTACAACTACGCATTTATTTTGCTTTACAACTTCCTTGAAAGATTACGTTATGTCTAGCTGTCATTCACATATAAAGTTGCATATTCATATAATACAAAAGTATACTAATATTTGTATTATTTTACATATATGCATATGCATGCAAGTACTATATGAATTATATATCATATGTATAAATGTAGCTATATAGACAGAAAATAGTAAAAACTCTTTGTCATGCAGCAAGGTAACATAAAGCATTTGAAGTTCTCTGTGCTAAAGATATTGCACTAGCACAAAGAAAAAAAATCCTGTCAAAAAAAAATGCTGAGCCCCTCACTGTTGCAAACAGGACAATAGGGAAAAAAAGTCAGATGACTTAAAAAGCTGACACAAACATAGTGTGTGCATTTGGCAAATGTTAGAAGTAAAATTGATTTTGCATTGTCTGAGTTTGGAATGACTGCTCTTGAGATCTAGCTGTTAGCATATAGAGGAGCTAAGGCTTTTGGTAGATAGGAATAAACACAGAATATGAAAGTAAAATGCAGCAGAAAAAAATACAGTTAAATTTGATGTGATTTCTGATTTTCAGCCTCGGCAGAGCTCAATGCCCAGCTGGCTCAGCTCTACGTTTTGTGTCTAATCGGGGTGACCAATTAAAAGATTTCTCATTGCTAAATGTGCAGGTATATCCTAGATCAATGAGGCTTAGAAGTCCTGCAATCAGATGTCTTAATCTTTTAACCTTTGATAACTGACCTGTAAAAGGTTTTTCCTTCTCATTCTCCTCCTTGAAGCCCTCAGGAACATGTGTCAGTTTATTCTTTGCCTGTTAATTGTTTATTTGAATGTAAGAGAGTCTGGTCCTACATACACTGACCTAAACAGCAGTACTTCCATTGAACTAATTGGATTTGACTGCACTGTTTCTGCTCGGGGATCAGTCCTCTCTGAACCAATGTAAATACATGGGTGTCATGTATGCTGAAAAAAAAAGCAAACAGCTGGACAGAGAGAAGCTGTTAGTAAAAGAGTAGGTACAATGTTTTTCACATAGAAAAAATCACAATGTAGAGAAAATTGAGCTACCTCCAAAGGAGGAATTAGGAGCAGACCTGCTACAATAGCTTCAAGTTGCATCCTGGCTAATTTAGTTTGTTCTGCAAAGTAAATGAGGGATGTCTATCTAATCTGGCTCTCCTACAAGGACATCAAGACTGCAAATGATTTACTTCTTCAGCTACAAGGAAGCACAGCCTCTGGTCTAAAAACAGAGTTTGGGCTATGAATTTGTCCACATTTCCACTGGAGGTCTGTGGCAGAGCTAGAAATCAGGGTGTAAATAGTGCTCTATCAAGGTGACTGGAGCATTATTCCTGTCCTTTGTACGTAATGCCAGCTTTAGGCTGGCTAAGGATCCTTGTTGTGAGTCAGGAAAGAGACACCCCTCCCCTCTAAATCACACATTTTGGCACATAGGTTCACCAAGCAGTATTCATCCCATTCAACTGGGGCCAAGTTTTGAATTGATCCTGCTCATAACCTTTTTCAAATACGAGAAGGATTTTCTGAAGAACATAATGATGACAAGGGCTGTTCTCCAACAGCTAGTCTCGCAAACAATCAATTTAAGGTTAACTGAATTGCTTTCTACTTCTTTATCTTAAAGTGGGAGTGGAAGGGGTGTGTGAAGCTGAACAGGAGCCTGTAAGTGCAAAAAGTATTCCTGAGGGTGGAAAAGAGGAACCTTCAGTTCCATCAAGGTGTTTTGGGATGTCAGCTTTTGTTCAGGAACTCCTGGGACCGTACCATGTCAGCAATTGGTATGGACTGGCCTGATCTGGGGTGTGGATGTGTCTGGGGAGGGACTCTGCGAAGACCAGGCAGTTGCCAGGCTATTGGCACTGAGGGCAGCAGAAAGTGAGTATATGCTTCACGGAGAGTGAGGACAGAGTTGGGAGGGGCAGCTGGGATGGCGTGAGATTGGACTTGGTGTGTATATCTGTTTGGATTTAAAACTTTAACCACATAATCTTTCTCTCTGCTGCTTTTAAAAATTTCATTATCTATCGCAATACAAGCCTAAATTAAAATTAATGCTGACCCATTGACTTGAATAGGTGATGGCTCTAAATTCCAGGGGCTGAATTTGCCTGTGTTCACATTTCCTTCAATTACAATGACAGCGGTTTTAATTTAGACTAATATTATCTGGTACATGTTTATCTTTCTGCTGCCAACTATGATCTCCATGGAGAACCTGAGAGATTGTGACATAATTAGTAGAGATCATTTCCAAAATGTCAGAAGTGAGTAAAGTTGCAGGCAATCCTTTCTCAAATTTACTTGCCATTTTTTTTTGCTAAAATGTGTTAAGATTCCTATTTGTTTAATATTCATGAAAAGCTACAAAGTACTTACCAGTAGCTATCCTCTGTGTTAATCACATTTTTAGTATTATACCTGTTTATGACTTCATTAATTAATTAGCATTAATTAATAATGTTAAATAATGTTTATTATTTTGTAAGTGGATTGAGGTATTAAAGGCAGTTTATTAAAGTGGCAGTGAAACATTTTGAGGCACACATATCATTGAAATAGGTGTTGCCCATCTGCCTGTTATATATTACTGTGAAAACTTACAATGATAGATGCAACCTGAAATTATCCCATAGCTGAAAAACTGCCATGTATTACAACAGATTACAGAGGGTTGCCTGATACAAGATGCTCACAATCTCTATCACTATGTATCACTATAAGCCCTAGTTGAGATTTCACCAGACTGGATGTGTTCTGTCTGAAGCATCAGAATGATACTGAATCACATTTCAGCATATATTTCCTTTTATTCAAACTACTGCAAGGATCAATCCTGCTCAATATGAGATTTCTGAATGCAGAAATTCATTCTAGTATCCATGCACTAATAACTACATTAATACAAACACAGGCTGACAACTGGCTTCTCACTGACAAGAACAGTAGAAAGAATTTTACTTCCTTCTTTTGACCAGATTAAGTCAAATGTTTGATATCACCCTCATATTTTGGGAGGTAAAATCACATCAACTGTTCCTTCTTCTACAAATTATCCCTTAAAAATTATAACCTCATTTTGTGCTCTACCACCTGTGCTTAAGGACGAAAATGCATCTAGATTCAACTCTAGTTGTGAATATATATCAGTCAAAGGTTTTATACACAGTTGACAAAAACCCTTATTTGTCAAGATATTTTTCCTTTATAGCAAGCTAATAGCTAGTTTCATTTGCACCAGCTTCAGACAGTATGTGCAAAGCTGACACTGAGATTTTGTCTTTCCTGACTGAAAACAGGCAGACGAAAAAAACAAAAACAAAAAGCCAAAAAAACAACAAACAAATAAACCCAACAAAACCCCCCCAAACAAAATGCAAATAAAAAACCAAAACACAAGAACAACAGTAGATTTGAGAAAAACCTTAATTGGATTGTGTTCATTTCATTGAAGAAAATTCTTGCTCCATTCATATGACAGTTGATCTTGACTCCTTTTTTGCCATACCATCTTTTGAGAAGACACGGTTTGTCTTGAAATTAATGTTGAAGTATAAAAACTAAAATATTGCATTACTGGAGGTTGAAGTAGAGCAGTAATGTGCAATACATTGGCAATGTCTAATAACTTCTCAGCTATGTATATTCTTATACCCCCCCCATACCCCTAGGGTGAAATTGGTGTACTCGGCTCGCTCCCTGAAGTGCCTGTACACCAATGCGCGCACCATGGGGAATAAGCAGGAGGAGTTAGAACCCTGCGTTCGGTCAGGAGATTATGATCTGGTGGCAATTACAGAGACATGGTGGGACAGCTCACATGACTGGAATGTGGTCATGGATGGCTATGTCCTTTTCAGGAAAGACAGGCCAGCCAAGCGTGGTGGTGGAGTTGCTCTTTACGTGAGAGAGCACCTACAATGTAAAGAGTACTGTCCAGGTGCGGTTGAGGAGCAAGTTGAGAGTCTGTGGGTGAGAATTAAGGGGCAGGCTGGCAGGGGTGACACTGTTGTGGGAGTCTATTACAGGCCACCAGATCAGAGTGAGGAAGTTGATGAGGCCTTCTACGGGCAGCTGAGAGCGGCCTCACAGTCACAGGCTCTGGTTGTTATGGGGGATTTTACCTTCCCTGATGTTTGCTGGAAGGACTACTCAGCCAGCCAGCCTCGGTCTAGGAGGTTCCTCCAGTGCATTGACGATAACTTTCTGATGCAAATGGTGGAGGAGCCGACTAGGAGAGGTGCGCTGCTGGATCTCGTCCTCGCTAACAAGGAGGGTCTGGTTGAAGCAGTAAAGGTGGAGGGCTGCCTTGGTTGCAGCAACCATGAAATGGTGGAGTTCAGGATCTCATGTGGCGGGAGCAGAATACCGAGCAGAATTGCAACCCTGGACTTCAGCAGGGCCAACTTTGGCCTTTTCAAACAATTGCTGGGGGAAATCCCGTGGGCAAGGCTGCTTGAAGGTAAAGGGGCCCAGGATAGTTGGTTAACATTCAGGGACTGCTTCTACCAAGCTCAAGATCAGAGCATCCCGATGCGCAGGAAGTCAAGGAAGGGAGCCAGGAGACCTGCGTGGTTAAACAGGGAACTGCTGGGCAAACTCAAGTGGAAGAGGAGGGTTTACAAATCATGGAAGGAGGGGCTGGCCACTTGGGAAGAATACAAGGCTGTTGTTAAAGAATGTAGGGAGGCAACTAGGAAAGCTAAGGCCTCCTTAGAGATAAACCTGGCGAGAGGGGTCAAGGACAACAGAAAGAGCTTCTTCAAATACATGGCAGATAAAACTAACACCAGAGGCAATGTAGGCCCACTGATGAATGGGGTGGGTGCCCTGGTGACAGAAGATACAGAGAAGGCAGAGTTACTGAATGCCTTCTTTGTCTCTGTCTACTCTGCCGGAGGCTGTCCTGAGGAGCCCCGTACCCCTGAGGCCCCAGAGGAAGGCAGGGCAATGGAGGAGTTTGCCTCAGTTGATGAGGACTGGGTTAGGGACCAGTTAAGCAATCTGGACATCCATAAATCCATGGGTCCAGATGGGATGCACCCGCGGGTGCTGAGGGAGCTGGCTGGAGTCATTGCTGGACCACTCTCCATCATCTTTGCCAAGTCTTGGGAAACGGGAGAGGTACCTGAGGACTGGAGGAAAGCAAATGTCACTCCAGTCTTCAAAAAGGGCAAGAAGGAGGACCCGGGCAACTATAGACCTGTCAGCCTCACCTCCATCCCTGGGAAAGTGATGGAACACCTTATCCTTGGTGCCATCATAAGACATATCAAGGATAAGAGGGTCATCAGGGGCAGTCAATATGGCTTCACCAAGGGGAAGTCATGCTTGACCAACCTCATAGCCTTTTATGAAGACATAACAAGGTGGATTGATGATGGCAGAGCAGTGGATGTGGTCTACCTTGACTTCAGTAAAGCATTTGACTCCGTCTCCCACAGCATCCTCACGGCAAAACTGAGGAAGTGTGGACTGGATGATCGGGTAGTGAGGTGGACTGCAAACTGGCTGAAGGAAAGAAGCCACAGAGTCATGGTCAATGGGGTGGAGTCTGGTTGGAGGCCTGTATCTAGTGGAGTCCCTCAAGGGTCAGTACTGGGACCAGTATTATTCAACATATTCATCAACGACTTGGATGAGGGAATTGAGTGTACTATCAGCAAGTTTGCTGATGACACCAAGCTGGGAGGAGTGGCTGACACGCCAGAAGGCTGTGCTGCCATCCAGCGAGATCTGGACAGGCTAGAGAGTTGGGCGGGGAAAAATTTAATGAAATATAACAAGGGGAAATGTAGAGTCTTACATCTGGGCAGGAACAACGCCAGGTTCCAGTATAGGTTGGGGAATGACCTATTAGAGAGCAGTGTAGGGGAAAGGGACCTGGGGGTCCTGGTGGACAGCAGGATGACCATGAGCCAGCACTGTGCCCTTGCGGCCAAGAAGGCCAATGGCATCCTGGGGTGTACTAGAAGGGGAGTGGTTAGTAGGTCGAGAGAGGTTCTCCTTCCCCTCTACTCTGCCCTGGTGAGACCTCATCTGGAATATTGTGTCCAGTTCTGGACACTGGAACACTGGAACAGGCTGCCCAGGGAGTTTGTGGAGTCTTCTTCTCTGGAGATATTCAAAACCCGCCTGGACGCCTTCCTGTGTAACCTCACCTAAGTGTTCCTGCTTTGGCAGGGGGATTGGACTAGATGATCTTTTGAGGTCCCTTCCAATCCCTAACATTCTGTGATTCTGTGATTATGCCTTCACATATGGGTGGTAGCTTACCCATCAGCAAGAAGGCTACCATATGAGGTAACATGCTTTGTTGCTTAAACTGCCTACAGATAAGTTGGACTATTTGAACCTAGTCTGCATTTACTGCTTGTCATATTTGAATAGTAAGTGGTTGTCTTTTTTTAAAAAAAAAAAATATACACATGCCTTTTGGCACTGGTATGTATTTGTTAGCAATGTTTGACAAATACTTTCACTGTACTTGCCTGATTTAATTTAAGGGCTCAGGAATGTGAACTTGAACTTGCAGCCCTCTTAGTAATAAGAATAGTGTTGGATATGAAAGGATAAAGAAAAATATTTTCTCACCATTTGTTAAAGAGTTATGAAAATGTTTTAGACCTGAGTAAACCTGATAATTGTATAAATTGAAAAATTTCTTTAACATAAGCATAATTGGGATTTCAAAGAGAGGAATGTGGACTCTTCATTCCTCTATTCCTACCAGCAGCTGAGCTAAATGTTATAGTAAACCAGAGAAGACAGACCCTTCATATTTAGGATACATGGAATAACCAAAGGAAAAGATTGGGCAAACTTCTAAGTTGACAGTGGTTTTGCGAACTTGCCCACTGGTTTTCAAGAATACTGACTTTACTTGGGTTTCCTTATAAGAAGTGGAATGACCCAAGAGTCCTATATGTTTGTGTGTATATAAGTATTTTTTTCAATATAAAACAGACACAATGTAGGACTTCACAGTACCATTTCTCAGATTTTGTATGACTGGTAAAACAAGTTGTTTTGCATTTAAACTGTTTATTCAGCTCTTGACATCTATATACATGACCATCACCACCAAAAGAAAACACCTTGCCTTGCAAACACTGGTAAATTAATACCTGTTGCATGCTATATCTCCTAGATCAGCAAGGAAGTACATTTTCATATGATAAACCATCCGCAGGTTACAACAGATGTTCATCTGGAAGTGTCCTTAGAAATTTGCACCACAGGATACAAACCCACCAAGACTCACAGAAAGGGCAAGTCATATCAAAACTTAATAGTATCTGAAAAAAACAGTGTATTATTGCAGGTCAATACTCCCTAAATTCATAAGCTTTTAAGATCTCCACGTGTCTTTGCAGACTATCTTTAATTGGAAAATTGTTTAATAAATCCTCACATTTTATCTCATCAAAGAGAGACATAGCATGTGTAAATATTCATTACCACTTCATGTTTAAAACCACTTTGATAAATTAACTTCATAACCTTTAGAGAACGGGAAGAGACAGGAAGCCTGGATATAACAGAGACAGTGCATAAAAAAAATGGAATAAGAAAAATGTAACTCAACACAGTCATTCAAAAACGTGCTCAGAAAGATTTTGATTGTGTCTATTAGTAGAAAGGAGATTCACATCAGCTCTCTTAGAGGAGAAGATGAATTACCTTATTGAGCTGCCAACCTCACTCCTCTGTTTGTAGAAGCGGCTTCGTCCAGTGGCTTAATATAACTTTAAACTCACTGTGGATCTAACTCTGGTGGATATATAAAAACCACAAACAATGACATTCAGTAGGAAAGTTCAGCTGTCCTAGACAAGTAGCAGATATCTCAGCATGCTGCCCACTTCTCATACTTGCATACCCAGCACTAGTCATCTAAGACTTTAATGACAGCATGTCTTAGTCCAAATTTGACAATGCAATCTGGTCTCAATATAAAAGGGTATTAAGATCATTTTCTTAACTCATTTCTTTAACCCTCCAAATGATCAAATTTCTAATTTATCTGCATTTTTTCCCACACTTGTTGTGAGGTTTGCACTGCTTGCCCTTGCCCTTAAGATTCTCCAAAGCCTGTTCCCACCTCTCCATATCCTCCCTGTTCACAACTGAGTCTTCACTATTCACTTCTTGTATCTTCAATCACCTTTGTGCTTTCTCTCCCCTTGCTCTTCATGCTGGGTAAAATCTCCCTCCAACCACATGCCAAGCTACTTTATCGTCCTCCTTTCACTCCCTCCTCAGAAACCTCAAACAACTGGAAACAACTGTGATGTGAATGTGCTTTGACTCCTATCAGTCTAAGTGACCAATATAAACTCATTTTTTTCCCTGTATTCCCCTATATGTCTGTACATATCTGTTGTCTCTTATCATACACTTCAGGTATGTCTCCATAATATTTACAAAGCCAGCTGCAAAATAGAGAGAAAGTAACTAAAATAACTTTAAGTGGAATGGTTCGATCATGAGCAGTAGTCTCAGGTACAGTATAGACATGTCCTTAAATAGTAAGCTCGCTGAAGCAGAGCCTGCTTTTTTTGGCAGGAGTAGCATAGTTTCAGTTTTTAAATAGGTCTTAATGCAAATAATTACTAATAATGCCAACAAAAAAACATCTTGTTACCAGGCAAGCTGATTAGCAGCTGAAGCAAAGTAGAGGTCTTGCCTGCATGAAGCGTTGAGAAACAAGTGAATAAAATATCCCATGTCACTTTGTACCAGCCCTCTTCAAGGTTTGCTTCCGCTAACGCTTAACAACATATGCACATCATGCAATTTCTTCTGGTTTAATTAGAGATCTGTGAAGAGTGAATTCTCTGGAGATAAAATCTTCTGCCTATCCTATCCACTAATTATCTCTTTTTCTTTGAACAGACATTTGATATTAGAACCTACTGTTCTTGAGTAGGAAAAAAAGTTATTCTGACCTTGTTATTCTGACAATGCATAGTAAATGAATACAGAGAACCTGACGAAACGTAGTTAGATCAGTCTTTGGAGTGCTTAGATATACAGCACATAAATAAAAAGAGTTACAGGAGGAATCTTTGGAGATTGCTACCTTAAAAAAAAAAAGTACTAGTATCAATTTAATTGCAAACCACTAGCTACTGTTATTCACAAACCAGTGAGGTTTGCTTTACTAGCTAGTTTGGTTCATTTAGTTTTTTGCTGGAAAAAAATGCTAATCATTTTACAACAGAGTGGGACACTATTTTTCCTCTCTCTTTAAGCATTGTACGAGAACTCTTTCAGGTGCTGACACACCTTAAAAGAACCCTTACAAAAGTTTAGAAGGTTGAAGGGCAAAAATAATTTTGTCAAAAGGTGAAAAGAACAGTCAATATTAGAAAGAAGATGGTACCGGCGCAGTAGCAATGATTAGCAGCAGCTAGGTGCTACTGTTCATGTGTTACCTGTCAGTTTTGGAGATGTTAACATTTCCATGTGTTCCTTCACAGTGCTACTGGATGAATCAGATTTGATTGTTGCCATAAGAAATATATTTATGGGGCTCCTTGCTGCAGTGTAACAGGTAGGACTATGTTGTTGTATTATAAATTCTTCTTCTGAGGAAGCTGAAAGCAACCTGAAGTACAAACTGTGGCCAGTCAGCACTTTGCTGGTTACAGTCAGATTAAACTGCCCGCTCTTCAGCGTTGGCTGGAAAAGCTGGGTTTGCTTTGCTCTCGGCCGCAGCCGCAGGCTGGTCAGCTGTGCGCGGTGTGTAGAGAGGGGGTGGCAGCCAGCACCCCTCGGCTCGGTGGCTGGAGCAGCTCCTGCAGCTGCTAATTTGATGCCCCCTCAGGCTGAGGATGGCATGGTCTCTCATCACTCTCCTCGGGGAGAGCCTCTAACCGCTAAGCTATTACATGTGGTTCCTCCTTTGGATTTATTTTTGAAATAAAACAATGAGATCTGCTCAAGGAGCAATTGCTAAAGCTTCTCTCAGGAGAGGATTTGTGGCTGAGGGTCCCAAGTGGAACTAGAGTGTCTGTCTGATCACAGCCCAGACCTGGGAACTGAAATTCCAGAGGAGAGAAGGGATTGCAGACATGACTGGCATATCCTATTAGCTAGACATAGGAGATACCCAGCTCCTTAGGAAGCTTTCCTTCACTAGATGATTTTTTCGGGATCATCTTTTAGAGGTGCCTAATTTTTCACCTCTGTCTCTGAGAGGTAAGGCATCTCACTCAGATCTTGGGACTCCAGATGAGAGATTAGCAGTTTCTGGCTGTAGCAATAGCATGAGTAGTATAACAGATTCCTGCCCTGGGTCATGCTCCCTACCTTCACTTTGATTTATTGTTTATCTCAGATCTGATAAAACATGGCTCTTTTCAAAGGGCTCTGGAATAGGACATTAGGATACAGGGAACTTTTAGCTTTATTGTTAGACAGTGTCAGGTTGTTCCTACTCTGACAACTCTTTATGTGGCAATCACCATCTTCATAAATTCCTGACCTCTCCTTAATACACTCCAAAACTGCAATTTCATATGTAAGAAATCTCCAGCCAGAGGTCTTGAACCAGTTTTAGGCCACTGTGACTACCTGGACTTAGAAGGAGTTACTTCTAATACATACTGATCGCATGAGATCTAAATCAGGCCTATAATACAGTGGACAGTTCAGTTTGCTACCCTTACTTCTTTGTATTGCAGTCTTTATTATAAAGTTAGTGTATTTATGAGGAAGGTATAAAAATTACTGTAAAACTACTGGAGAAGAAATATTTTCCTTTAGACAAAGTGTATATATAAAATAAAACAGACCTGATTACTTGAATAAATCCCATGGTACTTTCACAGAAGTAGGTGTATTAACTGCAAAATCCCAGTGGATTTTCATTCCTCACTCTTTCCATATAAATTACCTTGCACTTGGAAGTTAGAATTGCTCTCACCTGCACCTGGAGCCAGACTGGTCTCCTAGAAGCCTCCACCAGCCAGACTGAATTTTCAGGGATGCTAGTCTGCATACAGAAATCATAGGTCTCAATGAACAGGGACAGTTAACGACGTTTGTACAGACAAGGCCACTTTGTCTGATAAAACGTAGATATCTAAATTCAAAGGAGGGAGTCCGAGAGTCAGCTTTCCATCGCTGCCTAACTCTGATGGTCAGAATGAAAACAGGTAAGTGGGACAGCAAATCTTTAGCTCATTGATTATGTACACCAGCACAGCGCGTGCAAGATCTGGATTTTGATCTGTGTTCACTGGACTGTTTATAACTTGTTACATCCAATGGACTGGGTGAATAACAAACAAACAGACAAATGAGACCAGACTGTGAGAGCAGGCCTTGGTCTTCTGCTCAGATAGGCACCATCAGAGACCACCAAGGACCACGACTGTCCTCCAGAGCAGGGCTGCTTCTCCAGCCCTGCAGGTACTGAAGGGCTGCCTGACCCCAGCGGGGCAGCACGTGCTGCGGGTAGTCCTGACACCTTTGGGACTCTGCTGTTCTGCATGGAGTCTTCCTTCTGGAGGTGAAGATGTACATCTGAACTCCTCAAAGACTGCTGAGGGAAATGAAACACAATTTAATTGACTTATAGGCAGGACTGTTATGAAAAAGATGTGCTGTGCCACGAGGAGGACAGATTTCTCAGTAATTCTGTATGAACCAGAAGGGCAGTCCTGAGGGCTACTGTGACTTGGCAGGGCCTGGCCTCTTGATCTTGAAAGGTTCAGAAATAAAACTTAGAAAGTTCGAGCCATATCCTTGTACCCAGCTCTTGGTTCACTACTGGAGGAGCATAATCCCCTGCCTTGTAAACCACCTGCCTGTCTTCAGAAATGGTACAGGGAGCTGGGCATCCACAGAGGTGCTCTGGTTTACCCTTCTGGGGTGATGGGTCATCTTCTTAGCCAGTGGGATGCCTACATTTTATTTATTATTGTGGGCTTGAGTATCACTTGGTGTAAAACCTGAGGCTACCTCTACATTTCAGCTGGAGTCTAGAAAGCTAAGCCCTAGAATAATATTTTATCTTGCTGCTGGAAATGGTGTAGCCTGTAATAGGCTTAGGCTAATCTACCTTGTCTAGTTCACCTGGTGTTTGAGCCAGTTCGCCTTAAGCTACATAAAGGTATCTCTATGTCAGTCTGATGTTTGTAGCACAACGTGCTTAATTTTTGAATCCTCCACAGGCTTAACTAATTCAGTCTTGAACATCAAATAAGATGAAACATGAATGACTATTTTTGTAAAAACATTTCTGATTAAAAAATACAAATTTTTATTTCACACCTTTTGTGATGGTGGCCCAGCTACTCTTACAAAAAATACTTTGAAAGAGAACCTTTTTTTTTTAACCACAGAAGAACTTCCAGAAGCAAAAATATGTAAGAAAAGCTTGAGAGACAAAAATGCGGACTCTTTGATATCCTTGATTAGAAACCCTGTAATTTGGTATCATGTCAATTATCATGCTACTCTGAGCAATCACTTGGAATACATCTAAACTAACTTTCTTTCTTTCTTTCTTTCTTTCTTCCTTTCTTCCTTTCTCTCTTTCTCTCTCTCTTTCTCTCTTTCTCTCTCTCTTTCCCTCTTTCTTTCCCTCTTTCTCTCTTTCTCTCTCTCTTTCTCTTTCTCTTTCTCTTTCTTTCTCTTTCTCTTTCTCTTTCTTTCTCTTTCTTTCTTTCTCCCTCTCTTTCTCTCCCTCTCTTTTTCCCTTCCTTCCTCTTTCTCCTTCCTCCCTTCCTTCCTTCCTTCCTTCCTTCCGTCCGTCCGTCCTTTTCTCTCAAACACTGTAGTTCATTTGGGTGCTTATTCATGCACAACATGATAGCCCTGGGGTGCAATTAATTTTAGCATCTACAGAACTTAGAATGAGAAAAAAACATTAGCAGTGTCATGTGCTTAACTGAAGGTTGTATGATATCACCTTTACTGAGAAAAAAAAAAAAAAAAGTAAATTAGCCATGGACATAAACATATTAATTAACTTAATAACTTAGTAATGAAATAAGTTATATTTTCTGATAATGCGTTCTACTATTCTGTCCTTGTTCCAACTGTTTCAAATTTTTGGAGGATTGCCTAGCAGGAAAGGTGTTCAGTTCTGGGGAAGAATGGAGCATAGGAAACTCCCCCAAAAAGCAAGCATAATTGAATTTGACTGTTATGTTGTTTAACAAAGGAACTTGATTTACATGTTTCCTAAGCAGATGTGGAAGAGATATTCTATAATTTAGGCCAATACATGAAATACAAATAACAGTTGTCTCTATGAAAATAAAGAAAACACATCTACCATTGCGAAAATTTCAAATTTTACACTCTCAGGTTAAAAATGGTATTATTTTCTTATCTTTCTTTTGGTTAGCAATGACAGCAAAAAAGGCCTGGCTTACTTAATCCAGAAGTTCTTTGCAAAATAATAAATTAAAATTATGAATAAAAAACTGATGCAGATATGAATTCTTCTTACTCATTATGGAGAGTGTACCATGGTCATGGTCATCTTTGACGATGGTTCTTCCTGATTCAGAATCTCCAGGGTCCTCATTGTTACCCTGTAAAATAAGCAGTCCTGTTGCATGATGTCTGTCTACGTGCAAGATCCGCCTTTGTAAAAATTTTCAAAGTGTTTTACAAATGTGTCTTTTTTACGCCTAACAGCGGTGAAGGAACAAACAAGGAACAAACTGTGATCTAAAACATCTCAAATTACCTCTCCTGCCTCTTTTGCCAGGAGACGAGTAAAAGGCAAGGAGCCTTCTCATCTCAGCTAGATGTTTTCCTCCACCATCCTGTTGTGGACACTGAAGAGGTAATGTTTGTTAGAACTGCTCCCTTTTTTCCACCCTCTGCCATAATTTGTAAGGGGAAGGTCCAGCCATATGAATTTATTTTCCTTTCCTTTCTTGAGACGTAGGAGGCCATGTAGAGAGTTGTTTCTTACTGTCTCAACTGGACGTGGCAGGACTAGTCATCTCATGCTCTACAATTATTTGCAAGGCCATTGGGAAGATATTAAAAAAAGAGAAGAAATAATCTCAAGATGTGTATTGAACTAGTGCAGTTACTTTAAAAATATCATTGTAATAACAATTTTAATTATTTAGAAAATAATTAAGATTCAGTCATCTTTAGAAAGACTAAGAACAAATCAATGATATCGTACAATGTAGTAATACTTCTAACTCTACTTTTTTTTCTTTTTTTTTCTTTTCTTCTTCTTTTTTTTTTTTTTAATTAAGAAACAATTATTGCATGGTTAGCGCTACCTAAACTATAAGGGCCAGATGGAGCTCTTCACTTGAGTAAAGTCTGAAATACAAAGACATAAGTAAATGATACAGTAAAAGCTTGTTAATTTTCATTCTGCTAATCTGCCCACTGCATAATTAACACACAAAAAGACATTCTCTTCTCAGCTTCTCAGCCAGGACTTGATGTTTCAGTGCTATAGTATGGTTTTGAATCATGAAGAATTTGTTAGTTTTACAAGTTATAATGAAGAACATTTAGAATGGATTAGCATTATAATTAGTATGTGGTAGCCTACATTATATTATTATGTTACTATATTATTACATTTTATCATATATGTTATAAATCATATGCATATATTATATAACTATTATTATAAATCGTAATTGAAATGTTAAAGTTTTTGTAAAATCTAATTGCTTCTTCTTCTTTTGTATAATTATTTCCCTGCCATTAAATGCAGGCATGGTGTACTCAGAAACTTCACCTCCTTTCCTGTGAATCCCTCTCCAGTTTTCATTAATGAAATTGTTAGACCACAGAGCATGTAAGTGTGGGGTTAATGGTGACTAGTCTCTCATGCTTTCTTTTTTCCTTTCTTATGAAAGATGTGAGAAGCCACTAAGGAACTGTGTTTCCTGTGGCCCTAAGCAGACATGGTAGGACTAGTCATCCCTTGCCCAACTTAATTATTGTTGGTAACTGTTGTAGGTCTAGGTTACTAGCTAGGATATTGGGGAGATCTTCAGAAGTAAGATGAGAATAACTTAGGTTACCTACTGAACTCTCACAGGCCGATTTGAAAATCATATCATTAAAGTTCGGTAATCTTTTGATGATGTCTCTTATGAGACCTGATTGTTATTGGCTTCAATTGAGAGCACACTTCTTCCCAACCTGAAATATTTTGATAATTTTCATTAAAAGAGCTCCCTCCAAGGAACAGGTCTGTATTCATAGAGCTCAGCTGCTGGACATAGTCCTTCCTCTGCATTTATTTGGTTTCAGCTGATTGCTATTATTATTATTTTTCAGTTCAAATAATTTCAATTGATGTAAAGCGTGAAATACGACTCTGGTTCTTCTACATCAATTGGCCACTTATTCATTACAGTCAGTCTCTCATTTTCTCAAGAATAACTAGAATGGTACTGAAAAAAATTCAGAGTTATTCTTCATGATTGTGTCATAAAGTTAATTTAAAATTACCATGCTATGATTACACACAAGGTAAAAAAAAAAGTGTCTTTGTCCACTATCCAGAAAAAAATGTCTTCAATAGCTCTACTTAAAATTGATGACAACAGGAGAACATTCAGTTTGGGCTAAACTGTCTACTTTTCCAAAGGAGTGACATTTTGGAAGCACAAACAGAATATTCACTGACATAAGGAAGAATTTTGATGAATTACAATGCACCTCGTGATGCAGTTTCAAATGCATAAGGCCAAAGAGCATCAGTAAGTCTGAGTGGTCATCATCCCTCTAGAGAACCAAATGCTGCTGGCTTGCTGTTAGAAGAGAAGCAGCGAGAAGCTAGAGAAGCCACTAACTGACAATGACAATCTTACTTGCTACCCACATTTTATGCAGAAAGGGGTTGTGAAAAGACAATCTATTCAGCCCAAATGCCCTAAGTCTCCATATTCCTTGGAAAACATTTTGACCATTTTGGTAGAAGATAGTGTAGAAAGCGTGCCTGATGTTACCAGTAACTTTCCACATGTGACTGGAAAAAGGAGCTGGAGAAAGTCTGTTTTGTTATGTAAGCAAGGTGCATTTTTTTGTTACTGAATCAAAATTAGCCTCTGTTGGTTCCAGGATGGGAAAGCCCCTCAAGGGCTCCATTGCAAATTTCTTGCCAAATACTGTAGTGCTCTTAGGGATCTATTCAGCTGAAATTATATGCTGGCTTCTACGGATCTGGCTTTTGTACCTAGATGAGCCATTCAGCAGGGACACAAATACGGTGAAAATGCATCTTTGTTGAAGCAAGATGGTGCCTCACTGGGTGGGATATGTATGTGTATGTATACATATATGTATCCTACCTTCTGTCAGTGATCCAGGAATCTTCTGCAGCATTGCAGAAGAAATGGCGTTCCCAGGTAGATACAGGAAACATGGCTTAATTAAAAAAATGAATCTTCTCCTTCAGCTGTCTTAATGATGGTACATTCCTTTAACCATTGGCACAGAAGCCCAGCAGAAACACTCTCGTTCCCACATACTTAGATGAGAGGCTGACCTATTGTACTCAAATGTGATGCACATACTGATCCTCAGCATGCCAACAGTCATGCCCATCTGCTAGGATGGCACTGTGCCCACTGCAAAGGTGGGACACCATTCTCAGGAGGCCTAGGTGCCAATTGCCTATAGATTTAAAAGGATAGTTAGAGAATAAAAAAGAGACTTTCTTTTTGAGTGTCCCTTCTGATGCCACAACCTAGTTTAAACATTGTTTGTCTGTGCCAGGCAAAATTTTGCTAATTCTGCCTTTTAGCAGGCATCATCAGAAATATGGTCTTTGAAATGTTTCATAGACAAAATTCCAGACAGAAAAAAAAAAAAAGTTGTTAGGCAGAGTCAGCAATCATAAGGTAGAAACTCCCCCCAAGTTGCCCCTGCTTTTTAAAAGAAACCATTAGGAAACTGCTGAAGGCATAAAAGCCAAGAAGTAAGTATCTGGAGGGGAGGGGACCCACCACACCCACTGCTGGGACATGGAGCTTCATACAGCTGTGTCTCTCCCTTCTCAGCTCTCCTTGCTTTATTTTGGAAAATGCAGTTTCTTGCAAATCAAAGTGGTTGCACACAAAGCTCAATATGCAATCAGTCAGATTTGCAAAAAGACTCTGTATGTACCAAAACAAATGCCTGTATTCCTCTCTGGGAGAAATAAAGAAGAACTGGGATGGGGAGGAATATGATTCTCAGATTACTTAAGCTTGTTTCACCTTTTTCTTTTGGCTTAGTAAGCTTTTAAGGGTAGGAAATTTCAGTTTACTAAGGTTTTTTTTGGACTTCCAAAGCCTTCTTTCTAGAAGCAAGCAAATACCATGATCTGATACTAGGTGTCTGGATATTGAAAAAATTGTATCAGAAATGCCCTTCTGTGGGAAACACGCAGGTGATGGCAGTGGGAAACCACAGAGGGTAGGGCTCTGCTGGAGGCATCACAACCTAACATGTGTAAGGAGCCCTGGAGAATGACAGATGGTAAAGTCAGCACTGGTGAAAGTGAGGAGGGGCAGAGATAAACGAATCTTATTGCTGAGTTTCATCTATTTAACAAAACCACCATACCTCAAGTTGCCATGAAGATCACTGCCTTATCCAGCTCAGTATTACTGGATTTCAGTCCCCAAAACAGGGGGGTTGTGTTTGACTAGCCAGTCACTGCTGCGGCAAGAGTGACATCCCCCAGAGGGTCAGTGACTTTAGAAGGGGTGCCCACTGCTCTGCAGGAGCATGTCTGCCAGGGCCCAGGTGTGTGCTGTCACATCCACTGCTTGTGTCACACAAGTGTGTCACTTCTGAAATCTGAGGAAGCACAGGTCTTTCTCAGTATTACACTGTTGATGAAAGTTATTCTTTTAAAACCTATTTTGCAATGAATTTTTGTCAAGTGTGTATGTTATACTTTTCACACTGAATGCAAGAAACGTTGCTGTCCTTCAGGCTGAGTATTTTGTTAGGATTTAGTCTGCACACAGACACATACATGTCGATTTTACAGTATTTTACACGTATGTATTTCACAGCAGGCAGAGAAAGAAAAAAAAAAGAGCTTGTTTCTGTGGTACGACTTTTAGAATAAATGTTGAAAAGTTTGCACTACACAGTAACAGAACAACATCCTTAAAACTCCAGTGCCTTAAACCCTAGCATTTAGTTTTCACTCAAATCTATGCCAGAACAAGAAAGCAGAACCCCATATGGCCAGTCTGTAAAGATATTCATGTTACAACTTCAGCAAAGAAGACAAGGGATCTGTTCTCTCCAGATCTAAGTCTTTCACACCTGACATAGAAAAGGAGAATATGTCTCACACATCCACAACAGCAGGGAAAAATCCTACAGTCTTTTCATATCTCGCTGAGAAATTAATTCTGTTTGGAAAGTTTCAGGAACAAGTCTAGTTTTCTTCTCACTCTCTGCTCATTATATTGTACACTTCCAATTTTCCAATTTTGAAAGTATGACTAGATGTGTTTATGGAATAGTTGCAATGATCAGACATTAGCACACATTACTGAGCTTGATACAGGGTTAACTGGATCAAGTGTAATGGCTTGTGATTTACAGAGGTCAGACTAATGCTTCCTTCTGGCCATCAAACTTTATCAATCTGATTTTCTCTGAAAGGTTTTGGCCTCCTCAGAACATTATTTATAAAATAAACTAACTGGAATCAGAAACAAGTTTGAAAAGAAACTGCTTACGTCTCATTTCTGTTTGCGTGCCTATCTTGGCCATAGTACGATTGAGATGTGGAAAATAATCTGCACATTAAGCATGTATACTTAGCTAATTTTACAAATAGCTTTGAGGTTATGTTTGTTATGTCTGGCTTATATATAATGAATGGTTTTATTTTCCTCTCTTTCTTCCTCTTCGTTTTCCTGCGAAGTAGAGACTGCGCAAGTGGCCTCTACCCCCAATCAATGGTGTCTGCACAATTAACTAGCAGGAAAGAGCCAAGCCCACTAGGTAGCTGACAGCTGCTTGAATTTAGGCTGACACCTTTAAACAGGAATAGAGATAGCAAACGTAGCTGATGCTGGGATGTCTCCATGGGGAATACGGTAGATTAGCTAGCTCAGGATGTAACTTCTGTTGCATAAATATAAACCACTGAGCATTTTACGGGCCTGATCCTTTGAAGCACCAGGCTGTCAGCATCTCCAGACCCCACTGAGTGTGCAGGCAAAACAGAGACAGTTCCGCTATCCGTAGCATTTCCTTACAATTTCTGCTTTTGTGGATCAGTTCAATCACTTTTTAAGTCCACTCTATGGAGCTAATAGAAGACTCTTTCAGATGCTTAATTACACAGACAAAGGAAGAAAAGCAGACAATGGGCAAAAAGAGCATAGAAATTGATCCACCGTCTAACCACAGCGAAGTAGGACTGTAGGACTGAATTGAAGAGCAATAGTATGTGACTGGATGAACTCCAGAAGGAACTCAGACATTAGCATGAAGTAATTTAACTTCCAGTAGGTTCTCCTTCCTTCCTCTCTTCATTTACTCTCCTTCCTTCCCCTTGCTACTTCACAGTTTCTTCAGAAAACAGTTCGAGAGTTGAAAGCCTTAAGTACAAATGAAGATGGTGTCAGATGCATCTTTTTATGTTACAGATCTTTTCAGCACCTAATGAGAGATGTAATGACAGACAGTAAAGACAACGCACACCTAAAATGACCAGCACACTTCACTGAGCTGTCATTTTAACCTTTCCCATAGTCCATTCAGATTAATTCTCTCAAGAAATTGCTGGGATTTCCGAGATTGTCATGATAGATGCAATGCTGAGTTAGGAACTGGAACACGTTTATTTATCTTACAACTGTGTGTAACATACCCTACTAAGGACACAAGCATTTAATCAATACAGGAGAAGCAGTCTTTTCTGTGAGGTTTTTATGCTCTGAGGTAACAAGATAGAGAAAGAAATAGAGAGAAAAAAAAATCAGCATCCCCATCTGAGAGAATGGAAGGCAAGGCACAAGGATTTTGAGAATTCAGCACATGGCCATGCAGAAACAGGTGGCAGCTGTAGGATTTAAACCAGATCTCCTGACTTTCCATCCAATCCAGCTCTATAATTATTCATTTTATCTGAAAACTATGCCAGCAGAAAAGTCCTGTGCTGCATCTGGTAGTAGACTGAGGATGCACATCTTTAAACAAGAAGGTTTGCTATCATTGGCATCCAATGAATGGCATCCATTACTGAGTGACAATAATTTTTCCTGGCCTCCAGATTCAAAGGCTGAGTACATCAGTCCTTCAACCCTTACTGGCGGCAGGGGTGGCTTGGCTTGCCTTTTTTTTTTTTTTTTTGCCTGTAAGAGTGCATGAGAGGCTGAATCTGAATTACTTGGTGGTCAAGGGCATAACCAAAATATATATATTATAGGTATCCTAGCTGTTCATGGCCATGACTAACTTTGTTAGTCCTCATAATTTTTGGCACAAAATAGTCTTTGACTGACACTGATTAGTATGTCCTGGTTTGGGGCACACAAAACAAACTAAAAGGTTGTAATCAATACTGAAAAAAAATCTTCAAACCAGAACAGCTGCTTGGAATAATTTATTCTTTATTTAACCAATATGCATCATTTTTGCATGCAGCTTACTGTTCTAAAAGCTGTAATACCCATATTTAAATGCATTAGTCTTAATTCCATAGTAAATGGAAGTATTATGTAAAATCACATCTCGCCTTTGGTTTGTAAGTGAAAACCTAGAAACAACTAAATGCTGTTTTGCCAAGTGATAGGAATGAAGCATGTATAGAGAGGATGAGGGTACTTACGTATGTGGTTGGATGATTTATTTTATTTCTTGCTTAATTCCATTTACCTTTGCTGCTTCTAGGTTCTCTTTCTCTTTTTTTTGGACTCCAGACCTGCCCTTTTTTTCCTGCACTTCACTTCCCCTAGTCTGGAGCCAGGAAGATCTTTGAAAGTGTCTGAGGCTGGTATTTGCAGTAGATGGCACCCTTCTCACCCCATCATGATCTCTGATCATTTTCAATTTAGTGTCATTGGGGGGGTATCCAGAACAGAGCCCTGGATTAGTGCTGCTAATTTGGAATCCAGTAACATTCCCAAATTGAGAAAGAGGTACAAGGACAAAGCCCATTGTGTTATCGCTTTCCAATGTCAGCTTGACATTGTTCTCTTTACTCTTCTTTTTCCACCATGAAGAGACAGTACAAATAGCAGCTACTTTTCTCTCTTCTAGTTCAGTAATAGATAAATGTTGTTACATGCCATTTATTGAGGAACTCGATGTGTTTCACAAAGGACAGGTAAAAAGCCAGATTGTGTTTTGTGTCTGCTCTACAGCATACAGCACATAGGGAGAAAGTTTGCTCGTTACAGGATTTGGATGAAGCTGGTGTATTTGGTCCTGTGCTCAGGCCTACATGTGAAAAGTGCCTGGGGGGGCTTCTTGAATGCCATTTTGGGCTTGAAGAGGTAATTTCCATAGTACTGAATATAATATTACATCAGTATCCTGGATAGCATAAAGCCATCTCTGCTCTACACTGTGTGGTTGTACCTCTGTGCCATTGCTCTCCATTGCTCTATATTTGTGTGGCAAACCAAAGACTATTTTTAGAAGCTGCCATTTTTTATAAACCTAAAAATATGTAGCAGAAAAAGCTGTGAAAAGATAAAAACGCCTATGGGAAAAACTGACTATTAAAGTTACAGAAGATTTTTTTAAAGCAGAAAATCTGAAGATGGTGGAAAAGCATTAGAGGAAGAGTCACATTAACAGGAAGACTCAATGGGAATCTGTGATGGGACAACTAACCTAGGACCTGGGAAAGCTGGACTCAGCTCCTTGCACTGCTACCAGGAGTTGACATGGTGCTGGGCAAGTTAACAGTCTCTCTGCTGTCAGAGAGCAGGAGATGGGGACAACAGCACTTCCCAGCTTCACAGGAATACTGTTTGGGTAAATTAATGAAAGACTGTGAAATACCAATGTGTCATGTTGTGGAGAAAGGCCAGAAGGAGAGGGAGAGAGAGAGGAAAAGAGAGAATCCTGGTGGCCATATACTACAAAATGGCAACAGGGAAGCTCTCATACAAAGCCTGCTTCAGATACAGATGAACTTGAGTCTGCAAGTTTGGAGGATTCCAGGGCATTGAGTATACCATACATAAATTGGTCTCTGAATACTGAAAAATCTCTACTTCCCACCTGAAACTGGTAACAGTAATTTCCTGGGCTCTGTTTCCTCTTACCTGATCCTGTCCTGAAGGCACACCTAACAGCTGCCGTCCTCCAGCTGTGGCTGGGGAAGGTGTGACAGGAGAACAGGAAATATAGGCTGGATCAGGTTGACAGGGGACGGAGGCAACAGCTCCCAGGTGCTATGGTGTAGAGTGGGAGGATGCACAAAGTAGGAGGCATAGGACTTGGCATCGGACAGGAATATGAGGCATTGGACAGGCGCTCAGACCATTTGTTCTCACCACAAAATGTAGGACCACGTTTCAATTTTTTCATCAGGAGTTATTATGGCTAGCTGTGGGATAATTACCTAAGTGAAAATAATAATTATTATTATTGCCATCTATTGTCAGTTAGAAAGGCATTTTCCTTTCATGCCCTCATGCCCATTAATTACATCCTAAGCAGTGATGCTTTCCAGAGGTAGTAGTGGGGAGAAGTGAGATGCAGCTCTTTTCTAGAAGCTCTTTCTGAGACCTCAAGCAGCTTCCTGGCCAGTTGAATGCTGCTCCTTCACTGTCACCCTGTGAGGTTGGTCGTGAGTCACGGGACACTTGGCCCCTGCACAGCCTGTGCACGGGGCTCTCTCCTGACCTGAGCTGTCTGATGAAAGGACAAGCAACATTTACTGGTGCTGCTCTGAGAAAAGCACAGAAAATGGTTTGTCTCAATTCTTGGTTCCAGTGGAGGGGGACAGGCTGCCAAAGGAGGAGGAAAAAGCAGAGGTGGTAGCCAAGGGGGACGATGGTCCTGGCTTTCCATCTATGAATTGGTTTATGTGTCTGTTGGAGCTGTAGCCTGACAGGGGTATAGCGGACTTGAAGGCTGCAAGGAGCGTTCTGCCTCTGCAGCTATGAGAAGACACTTGAGTTAGTTTGTAGATGAAGGAAATGGGAGCATGGGGTATTCAAAGGCCGCGATTTTCCAAATCAGATTTCTAAAGGTTTGTGTCCAAATTTGTTCTAAGTGAACCAAGTAGAGACGTTACAGCTTGAGTCATGGCTTTGTGCAAAAATCATGGTAGCAACACATGCCTTAAAATGTCACAGGGAATACATTTCCCTGTTAAGATACATCTTGGGCAAAAAAAGCTTATGCTTTTCTGCTGGGATATATTTACAAAATAGATGAAGATTTCTACCTTTTTGGTCTTCAGGAGTCTTGAAAATTTACATAAAAGGCAAAGCCATAGAAAAAATGCTTTTTGGGTGTTTGAAAACAGTTACAATCTCTAAATATGAAATCTCACGTTAATTTCCAATGAATAGCATATTCTGTATGTTATACCTCTTATAAACACAGGAAGAATGTCTATATTTATCTTCCAAAACAGCAGTTAGGTGAGGGAAGGAAAAACTCTTTCCACTTAATTTGAGTTTAATCTTTTTTTTTTTTCTGAATTCAGTTTCATCCTCCAAACCTTCAACAATGAATTTGGACCTTGGTCTAATTGAAAGCAAACTGAACTTTTTCTTTGCTGCCTGCAACAAGGTCTAGATTTTTCCTTCTGTTTTGTGGCCAAATCTAGCTAAAACGTGATTTTGCACAGATTCTTTTTGTCAGATGTCCCCAGTTTTCTATCTAAACTGATCTGTGCATTCACGGTGAAGCTTCGTTAAAGATCAGGCCAAACAGTCTTTAAAAAGTACAGGGCTTCAATGATAGACAGATGGTGGCTTTCATGATGTCAGGAAGTGTCAAATATTATGGTTGGCTGCAGAATGATGGCTACTTTCCAAACAGATTGAGAAACAGACAGAAAGAGTAAGAACACCATTTGTTGTATTTAGATACATTGTGAACAGAAGGAAGCAACACAGAGCATACTTTTACACATCTTTTTTCCACTCCTTGTGAAAACAGTTTAGGATTTGTTATGTTATATTAGCCCTATCATTATGCAAAAACATGTGAAAGCTGGAGATGCTGATAGATATATATATATATAAAGTTTCCATTGTGACTTTCTGTGTTTTTCATTTGCATTTCCATGGGTAATTTTTTTAACATTATGAGTAGATAGAGACCTTTTTTTTTTTTTTAGGAACAAAACTGTGCTATTAGGAGAACAAGCAAAATATAATATGGGTGGTGGGTTTTTGTTTGGTTTTTAATTAAGCTATGCGCTCTTCTGAGCTCCTGTTTGGGGAAGTACTCATTTAAGTACTTCAACTTATTTGCTTTGGTGTTGAATAGGTGTGGATTTTGTTCAACATCTGTGTTGATGCTTCTGGAGCTGAGATTCAGAATGGGACAGTTTTGAAATATAATAGGTGTCAACAGATAAGTAGCCAGGATTTTAATATAAATATCGAAAGACAGAAGTCACACAATGGTCTGTGCCCAGGTGGGTGGCTTAAGCTGAACAGAGCCTAAATAGCATCAGCACGTCAGAGATTGCTTGTGTCTGAGAGATGGGGCAGATTTTGTCCCTAAAAAAATAATTAAAAACTGTAATTCTTTACTACAGTATTTTTGGCCCCATGGAATTCAGTATGAAATATGCTAAAATGCATACCCTTGGTGCATACTATTTTACCTTGGAGATCTATGTCCGGTCAGCATTTTGGTAGAGCAAACTGACTGTTCCTTATGACTGCCATCTTGAAAAGTACATATCCTTATGGATTGTATGTGCCTAGCACAATCACTGGAGCATCTGTCTTCCCCTGTGGCTGCAAGGGAGAGGTGTACAGATGCTCATCATACACATACTCATGGACTGACAGAATGACTCTGCAGTTGCTGGTCCCTGGGCAGGACCATGCCCATGGCTTGGGGGACACGGGTGCATGTTCCACAGCCTCTCAGGGGCCATGGGGACAAGGGTCTGCAGGAAACACAATGTACAACCTGGAAATAGTGGGACAGAGCCCAAAACATGGGGCAAGCCACTGAGGCATGAGTCAGCCTGCACCTACTTATGCTCTTGGTTAGGCTGGTCTGTCAGATGGCAAAGCAATGGTTGATCTAAAGGTAAGGGAAGGAGGTGACCTCGGTCAGGAGAGATAAAGAGGATGAGAGGGCCTGTAGGGAAGAGACATCTAAGAATCTGGGAACTAGGACAGTTGCCCTGTGTGTGTTCATGCTTATTTTATTTATTTATGAGCTTTTCCATGATGCTATTCACTATCTGCATGTAATCACTCCTTTCCTCCTCATTGCTCTCACAAAAAATCTATTTGTTTCTCCAAACTATCAAAATACTTCAAGAGAAAACACATGCTTATGTTTGTAATAATTAATCCCCTGTAAAAACAAATGACCACATTTGGGAATATTATTTTATTCTTTTTGCTTGTTCTCCATTCAACAGTGGACTAGTTGAATCCATGGAGCCATCATGTGAGAATAATTTTCATTTACAAATTATATCAACATTTGGAAACAACATAGCAATTATAGTCCACAAGGAACCCCCTTAACCAGAATCCTGTTGCTCTGAGGAAAGAAAACAAAACCTGTAGATTGGACCTTATTCCTGGCTTGTTCAAGTGCAGCTTTTGATAAATGGTGCACAATAGAGGGATTGAATTTTTATGTTTTTCTTCTTTTGCCAAATTTGCTGTACAACTCAGCATTTCCCCATTTGAATACTGGATATATTTATTTTTTTAGCTTTTTCTTATTTTGGTCCTTTTCTGTCTTTTCTAAGGATGTTATGTGGATTGAAGGCATTTTTTAATCTAATTCATTCTTTGTCTATAAACAAGCACAGCATGAATAATACAAAAAATGTCCACAAGTAATCGTTAAAGCTCTTAATTGAATTTTCTTTGCCCATAGTCACACAGAACTCATTCACATTTACTTCTCTGTGAAAGAACAATACATTGAGTTTTACTTTTAGCAGAAGGGTTTATAAAAGCAAATTTTGTTTCACACAAGCTTTTATGGAAGACTGATTTTGAGGGGGAGCACACAACTGTGTGCACGGGAAGTAGTGTTTCTCACACTCGTTCAGTCAGAGAGAACCAACAGTGTGACCTGAATTACCAACCTCAAAGAAGCGGTACAGCTTGAATTTCAAATATTTGCAATCCGTTCACAGGGTAAAAATTCAGATATATTTTTTGAGTACATTTAAATGAGAAAATCATGATCAGCTGATGGATATTGCATGAAAAGAAAAAGAGGCTAATTTAGTTAAAGAAATTACAGGCAGAGAATTACTCACTCAGTGCTACTGGCAAATAGTAAATGAGCGGCACCAAGGTTTTAATTCAAACACTTAACAAAGAAAACAACTAATAGAGTCTTCCTTTTTCATCTGAAGTACTATAAAGCAGAGGGCTAGCCCTTCTTCCAAATTGCTTTTACAGAAATGTGACTTCCGCCTTCATTATTTTTACCCAAATTGCCTTAATTAAGAAACTAACTCTCCAGCTCTGGCTTTGATATTTTTTTCAGACTGGGTGTGTCCAGGTTCATCTTTATGGACTTGCTGATTTGCTGCTCAATTCAGGTCAGAAGTCATGGTCTGCTTGTCTGCAGAATATTCCTCCATATGATATCTGTCTAGGGGACGAAAGGAATCTGATTTGATACTTTTCTTAACGTTTATAACAAATTGGAAAGTTATCAAACAATTTCCCATGTTGGGAGACATTGCCAATCCCAATTTTTTTTTCTTTTATACTGTAGCATTACACAGCACAGAATTAAATAGTAATTTCAAAATCTCCTATTCAATAACACGCCTGGGAAAGCTTGTTTGGAGCTCTTCCTTCTGGAGCCCAAAACTCCTCCTTAGGCGTATTTCCACTATGGACTGATTGTTCATGTCTTTCGGGCCCTTTGCACAGTGTATGTTGATTAAGATTGCAGGTTCTTACCTTGTTTCCATATGGTTAGTAATGGCATGATTTACTGGTTGCATTAATTCTAAATAAGTATTGTGGATAATAGCTATAGTGGCATGACAATTGATAATGCTAATGATGTTTGGGTCAGGATTTGGAAGCCAGTTCAAAAGCATGACTTACGTCTCCAGGCTAGTGGTAAAAATAACTGAGACTAGCCTCTCATCTGTAAGGGAATTTCTCCCTCAAGCTGTAAGCTCACTATGATATGAGGCAGAAGAAGAGCTGAATGAGCCTCTGAAAATAGCTAATCAACAAGCAGAAAAAAAAAAAAAGTCCTATCTGCTGTCTCAAGGGGGCACTTCGTAAGGGTATTCTATTAGCATGCTTGAGATTTGTCCCTTTCTGAGGCATGCTGATTCTCATAGGGCCTCTCATATCCTGTCCTCTTCATTGCCTTCCATACCTGGGAAAAGTCTCTTTTCCAGGGGAAGATGCTCCAGAAGTCTTTCCAAACTGTACGTTGTAGTGCCCATCTCATCACTTGACGGGGAGATGGATGCCTTCATACTCCTGTCAGAGCCATGCAGCTGTTTGTGTGCATAAACACACCCAATAACCTCTACTTGCATAACCTGTCCCAGTTATCCACTTTCAAGACAAAGTAGGGTCATGGTGTAAAAAGGTCCTCATTTTATGGAAAAAAAGCCTAAGGAGTCTAATTGCTCATGACTAGAAGGCCACTGGGAGCAGGCTCAGGAATCAGATTGTCACCTAAATATAGCAGTTTTCTTATGGACCATTTGGGTTCTCCTGTGTATCAGCAAAATCCCCTAGCCCTAGGAAATCCATAATGGCCGTACACAGCCTGGTCCTTGGTATCTTCTGCTTGTGCCACTTGTGTATTCTCCTAGACACTGATTTCAGTCATTCTGCAAAAGTTGCTCTCATGGACCAGGGAAAACCACTCCCTTCTTAGACCTCCTCCTGATCTGTTGTGATGTAGAAGTTTTATAGCTTCAAGGCAGTAGCAATATTAAAAAAAAAAAACAAAACAAAAAAACCTGTCTTGTTAAAATACCAGAAACAGAGAGGAGGCCAGAGGGAGAGGGGGGATGGGAAGAGGCATTTGCATATTTTAAGTATTTGACTTGTGATATTTCACAGAATCTTCAAATTTTTTTTTTTTTTTGTAATTCCTATATTCTGCATTGTGGTAATGGGCTACACAAATAGAGAAAAACAATAGATAATTTTGGTAAGGGTTTTTGATAGTCTTGTATGTTATTTAGACAAGACTTCATAGTCTTGATTTAATTACTGGAGAGCAGCTGTGAAACTGAGTGATAAATATACCAAGAGAGTAGTTGTCAAAGATTGTGAAGATATGTATGAATTGATTCCTCAAAGGTCTGTCTTGGTTATGATTGTGTTTAGTATATTCATTAATGAGCTGGATAAAGGACCATTCCTTACTTTTGACCTTTGCTCATGATACCACGATGCATAGCAGTAAATGTACTGAAGTGCAGGGTTAGAAACCAAAGTGATCTTGGCACAGTGAGAAGCAACTAGAAAAAGCAAACCATAATTTCATCAGAAACAACTGTGAGGTATTGCCCTTGGGCAAAAATAATCAACTGTGCAAACAGAGGATGAGGAACTTGTTCAGTAGCAGTTCAGAAAAAGATCTGGGAACAATAAACAAAGCATCAGTCAACAGTATCGTTCTGTTGAAAGCAGGAAAACATCAGACTATGCTGTATGCTGGGTCACCCCTGATAGGCAAAACATGTGAACTCTCCACTGTGGTTGGAACTGACAGAGCTTCAGCTTTACCCATATATAGTTTTAGATAACAGGATTCAAATGAAAGAGACGCCAGATAAGCTGGTTACAAGTTGGTAACAGAAGAGTGAAAAAATTGAGTTCTTCATTCTAGGGAAGTCTGCGGAGAAAATAACCATGGCAAATTTTTTTGAATTAATTCAGGGAAGAAAACAAGACAGACTTGGCTTAAACAGGTTTTTCTAAATGAAATATCCACTAAGGACAGTGAAGCCCACACAGATTTCCTGGGGGTGTGGTGGTAGTGGCTTAATGCTCACCCTTTGGGAATAATGAAGGTACAAGTGCTTCCCTCTCCAATGGAGTGGAAGGTGCTCCATGAACACCTGAGAGCCCCTCAGACCCTACTTTTTTCTGAATGAAATTACTGTCTTGCCCCAACTTGAATATACCGCAATATCACTGAATATTATGGAGTTTTGTTAAAAGGAACTATCTGTATTAACAGATATTTAAGGTTGCTCAGCTTCATGTTATCTAATTAAAAAAAGAAATACATTGCTTAAACAAATTCAGAGGCTTTCAATATATCAGCTGCTTTCTCTGAGAGCTTATTTCCTTGTAGACTTTTTCAATAGCTATGAAGTTTGCACAAAATATAAACAAATGGCTCTCCATGAAGATGGTGCCATTCTTTATGGAACAGCATTACTGATAGGTAAAATTTATATTGCTCTGCAATATAATTTTAATATCATTCTGGCCTGGTTTAGGCATAATCAAGTCTTCTGTTGAAAGAGCTCTTGTAAGGAGCAATTAACCATTAGTACTTTAGCTAAACCCAGATTAAATTATGTCTTGAAATTTAAGTATCTGAGAATCATCTTAAATCTCAGCTTGAATTTTAGGTGGTATTGTATCTGCAATTTATATTGAGATATAAGACAATCCGTTTGCATCTTGATTTAGCATTTATAGCTTGAAATGTTATTTTATTATTGAGTGTTCTATGCAACTGTTAGTAAGGCCACTAATAGATTAAGGTACTATTATTTATGATTACAGCTTCTGCTTTTCAACAAGAAGCGAAGCTGAACATTCAGCAGGAGAATTTTAACATGCTTTTTGAAAGCCTTGAAGTAAATCAAGGCTAGCTGGGTACTCTGCAGCAAGCACGAGTGGCAATTCCAGCCCTTCCAGTGAAGACTCATAACCCAGAAGAGGCAAAAGGCTTTGGACTGTTGTAACACTAAGGGCTCAACAGGACCTTTCCTTTAGGCATGAGCAGGAGAAGATTATTTGGAAAATATTTAAACTACATTTATCTCACATTTCCTTTAATGTGGCCTGGCAGGACTAGCGCTGAGCATTCTCATGGGCAAGACGATGTGTGAGTCTGAGTCATACAAAGCAGATTGTGACAGTAAGAACAACAATTGGGAGTTTCACTTACTCCAAAAGTAGACCTGCAACAGCAAGATTGACACTGTACTGAAAGGAGAGAAAATGGTGCCTTTACCTCGATCAAGGTAGATCACCATTGAAAATCTCTGAAGCCTAGGAAAAGCTTTATGTATGTGATGGTAAATTAGTCTGTAGATTTATTTTAGCATTAAACATGCCTGTTGTTTGTGTTTTAAAGAGATGCTCAATTTATGTCAGTATAATTTTGGTCACTGATGGAAGATTACAGGTTACTTTCCCTGTCAGCAAAGAGATGTCTCAAAGCATTAGGGAAATAAATACTTTAAAATCCAAAGGAATAAAGAAAAATAAATTACGTTATTTACATCATAGGAAAGACAGGACCTCTCCATAAATCTCTTGTGTTGAATATGTTATGTTCATTTGGGCCGGACTGGATGAGTATGAGCTGCATAATTTCCTTTTTACTTCCCATGTAAGACACAGTTCAATGGCTTGACAAAGAAAAAGCAAACTTATACTTGCTATGCCATACATGTGCTTTGTTAACATAAACAGTAAGGAGAGGTTATAGCACATGATATTGCCTAAACATCAGCTCTTTGATTATAAGAAATAACTGCTCTATACCAAAGGTCTATTCTGAAAACTCTTTTGTGTTTTAAGAGGTATTTTCCCTTCTCCCAGTTCTGAGATTATCAAGGAAGAGACAGAAATGGGGAAACCAACCTTTCTTCTGTGCGTTCCTACAAGACATGAACACTGATGTTCTCCTAAGATCGACCTATATTTTTGAGAACTGGGTTGCAAATAAAAACTATGAAATTCTGATTCAGTAAGCCATGTGAGGACTATTGTTAACTTGAAGACTTGCATAAAAACAGACAGATTGAGCCTATGTAGTTTGTCTCATACACATAGAAATAGTTTTCAGGAGTCTGGATGGAAATCATGGTCTTCATTTTCCTAAGAACCCTACGCTTGTAAGTAAAGCTTCTTATTGTATAATCAACTGGCCCAAAGAGCAAGCACAGCAGTTATTAGACGACATTCTAATCATATGAATTAAGACTGTTTCTGATTTGGTAATATTTAGTATCGTCTTTCCAGTAATTAGAAAGTTTATGCTAGCTTTTAGTAAGACCTTGACAGAAGACAGTGTTACCTACTTAATTGTGGAAGGTGATAAAACCAAGTCTGTGACTAGCACATCATTCAGGGACAGGCTCAGAAATTGATTCAATACAGGCAGCAATATTCAAGTCTGGGGTAGAAAAGCCTCTGTCTTGCCTAATATATTCAGTATGTTTTCTAGCGTTTGAGCAGCCTATGTTAAGTCACCAAAGTAACAATGTCTCTAGAGACTATTCTAATTCTATTGTTTGGAATTATTCCTCTCTCAACCCATATACTCAGCTTTATCTTTTTTTTTTTTTTTCCTGAGTATCATCCCATTTCTCTTAAAAATCTATTAAATCTGACCCTTTTGCATTTTCAATTAAGATGCACCAGCAATGTAGCTACCTGGGGGCATGGGATTGAGAACAGGGGTGAAAAAGGACTTCTTCCTGGTGAATTTACTATTAGAACAGCTGGAGAGAGACGTAATTACTGTAGTCCCATTCAAACTTAGCATTGCCATGAGACACCAAGGATGGCACTTAGCTGAAACATTCCTCTGTAGAGTTTCATTGCTTTACTTTTGTTCATAGCTGAGAGCTTAGCCTATAGCAACCTGTACCATAGTTAATGAAAACTGAAAAGTTACATTACATTTTGTCCTTTGGGGTAAAAAAATTAAAACATCAACTTTATCTACAAAGATGGTTTCATTCCAGCTGCTGCATTTAGGGAGAGAAGTGCATGCAAGGCATATATATTATCCAAGCGTCTCTCTCCCCAAAGAATGGATGAAAGAATGTTTTCTGGGCATGAATCTCTGTTTTTGGAGAAGTGTTATGATAATTTGTTGTTTGTAGTAGACTACACCATAAGGAAGGTTTTACATGCAGTATGCAGACTGAGTGATGAAGTCATTCACAAATTTTACTGGAAGAGATGGATGGAGCAGATTCTTACTTGAGTAATAGAAAAAGCACAGGATAATGGCAGTAATTTCACTGTCTGTGGGAGCCATCCCTGTCTTTTGTTAAGAAATAAGATACCATGGCTCTGGTTCTTGACTATGTCTGACATAGCAGATGCAGCAATACGCAGTGGTCCAGGGAGTGAAGCGCAACTTTCTGAAGCAATTCCAATCACAGAACAATCTTGCATGGTTGGTCCCTGGTCAGCTACTCTTTATGTCACCAAGATAAATTCCTATATACTTACATTAATAGAACGGAGCGTACAGCTGAGCTGACTCCAATATGAGTTCCTTCCCTTGTGCCTCTCCTTTTGGAGCAAAATTTCCATCCCCAGTTCCGTGAATACAAAATGGCAGCAATAATGTTTATTAGTCACCTCTTGCTGAAGGTGCTTGCAGAAGTCCCACTATAGTCTATGTGCAGCTCCTGGGAGTTCTCCTTAACCACCAAAACTCCCCAGTGTCCCAGAAACAGTTTCTACCAGAAAAACTCAGGCTTAAGTGCACTGTCTGTGACACGAGTATAAATCAATGAAAAGGAGCTTAAGAAAATGGAGAATAAAGTACATGAAGGTGGTGTAGGAGCCACACATGACGTAGTATTAACAAAGATGATAGGCCTCGTTACAAATTATGCTGCTGGGATAGCAGCAACCTTTTTGTCTTCTCATTCTTGGGATTTCTGTGTCCTACCTTGTGTCTGCTTTCTTTTCATACTTCAGCCATGATATCCTTCCATAAAAAGTGAGATGCATTTAGGATTCATCTCCTTGCAGTTAGTTTTGTAAAACAAAACAAAAACCACCAAGTATGCAGGCATAAGCCATACTCAATTCCTGTTAACATTTATCACACATAGGCAAGGTGGCTTTAGGATTAAGGAAATGACCTGGCACTTGGAAGACCTAGGTTTAAACTCTATTAATGATTCTCTTATTTACTTCTGCTGCAGAAAAACACTTAAACATGTGCTACAAATTAAGGACATGCTTAAGTGTTTTGCTGAGTCCCAGGCTATAGACCTTGGGCAAACCACTTTGCTTCTCAGATTGTGAAATCTTTTATTCAGCTTGGTGAGCAGTTTCATACACAACTGATGTCATTGATGTTAATATGATTAGTCAGGATAGTAACCATTCACAAACCTGAGGTTCGTATCTCAGCTCTCTATCTGTAAAATAGAGTAATTAAATTTCTGTGCCTGCCAGAAGTGGTAGCATGTCACACACAGGTAAATTTCAAAATCTTGCTCTTTGTAACTGCGCAAAGTATTTCCACCAAATCTCTGCATACATGCTTTTAGCAGATGAAACATTTCATTGTCTTTTATATATAAAAAGTTGTATGAACAATAGCATATTACCATACTTAAGAAAGTTGAAGTGATATGAGAGATTATTAGAAAAATAATTTCAGAGGAATACACTAATTCTATTCACTATAAGTCTACAGCATACTCAGGGAAAATCTTCCCCTCATGTCTTCCTTTAATACTACCAAGTCAACATGCTTCATGTGTCATCTACTTCAAAACAAAGCTTGGAGAAAGGTTATTAAATGGAAAAGAAATAGCCTGTATTACTATTTTTTTTCTTGTGTCTCTTTTATCTATTATTATTATTTTTTTTTAATCACTGCCAATATTGCCAAACCAGGTGAGATGTGCAAGGTCAGCTATTCTGAGCTCCTTCATGTTCCATAAACCAAGGTGTGTTCTTAGGCAGTCTCTGAAAGAGAAAAGCCATAGGGTAGTTGCAATTAAACAGCAAAAAAATCTATTAACAGGAGAAAAGGAAAGGTTGGAATCTGAATCAAAAGACTTCAACTTCACTCAGCCTAGCCTTTTATATCTCAGTAGAAGTCAATAGACGTGGAAAATAATCAGCAAACAAGCATCAATTTTTATATATATAGAGATATGTGTACATACATGCACACACACACACACATATATCTCATATTTGAATTTCATCTTCCCCTTTTTAAATCTCAAAGCCAATGGGGAATGTTTGATTGCAGGCTTGTCTTTCAAATCCATTACTAATTTCTTCAGTGCATCCAAAATAAAGGCTTTTCCCCCCCTCTAGTATCTCTGATGGCCCCAGAAAGCAATTTTTTAATGTTGAAACTGTAAGAATAGAGTCAGTCATTAGTCTATCCAATTAGATGCTTTGGTCAAACACAGTAAACACTTGAGTGAACCTGGACAATTATGTCATAGCAGGGCTGGGACTTTAAAAGATAGAAATACTCCTGATGGCATAAAAAGTGTCAAACGTCATGGATGTGTTTTTGTAGCAACCAAATTATCCTTGTGAACCTGACCCATTTCACTAAGCTTTTAAAGATGTTGATCGCAAGGCTTGTAATGAAATTTGTTCCGCTGTGTGCAATCATGTGTAGCCCTTCAGCTCCAGTCCACTGAGCTAGTGGGCTCCTTCGTGAGGCTGAGCTCCTGCTCTCTATTAACCTCCCAAACAGTGGCTAGCTCAACTTCACAGCTCTTTAATTACATTTGTTCCACTTTGTGCAATTAGGCTCACTCCACGCACCCAGTCCGCTGGCTCTTACGTAGGACTCCAGAATGTTGCAAGTCATGGATATTTGTCAGAAAGGTATGTAAATCATGGAATCCCAGACTGTCCTGACAACCACGAGAAAACGCCAGCCCTTGGTACAAACACAGTACCCAGGTCTATGGCATTCAGCAGTGAAGGATTTTGAGTGCAGAACAAGAACAAAACGACAAAGGAGATATGTATGCGTAGAGGAGAGGCTCTGAGAGAAGGTAATAGGAGTTGTGGTTACCCCTGTGTGTTGGTACTCCTCCTTTGCATTGATTGCATGGAGAAGGAACGGTATTAGCGCATTGGTTTATGCCAGCCATATGCCAGCTTTGTTAGACTCAGCTGACTTTTGCAAACATTTCTTGTTATATGCCCTGCCTCCCCTTATTTGAGATAAGTAAGATACAGTCTGCATATTTAGATATATATATTTAGAACATTCAGTGCAACAGTCCCTTTTCGGGATCAAGAATGAAGTTTTTATTTTGTAACCATGTTGGTATGGGGTCAAATCAATTTACAAGGTTACGGTGCTACGGAAAGATGAGATATGCAGTCACCTTGTCTCTATGTATCTGCATGTTGTCCCCTCCTGTCCCTAAATTCCACTGAAATTTAGTATATTAGTATAGATCTCAACCCTGATCAAGGTCCTTTTCCTATTTCAGGAAAGGACAGGATGCTGGAATCTGAGACCTGGCCAGGCAAAACCATAGCTGAGCTAATCCTGAACAAAAAAAAAAAAAGAGATTTACTATGAGCCTGTGGGTAACTACACTTCCACATACAAATTCTCTGTAAATGTTATTGTTATGTAAATGAAAACTTTCCAGGCAAATCTAATGCAGACAATCCAGTGTCCTCAGTCTAGTAGGGTCTGCTTATACTATAGCTGATTGTACCATATTCTACTTGCTGACATTTTGCCTAACACAGCACATAAAATGTAAAATAGCAATTATTAATCTAAAACCCAGGCAATACCTGTGAAAATCCTAAGTAAGGTCAGTATAAGCACTATTAGTATTCACCTTCGTTCATTTCAGTAGTTAAAACATTGTTACTCAGATCCTCTCTCAATTTAAAAAGAATTTAGTGTATTTGGAAGGAATGAGGGAATATTCTGCTCCTTTGAACAACAGACCCTGAAAGCCAAAGAGTTCTTGTGCCACTAGTTTAAAATTTTCTGCACAGCCTAACCTCTGAAGCCGCACTCCCTGGCCACTTCCCCTTGTTCATTCATCTGACGAGTTTGGCTCTATCATTTTTGTAGCTATCCTTCATGCTGCCAAAAAAGTGGCTGTAATATATCTGCTTTTAAATACCTTCTGCAAAATACATACTATCTAGAGAAGACTTTTTTTTCCGAATCACTGAAAAAGCATGTGAAACTCAGACCTTAATAAGTCAGCATAAAATGCCACCGAGCAAAGCATGAAGTATTTACTGGTTTTTCTCCCACTTTTGTTGTGGCAATTTTCTGTATGGTGGCAATTCAGAGTTCAGTACAGCGGTGCTTGCAGAAGTAATAACCTGTCACCAAAGCATCTACTTTTAGTAGCCAAAAATAATAAGCTTTGTTGGGGCTAACTAATAAGCTTCTCTGAAGTCCCTGAGAGAATGAACCTCTACGCATGCGTCGGCCTGTTGCCAGACAATTTTCAGAGCCAGTGGTGTGACACCTTTGAAGTCTAAGCCAGAAAGAAAGCTTAAAACATTTTTTCAGCTTTATCATGGCTCCCCAATAATTCATGGTGTACGCTGTAACTACCCAAGGCCATTTTCTGAACTAATCTAAACTAATAAATTATGAACTTGTTTTAAAATTAGAGATCTACAGAGGGATCCCACCAGTTCATGGCAGCATAATGAGAGGTAACACGTTACCATGGTTTGTAGGTAGGACATGCATAAACCAAATACCATTCCTTTCCCCTGGTAAAAATCTTGGTTCAATCTTTTTCCTTTTAAAGAACAATTTTAAAAGGCAATAGTCCTCAAAAACATGTGATGACATCTATTTTTGCAATGAAATCCTTTTCTGGTTATATTCAGGTGTTTCGGACAATGCATGGGAAAGATTTTAGTCCTCTTATGAAACATCCAGGAGGCTGAAATTTAAAACTTCACAGTAACTCCACTGTACTCGGAGGCCTCAGATATACATCTTATCAACCATTAGAATAATTTCAGTTTGCATCACTTCCAGAGCCTAAAATTTCTGCTATTCCTAGATTTCTTTCTGTGGTGCCAGTGAGATAGCTGTGCCTAACTTTTTTTGTGCCATGGGAATCTGTCCCACTTAACTGAAATGAAATATGATGAGTGCAGCCCTTCAGACATCCACTCATGCCTATAGATGAGGCAGTTGGAGGTGGAGTAAATTTTTCCTAGATGAGAACAAAGAAATGTAGTCTGAATTGATGGGAAAATAGTCAGCATAGTAATAAGGCTTTATAACTTTTAACCTGAAAGCCAGTAACTTCCCCCCCTCAACCTGCTCATACTCTGCACTCACCAATGACAAGGTCCACTTACTTGTATTAGAAAAGAGGCACTTAGGGATGGAAATCTCGCCTTGATGCCTTTTTTATTCTCTTTCAGACAGAGCCTTCCTTAGAATATTCCTTCTTGTTTTGTCTTGTGCCAACTTTGATCTGGGATAGTGGTTTCTAAATCCCCATTTTTAGTAATTTCACTTGCCACTTTTGGTGCTTATGGCCAAGTATATCTGCTGTGTTGATGCCAGCTGTCTGTCATCCATTTCATTCTTCTTGTACCTTAAAACGAGTCACCTTACCTTATGTTCTTTGTGAATTCTGGTCTTTACTTACTGCTGTGCCGTTTCTGTGCTTGCACTGTGCACGGCTTTTGCCTTGAGAATTTTAGGGACAAATTTACCCTATTATCTAGTCATCCAGTATGAAATATGAAATGGTCAAAATCAGGGCATCATGAACATTCCTGACAGTTATTTTAGTGATTATTTATCAGGGTATAGAGTGTTTGATGGAAATGGTCTGGAAATAATGAGCTCTTGGGGAAGGGCTGGAGAACACTATGACTTGCACTGATGAATAAGCATGTTCAAGTGTCTCTTGGGCAAACCATTGCTGGACAGAAGAGTTTGAGTGAGAATATTTGAAATGCCCCAATGTCCAAGCACATGTTCCATTCCTTCCTGAAAGTGCCATCATGAGTGGAAAGAGAGAGGGATGCTGCCAGCCAAAACTACTCTGACAGGAGAAGGCTGCATGCTGGATTTTTTTTTTACAGTTGTCACCAGGTGATGCTGTTCATATGTTATTCCCTAATGAATAAATAACACATATGCCACTTTCAAATGTGTATATAAATATAGTATAATATTTTGATGTTTAGGAATCAACTGTAGTAATAAGTGCAGCAGCTTCAAGATGTCTCTCAGTTACCATGTTTATAATTTACATGGGGCAAACAAAAACATCAGCTCTCTCTCTCTCTAAGCATTTCAGTCAATGAGAAATTTTCCACTATTCAAAAGGTCTTTTGACTCTTGTCACCCAATTTTAGCACTGTAACCCTTAGGCATCAGTATAAGCTAGCTGGACAGATATTTCTATCGATAGTAATGGACAAAATTGAGCACTTTCAGAGGGAGATTTGCCTAAATTATTTTAGGCAAAAATTTCATAAAGGATTGAAGCCACTCAAGCTTGTGCCATTAAGAGAGCCAGTTCTGCCTTCTACCACACTCTGGCTTCTCATTTCAGCCTTTTGACATCCTCTCCTTCATGTTCTGCATGAAACCATGGGTTACATCAGAGAACTGATCTGGATTAAAGTTAACCTGTTTTTTTAATAGACTTGTTTCAGTCTGAGTCAGTTGCCTGTCCTGTTCATCACATTGACAGCACAAGGAGAGGGATTTAGAGCAGGAAATCAGCTATCCAAAAGGAATAATCTTAAAGAGTGATATTAGGCACCTCAGTTAGGGTGAGATGAATGACTGTCTGCATGCCACCTCTACACTGGGTCACAATCAGTGCTTGCCCAATACACAAGGCACTTCAGATGGCAAATTTCAGCAAGGTTAACTCTACTTGAAATTATCAGCACAATGCACATTTCTGGAGACCGCATTTTTTCTGAATCAGACAGTTTGACCCTGCACACTGCAATGTGTGCATGCTCCACATGGCACCTTTTGGAAACCCTACAGTTCATTTCTTTAAACTTTGAAAACAAGGAGTTATTTAGAATGACATCTCACTGGCATCTTCTCACTGGGATCAAAAGCAAACAGACAACAGGCAGGGAAAAAAGTTCAACTGAATGGGCAAACTTCACCCTAAGTCTACAGTTACAAGTTCAGAAATTATCAGTAGTTTTATAACTTCCTAATCGAATGCCATAGATAACAAGGGACCGTTACACAATAAGTTGTGTATATTCAAAATTATGACTATTTTTCAGTTTTCTACTACTAGGCTTATAAATGTTTGTAACATGGTTGTGTCAAATTTATGGACTGGAATATTGCCTCTTTTGATAGGGGTTATGTAAATATGAAGAATATTTTTGATCATTACTGCAAATTTATTTCAGCCATAACTCAATCCCAAAAGCTTGCACACTCTTATTTTCTCAGGACCATAGTGTCATTGCTTCTACTGTGCCATCTGGTGTTTCCTTATTCCCATCTTTTCATATATCTATGTGCCAAGCCTTTCTTTCATTTTGATGACACTTTCACAAAATCAGTGCCAAAGGAAATCCCTGTATTCACAGTATAGATGGAAACAACACTTAATTTATTGGGTTTTTAATGGACCACAGTGTCTTTTTCATTTCCACAAATAAAAAAGAGGAGTTATTTTTGATCCAAGAACTTCAAGAAAGTGCATTCCAACCTAAACCAACTCATATTTTTAATTTATCTGTGTATATAAAGTTTAACATAACTTACTAATAACAAACAAGTGGAACTTCTATATGAATTATCAAATACATGTATTACAAAGTTCTCTGAAAGTCATAATATACAGCAGGAAAGATAATGATGAAGACAGTTCTACACCAAGTAGAAAAATTTCTAGTCTCTAAGATTTACAAGAAAGAGTGAAAATAAAAACCATAAGAATACAAGAAATTTCATTAACTAGTTCTTGCAAATTTGTCATGTGCATTGCAATAACAGATTCTTTTCTGAAAGTTACTGATCAGTAGTACTTAGCTTTTATTCAGAAATGAGGTATATTTCTAGATCTCATAATTGCACAGAAAAGCCTGAAAAAGTGAGCTGATTTCACTTCAATGTCTCAGAAACCTGAAGTTAGAGATAAAAAGGAAGAAAGGAGACTTTAATGTTAATTTTCTCAGTTTCAAAAGGTTCTCTGAAAGTTAAGGTTTATTATATTGAAGTAATATGAATATTACTTCTGTTTTTAACCTTTAGAATATTGGAATCTTCATGTTAGACAACTACATTTTTTAAGGCTGAGGGAACACAGAATGAGAATCACAGGATCATATAAAAACTTAGGTTATAGGGAGCTTTTGGGGGCCATCTGGTCCAGCCTTCTGCCTGAATCAGGGTTAATCTCAAACTGGATCATGTCACCCAGGGACTTCTATAACCAAGTTTTGAAAAATCTCCAAGCACAGTTTCCCACAGTTCTTGGACAACCTGTTCCAGTGCTTATAATTCTCATTGTCCATTTTTTTCCCTTGAAGTTCAATTGCAATTTTCCTTCTGCAAATCATGACTATGGCTTCTCTCCTTTCACTGTGTACCTATGCAAATTATGTTTCTCTTCATTTTCTATAACTCCCCTTTAGGCAAGAGGATGCTGCAAACAGATACCTCTTCAACCTTCAGGCTAATCAAACCCAGCTTCCTCAGCTTTTCCTTGCGTGTGAAGTACTCCAGCCTCCTCTAAATCATGGTTTCCCTCCCCTGGACTCTCTCCAGTTTGTGAGTATCTCTTTTGGATTAGGAAGCCCAAAACTGGTCTATGGACATGACTTCACAAGGGAGATGGGGGATAATTGCAGTGAGGGACAAGTGCTTCCCTCGAGCTGCTGGCCATGCTCTGGTTCATGCAGCCCAGTCTTGGGGGAGCCCTCCTCACTGCAAGGAGCTTGGCTAACTCGTGTTCAATGTGTTGCCCACCAGAACCCCCAGGTCTGCTTTTACAAATTAGCCTTTCTAGCCAGCTGTGTCCCAGACTATATTGTTGTATCTCAGGTGCGGGACCTACCATTTGTCTTTGTGGAGATTCGAGGAGGTTGACGTTGATATATTCCTTGGTGAATCTATGCTGAGTTATCCAAATAATTTTCTTCTCCTTCATGGATTCCAGGTGGACTTGCTCTATACATTTCCTTGGCATTAAAATGAGGCTGATCCCCCTGTATATTCCCAGATCATCATTCTCAGTTTCTTTTAACCACAAGTATAATGTTTTTTCCAGTAATCGGGGCCCTTTCCCGTGGACATTGCCACAACTTTACAAAGATGCCAGCCAACTGCCATCTTCCTGAGTACCCTCCCATGTATCGTTTGTGATCTTAAAGTCTTGCGTATGTCTACACATTAAAGTAGGCCCTAACTTGTGCCTTCTCCACTTTGGATAATACTTTGTTTCTAGCTTTGCAATAGGCATGTAGCTGTGTGGACTCTGACTGCAGACCTTGCCACCAAAAGCCATATCGAGGAAGCAGTACCTGAGTTCCTCAGCCTCTTCCATCACCTTTGTCTTTAAGTCAATTGTCTCTCAGCAGCAGCCTCACATTTTCCATGGTCCAGCTTTTGACATATTTGTAGAAGTCCTTTGTACTGCCTTCCACATGCCCTTCAACAGTTAACCTCCAGGCAAGCTTTGGCTCTCTTAATTCCACCTCTGCATTCCATGGCAATGCCTCTGTTCTCCTCCTTGGTAGTCTGTTCCTATTTCCTCATCTTACACACTTGTTTTTTGCATTTCAGTTTAGCCAAGAGTTTCCTGTTCAACCATACTGCCCCCGCCGCTATGGTTGCCTGGTGTGTTTTTGTGAGAGGAGGCTGAATTTTTCTTGTGAATCAAAAAGGTTGCCTTCAAAGGCTGATCGCCTCTCCTGGACTGCTTTGCCCTTCAAAATAATTTCATGTTTTGTGCCAATTTATTGAATAACCCACATTTTGTTAACTTCAAGAGGCAGTGATAGAAGCATTTCTTCCAGCTGCTTAAAGAAGACATCATCTACTCCCTCTATTTTGCTGGGAGCTCTGTAGCACATATTGACTGCAGTATTCCCTTTTCTGGCCTCCTTCCTCATCCTGACCCCTAAGTGCTCCACGTGTCTCACCCATGGATGGAGGAGCAGCATGCATGCACTGCAGCCTCTTTGGTATGAAGAGCACAGCTGTTGCTACTCATGCTCCCTGTTCTTTCCTAAAGAGTCTCTACCAAGCTATTGCAGCTGTTTAAGGTGTTCCACCATATCTCTGTAATTCCTACGGCATTGTAAATCTGTGACTGAATACAGACATTGCTGCTCCCTAAGCAGTGCTTATTAATAGACCTGCACTTGAGATGGGCCCGGAATAGTCCTGTTTCATCAAAGGCTGTGTTAAGGGCCTTCTCTGTTGCCCTGTCCCATGCCTGATTCCCCATCCCATGTTCCTTTGCTTTCCTTCACCTTTAGTCTCAGTCCCCCCCAAAAAGTCTGTTTTGCATAGGGTTTAATGCACAGCCAGACCAGATGAAACCCTGAGACAACAGGTGAACAGCATTTTTACTCATGCATGATTAAATGAATTTAACTCATAAAGCACTGAAATTTGATTGCCTAGCTTTTTAAGAAAAATAGTATAATCTGATAAAAAGAGACCCAAATTTGTCTCAGATAAGAAGGAAAAATGCTTCTGTTATCAGAGCAACTATGCCAGGTCAGAATCTGACATGATATGTTGAGTAACGAAGAGGGGAAAAAAAAAAGGTAATACATTATATATTAGAAAACATATACTGGAAACCATTATTCTATGCTTGGAAAGCTTTGGGCATTTTTAAAAATGATGAATATCTCTGCCATTTTCAAAAATGATTTAAAACAAAGTTTACTTGTAAGCTGTAACTTGAGACTGTTGTGAGTTATACCACTATTTTATTATTCTTAATAGCACCGAGTCAATCCACAGATATTTCATCCTGCAATTTTCTTCTGTTATGAAAATGCATAATGTTAATCTTTGTAATACTTTATAAACTGACCATAAACCAATGTTTATGGTCAGTTAATCATTGTATTACTTTGCTTTAGGTAATTTAGTACATTACCATAATGTAACAATCTACTTAATATAAATTTTAAAGTGAGCACAGTGCAAGTTGCAGGGCATTAATATATTATGTCTTCTGACCAGAAATTCAGAAACACAGCTAAAGTCTGGATGTGAGTCAGATATTTTCTGCTTTGATTGACTTAGCGTTTTGCCTGAGGAATGCTGTGATTTGATAGTCACTACATTATTATTATTATAGTATGCCTTACAGTTCATTTAGAAGTCCCAACAGGATTGGAGCAACCATTGCAATAATCACAATAAAAAGACATCATCTAAGAAAGCCCAACTGAACACCAGACAGGATACAGTGTAGGGTGTTGTTTCCACAAACAGTGAAGCATGTAAAATCCACTGAATCCAGTGGAGATTTAAAAGCTGTTGTTAGTGGAGGTCCAACTGGAAAACATTAGTGCTAAGACATGATGACATTCATGATTATATGAAATGAATGAATACAGTGCGTGGAGGATGATGTAAAATTAGTAAGAGCTTGTGCTTTTGGAAGTTAATCTCAGAATGGCTTTTTAAACATCTTGAGTATTGTTAGATGGTGAGTTAAACATAATGGAAATTGGTGGGTCTCACCACCAGTAACTTCTGGAAACTTCCTCCTTAGAGGAACCAGACATCTGAGACTAAGGAAGCTTCCAGCCAAACCAAAAGACCTTTCACAATCAAAAAAAAAGTAAATGCTCCTAACATCACTTAAGAATTTGAACAGTAGTGACAGACAGTTTTTATTGGGTATTGCATAATAAAAGCTCTGCATATTTAAGTGATGTAGAAAAGGGCACGACAGATACAGACTGAAGTCCCCTCTCCCTGAGAGAAGGAAAAGATTGTAGGCAGAACACAGAGAACATGAACGTGAGAAAAAGATTAAGGGTTAAGTATCATAATCTAAATGATCTGGGTCTGATTCCTGTTATGCTTGGGGGGCAGCGGGGGGGAAGAAAATACTTTTTTTTTTTGGTAAGATCCCTTTATCACCATTTTCTACTGCATACCACCACAACTCTTAGGCGCCAAAATTTAGTGAAGTGCTCTGCTTAAAAAAAGGGTTGTATTATGGATATCGAGAATACTATTCCTCCTTTATGTAACCAGTAACAACCAGTAATTTAATTTTTTTTGTAATTGCATCTATAGCTTGCTCTATACATAATCTGATATATTGTGTGCTCACAAGTCTGTGTTTTAGCTTGAAGTAGCTGCATTTCTATGTCATGAAAGTAATTTGTTCATCTGCAAAGCTAAGCCTCTGCCGAAACTGGAACTGCTTGCAATAAAAGGCATGGCAGGAAATGGATCCAATCTCTTCTGACTACTACATGGAAAAGAATGAAGTTTATATATTGGGCTTAATTGTTGAAGACATGACACCACCAAAAGCATTGTACTTAATTATGAAGGATAACGCACTGGTATTAACTTAGTCTTTCAAAGAAATACCAATACTACTCTTAGAAATCAAACACTTTTCACAGAAATAATTGCTGGAGGGTTCTGACTGCTCTTGAGCCCTGAACAAAGCCAAGCATATTTTTGCATCGCCTTAAAGAAAATAGAGAGGCAAATTGTGGCTCAAAAGATACAATGAGTCTCCTGGTTTTCCTTTTCAGTGCCTGAGCTCTTACATGCTGGTGCAACTAGGTCACACAGTGCAAGACTCCCTATTGTGTTTTTTCTTTTTATTCGCCCCTTATGGTCCCTTTGGTATTTGTAATAAAGGAGTGTTTTATTCCTTTATGTTCCCTCCTATCTTGCATAGCCATGCAAACTGGGTCACAATTTGGGACTATAATTTTTAAAACATCTGTGGAGCCCTGCAACACTTCATAATCTACATACGTTCGACCTGCCCAGAACTGCATGAACTTTGAAAGCATTTTATTTGGGGGCAGGAAGGGAGCAGTGCAAAGAGAATAAGTCTTACTTTTTTTTTTTTTTTTTAAATCCTGTAGGAGAACAAAAATTGTACATAGTTTCATTATAATCATATTAACTACATGTGTGTCACTGCACAGCAACATTAACATACCTGAGATAATCAGTATGATTTCATATTTTTATGTAATAAGATTACGTCGAAATCTAACCTCTGTTCTGATCTCCCAGATTCATTGCAATTTATCCTATTTATTTCTGTAATACCTTTTGCTATAAGTTACTATATGTATCCTGAATTTTAAGTTTATATAGTGTAGTTTTTCTTTGGGATGGTACCCACATTTGATTTTATTAATATAACATAGTACAGCATCCTTTTTACTCAAACAATGACACTTTTAATAGACATTTAAGTCTATATATACGATAGCCTCTAATACAGTTCAGTTATTCGAACTAGATCAATAGAATAGAAAAACTATGTTCAAAAAAGTTTACACACTCACATGGATAAAGTTAATTGTAGGCTAGGCACTGTTTTATACTTCTTGTTTTTACTTTAGAACACTACACCCTCCAAAAAATTAGATACATTATTAAATGGCATAAAAGGAAAGATTCTGTGAAAATATTAAACAGAAGCGTAAGTGGAATGGGATATGAGCTCTAAATTGAAATATGTCCAGTCATTCAGAGAGTGGTAGTAGGAATAGTTCAGATATATCATATAATCCAAGTACAAACAGGATGGAGTCAAAATCCAGGACTAACAGGCTATACTGAATATCCCTTATCACTCTTTGGCCTCTTCCTCTCAGACATTCACTGTAGACTCAGACATACTGAAGACATTGTTAATCTTCAGCTAATAGGACTTGCACCAATAGGCCTCTTTTTTCAAGAGGATCTGATTCCCTTCCACGCTAGGTTAATTGGCCCGTTTTGCTGCTGCTTCTGGGCTTTGCAGCAGTGGCTGGGAAGCCACCACTTTCTTCTCTTTAACCCCTAATATAGTGCTTTGGGGTCTACCCACAGCAGGACTTACTGAGAGCTTAGAGGACTTAGCTGATACGCTTTTTGAAGACTTTCCATTGACTTGTGGTAACAAATCTGCTATTGACCTGGGCCAGATAAAATCCCACATGCCTATGTAACTAGAGAGCCTGGAAATATTTTTTTTTTCCCAGTGAAAATGTCTCAACTTCTTAAAAAAAAATTGAAAACAGACATATTTTGGTTAGAAATAGTACAATTCCTCATGGGAGCTGGAGGCTGAACGACATAATTTTTGGCTTAAAAAAAATCCCCAAATTTTCCATCAAAAGAGCAATTTAAACAAAGTGCTGGAGACCAGACATTACAGTGAACAAGAAAACCAGACCTAACCAGCTTCTCTGTGCAATTATTTGCGGGACACTGCCTACAAAGAATGTTCATTATTCTTGAGAAGGCTGTGGAAGGCAGTCTTGGAGACTGAGCATCAGCCTCCACTCAGAAGACTGTGTGTTGGCCTAGTCCTGCCATCTCAAGAACTGAACAAAGGGCCAACTGTACCCTACTTCCTGCACATGCTGCTGCAAATTAGAAATAAAACTGGCATTTTTTTGGAGCTGCTTAAATAGTCTGAATCCAAGACGAAACATCCTGCAGATACTATCATTCTCCCTCCCTTGCCCTCCCCGCCCCATGAAAATCAGTGTCTACCTCTCTCTTCACTTCTTAAACATTTGGCAAAACAAATCTTATCTCTTGTCCATAACATAGCAGTGGAATAGTTCAGCAGCTGTTCCCTAGGAAGAACTGTCCAGTCATTGCTACTGAATGTGGGGTCCCTCTTTCTGCTTCTGGTACCTCTCTCACCTAGTCTTTCTTGTATAGCCTCATATTAGACACTCAGCCACGTCACACATGCTTTATGCTTGGTGTTTTAAGTTTCTTCTTACATTTGCTTACAAGTGTTTAGATTGAGCTTTCTGAACTCAGTGTTCCTCTTTCAGCTGTAATAGTAATGCCATTTTCAAAAACTGGGTTTACAGAGACAAGGGCAAATTTGTAAAAGCATGTAGATGACAAAATTCAACACCACCTTTTATTGGAAAAAGAACTTGACATTTCTGAGGAATTGCAAAGGGCTACGGTTTTTGTCATCTGTAGAGAATTTTTTGCCCCAATGCATTCAAGTTGTGAAGCCAGAAAAAAACCTAGTTTGTAGATGCTCAGTAGCAATTTGTTAAGTTTGGCAGCAAAATTTTCACAATTTTCCAATCGCACTGAGCCTCCCATCTCTTGTGTGACAGACAGCTTGCACACCATCACAAAGCTAAAGTATTTTGTTACCCTAAAATATATTATTTATTTTAAATAATAACCCTAGAGACATATGACATCTTAAAAATGTGTGTCACCAATCTCTCTCCTGTAAGGAAAGGTGGCACACTGACTTTAATTTACCTAATAAAACAATATAATATGCCACGATCAGAATTGTAGCAAGGATGCAATGAAGGAGGAAGTAGAAGAGCCCTGTCCTGAGCAAGGTGCCAGTCAGCTCACTTCTCTTCTTACCATGGTGCTATGGTGAGAGTGAGCAAATATATGATTTTTTTTTTCTCTCCTTTTCTTCCAGTACTTGATGCAAATGATCAAATCCATGGTACAATCCTACTGTGCTCAACTGCATAAAGGAATCTGAATGTACAGAACTGTATTGTTTGTCCTGGTAGTGGGAGGTACTGAGCGTGGCCAACAATGTACTCATTATCAATAATTTCCAAATAAGAATGGCTGCTCTATTGGAAGAACATTCCTCTAGTTCACTTGACAAGACAAAACCCTCCCATCCTAACATAGGAAGGTATAGATCCACTTTTTTTGTATCATGCAATGAAAATAGACACAATTTTACTGAAAGCAGTATTCGTCCTGCTGTATTTTATAAATGTGACATATAAATGCCACTCTCTGTGTGTGTACATGCAATTACTTAGTGCCCAAGAAATAAGCCCTTGCCTCACACTGTTAATAATAGTAATAATAGCGGGATCCTTATATTCCATGGAAAATACAGATGGTCTATTACTTTCAGTAGACACTGGTAGGGCACGTGCACAGGTCACACTATATAAACTATTAAGATTGAAGGCATCTGCACAACAGCCTTGACTGCTTTTTAAAGGCTAAGCTGCACAATTTGTCTTTCATTAAGAGCTGTTGTGCAGTTCTGTGATTTGTAGCCAGCTCAGTTGAGCTTCCAGAATGTGTACTTCTATTTTGAGATCTTGTCAATAAACAAATAAGACATATGCTTCAGTGAGTCATCTGAGCAGAGCAAACTATCACAAGAATCAGTTGACCTGCACTTCCTTCCTGCTACTGAACCCTTCTCTACCTTTTCTTGTTAGCACAAAGTGTGTCCCTGTACACCTCAAGGAACGGAGAAGCCAGGGAAGGGAAGACAAGGTCTCTTGCATCCATATGGTTTTGTGTTCCGCTGGCACCGTTATAGTCATACAGTAACCAACATAAATTTTTAGTTTTATTATCACCTCTAAAAAGAGACAGAAATGTGAAAATTGAAGCCAGAAGGTTTGTATCACAGGATTAATTAGGCAGGGACAAGTGGAGTCACACTCCTCCTGGCAGTGAGTGCCTCAAGAAGGTGCCTGCCTTCAATTATAGAGCACATAAAGCAATTAAAAACCCTGTTTCTTTTTCCTGAGGTGTTACTTGTTACTTGATAAATCTTTTTTTTTTTCTTTTTTCTTTTTTTTTTAAATTCTCTGGAGATCTGAACTGGCTTGAGGTGTAATCTACTAGGGTAGATATTCATGAAAAATTGATTTAGCTGGAGCCTAAGTGCAATAGGTTTAAAATAAACCTGAAAGGAATGAACAGTGTGTTTCTTGGCTGACATTTTATTGGCCATTTTTTTAAATACACACACACACACACACACAGAGAAAGACCAGATAATTAAGAACCCAGACATTATGGATCTCCAGGAAAGAATTTTGTCACTGGGATATATGAATCAAATCAGTCAGCCACCCTATGCATTTCCTTAAGTCGTACAGCACTCTTGATTAACCTTTTCCTCAGTACTATATATGGAAGTTTTTGAATGGCAGGGTTGCGTGCACATGTCAGTTTTAAAGGCGTTTCAGGCAGCCGTCCTCCCTGGCCCATTGGAAATTAGTACTCTGTTTCACCTGTACGTAGTTTATAGGATGTGATAGCCTTTCTCTGGATTTATGAGCCCCTTTGCTCTCCTGGTATTACCAAGATCTCTACCACCATCGCTGCCTCTGACCCTTTGTACTCGGACTTGACATCTGATTTTGTGCAGCTGGACCTGCACGTTAATGCTTTTGCCACATTCATTTCAAGCACCCAGCTAACTCCTTCCTCTCCCGTTATTTCCCATGACAGATAAATAATTCAAAATATGATATAAAGTATGGTCTATATCTGGTTTGAATAGTGCTCTATCAAGGCATGTGTTTGAGCTATAACAATGACCTCATACTTCCTCTTGAGGAGGGAGAAGCAAAAAGATATTTAAATCAATAGAATAAGGGAGCCATAGCTGTGGATATTGCAGTGTGTGAGAGATTTCTTCATAGGTATTATGTGAAAAAAAAGTATAATTCGACATTGTAAGGATGTAAATAATGACCATTGGTTTATTATTGTTTCTAACATTGGAATGCCTATATTCCCAGGCTTCCTCATTAATGCTGCCTAAGAAGTAATTATATTTTTGAAAAAAAAAGCAAAGAGAATGGAGAATTTTTTCTCCCATTGTGCACTTTATTTTTATTATTTCCTACTTTAAATATAACCCACAGAAGAATGAGAAAATTCTTTATAAAGGTCATTAAATGCTGCTGGAACAAATCTTTAAACAGGATCATCACTGAAATGGGAAGTTATGCATATGGAACACTTTTACTTGTAGTACAGATTAAACAGTTGGCAAAATAAAGCTTTAGATTGCCAGACATTATGTGTCACCAGAAATCAATTCTGACAGATTTTATTGAGCCTTTTACCCATATTATTGCTGCTATATTTTTTCACCTAAAAAAAAAAAGGTGGAAGAGGATTGACTTTTTCATTACAGGTCAGCCCACTTGGCAAAGGCTATCCTGTCACATGGCACACTTTTATATCAATTTTGTTTTAATGTGCATAGCATGTTTATCAGAGGCGAATGTCAAGATGACAATAGTTTCACATTTCTGAGCCAGTGCCAGAAGAACTCTGGCACATTCTTCCATGGTTATTTCAGAACATTTTAACAGTTTCAGTTATTCCACCATAAATATAAAAGAAAACCAAAACTTTTTTCTTTCTTAAGTTAATTGCCTTTTGGTTTATGAACCTTGACTATCACTTGAAATTAATTGTCAACTGGGGGAGAGAGTCATATGTATTCTTTTACTCTATCTAGTGTATTGTCCCAAGAAAGATTTACCACTTGTATGAAACCACTTAGTGCCAGTGGATTTTGGAGTTGGGCTGCCATACATATTACTTTCTTCACAAACTCATACCTATTCATATGTACATACATACAAAATTTTGTAATGAGCTAGCAATTTTCACATCAGTTAGAGGGTTACTGATGCAATTTATTTAAGAAGGGAAATATAAAAGAACAGCCACAGGAAAAGTGTAAAAAATAATACATTGTATTCAAATTGCAAATCTGATCCTTGTATTTACCGTGTTTCTTACTGCAAGAACTAGCTAGGATTCAGTTGCAATGCAAAACTTATAGAAATGATCAGGAAGGGTTTTATATTCTCGGTGTATAGCTACCTTGGACTCCGCATCCACAAGATGTGTCTGAGGCCAGTTTTGTAGGCTACAGAAACAGTGGGAGTCATACTGTTAGCAAAAATACTTACAACAGACTGGAAAAAAAAACCCAAAGAATAAACAGCTTTACAAGTATTTTAGGATATTCACCAACAAATAACAAGCTGGAAAAGAGGCTGTGGACCCTCTTTCAGTAACTTATTCACAACTGCAGCTGGGTCAAGAGTGAGCTGAATATGGTGTGTTTCACCCACTAACATTTAATCTTGGCTTTAAAAACTATCGCTGTACTTGGAACTGAGGTCTCATTGTGTGAAAATGATCAGTCCTGCTGGCTTTAAGAAATAAGAAACATTTTTAGGCATCCTGCTTAGTTTTGATCATCTTTCTTCCTCTCCCTAGGTTTTCTTTAGCTCGTCTTCAAGAATGAAGTATCGACTCAAGCCCTGCTGCAAGCTGAGGTCCTCTGTGAGAACCACCAACGGGAGCAGGGGACGGAAGCATTGCTCGAACCTCCTTGCTGCTCCTTGCTGAGAGGCCAATACTTCTCCATTATTATGTGACAGCAACGGTATCCACTATGACACCAAACCAGAGGTCACTGCTGGCTTGCCAAGTCATCACATTAGGCCACTTGAGGGAAATGTGAATATACACTGGAATATGTACCTAGTGCACCATGTGAACGGCTTTGTTTTGCTTGTGTCACCGGAAAAAGTGTACCTTTGCTACCGCATACCTGCAAACGGTTACAGTCATTAGTTCTTCCTTTTATACCTAGTATTGCATCGTAGGGTATTACACATTTACAATACGTGCATTTATCTATCTAAATGAAAAGATACTTTTCTCTTGAACAATGCTACCAAAAATCAGACTTCATACAGAGATCTGGCTCATTTGCATGCAGATGAACTTTATAAAGATCTCCTGTGAGACCAAATTTTTTTTAAAGAAACTTCTTTTTTTTTTTGGTAATGACAGTGATGATGTCAGATTTAGTAGCTGATTCATGACAAGATGGAGATCTATTTGTGCTTATGGGTGAGAAAGAGATAAAATGAACAGAAAGAAGCTAGAGGTGCAAGACTGCTCAATGGGAGATTCTCCCAGTCTCCTTTATTTCAAGTATTGATAAACTTTAGTTGAACTATAGATCTTTAACAATAAAAGAAAGATGCAAGCCGTGGGAACACAAAGCTCCAACTCGACATCTGTAGAGACTCACGGCAGGGAAAACTGCGAGGTATTCTGCTTTTAGCAAATTTTTTTGAGAAGTAATCAGTCTGACCCTGGTAATTTTAGGAGCTATTTTAGAATAAAAAGAATTGTTCTTTTATCTTTTGAATTCTTTCTTTCAATAGATATTTTTTAATACTATCATTTTTTTGAGGACAACACTGAGTTGAGGCATCTATCATCTGCTTTAAAGGTCATTATGAGCTGAGAATTCTCCAGTTTGTGTGTGAAGAACAACATCCAAAGTCATAATTACTTCCAGAAATATTTTTTCAAGACTTCACTTGCACGACAGCCTTTTTTCCCCACTTCTATAAGAAAGGAAAACAGCACTGTGAGAGCATAAAAGGTAGTTTTAATAAAGTACATGAGTTTACACTAAGCTAAAAAGTCATCTAACAAGGTATTTAATAAATCATACATGAGTTTAAGACCAGGTTAGATAATTTATTTCTAAATATTAAAAACTACTCTATTTCAGAAATATTTTTATTCAGTCAATAACACATGACAGAACTGCTTATTAGAAAAGTGGAGGGATCTGTGCTCCATGGGAAATTTCAAAGGTGCTTTTGGAAAAGGTGCAGCTTTAAGGACTCTCCCACTGTTTTCACTGGGCTTTAACACAAAGACTGGTCAGGAATTTCTAGTAACAAATTTATCAAAGCATAATGGCTTTCACACTGTTGATTTGCACAGTAATAGTTGTAAATAAGTGCAAGACATGCTGCCTTGTTCTATCTCATTCTCCACTCTTAATGTAAGTTGATAAATTAAAGAGGCTGGAGGAACACACCTCGTCATGGTCATTTTGATATACTTAATCACATTTTAAGGGCTTCATTGAACTGTTGAACAAAATATCTAGAAAGCTAAATTCTGCATCTTCTGGTAAGCATTTCTGGTACCATTTGATGGGTGGGAGAGCCAGATATAGCCCTTATCACACTCATAGACAGAGTGTTTCAATTAGTGACAATGTTTAATAGTGTTTTCAGCTAGGGATCTCTAATTACAAGATGGTAAACATGTCTACTACATACTATTAATATCATTTATCTATTTAGTCTCCTTGTGAAGAGCTCTTTTCATGTTCTGAGTTATTGCAAAGGACAAAACTAAGCTTAGTCTGAAAACAAGAACAGATTTTAAATCATCCTAAATCAGTCAACAAGAGTCAAGAAAAATACAAGGATTATTTGGTTCCCTGATAGACAGGACAAATATTTTTTAGTTTTTCCTGCTTTTCATTAGTAAAACATGGTGTAAACCAAATTATTTGTTAATCATCCACTTCTAGGATTGCCTTATTATTTTAAATTAAATGTAAAACTTAGTCACACCTCGAGATCTGTAGAGTCCAACAGAGTATGTGTTTCTTTCATCATCCGCTCCAAAGATCATTTAACAGTGCACTCAGAGGTGTTCACCTACTTCAGCCGTAGCTCATGATGTTAAGTGGTGACTAACACCACATTTTAACTGCCCATTATCTGTTACCACCAATTTAAATTCTGGGAAAGTTGCCTTATAAATGAACATCCTTCCTTGGCTTATATATAAAATACTACTGCTCTAATAATAAAGCAAGTCCATCTTCTTTAATAAATTAAACAGGACCCTCATTCTCCATTAATAGCAAGACAGGAAGTCCGAAACTTATCCTTAAGCCCTTAAATTTAGGGGAACACTGAAGTAAATGCAGATTCTCAAACATAACAGTATTTCTGGTCAGCTACAGAGAAAATTTTGTTAAATGGCCAACATAGCAGACCACAGTTTCTAACTAGATCCAGATAGGTCAAGGCTAGCTAATAAATTTTGATCGACTGATTGTTCTTTGGTGGGGAATGAACAAACCATAGTGCCATGAAAGAGAAACATAAAATAAACTAAAACCATAGAATTGAACGGTTTATTCTCATGTAGCGACTACCTCACAGATTAAAAAATGATAACTTCCTTCAAGGTTCTCATCGGAAAAATCAGTTTGACTGAGACACAAAGTATTGTTTTTACTATTTTTAAATGGAAGTCTTATTGACAGAAATTCACTTTATAATAAAATACCTTATAAAAATTATACTCCACAAAATAGATACCACAAAGGAAAGGTGAGTCTTGTGTTACATATACTTCTTAAAAGGCAATTACAAAGTTAAGTCATGACACACAGAAAATGGCCAAATTTTTTGGTTTCCACTAGTAGCATTTTTTAACAGAATTTTTATGAGTTTACTCAATAAACAAAAAACAAAACTGCCAAAAGACACAAGTATTTGCAACTCGTCTGATACCTAGCTCACTATTTTTTTATCTTTTAACAAATAGAACAGACTTCATGCAAAAATATCTCAACCTAAAGCACAGAGACTAGAAGTTTTCGTTATGTTGTATGGCAGTCCCACAATTTCCAGATGACAGAAAAATGAGTCCTGTATTAAAGACTAATGCAGTTATATATTGTCTTGCACTTATGAAAGCATGCTTATTATGAAACCATTGCTAAAATAATTACTGGGGAAAATGAAACAACCTTAGAAATTCTTTCCACAAATTGAGTTGGGGAAATGCAGAATGATTACCTTTTTGAGGGTAAAATCATTACTTTAATGAAGTAAATACAAGTATTACTACTAATTTGAAAAGAACAGAACTTTGGAATAATTGTCTGTGGAGTAAACCACATTTTTAGAGAAGATGAAAATGAAGACAGATAATACAGATATATTTAGAGAACTTTCAAAAGCAAAAAGGTTTCTGGCAAGACCTGCTTCAAAAACACAGAAAGTGTTTCCTTCCCTTCCACATTACTGAGGATGATGATTTCCCAGGTTAGCTTTCACACCTTGGAAATCCAGGTAACGAGAACAAAATTACGCATTATGTACCTACAACCTCACATTTAAAAAGCCATCTTTTCCCTTTTTGTTCTACAGGTTATCTGCAATTGCAATGGTGTGATATAGACACTGAAAATGTGTTCATGAAGACTTGCATATCGCTGCCTAGTGCTGTTTTTTTATAATGGTGTGACTGCGTTTAAGAGTACTACAGCTTTGTGTCACACTTGATGCAATGCAGAGAGATCTCATTATACGGTTTTGTTCCATATTCTTCAGCTGACTCTTGACAGGGCTGAGTAATCTGCCTGGAGAAGTGTCGGCTTCAGCAAAGTTTTCCCCGCACTGGCAATATTTACATTCTCCTTTGAGCACACTTGAACCTCGGCTGCCCTTTCTACCCCACTCCTGGAAAGGCACCAGCTGTGCTGCAGGGAAAGATCACAAGGCAGGGGACGCCAGCCAGCTCTTTTGACAGTTGCACCCTTACTTTCCGTGTGAATTGGGTGGCCCTTGATGTTTCTGCCCAGCAAACTCCACTCCTAATTTGTGGCAGTGTTTTGCTGATGTGAAGGAGACAGAAGAATCAGCATCCCTTTTACAAGGCTGTGTAGCGTAGGAATTACAGGCAAAGGAGCAACAGGTGCCCATGCTGCTGCAAAGTGACATTCTTGACTTTAAGCACAGGCATAATGTCAGTCATTTGCAAATAACTGAATAATAGACAATGGACATTAGTGTTGTTTACAAGCTACAGAGAAGGAGTTATTTTATGTGTGTTGTGAAATACTTCTGCTTTATTTCAGGATTTTTTTCTTTTCATGACATTTCATCACTCCTCATTTCCCTCAAAATTAGATTGTAAACTAAATTGCTCATTCTTTATCCCAGTCTCACAGAAAAGAAAAACAACAAAAAAACAACCCTGTAAAATAAATATTGCTTGTGCCTACATAATGCATAGACTTCATTGTACAGTTTATGCTTTTTAGTTCATATGTTCATATGTTATGATATATCGGTAGACATAAACCCAGTAATGTTGACAAGAGAACAGGAATATTGTTTAATATGTAATCAGATAAAGCTAGATATGAAGTTTTGAAAATTATTATAATTTTTCTCAGAGAAAAACTTGGACATGTCCTTAGTGTCCATCCAAAATCTGGAAAATAAAAAAATATTATAAAAAATAATGAGATATGAAACATAAGCCTTTCAAGTACTGGCATGATTTCATCCATGGATGTCTAGATTTTAACTGAGAACAGGTCTCTAGTTTAACTAAAAACTCATGCCAAACTTCTCTTTGCTTCTTATTTTTTCCTGCTTTTGAAGACAAACCTATCTGTATACCTTAAGCCATGTCACAGAACATTATTGTGTTGTGCGACACACGTCACTGAAGGCTTCCAAAATATTTGAGATTATTTTCGATCTATAGACAAGATTTCTTTCTTGCCCCCTGTGACAATTACAGAAGTACTGAACTTTTCAGTGGTAGAAAAACATAAACCTTCATTTTATATAAGCATATGTAACCATTTTATTATGATGTTCTCGGATACGAACATTTTTCCTAGTTCCAAGTTGAAAAGTTTCTCTTAGAACTGTTTAGTGTCAACGCTCATATTAAGTTAACAGCAGAAGGCCAGAATGCCAGCATTCAGCAGTAAATCACAGCCACAAAAAAAGAAGAAGAAAAAAAACCCATTAAAGTCAGTAATTCAATGGAAACACATATCTCAAAACATTTTTTGTTTTGCAGATCATTGGCACATGGAACATAATTTAAGTTTCTATTAATCTGCTGTAACACTATCAGAAATTTCAGCAAAAACTTGAGAAACATGAAAGCAAAGCCACAGGAACATTGAGATGGAAAAAAGGATAATATATGTAACTTCAAAAAACACCCAACCCTGATATAGTCCTTGTAAGTTGTAGTCTGAACTAACTGGTATTATCTCAACTATTTAACCTCACCTTAGTTTCCTGCACACTGTAAATATAACAATGGTGTAGGAAAGTTAGATCAAAAGAGATGTTTGGGGAGCTTTAGACATGGATACTTAAAGAGAAATAGTAACTTTACTTTTTAGCCAAGAAAGCTCTCTCTTCTGGAGCACTCTGCTGATTAACCAAGCTGTCCGTGAAATTCATGATGCCATCAGAAGAGCAGGCTAGAAGAGGATAAAATGTCCATTTGGAGATCAGAAAATTTACTTTGCTGGCTAGAGGAATGCTTTCCTTCACTGAATAAATGTATTGTGAAATATGCTATAAGTGAGTTATATTCTGCATGCACAGTCTTTTTTTTTTTTTAGTACCAATTAGTATTTCATTTTAATTGCTTGCCAGTATAACTCCTTGAGAATTTATATGAGCAGGCTTATAGAAAGTTGAAAGAGAGATATTGAAGACCATAATTTCTCTAACAGATAGTGCTGTTGTTATTTAGATTTTTTAAAAGAGTCATATGAAAGGTCCCACACAACTCAGAGAATACTAGGAGCAGCTGTCCTCTATCCTCGTTTTAAGCTACCATGGCTGAGACAGTGATTACAGATGGACGAAAAGTTTCTTCTGCTTTTAATACGAAGCTCTGCTTGTAATATGAATGGTCACTTGCTAGTGAAGATTTTGCTCCCCTGGCTTACCTATTTCTCTGTCATATGTCGCCTCCTTGGTAGATGTTATAAACATGTCTCTTGGAAAATCCTGGAGGTGAAAACTTCCTTGCAGACCAAAAGGCTATTCAGTAATGAAATCTAGCACTAGTATGATGCAGTTTCTTGCCTTCCTTGCAAACTGCCTGCAAACCCTTTATATTGACATCAACTCTGTAAATTCTAGACAAAGTTTAGGATCCATTCAAAGATTATTCTTAATCAGAAAATTAGTTAAAAGCAGCCACAATCTGCTGTCAATAATATTGCTGAGAATTGTAGCTGAAATTGTAACTTGTTTTATTAGGCTCTAATTAGCATAACCTTTATTGCCTGAGAGGTCTTTTTTGTTGTTGTTGGGGTTTTTTTTTTGTTTTGTTTTGTTTGTTTTTCTGTTTATTCAGCAAGCTTGCGTATTGTAACAGATCTTGAAAGTGGACTGGAAAGCCTCGACATGGGACAGTGGAGACTACATTATGTACACATGTACATTATTAATTCTGGCATCATTTCCCACTATACAGCCAAATTCTGGCAGCCATGAGTGGGGTCCTGCATCAGAGAGGACCAGCTGTACCCCCGTGTGCCAAGACATCCCTCGTCAGATGTCTGGGACTCGTCTTCTGCTCCTCCTCTATTAAATACAGGGGGAAACAACACACTGCTGATAGAAAGCCAGTGGTAAGAGTATTGACCTTCAGTGCCGAGTGAGGAGACCAGGTAGACCTACAGCTCTGGAAATACACCTGTTTTTTTGTAACATGTTATTTCATAACAGCAGCTAAACTACAAAGCCCTCTAAGCTTACATCTTCTCTGGTGCTGCACTACCCTGTGTGATTTTACAGCTTTTGGAGACAATTATTTGTGATGTCTTCCTAGTGACAATGACAAAACCTATCTTTTTTGCCTCATGGTGGGTGTTCTAGAAGGCTCTCAATCCTCAGATGCATCCTCCTATACATTAGGCATGTTATTTTCTCCCGTAAAAGCCTAAAGAGAAGCTACTTTCTAACCACACAATGTAATCTCAGTTTAAAGTACTACAAAAATTTGAGAAGAGGTCTCTATACGTGAAGATGGTGGAGGCTTAGAACATAAATTGAAATATGCTGCTGCAAGTCCTGTATGACTGATTTTGGCTGAACCCCTGAGTAAACTGAAGTATTTTTGCATTTGCTGCTTTTAGAGCACAGGGACACTAGTGAAATATCCTTACCAAGCTCAGGATAGGAAAAATGATTGTATCCAGCATGACCATAAGAATGTACAGGTGACCTAATACCTTGAAGGTTTGGAGTGCTGCTTTTTCTGGACTAGTGGCACAACAATAACCTATTATTTTAGAAACTGGGCAAAAGAATGAATGCAAACTTTGCTGTAAAGCTTGAGGCATCTTAAAAGAAAAAAAAAATTACTATAAAAGAAATAACTATATTATCTCTAGTGATCTCCAAGAACTCTGCATAATAAAATAGTAGTAAAATGAACTAACTCTCGAACACAATGGATCATTCTTGGTTACACACATGCTGAGTTTTATGTAAATAAATCTGCAAGAATTTTAATGGCTATGTCTGTTCTGGAGAATAGGATTTTTTTTATTTTATTTTATCTGATCAATGTTGGAGAGTATAAGATGTCAGAACTATTATTTTTTATTAACTGTATCTGGCATTGGCATAAACAGTCAACTTTGCCAACAGTTGAGTGGGCAAAGAAGTAAGACGAAGAGAAGAAAGTGTTTGTCAAACTTAGTAAACACTTCACAACCTATGTAGAAATACACCATTTGCTTGTACTTTTTGTTTTAAAAATATTTATAAAACCAAAATCCTTTTGATATTGTTCTGCTGAAAAAAAACGAAAATAAAATCTCACACATGTAAGACTTTGAATGTCTGGCTCATCACAGTTTTAATTGTAAATCCCAGGAAATGCAGAATATGAAAATTAAATTAGGAAGTGCTCAATGGATTGCAGAGTAGTAAATTTTATTAAATTTCTTTACAAAATAACATTTGGAAAATAATTTAATAAAAAGCTGTATGCGCCTTACTAAGAAACAATGAAAAAGGTTCAAGCAGTTTTTAGTGTATCTAGAGTATTTTTACCATGTCTGTGGTCTTAAGAAAACTGCAGTTCAAGCCAATGTGAATTGATCAAAATCTATGTACCTTTAATACATAATTTATGTATTGATTACTGAAAATACAGTTTATGACAAACAACAGCATGATTCTTTAAAGCTATCTTATATGAACACTCTTTATGATAATATAGTGAACTGTTAACAGTTAGTCTCCGAGAGTTACAAACTAGCGTTTGTCACAGACAAGACATTTAATTTCAACTTTTAAAAAACTGTAGTACTCTGAAACTATATAGACATGTGTAGTATTCTTAGCACAAGTCATAGCCTGTTGTCCAGATCTGTTCTGATGTTGAAATACACATTTCAAGAAATGGGCAACATATTACATATATATATATAATTTTTTTTTCATTTTAAGGTATGTTACTCTCCACACCCAGAATGTTAATTTTTCAATAGCTGGTGTTTGCAAAGACAACTCAAACACCTTCTCTTATTTTTGCTTCTGTAGTAGTATTATAAAGTAGGTATGAAAAGAAATAAAACTAGAAAAATACACATTTACTATGTATCTTGTAATAACTCTATAATGTTAGACCATATTGCTGAAATGTATTGGACTTCTACCATTTGGATAAGTAAGATGAGGATTTCTGGTTTGATGGGAAGATAATATTAAAGCTGGATTTAATCCTGCTGGTCAAATCAATACTGCAGCATTGCCTTTCCTGTTGCAGTTTAACGGAAGACACAACAATGACACCAATATGCAAATCTTCCTTTCAAGACAGTTACTATCCTTTAGGGTAGTTGTAATGTCCTCAGAGCTACATCTCCAAATCCTCCAGATCCAAAGTCTCTTCCGCTATCAATCTGTGGCAACATTTCTCTAAGTCACTTTGTCATGTAGGCCTACTGAGCCAACAGCACAACTATTTTTGACAAGAGTGAAAAATACAGAAAGTTTTTTGCCTTCAGATGAAAAGAAAATTCCAGTGTTCAATGGAAAAATCCCACTTTGTTTCTACAGGAAGCTGTTCAGTACAAGCTATTTAGAGTCCTTCAGCTTTTGTTCATGAAACAGCTGGAGCACTGCTCAGATTGATCCACTTGATTAATTTAATTAGTATGACTCATGATATTAAGAACAGAGAATTGCCCAATACTTAATTATTTGTAACACTGTCAATGCGTACACCCAGTTCATGAAATATTTAATTTAAAAAAAAAAAGGCAAAAAGAAAAAGCTTTCTTAAATCTTGTAAAAATCTCGATTTTTAATACCTCTGGCATTGCCAAGAAGAGAAATCGTATGTGAGACTTCTTGTAGATCTCATCATCATGAACTCAGAATGATAGCTCTGAGGACACTGACGTCATCAGCTCAGGAAAGTGTGTCACACAGAGAATCACAGAATGCCCTGAGTTGGAAGGGACCCAAAAGGATCATCAAGTCCAACTCCTGTCCCTGCACAGGACAACCCCAAATTTTACACCATGTGTCTGTGGGCCTTGTCCAATTGCTTCTTGAACACTGTCAGGCTTGGGGCCGTGACACCTCCCTGGGGAGCCTGTTCCAGTGCTCCACCACCCTCTGGGTGAAGAACCTTTTCCTAATATCCAGCCTAAATCTCCCCTAGCACAGTTTCCTCCTTTCTGTCCTAGTGCCTTACTTAATGCCTGGATGCTTCTCTTTAATACATTGAGCTGCCTTACATTCCTGAGGATCAGCAGAGAGTGAAGGAAAGCTTTTATTTCATGCCTCATTTCTTCCAATATCCTTGGAATGACTTACCTCACCCTCATGCTCCTGGCGGCTGTGGAAAAAGAGAAGAGTTGCAAATTAATTGATATTTCCTGTATGTGGGTATATAGGTGTAAACATCACAGCACCAGGGATACAGCAACACTTTGTAGCGACAAACTTTTTGGTGACGAACACGGTTGTCTTAGCTAATTTACAGGCATTTGGCTACCCCACTTGTAGGGACAGAAGGCTGGCGGGGGAGTTTTAGCCAGTATTGATGTGCTTCAAAGAAAAATACTATTGATTTAATTAGGGTTAATTGATGGGTCACCAAGGAGGAAGGTTGCCTGCCTTCTACACCCCAGACAGGCCAACATGCAGCCCCTGTCTGAGATGCTGCTGAATTGCCAGTGTGTCACTCAGTCAGTATCTATATGACATTCAACCTCCAAGTGTCAAGACATTTTGAATGTAATGTCTCCTCTCTCAAATGCAAAAAGGGGGCATATATGCCAATCCCGTTTGCACCATGGATCTGTCAAATCAGTAATTTTTAATGAAAGCTACAGGGGTTTTTTACAAGAGAATCGGTTGCCAACCAGTGAAATATGCTTCTCCTTGTATAGTCACACTGTAAATCCTAACAGTTTGGAACTGAGTTTTGTTCATTTTTCAGATTTTACTTAAAGAATTGTACCTGGAAAGCACCACCATTCTCCATAATACAGGTAGCCAGCAAAAACCCCCAATAAATTAAATCACTCTGTAACTTTAACAAGAAGTGTAATATCAGTCAATAAGCTTAAGTAATACAGCCACTGAAGAGTTCCGCAGTGAGCTTAAATTTAGTAACTCACATCTTTTTACTTTAACTTGCAGCCATAGTCTGTTCTTCCCCCCAGCAGTCCATCCCATCTTTTCATTACAAATGGTGGACTGTAGTACCTGAAACCACATCTTTTTCATAGCAAAATATTACTTCATTGCCAAAATCCCTCCATTGTGGAAGGTCACAAGTTCCTTTGGAAAGTGACACTCCTGGCCAGAGTTTCTGCTCAACTCTGCTCATTCCAAAAAGGGAAAAGCATGTTAAAAGGACTAAAACTTATTTTGTCTATTTGACTCTGTCTCCATCCCTAGTACAGACAGAGACATGGACATGATAACTGTCTGTTGCCTTTTTTTTCCAGGCAGATGTAAGCTCACAAAATACACATAAAGGTGAGCAGTTTTGAACCAGTTCTGTACTTAAACGTGCAAAGCTGCAATTCGTGCGAGGTTGCTCTTACACTGCACATCAGACTTCAACAGTAACATTAGTGTTTATCCCACAGGAGAATGGCAGAGTGATACACAGGGGAGCTAGACTGAAACTAATTTTCCTGCAAGTCTGAAGTTAACTGTGATGTGGAACCTCAACCTTTAGGCTTTGACTACAAATTCACAACTCCTATTAGAGAAAAAAACTGTGAGGAAAAAAGATTTAAAATAAAGCAAACAAAAAGACAAACAAAATGCAAAACAGAACCACCCGTTTCCTTTTTCTCTCTTCTTCAGCCTTCCACATCCTTTTGTATGCTGTGTTGAAACCAGAAACAACTATGTAGTATTTATAGTGATGTTACCCTCCTGATAAAGCATTACAGAGGCTGTGGCAACAATCTAGGGCTCAGCGGGGAAGCTGTAAGACAGCTATTTTTGTAATGTTTAAAATTATACTAAATTAATAAAAATAAAATCTCCTGCTGGGCTTCCAGTTTTAAATAGCACATTGTGGTGTAAATGATCAGAGCATCAACGTTCTGCTAATTTAGTACATATTATAACAGCGAAGACATTAAAAGATCATAGCATTTTTCATTTTAAAAACAACACTCTCTGAACTGGCTGAATAATTTCAATAGATTATGTTAGGAATTGCTAATATATGCTCAATGGGATAGAAGGAAAGGAGAAACCTGCATATGGTAACTTTTAGAGGTTTGAAAGTAAAAATGTTTGGAACTCTGTCAGGGAGGACTCTGTTCCCCAGATTGCAAATCTAACTTACTAAATTACCGCCTCCTAAAATTAGAACAGTACTTAAAAAATAATAACTATATTTAATCTTTTATTAAAGCAAGATGAAATATTTCCTAATAAAGAAAAAAAAATGATTGCTTTAGAATTAGAGAACTTCATTGTCTCATACTTGTCTGGAAAGCTTCTGCAAATGACTTTAAAAACCCTATCCTAAAGCATATATTAGGTCAGATAGTCACCAAGCCTACATTTTTTGGAATCAGCTGGAAAATGCCCACTAACTTAATTTGTATAGTAGGTATGTGCTGAAAGTATTTAGTCAAATGTTGGACAACATGATGTGCTAATGTATGTGCAAGACCAAGACCTAAGCAGAATAAAAAAGGAAGCTGATTACATAAGTTTTCATAGAAAGGATGTTAAAAATGCAAATATTCAGTTGACAGTAAGCCCATATACTGGCTCCTTAGGTACTTTCCCCCTAATAGTAGAAACTTCTGTTTTCACAGGGACAATTAATCCCTGGTAAAAAAAGGATGAGAGTAATGGTAACCTAAATGGGCCATTGGCAACTAAATCGTCTAATAAGCTTTGACAAGTTAGACAGATGGATAACAGTATTAGCACTTTGCAAGTACGTATTGCTACCACCCATGGGTAGAACTATGCCCAGAGAAATGACAACAGGACATCTATAGGGAAAGTGCAAGCAAGAAAACATACACTGAGACATCTCATCCTCATTCCAGTTCTTCTCACTCTGTGGTTTTAAAATGCCAGAAGCTACATTTGAAAGCATGGAAGACTTACAACTACTTCCAGCATTTATGTTTTTTCACAACAGACTATTTCTTTTCAAAAGTACTGCTTGTTAAGTAAATAAAATATAATTTTGGTAATTATTATGTTTACAGGGAGCTGGAACAAGGTGAAAGACACTGGCATTCTTATTGAGCTAGCTGATATAATGTGACCTGAAATAATGTGTGACTAGTGAAGTCATGCAGAAAATCCCTAGAGCCAATACACTGAGAACATGTCATCCTTGTGAAGGGAGCAATATTTGTACTACACTGTGGCAGTCTACTATGTGTGCATCTTAAAATACTAAACAAGTAAACAGAAGCAATATGACTGCAACTTCTTGGGATGCATTTTAGATAGCAGGTCATCAAAATGAACACTCAAAGCAGCTCGCTTTTCTTAGACACCTGGAGTTTGAAAAAGACACACCTTTCAAACCAGATCAAGTACTTCTCCTTTCCTGACTCACTCAAGTTTTGATAAAGGGTGAGCTGATGTAGCATATCATTGAATTCAATAAAATCATAAAACTTAAATCAATCTTGCTGTAATGCAAAAAACTGGCCAAGATCTTCACAGATTTTTTTTTTTCCCAATCAGGAACTTCCAATTTTTTCAAAACCGGAACTTTTAATACAAATCATGATGTTTGGATAAAAGCTTGGATAATGGGGACTGATCAGCAGCAGATTTACATCCTCCTATCCACCATCCTTGTGGCATATCAGAGGTCCACTTGGCAATTGGGAGATCAGTGACTGAATTTCTGGTCTGCAGACGAGAAATAATTCACATCTCGTTTTTCCATATAATATTTCTGTATCATGATTGTGGGCTATAGTGGATTTCTTCTTGATTCTCTTCCCCATCCCACTGCTGGGGAGTGAGTGAGCGGCTGTGTGGGGCTTAGTTGCCAGCTGGGGTTAAACCATGACATTAAGCAATATAGTTTAAAAAGTGCCCGAGTTGAGCTTGTACCTGGCCTTGTGTAATTTGTTAGTAAACTCAGAAAAGAGAAGCAGGCACAAAGCAGAGAAAAGGACAAGTGTAGATCCCTAAAGTCTTAGGTAGTCTTACATACAGCTTCTTGACTCACATATCACTCTTCTCAAGTTTCTGGTGAGCTGTCTCATAAGGCCATATTTTACTGACCCTCTTCTAGAAAATCCATGTCTAAATAGGTGCCTTCTCAAATTTAACCAACTTTATTATTAAGAAAGTAGTATTTAGTATTAATTAATTTAAATAATATTTGCTGTGTTGAACACAACAGCAGAAGGCCAAATATTCATGCAAAGCTCTATGCTGAGGTTTAGGCTAAATATATATCAACATATCCAGATAAAATTAAGAAAGCACTGGGGATAGTTTACATCTCTAAAATGAGCAGAAATACAATCAATGGCAAGTGGTTGGTCAGTATTTCAACTGCTTTGGTTGTGGGTGCTTTTCCCACTTTTGGTTTTTGCTCATGGACACCATAGTCTTTGTGGCCCAAAGTTTCTCCTTCATATTCACTTTCACAATGCCTGCCATACTTTGGGTACAGCTGGAAAACAAGTAACTGCAAATAAGACATGTCCCTGTGAATACACAGGACAAATTTTCTATATTTTTTTCAACCACAGATGCTCAAGTATTCCCAATTCTGGCTGTGGAAATGCACAGCTGCACAGAGGAGACAACTTGCACCTTATCTCATATACTGGAATTATGTGTGTGTTATTTTTATCTCTCTGAAATCCAGCATGGTCCTAAAAAGGCCTTAGCACAGATGTGTTTCCCAAAGCTTTGTGATGGAGGCTGCTGCCCACCCCACAGGCTGGTCACCTGAGTCTTCACTATTATTCTGAAGCAAATTTTATTCTCTTACCCAAGCCTTTTTTCCCCGTTTCATTCCTTGTCTGGCATGTATTCATATGGATTTTTTTTAACTGTTATTAATTACAGATGATGTTTATTCTTCACACTTGACCGCAAAACCAGACTGAAATGGACATTTATTGAATAGAGATGCAATGCACTGCACTACCAGTTCATGTGCTGCTCAGGCAGATTCTGTGGCCTTCCTTCCCCCTCCACTGCCCCCATTTCACTGTGTCCATAATTTATTGAGGTCAGCAGCTCTGTCAAAAACCTGAAACTGTATCTCAGCAGCACTAATTGCTACTTCCATCATTAAAACTGATCCATGCTTCTGTGATGCAACTTAAGGAAGGAGTAGTTAAGACAAAGGAATTTTATGCTACCTCAGACAAATAGCTACCACTTCTACCAAGCTAACTTAATCAAAAGGTAAATAAATACAAAAAATACAAACAACACCAGAGAGCATTGGCATATCCTGAGGTTGTGAACCTGCCCGTTTATCCAAAGGATGATTGAAGTGTTGGGAGTATTATCAAGGTGATCACAATTTACCATTTAGAGAATATTTACTCAAGACACCAGCTTTGTTGCAAGGAGGCTGAGATCAGATGAGGGATGCTAAGAATACACACAGGATTCTAGAGAACCCCTTGTTCAAGAAAACGACAGGAATAAGATTAAAAATTATCAGATGCTATGTAGAACTACAATCTCCATAGAAGTAGAATTGTATGAGATACCTATGTGCATGAAACAAAGCACAGCAAAACACACTTTGTTTCTTTTCTCAAGTGAATAAGAGACAGTTCATTTGCTAAGAACAAGTACAGGGCTCACACAGGATTACTGCTGTTGTGACACTAGAAGCAAGAATAAAACATGTAAATAGAGCACAGGTAGTAATATGCTGTGGAAATCTGAGCCAGCCGAGGTGCTCTGTGCCATCTCTAGAACCTGTTTCCAAATAACGCCATGTTTGCAGAGTACTTGTCAAGACCCGAATGATCCCAAAACCTTTGGGACGTGGTGATAAAAATGAGTACTTACTTTCTTTGTAGGCATATGCAGGAGGGGAAACATCCTAGTCTTCAGCGGGCTTTCAAAATAGGAAAGAGATGACACAAACTGTAGAAATAACAGGGTACTTTTACATCAGCGAGAGGGCACCTCTGGATTTCCACAAGGATCTGTGCTTCCCTTCAGCACAGGCCCCCACCCCAGCTCCTCTCCTGCCCCTGATTCCCACTGCTGCTCCATAAACAACCAAATACCAACCTGCTTGTGCCATCAAGCCTGGCTGCAATGTGCCACTTCTGCATTCTGGGTTGTGTCTCAGCCTGGATATTGCAATGCAAGAGTGATATGGAAAATCCACTCTCTCAGCAATGCTAATAATCTGAAAGGTCCTGAGTTTCATAAATGAAACTGAGGTTCAAATACCAGATGACACAGGCATGGTAGCACAATAATAGTCTGTCTTTCCAAGGTGACGAATGACTGGGCTGACCAAGCTTGCTTTTCCCAGGTGAGTTAACCTTCTCAGTAAGTGGACTATGCAGAGATAAATGGGATTTAATTCTTTCTGTGGTTTATAAAGCCAGAGTGGTCTTGTACTGTGATTCAGATTTGAGATTTAAAAAGAAAAAAAAAAAGGAAAAAAGAAAGAAATTAAAGAAACTGAAATGAGAATTTGAAGTAACAAAGCTTTAGGACATTGCTATAAACTTGAGTGGGGTGACACATTTTTGTCTTCTGCCCATGGAGATTTAAATCTACAGGAGTAAAAGTAAGAAGTGCAAGCACTGAAGAAATAATACACCAGTCACTACATTATCGAAACAATAAATGACATTACTCTGTTCATAGCATACATTCACAAAATAAATACTTTTACCTATTTCTGATCTCTCTACTTCCAACATTCTTTAATAAAGCAAATTACTTTGAATAATTGATTTATTCAAGTTCAGACTTTTATTTCTGTTGCAGAATATCCATGAGGCAATTACAGCTTTGTCTAATTTATTTGGTTTTGAAAGTATTTCATATTTTTTTGTGAACAATTTTAACACTATGGCCCTGTCAGGCAAGCGCTTTATCAGTATTTTGACATAAATCTGATTTTGATGGCCAGAGAAATGTAGAAGTTTGAACAAAAAGTATCCTGGCAGGTAGGACAGTAACTAGATGGGGTAAAATGCTGTTTCATTTAAGGTAATAACAAGACCAAAATTTTGGGGACCAAATTTACATTGTTTGTCCTTTGCAAAAATAATTATTCTTCATGAAATATATATATATTACTTTGTTAGAGTAGATAATGGGATCATAACCACACGGTGAGTAAAGAAACCTGAGTACTAATTTCAATCCTATAACACTGAACGAAATGCAAAAAAACCCCCAAACAAACCCCAAAAAACCCCAAACTTAAAAATGTATTGTAAATAATTACTGGTTTGAAATTTTATTTCTTCATGAGGCAGGGCCATTTTATTGGTGCTAGAATTAGAACTCATTGATCTGGAGCTCAGGACTTTTCTCTTATGGTAGGGATCCCCAGAGTAGTCCAAAAACACATTCAACTTCAAATATCTAGATTTTCTGTTAATAGAAATGAGAACTTTTTTTTCCATTATTATTTTTTATTATTATGAAGTAATGTAAAACTCAGGCTGACTAGGAAAAGTACAAATAGCAAAAACTTTGTAAAGAAATCTCTGCCAAAATACCTCCTTGATTACTTTGTCCCTTCAGGGAAAGTCCTTTGCAGCTTGGTTTCAGTCAACCTGGTGGCTTTTTGATTGGCAGCAAACTGCACAGCAGCCACTGATCCCTGGGAACTTATTGTTTCTGCCATCTCTGAAACCGGAGCTGTTTCATCACTGCTTCTCTCAGTGGTCCCCAACTCCCTCCTCGAGACACAAACCCTGCCCCTGTACTGTGACTCTCCTGCCTGCCACAGCATCTCCAGAAATCACCACGAGCAGACCCAGTTACTCCTGGAGAAAGGAGTAATCTCTCCACCTAACCCACCATGCTTTTTCTTCCCTCCTCGTGACTTGCTCCTACTCAGTTTGCTTTTCTTTTCCGCCATCAGGCTCTGATGATGCCCTGGATCTGCCTCAGCACTCTGCCTTGTTCAGAACTTCCAGCTGAGTCTGTCTGAGAGGTGCTGGAGCTATAAACACAGCTGCCTGAAGCACAGGGAAGCTTCCAGACACTGGAGGAGGTGAATTGCCGCACAGGAAGATGGTAACTCTGCTTTCAGAACACTAAGATAGAGACAAGGTAGAAAAACGGCTAGACAAGGAAAAAGACAAGCCAAAATCATAGGCTGCTCATATAAGACACTAGTGAACACACAAATCTTTACAAAAGTGCAAGTAAAGCACAGTTTCCTTAACTGAATTCCTCCATGAATCACAGAGAGGAAAATAAAGTCCATCAGATGCTGAAATGTTAGACTTAGCTTTAAACAGTGCACTGTTCAGAGGAAGAGAATGCAATTTTTGTTTGGCTAACCCAGAGCTGCCTCTGTAGTAAGACAGATCCTCACCATTTTTCTCCACCTAGGGATTTTCCTCACAAAACAGGAAAGCAGCTTTTTACGCTCCTATTAAAACTTTCTGAGAGAGCCCATGGAATGGTTACTGGCATTCAAGTCTAAATAATGTAACAGACCTAAACCAAATAAGACTTAGTTAACAGATTCATTTCCACAAACTGTCCAAAATGTTTTGTAGTCAAAAGTCATCTGAGACCACACAAAATGTCCTGCAGGTTGCCCTTTTCCAGATGCAACTTTCACATTTCAGTTTGCATTCCTTCTCTGTGCACCAGACACAATGACCTCTGAGAGAATGCAAATATATAAAGATGAGCCACATTTGCACCAAAAGGGATAATTAAAGAGAGGAAGGAAATTAAACAAAGAAAAATACACTGCAAATTTCAGAAAATCTACCTAATAGTGGAGTAAGTGGATTGAGGGATAAATGGTCTCCCAAGAGATAAAACAGAAAGGCTATCTGCTTGGATTATTACTAAATGGAATGAACACTAGAAATTACATTGCAAGAAATAATTCTACACTGACAGGGGAATGGTCAAGATAATCTAATAGTACTTTTCATCTCTAACCCACAAAAACTACCCGAGAAAGTATAATGAACAACACTTTTTGATTTTCTCTCACTTTGACATTTGTCTATACTGAAATGTTGTTTTTTTTTTTTTTTTTTAATCTGGCCAGGAGCTGCTTATGATGTGATGTGAAGTTGGGTCCAGCCCGTAAGGAAGTGAAGGACAGTCCATCAAATATTTTGGGAGGAGCAAGCATTTACCATACTCAGGGTTTTTGACAGGTCTAATATTTCAGCAGGTTATGAGTGTTCTAGCAGGTGTGACTGTCCTAGTGGGGTGGCTCTATTTTCCTTCTTTGTGTTCACTACCTTGAAGGGATATTGGAGGGGGCTACAGAAGCCTTTGTTGCTTTGAGACAGCTGTTCTGATTGCTTGCCAATGCAGCACTGGTCTTCGAGAATCTGCTGATAAAGAAAATGTAGGACACTCACATTTGTGGGTTTTGTTTCTGTTTTTCAAGGGAGCATGCCCCTTGGGAAACAGTCTTATGATAGCAGGCCAGAGGAGTGACATACGTGTGAACATATGTCACTGCCCCCTGCGGTAACGTACATGCAAACATATGGTACTGCCCTCCTGGTGCATATTAGTTGTCAACAGACACAGGAAGGACCTTTCCCTGGTTATGTTTTTTATCATCCATATGGTTTTCTATTGCTCCTGATAGCAGATAAATTACAACTACTTCCAAAAACTCTGTCTAATAATAGTTTGTGTTTATTCCAAATATAGATGCTTACTCTTTCCCTTTGGTACTTCCACAGAATTCATTGAGAACCAAGCAATGTCTTTTCATTGCACTGCAGGACTCTGATGAATTAAAAACAGAGGAAGGAAAGGAGAGGAGGCAGCAAACACATGGCCAATGAGGTGAATAGTTGAAAGTGGACATGCAGCTTGACCCCTGTAACTTAGAAGAGGCTCAGCCTCACAGGAAAGAAAAGCCTCCCTTCCACACTGTGTACACACCGCTGTGGTGAACAGAGAAAAACAGAATAGTGACCCAAGATAAGGAGACAGTGTTTCCCTAAAGAATTTTACAAAATGACATATAAAAAGGTGAGTTACAAGATAACAAAATGGACTCAGTTAACATCTGGACTCCTTTCCCCCCCTCCCCCCCCCCCAAATGAGAAATTCATCTACTAGGCATCATTATAATGAAGACTCCACTGGCAAAAACACAGACCATCCCTAGATGATGCTGAGGTTTATATTTTCAAAGACTAGTTAGATGAACTGTGCAGATAAGGAGCAGGTAGCAGTGGTTCTGTATTTGTTTACTACCTTACTGTTTCTCCTCAAAGGCAATACCAAACCTGCAGCCAGTCAGTTCAATTGCTATAATAATCAATCCCTAAAATGGCCTAATAATCAAAGTGTACAAAATGAGTGTTTGTTTGAAAGCACTATTTTAAGTGACATCCCAAAGTCTGAGATGCAGGCAAACCATCCAGCTGTTCTGCCCCCATTAAGTCAACCTCCTCGTCTCTTCCATACCTCAACACACCAGTCACAACACAGGAGTGCAAGCAGCTTCCATTTGTTTGACGTCCATCCAACAACATACTGCTTGATTCTTCTGAGAAAGGAGAAGGTGACATATGTATTACACTAAAACAAGACGCAACAACGGTCTTCAAATGTAGGTCTTAGCATATTGGCATAGTTTGAGATCTGATCCCTCCTTCACTGTTTAACTGGCAGAAGAACACCTGACCTGTAAGAATGATTGCAGTGCAGACTGAATTTGGACAAGTCCAAAAGAACAAAGGCAATCGATCACACCACCTTACATAAAAAAGAAAAATGCTGTGAGCTTGTACTACTTCAATTCAGTTTAAATGATCTTGTAGCACTGAGAGAAGTCTTCCAACTTTCATGCCAATGAAATATATTTGAATAGCTTTATGCAAAAGCTTTCAGAATAGTTTTTGATGGAGTGTTCATAATATGACTGGCACCAAACAACTCACTCTAGTAAAGAACTCTGTGTGATCAGACTCATAACTTGGGTCCTTAGGATGATTTGGAAAGCACTTTAGTGGATCAAAACCTGTGTTATTAGTTCTAGCTGGATTTAGTACAATAATTAAGAATGGGTAAAAGTAAAGACTTGCACCCAATGGCAAATGCTACATGAATATAAAGATTTATCACTTTCAGTTGTGACTAAAATGATTTGGTGGAGTCATGCTCAGTGACCATTCCAAACTAACGACATTTTTAAAAGTCTAGGAATATTATATATAAAAAAAAAGGCAAACACTTAGGACACATTGATGGGATTGTCTTTTCTTTCATGTGGATTGAACTTTATGACAGGAAACAATGATAGGCTAACGTAAACAACTTATTTTGCCTACCTTTGTATTTCAATGCAGTAGTTCAATATAACCACATTTCTCTAAAGACTCGTATTCTATTATTGAAAGGTAATGGTGGGAACCAACTTAAGAACATGTAAAATGCAAGATTTTTTAATCAATGAGAAGCTATTAATTTAACCAAGCCTTCCTGTAATAATATTGAGACAGACTGTCTGCCTGTTTTTACATTATAGCTAGCTTTGCAATCTGTATGGAATCTAATGAGGTGCGTACTTTTTGTGAATTTATTTATTGAGAGTAGTCCTTATGAATTGTATGCTGCCAAAAACTTAGTATCTCTGCCTGAATTTTTGGGGGTTGTTTGCTTTCTGGAACAACAAAGTTACTATTTTAGTAAGAGCTATTGACTCATGGCACTACACATGGAACTCATTTAGCTGGTCTTCCCTAGGTCACATTAAGCTCAAACCTGATTAAGCTCAGACCTGATGTGACCCAATGCATCAGGGATCTGACTGACACTCATGTAAAACCACACTGATGCATCATTTGATAGGCTTATTCAAGTCACGCTGCACACATATGGCTCAGCAGCAGCATGATCCCTCAAGTCCGTAAATGACCAGAGTGATATTCCAAGCAGTTCTTGGCCCTATGTCTTTGGAGTTGACTAAAAACCCAAAGCAACAATTTGGGGTAGACAAATTAATACATTTTAAAGACTTATATAAACCAAATAGATCTTCTTAATCTAACAATACACCTTAGTTTAAGCATCTTTATCCCACGTTCATGATGCACCACTACTGACTTCAGCAGAATAGTCCGCAGCTGAAATCCAGAATAGAATTATGGTGTTTTGTCAACTGTGGCTTTGTTATGGTCAGATTTTATCAAAACTTGCCACTATTTTAGGGAACTTTTAAGTATACGTGTAGGAGAGAATATGTAGCTAAATATACTCAAATCACTGAAAAAACAAGCAGCTTTTTACTTGTTGATTCCTTTAACTTGGTTTTACAGCTATTTGATGTATTTTTTATTTGCACTAACTTTTTGTTGTAGTATCTGAATGTCTTCCATTGGGGCATTAAGTAATGTGACTAATGTCTGAAATATGCTACATGCTCTGGAAAAATTTTGCTTTGTGTATGGAAAAACAAAACAAATGTACTGCCATGTGGAAAAAATAGAATCAGTGATACATCCCTCACTGTTGAATACAGCTGGCGGGAAAACAAGTCTTCTGTTTTGTGAAAATGTCAAGGTTTTACAACTTGTGTTCATCCTGCATTAGAACAAAGCTAAAAAAAAAAAAATCCACGTTGTAGGTAAGACGGTTTTGCGCATTCCCTTGGAAGTGGGAGACACAGATGAAATGCTGCTCATTGCATGGGAGGTTGGACAAGATGACCTTTAAATGTCCCTTCCAACACAAACCATTATATGGCTCCATGATTATGTTAAAATTCTGTGTATTAGCTACCAAAGCCACTAGAGTTTTTGCTGTGGTTGATACAAGTGTCATCCTATAATTTTGCTGCTGCTTAAGTTCTAGTCTGAGAAATGGGCTCTGGGAAAGCATGGTGGAATTAGTACGACCTGTCCCAGGATTCAATTGCTCCAGAGGAGCTCACCTCCCATCCCACATGGCAGCAACACAAACGGAAAAAGGAAAGAACTCAGGCCTCAATATATATTTAGAAAGGTCATATGTTATACAGTATAAAGATGGATCACATGTTAAATATCTGAATATATTTACTGATTAGTAGGGGAACCTCGTTTTGATAGTTGTCTAATGTAACTTTTATCCTATGCATCAGCTAGCTAAGTGAGACATAGTATAGAAGAACTACAGTATGATGTTTAAATTTTCTGATGAAAATTTTATCTATAAAGCAGTTCCCAGTCTTGGAACATTTTCATTTCTGCCTGACAGAAATAAAAAAGAAAACTGAGTTTCTAGTGAAAAATAAATTGCTCCTAAAAACATTCTGCTATTCCACATCAACAGTGGAGCTAATGTTAAGATGAAATTATCTGAAAGTTGAAAGAATAGTTAAGGATGGGCATTACTTGTAATCAAAGGAAAAAATACATGAAAGTCAAAGACAGTTTTATTGACATCTTTTGGGCCAGAAGTATACATTTTGATTTGAAAGGGACAGCCTGGCTGTTTGAAGTTTATGCTTTTAAAGACTGATTAATCAGGACCCAGGTAGACCATTTAATCTCTCTCTAATCACAGAGGTAAAATATTTTTAAAAGTCCGAATAAGCTGATCTATATTCTGTTACCTGTAATTATATATACTCATTATTTGCAATCAATTTTAAGTTAAGCATGGGGGAATAAATCTGTTAGTGATTTTCAGTCTGTAACTGGTGAAATTTTGAGTTCTCTGAATGTCTTGTAAAGGTCATAGGATCATAGAACAGTTTGGGTTGGAAGGGACCTTCAAAGGTCATCTAGTCCACCCCCCCTGCAATGAGCAGGGACATCTTCAACTAGATCAGGTTGCTCAGAGCCCCGTCCAGCCTGGCCTGGGATGTCTCTAGGGATGGGGCACCTACCACCTCTCTGGGCAACCTGTTCTAGTGTTTCACCACCCTCATTTTAAAATCTTTCTTCCTTTTATCTAGTATGAATCTACCCTCTTTCAGTTTAAAACCATTACGCCTTGTCCTATCACATCGGGCCCTGCTAAAAAGTTTGTCATTATCTTTCTTATAGGCCCCCTTTAAGTACTGAAAGGCTGCTATATGGTGTCCCTGGAGCCTTTTCTTCTCCAGGCTAAACAATCCCAACTCTCTCAGCCTGTCCTCATAGGAGAGGTGCTCTAGCCCTCTGATCATTTTTGTGGCCCTCTGAACCTGCTCCAACAGGTCCATGTATTTCCCGTGATAAGGACTCTAGAGCTGGATGCACTACTGCAGGTGGTGCACTTGATCCCACTGTCTATGTCATTGATGAAGATATTAAACAGTACTGGTCCCAGTACGTACCCCTGAGGGACACCACTCATCACTGATCTCTATCTGGACACTGAGCTGTTGACCAGCACTGTCTGGGTGCAACTATCCAGCCAGTTCCTCATCCACTGAACAGTCCACCCATCAAATCTATACCTCTCCGGTTTAGAGAGGATGATGTTGTGGGAGACCGCGTCAAAGCCTTATAGAAGTCCGGATAGATGACATCCGACTTTAAATCTGCATACTAACTCTTGCAAATTAAAATGTATATATGATCTGAATCTAATTCAGTGGTCTATTTTTTATTACGAACTATTATTTTCAAATGCTTCTAAGAGAACATAAATACTTATCTTCAGATAATTTATTAATCAAAACATTTTACAATTGGGCATAGTACAAATACTTTTACTGTATCCTTTTAGTTAAAATGAAAACAAAAAGAACCTTATATACCAAGACTTCAATAATCGCAATAGAAATAAATACCAAGTAACGATACAGAAAACATAACCTAAAATAGTGTTTCATAGGGAAAGGAGACCTAAGGTGACTGGATATGGGTATATACCCACCGGCTAATAGTGCATGACAAATGAAACATATTTAAGTAGCCTAATTTTCTTTCTGATTTAATAGGATTCAATAAATGGAAACTGTATGGCCAGAATAATGAAAAGAGCACAAAATTTATCTCATTCTGTTGCGTCCTCTCTGTGTTCTTTTGTCCTTTGATTGCACTGGTGGATAATATTATTTTGTTCCCAAGGAAATATGTCCCTTTGATTAGGTTGCACATATTCTCTCATTTGTCACTGTTCTATCAAGCTATGCCATGTAACAGCAGGAACCCTTGATTATTTAATTGCTTGTAAGAACTCATTAAATCTTACTATCAATCATTGGACATATGGCAAATATCACCCAATGGCATGAGAGGTTTTAACAGTGATCTGTCACTGGGGCATACCCTTTCCTTAGTAGCACGGGCCCTTTGTTTAGTTCTCCGATCATAATAATTTTTAATTAATATTGATTTGCAAAAGAGTGTTCATGGAGTGGCCTTAATCTATGGGCACAAGGATAACCTCCTAACAGGAACATTTGTAATTCATATAAATACCCAGGAACCCCATCTAAGAGAGTTTAACCTTTTTTACAGTGTTTTGTAGATGGTGTTAGTCTGCTGATAATCTAATTCAGCCTTCGAAGTGAATATGGCTCATTAGAAAAATATATAAAAAGAAGTCACACAGTAGGCTTTACATCAATACCTTGATGCGATCCTACGAAGCATCTGAGATAATATGAAGAAAAAAAGATATTTTTCAAAATATAGAATATTATCTATAGCTAACAGAGGTAGCTGCCTATACAGCTACTTATTTTGTCTATAAAAAAAGCAAGTCAAGGAACTGGAAGGAAATCACACCAAATATTTTTTAATTTCATCACAGATCCTAAAGGTTTAGGAATTACATATACACAGATGAATGAACCTAAAATCTTTAAAAGATCTGACTACTGCAAAAATCCTACCCTTGATATGTGGAGTCTAACATGAGCAAAATTTGGACTCTGCATTCTTTGAAATCAGAACTTTAGCTATAGCTAATTTTACCTGAGGAGGTTCAAAATGAGCAATGCTCTAAAGACAAATAAACTTTCAAAGGTGAAAGTTTACAGCAGTTGCCAATGGACCTACTCCATACTTGCAAACATAAAAGAGCTACATCTGCTCTCTTCTTGTGATATCAAATCTTTTATTCTACCCGACTCATAACCTTTTACTATCTTTTGTTCATTAGTATTACTAGGAAGTGACAAGAAAAAAAAAACACAAAACACAATCACAAAACACTTATTTAATGAATATATTCAGTAAAACACTTCCATCTTTCTTATTGGTTATATATTGTTGTTTGTAGAGAAACCCATAAGGTCTAAGCTAGTACTTTGTAATAACTGTGTAAAACCTTTTTTTCTTTTGACAATTGTGTGTGGAAAACATAACAATATATGATGAACCGAGAAAAGCAGAAACTGGAAGAATTCCTGCTCTGAGTCGGACTTCTACTCATATATGCTGCCTGTGACATATTATGCTCTTTATTTGATCGGTGGCTCTGTATCTTTTTGACATATAGGTTTTACCATAGCAACAGTTTAGGTTTGGGAAGGGTGGGTTAAAATCTAAAATGATACTTGTAGGTTAGTGGAACAAATTTTTGGATGTGGATCACAGCTGGTGTCAGTTTGGTTTGTGGTTTTGGTTCAGTGGATGACCTCTAAAACTGAAGTGGAGATTTGAGTATCCATAAATAGTAAAGAGCCACAGACACTTTGCTTTAAAATAGAGTGGAAGGGAAGTTGTGAGAAGCAAGAAAGAGCGGCAGGACCTAATTAACTGACATACATATTTGCTTTTAGGTATGGAAATGATAAAGAAAAGATACAGAAAAGGAAAACGGATTTGGGGAAATTTTTTTGTGTGTGTGGTGGTATTTCTGGATACATTTTCTTGTTTTATGAACTACTGTCTCTGTGCTTCTGTGTATTAATCCCTGTTCTGTTAATAGCAGTATCGTACCAGCCACATATCCATAATTTTTCTTAATGTATGTTGTTTAAAGAGTATATCATAGTTTTTGTAATAAAAAATAGGTTTACATTTTCATGAGGACTTTGAACATAAGATTCCCACACATTTTCAAACAACTAGATTGATTAAAAAATACATAATATATATTTTAAATCTTGATTTTTTAATGTTTGATACTCTTCCAAAGAGGATTCATCTGTGTCTGAATAAATGTCTGCATCTATACAGTCTGAGGACAGATTATTCAGGTGTTCTGTATTCTCTAATAAAGCAAACTCTAAGCCATTCTTGTGGAGGCAGAACTCAGTCCCATAACAAGGGAAGAAACCTTCATGACAGATATTCAGCTGCATCTAATATGTGCTTAACATCATTACAGCAGTATATGGGATGTAAGAGAGTCATGTACCTTTCCTGGAAAGCGCCATACGACTGTCTTAAGATTCCTCTAAGCAGTGCTACCTATGAAAAACTGTTCCAAGCAGCAAACCAGATATCACGGCTCATGAGAGAGTTGTTTGGGAAATGTTTCGATTACTTTATTCAATTTAATTACTGTTTTGTGTTGTAGTTTACATAAATACCTTGACAAAATATTACAGATAGACAAATCACAAATTGTAGAGATTTATAAGCATTTCATTATTAATGTTGGTCTTGCTTCTTCCCAGTTTTCCATGTTGTGACATGGCTGATACCTTTATTGTGCTTTTTACTCCCCTTTCACTAAAATTTAATAACTGTCTAATATAAGATGATAAAGAAATTCAGGTATTCTATTTGAAACTCTGAGCATATTTGGACTATTTGACATTTTTTCTCAGAATTCAGAGGAACTAGGAATTTCCAGTGTGTCTCCCAAACCTATGCCTTTATACCCTTGCTACACTTTCTACAGGGTTGTTTTAGCTAAGTGCATGTTCTGAATGTCAAGGACCAGCAAATGAAACACTGTCTGATATTACATATTGTCACAGAAACAGTAATGAATGAACTTTAAGTAAAAAAAAAAAAAAACCACAAACCAGCACTACGGGTCTCAGGTCTGGACTTGTAATCTCAAAATACTTATTATCTCTCAACATAATTATTGTATTGTATAAGTATTGTATAGAAATTAGTCCATCTGATGTAACACTTCTGTGTAAGATAATGGAAAAGATCTCCTTTGCCAACTAAGTTGAAATTATGCAAGGAAAGTACTCTATTCAGAGCAACTGGAAACACCTTGCTTTCCCAAGAAACTGTTTTAACTGAAGGACCTCATAAACTTAGTCTATTACCAAGAACTATAATATGTTACAGTAACTTCATTACTTCCAAGGTAGGCTTGAATCAAGCATGTCATCTCAGGAATAATGAATGATGCTTTAGGGTAACAGACAGCGTTATTATTTTTCTCCATAGTGATATTTTTGTGTAAGTGTACCAAAGACACTGTGAGATTATGCCACAAAGTACAGAAAGTCTTCCAGGAAGCAAATGAATAAGCTTTGCTGTATGAGCGTAGAATAAAACCCATTAAAATCCATTAAAGGAACCCAAACTGTAGACAGAAGGTAAAGGAGAATTGATTTGTTATAGCCGTAAAGGCAATAGAATGTCCATTTATTAATTAAAAGTACATTTTATGTATTGTGATGTGATAAATAGTTTGGCTGTTTAGGTTAATTCCCTCAGAAATGCACCTAAGGCTATTAACATTGATAAATTATGCACTAGTAATTTTAAATTTCTGATAGACAGTCTTCACAAGTATGCTCCACTTTATCTTCAGTTTTAAGCAGCAGTTTTGTCTAATCATATTCTAGATTTAACTACTGCCACTAAAAGCTTCTTAACTAGAAAAAACCCACAACTTTCACAAAATTTTACCTCTGTTCTCTTTTCTTTTTTTCCTGTCAGATACATATATATATGAAACACAGAGTTTCTTGTTTCGAAGGACTCAGTTGAAAAGAAATACTTTTAACTATATACTCTATTGACTTTATATTCCCTTTAACTTGGGAGTGTTAACCCAAGTAACCCCTGTGTAAATGTTTAAAACATGACAATGACATTTTTAGATATAAATAAATACAAAGAGAATATTGAAGGTATATGCCCATAAATAAAATCTACTTATTCAGACACATCAAAGTCCTGGGAAAATATATTGTCTGTTTCTTATCACCTATAGGTGAAAAATACAAAATAGTTTCGATATAAGCCCTGTGTCTTTGAATATGTAATAAGTTTATATATTTTGTATACGTATCCGTATTCTGATTTAGACATAACTCTCTATATTCTATGTATTCTGAGTATTTAGCACTGAGCTTATTTTTGAAAATCAGGCATCTATGTAATACCAGTTTAAAAAATTCAACTTCATATATTTGGCATTTTTTGTACATTTGAACGTGTGATCATGTGTATATCTGAATGAGTGCATGTGCTTCTGTATGTGTGTGTATTCCGAAAAATAGCTTTTTTGTCACCCTCCAATAGTGGTGATGGAGGGAGACAAATACCTTTCTCCCACCATAATTTCTAAAGGCATTTAAAGGGTTCATTGTTTCAAACCAAAGAGCTATTCAAAATAAGTTCCAATAAAATGCAATCCATCACAATTTTACATGAGCAGAAGCTTTCAGCTCGTGCATATTTTTTTAAGAAGGCAATTTAAAACTTATAAACACAAATCACATCTTTGGGTTTTAACCACAAAACATTTACACAGCACTGACCTACCACCTATAGTGTCTTAACGTACAGCCAAGAAGTAGAGCACTCCACCTCCAACAGCAGGCAGAAACAAGAAGTCAGGATCTGGAGACAGCATTTTCTTTTAGGGTACTGAGGCATCAATTCAGGAATTCTCAGAAGACTGGGAGAGGAAAGGACATTTGTTTCCCCGTGTTTATATCCTTTATAAAAGTGTTTATCAGACATAGTTAAAAGAGTTATTGTCATCACAGATATATCTGAAACAGGTTTCTATATCCAGGAAGGTCTCTGGGGCCATAATGACCCTTTTTTTTCCTCCCATGGATTGTGAATTAATATATATATTGACCAGATGCAAAATTGCTATAATATCACAGCATTTCTGATGGCTAGCTGATTTGGCCTTGTCCGTAAAAAACAAAACCAACCAAACAAAAAACCTTAATGCATAAAGGTGAATTACTCATAGAAAAAAATGTAGTGAAATATTATTCACTCAATTTTACTGGAGGAGAACTGAAGCATAGAGATGCTTGTTTGCTATTGCTATTGTTTGCCCAAGGTTTTAATGGTTTAAGTGACCTACTCAAGAGAGTCTGGATCAACCATTTTTGTGGGCTAGTCTGTCTTAATGTGCAAACATTACTCTTTTTTTTCTTTTTTTTTTTTTTTAGCATTTCCTATTCTAGGAATCTTGAAAGAACAGCAAAGATTCATCTTGCTAGGGAACTGGTATTCCAGTTCCTGAATCATAGGATAATGGACTGGATCTCTGTAAGTTATCTGGTCCAATCCCCAGTCTAAATCAAAGCTAATTTGAATCACAGAATGTTAGGGATTGGAAGGGACCTCAAAAGATCATCTAGTCCAATCCCCCCACCGGAGCAGGAACACCCAGATGAGGTTACACAGGAAGGCGTCCAGGCGGGTTTTGAATGTCTCCAGAGAAGAAGACTTCACAACCTCCCTGAGCAGCCTGTTCCAGTGTTCCGTCACCCTGACTGAGAAGAAGTTTCTTCTCAAATTTAAGTGGAACCTCTTGTGTTCCAGCTTGAACCCATTACCCCTTGTCCTGTCATTGGTTGTCACCGAGAAGAGCCTGGCTCCATCCTCGTGACACTCACCCTTTACATATTTATAAACATTGATGAGGTCACCCCTCAGTCTCCTCTTCTCCAAGCTAAAGAGACTCAGCTCCCTCAGCCTTTCCTCATATGGGAGATGCTCCACATCTTTGAGGCTCTAATTAGGGCATAGTCCAGTCAAGTTTTGAAAGCCCCATGTGAAGTCCACAGCCTTTCTTGACAGCCTGTTCAGCACTTAACCATTCTCATTGTGAATAATTTTTTCCTTAAGTTCACTTGCAAGGTCTCATGCTGCAACTTTTTATCATTGCCCTTTGTTATTTCATTGTGAATCTCTGAGAAGAGACCACCTCTACTTCTTCATAACCACCCGTTACGTACATAAAGACAGAAAACACATCACCTTTTAGCCTTCTTTTTGCCTGCCTAAGTAAATACATTCCTTGAGGATGTCGTGTGCTCCAGCCCCTGACTATCTCGGTAGCCCTTCTCTGGCTTTGTTCCAGTTTGTTGGTACCTCACTGGTAATGGGGAGCCCAATGAAGACCACTCCTGATGTGAGTGCACACGCAAGCTCTCAGAGGGAATAAACACTTCCCATGACCTACTGGCTCTGCTCTTGGTAATGTAGCCCAGTATGGACTTCTTGTTGTGCACACTGTTGACCCATGTTCAACTTGATGTCCACCAGGATCCCAGTGTCCTTCCCTGCAGAGCCAGCAGCTTTCCAGTCAGTTTGCCCCCAACTCTCCTAGATGCAAAACCAGTACTTCTCCCTGAAAATAAAGTAGCTAAGGGCTATGCGAGATAGAATTAGCTCTATTTTAGGAGAAAGAAGGTATTCAGTACCATCTCAACATGATAGTTGAGACTGACAGTCTGACAATTACTAAACATCCTGTATTTCCCATTAAGGTTAAGGGAACTTTCAGGTCTCAACCATTTTAGATCTTAAAAAGAAATAACAGAAAAAGGTTTATAGAAAACAAAAATAACTTTGTAATAGAACAGAGGTTAAATTTGTAGTCGAAGTAATGTATAGCGATGCATTCTTTAGGTGTGACATCGTTTTATTCCAAACAATTACAAATCAGCAAATTACAAATTACAAATTACTGCTACCTATAATTTGATTCTGTTACCACGTCCCTGGGATTTATAGCTCCCCCACTGGATCTTTACCCCTTTCCTACCATTGAATTGTTATCCCCTCTCACTTTTTTTTTTTTTTTGGTCATTTTGGGTCCGTGAACTTTTGGCACTCTTAAATGGCTGCATATTGATTCTGGAACTAATTGCTGTTACTGGCTTGTTTGCACAATTGAATCATGGTCCCAAATGAATATTCCGTGTTATAAAATACTTTCCAGTGTATTAAGGAGCCAACCAAAAAATTAATGAGAATAGTTATTCTAAAATTTTTTCTCATTTGATGTTAGCAAATTGTTTCAAAAATTCACGTTACTTTTCTGTGTACAAGAAGGAGTCTGGTGCCAGTTGGAGTGTTTTTAAAGCACATAAAACTCTAATCTTACTTAATCTAATTTGCATTTTAAAATGTTTGTGGTTCCAATTCAATCCTTGCTGATCCTGCCATGGAAATGTGGGAAGACATCATTTAAAATAATAATTCTTTCCTCTTTCAGACAGCCAAGCTAGAAGAACAAGTTCAGACAGAGTATGTTGGGAGAAGAAGGAAAACAGGCCTGAATTCACTCATTTTTTTTGCTAAAGTAGAGCCACATACTTAATCAGTATATTCACAGTGGAGGTTTTGGAACAGCACAGATGGCCTGATAAATAAAGGAAATAAAGTAGTGAGAGAAAATCAAGCTCCTTCCATGTTAGTAGAACATAGCTGTGGAGGGAGGAGATGAAGAGACAGAGCAATTACTGCTGGAAGAGAGACTTGTTGCCATGGGAGCAGAGATAAGATAGCTGGTACCCTGGAGGCAGCGACTGGGGGACAAAAACAAAAAAGAGAGGGATAAGAACTTGGACAGACTCTCCTCCCAGTGTTTTGGGAAGCCCAAGCTGCCTGATTCCCAACGTATGTAATCACGTAATCACATTTATGAGGGGGCCAAGGCCAGAAATGCAAAACATTGCAAGAGGAATAGTAAGAACCTGTTACAGATTTTTTTTTTCTGATGAATTTGGGATTTATAGTTCTCTCTTCCCTTTCACTCATTTAAAAATATACATAGTATGTTAAATGCAAGGCGAACATCCATGCTCACAGGTTAGTATCTTGTGGATCACTAAGGAAAATTGGCATTTGTCCATGACAACGGAGGATCCACAGTTTCTTCTCCTAGTAAGTCATAGATTGGCTCATAGGAGTGCAGTGACAATTCTTATACTATGAGGGTTTGACTTGGGCAGTACTATAATTTTTTAAAACGTTGATAAATACTTCTACTGATTCTTTTCTGTCAAAAATACAAAAAAACCCAAAACCCCCACAATTCAAGTAATATCCTGATGTCATGGGACATAATCATGGTTCAACACTGATAAAATTTGCTCTAGGATTTAACCATGGCGTGGTTTTTTGTTTGTTTTTTTTGTTTGGTTTTTGTTTGTTTTGTTGTTTTGGTTTTGGTGTTTTGTGTGTGTGTGGGGGTTGGTTGTTTTTTGTTTTTGTTTTTTTAAAGTTTTAAAGTAAGTTACTCTAAATAAGGATGTCATTTCCTTTATAAGAATCATGTATTGCAGTTTCCCATTATCCCAAATGGCATGCATTTTAAATAGAGAAGATCAGCAAAGGAACTTTTCTCATCCCCATTTTCCAGGTAAGGAATACAGGCACAGAGGGTGCTAATGGTTTAATTTTGAACTATAGATAAACATAAAACTTTGGACCTTCTGTCCCATGATTTATCTGCAAGATCTTGCTCTCTTTCTTCCCCACAAGTCTGTCTTGCACTCATTTTCTTTCAATTGTACAGTATGATCTGATTGTTCAAAATCTGTGACCAAAACCCATGCTCTGTAACCTTTTTTGAAAGTGTATATTAATAAACACAAGCAGGACTTGTCAGTTCAGCAAAAAAAAAAAAAGCCTCCTGTTATATGCAAAGTACATCTTTAATGATGTTTAAAAAGGAGCTAAACATCTCTACGGGAATTCTTAAAACACTTATCTCTTAGGCCTGTATTTAGTTTTGCGAGTCTTTGTTGTTTAACAAGCTGGAGAAATGGGTCATCTAATGTTATATTAATCACTAAATTAATATTTTAATTTTATTTTCTTTATAGTTGAGATGCTTGCGGCATCTCCAGTGCTTTCTCTCTCCATACACTGATGTTAAGCAGTATCATTATCATATTGTACCTTGGGGTTGTGAGATAACAGGGTCCAGTGATAGCTCTATTCTTAGGAGAGTGGGAGGTTTATGATGACACTTATACATTTTAAATGACACACGAAGGCTCTCATGTACTGAAATGTCTTACAGCTGAGTCATACGCTTTTCTACATTGGGTTTTTCTGTTTAAATACTTGGAATCACAACTTTCAGGTCCAAGTAGGTGATACATTTTGCCAGTCTTTTAATATGATCTTCACAGTCTGCTGCAGTAAAAATCTCAGTTTTTCATGAACAGTCCTATTTTGAAGTCTTAGGATTAGTTGCAAGAGATATGACTACCAATAGATGAAAATGAGAGAAAAGGAAAATTAATTTTTGAAGGTTAAGTTTTAGTTTTCAAATAGTCTGTAAATCAAATGCAGAATAGACACAAACTTTTATTTAGTATTACGAGCTCTAATTACCTTTTTGAAATCTGCTTGGAAAAATCAGAATTTGTGATTAGATCAGGCCAGACTGTCCCTGGCCCTTGCATGACTACACAACAGCTGACAAAGAAAGCTTTCTCCTGTTTGCTCTCTTATGCATGACCTTATAACAGGCCAAAATAGTGCTCAGACGGAAATGGTTCACAGGTCACTGTTAGGTGAATACAAACGAAGAAACAGCCTTTGTTCCTTTTACCTCCTTAGACAGTCACAATCTGACCTTCTTATCTTCTCCCTTCCCTCCAGAATCCATAATTGAGGATATTTACTGCATCAAAAAGCCCATGCTCAGTACAGGCCCCCTCCCCCTGTTACAAATACACAAATTGCACGTACTAGTGAATGTTCGCTCTGGTCCGATGGTAAGTTACATGTCTGAGTTAAAATATATGCTTGGTGATACCCTCACACACCAAGGTCAAAGCAAATCACATTCACACATTCCATATCACAGCTGGTTTACTGGCCATACTTCAGCACATACACCATAAACATATACGACTGTAAACCAGCCAATACTTTATTGTTTCTTGAGCTTCACTGGCTTTGTAACATAGTAATTCACAAAAATGCATCCAAATGCAGGTTCCACATGCTCACAATTATGCAAGTGCAAAACTGGCGCAGCAGGAATGTAGATATGGTGACATTTTCCTTCTCTCCTGCCCCACCCCATTTTTAAAAATGTTATTTTTTCAAATAATTTAAGGCCTGGGATGTGAAATGTCATTTTAAATATCGCATAGCATGGGATTCTAGGTTCAGGGACCGAAAGACATCTGCGAACACTTACATGCAGTCAGAAGCTTTTTTCGTATATCCAGGTAGTGGTATCAGCTTTTCCAAAGAGAAGTCCACTTAGATTTTGTCAGTCTGAGGGGGAGAAATGATGTGTGGGCCATTGGCTGGATGACTGCACCAAAATATTGTGAAATTAAAATGAATGAAAGAATCGAAATGAATGTGCTTGTTATCTTAACACAATGACGAGAGTTAGTAGGTAATCTTACAAGATGTATGAAAAAATCTGAGATGGTTCATTGAAAATTTGTGTGAATATTCGCATTCATTTTGATTGGTACTAGCTTCCTGAGGGAAGCAATGTATTTCACCCATTTTTTTGCCAAAGTTTATTTATCAGGTAACAAACCTCTGAATGTGCTTTAAACTAGGATGAACTTCTGAGCCAAATTCAATGTCAAAATCCTTTTGAATTCAAGAGTAGGTTTACCCCAGTTTTAATATGGAGGATTTTTAGACAAGTATGAAACTTGAGAGGTGTTTGGCTTTATTGTGAACATTTCTCACATCTCTAGCCATCATGCTGTTGTGGTCACCACTTGCTAGTACCAACAGAATGAGCTCGTGCTGTTGGTTATTCCTCACTGAAAGCTGTGGGTACAGGTTTGACTGCCTATATGATTCTGAAGTCACATCTTCTGGAGTCTTTGCCTGCAACAAGTAATGTCTGTCTTCAAAAACAGTCTCACCAGCTCTAGAAGGAGCAAACCAAGGGACTACAGAAACAGGGACACCAGAAGGTGTCTTAAAAAGATGGGTGCTCCAGAGATGAACATACATTTTAAAAAAAAAAAAAATAGAGTCTGCTTAAACTAAACCAAATAACCAAATAACCTAAGGGGCAAAAACAAGTCAGGAAGAAGTTGCTTTCTTTAGCTACTTAAAAAACAGTTTGAAATTCCAATTCTTCTGTCCGAAAAGCCCAAGAACTTTTTTTCCTCCTATTGATTATCAGTCCACTTCAGTTGAAAGAGTACTGACTAAGATCAAAATCTCTTCGAAAAGATAACTTTAGACCTGATGAAGTACCAGCACCACTGCACTATGCTATCAGATGGGTATTTTTGGAAAATGAAAGTAAATCAATATTAATAATATAAACCAGAAATTGATTGATTTTGCCATTAGAAAATGTAATGGTGAAAAAGCCCATATCTAATGATTTTTTTTAAAGTCTGTAAGTAACATATTAATTAAACTCGATACATGAAAATATTTGAAGACATTTGTAAGACTTACTTGGGTCAACCAATTTTTAAAAGCAAAAGTTCTACCATTAATAAATTGGAGAAGGATCATAACCATTAAGCAATAAGGATGAAAGTCACACGAAAGGATGATTATGAGAAATTTGAAAAAAGAATTTACAGTCTCCATCATTCTCTGTCTCTTACAGTCTAATAAGTTAACTTGTACTGACTGGCAAGAGAGGCGATAAAAACTGATAATTCTTTAAATGACACTAATTCCAGGATGTATGCAAAGCCTCACCAATGCCTTAGCATCTATCAAGGACATATTAAATAACTCAAGATAGTGGATTAATATTATGTAACCATCTTCAGAAATTCTAAACCATCCATTCCAACATCCTTACTAGCATTGATTGTGAACCATTGAATCAGTACTTTATGTTCATTTCCTTTCATTTGCTTTATTTTACACTGGGGAATATTTGCATTTGTACTGCATTCCTGCTTCAAGTCAAACACTTGAAAATTCATACCTGCCTTAATGCAATAGCAACTTTGGTAGCCTGTTATTGTCTTTGACAACTATGTCTGTCCCTTCCTCCAGCCGACAGGAGAGAACTGGAAAAAAAAAAAAAGGAAAAAAAAAGAGGAAAAAAAGAACTAAAAAGTAAATGATCCGATAAGAAAAAACAGTATAGAAATAGCTAATTGGGAGATCTGGAAATTGTCAGCTAATGTATGTCAATGAAGTTCTAGCCATTATTTCCCCAAAAAAGTTAACAAAAGCAACCACCAATGAAACGAGGATTTAGAAAGCACATTACAGCAATCAGTAAATCATTTTGAAAAAGAATCAAAATCACTACACAGAACTGAAAACCACTAAGTCAATCCTTATTGTCAAGCCTAATGTGATCCAATGTACTGCAGTGAGGGAATGGGAAGGAAGTGTCTACACCACATGTTGAATTAAAGGGAATCAACCAGCCATTTACTTTCATTTATTTAGTAACCTTCATGATGAGATCATCAAATATATTGTCTCCTCAGAAGTCATAGGAGGCTACTACCTTGCTTGCTTTCTTCTAGCCCACCCCTTCCAGTCTGATTTTTCTGTCAGACTATTCGATCTGTTAAGTGCATGGGGTATTTTTTAGTGGGAGGGTTGTTTTTGCTCTGTACAAGGAGAAAAAGATACGAAGATTATATTCTAGCAGATTAATTTTAAGTCATTGTGAAGGATACATTAATGGACCTATGAAGATTACAGTATCATGTTTGTTAAAATCAGTGCTCACAACAGCCTATGTTAACTGAGACCAATAGGAAATAGTTTTACTGTGAGGGGCAAATAAAATGAAAGTTTCCTGTTCTGTAGAATTGAAATCAAACACAAAAAACATGGATTGTACCACCTTACCTATAAATCTAGAGATCACTGTGTTAAACAGAGAGGACTTCTCTTGTCCCTTTGTTTGGCAGATGAATCATCTGCCTCTGAAGTGATTTGTTGTGGAACATGCGTCAGATGAACAGTGTCCGCTTTTCTGCTATCCCAGTTCTACAGTGGGAACCTGAAGCAACAGCCTTAGATAGCCTACAGCCCTCACTGTGGATATTTATTACGTAGAAACCTAAAGGAAGGTGAAATGAGTCTCACAACGGCTAAGAATTCTGTTCCCAAAGGCAATTAATATAACTGAAAATCAATGGAACACAGGGATCTGAATGACTTGACAGCTCACGGCAATTCAGGATCACTTATCCATGCTACCTACCAATGACCTGGTAAAACTTACCTGATAGTTTGCAAGAGCATTCAGAAATACTTTGGTCACTGTAGTCCCCCTACTACAGTTCTCTGGGTAACCTCGTCTCATTCTGGCTAGTTCAGAATTAATCTAAGTGTCATTACAGGGCTTGTATTGAGTCATATTTACATGTTCCAGCTGCTCATGCTATTTTGAAGGAACAAAGGAAGTGCTTTTAGCTTTGGAGTTTCCTTCATCTCCTTCAAATCTGCAGGAGTTCTTGTGTATTCAAACACGTGGCAATTTTTCCCAACTGTGGCAGTTCGTCCAGTAAGATACTACCCCACTTAGCAAATCTTGACTCAATTATGTCAGAACATTGTGGCAGGAAGGTCACTGCTTCAGGAGTGCTTCCCTGCTTTGGTATGTACACGGTGTAGAATTATATTTGCACTTCATGTTACCTCTAATACTCGTACTCCCACATAATTTAAGATGCTCTGTTTATTGAAATATGAAAGAGGCATCACATAGAAGGGATTTTTATTGAAGAATAGTGGTTAAATTATGTTTTGTTTCATATGGGTGAACTATTTGTATTTGTCCTGTTCCCTACCTGCTTCCATGATAACACCAACAACACCTCAAAGTTAAAAAGAAATAAAACCAAAAATAATTTTAAAAGTTAGAAATGCACCATTGTTGAAACCCAAACTATTTGTAAAGGAAGGAAGCCACAGGTTAAGTTCTTTATTACCCCATGGAACCATGTCAGAGACATTTTTCTCTCTTAAACAGCTTCTGCACAATTCCTTGTAGTTTTCACCTGGTTGTGGTGCTGATTATATATCTCAGCAGAGTTGAATTTTGGAAAAGAAACTGTTCATAGAAATTCCAATCTTTTATCAAACAAGGTCATTTTTTTTTTAAAGTAGAAAACTTTCAGTTAGTGCTAGCTAAATCATTCATGATGCATAAATTATCTAAACCAGTATATTACTTTATTCTGTTCCAGATTGTCTGGTAAAGAATTTGAGCTCCTATGAATTTATTCATTGTTTTCATAAGATCTGTGAACAGTTTATGTACTGAACTTCAGTACATAGGATGATTTGCTGACAGTTTACTTTGAATATTCACAATTTGTAGAGCATAACTGCTAAGTAAATAATTTGTTTTTGTTTCTGCTTTCTAAGTAGATGAGTATTTTTTAAATGTGAAAATAACAAATAATTCTTAGCCAGTAACAAATTAAAGTATGAATACTCTTTAGGTAATTTTTTATTTCCTTCTTGCTTCCAAATTCATGCAACAAAACCTGTTTAAGTAAACGTTCACAAATACCAAAATGAAAGGGCAGAGGCATGCAGGAAAATGGCTTTTCAATTTGTTACTTAAAAGTCTTCCATTAGGCGTCAGTTGCTTACATTTCCAAACATTATATCCCACAATAATGAATAAAAGACTTCCTAATAAAAGGAAAGCTTTTTAGAATGAACATTATGAACACCTACTCAAGACTAACGTTAATTTTGTGCCTTGCATGAGCACTTTGAGTTGCAGATACAGAAAGAGCTTGATTTAGGAATGGGTCAAACACCTCAGATATGAAATATCTATCTGTTGTGTGAGCAGTTATACTCAAGAGTGAATGAAATTTCTCTGACCAGATCAGAAGAAAGTAACTGAGTATTTTGTGATATCTGATCTGCCCCCAGCTATGGAAACCTATTGAAGCAGCTCTACTTATAATACATTTGTCAGAATGCTAATTGGAAAAATGACTTCATTGTGTGAGTCATACAGTCACCTCTGTGGACCTCATTAGACTTAAATGAGCAGACTGAAGGCCAGAGCAATCACTCTGAGCACAGCCATATGTTGGTGAAGAAGCTCTCTCAGAAACAGGCTCATGGCCAACTTTGGGTACTTACAAATGACTAGATGGAAGATGGAGGTCTTGGTGGCAGGAAATATAATGGAAACACATATGTAGAGTGTTCCCTTGCACAACAAAGGGCAATTTAAAAACAAATCTTTTAAAATAACAGATTCACCATCTTGTAAATTTTTAAATAGCTTGCAGTGTTTTGAGTTACAAGAATGATATTTTTAGTTGGCATAAGAGCATGCTTGCGTGTAACTGTGTGGTTCTTTTGCAGGACAGGTCATAGCACTGGCTGTAAGTCCTTAGAACACAAAACCTTTTTTGCTGGGTGATGAAGTAATTCCAGACTGACTTCAAAAATTATCAGCAACAATCAAAATAAATTATTGCTTGAGATGATGAATTTCCTTGAGAAGCTAAGCTGTATTTGTCGAGCTGCTGTTTACCTGCATTTGAGAATTAGGTAGATCTGCATGAGGGCTTTTGTATACTAGAAAATAAGAACATCTCTGTCTCCCCCAGAAGCTAGGAGGTAATCACCAGTAGAACTAGTACAGAGAGAAAGACAATGTACTGCTTCATTTAATTTTTTTAATCTAAATGATTTTCCTCATAAGATAGCCAGATTCAGAAGGGCTGAGGAAAATATTATTTGAAGACATCTTATAAGTAAACAAATCTTCATAGTACAAGCTAAATTGAAGGAACACGGGATAATTATCTCCTTCTGATGTCATCAATATAAATTTAGAATGAGGTTTAGGGTGACTTACAAAGCTTGACTAACAAACAGGGAATTCAATTCCATATACTTTTTCAGGATAGTAAAAAGTAATAATATGCTCTTCAGGATTTATGGAATAACCTCACACATAACAAAACTATTGAGATACAAGACTTTTATGATTACAGCTATGTCTTACCTTAAATACATCTGTTTTGAAGCTATAGATTAAGGTACTTATGTGGCTGTGAAAATCTCAACAGTCTGACCTTTATGAATTTTATGTCAGCTACTCATATATGTCTCAACTTCAGAAAAATACACATTTAGCTTCATTTTCTCAGTTGCTGTGCACACAGTCCTTCTACCTGACCCTGAAATAAACAAGAATGAAGAAAACATTTTTGAAAACTGACAGCTCACTACAACTAAGCAGAAATAAAATAGGAGGCTTTTAAAAACCTACATTGTTACTACAATGCTTAAACTAGCAAGAGAGCTTCAGAAGGCTATTTTAAGTAGAGCTGCCAACAAGAAGACTGAGAATCTTGACATCCCCATCACTGCATGAGAGACAGAGTTGTATCTACTCAACTCCACCTTCCTGCATGATGAAAAATAAATCTGGGACATCTCCTTAAAGTATCAACCCCACAAAAAATCTGCTCATGCAAGTTATGTCCTTCCAACAAACATTTTTCCGTGACATTTCTCAGCTTCATAATTGGTAACACAGAGGTGAAAACCCTTTCAAAAAAAAAAAAAGGCCATAAATTCGTAAGTTCCCACATAAAAAGCAACCAAGTCACAAACAGTTCACAGCAAAACAAGAGGGTAAAAACTAGGAAATAAAACACACTGGCCATTGCAAGAGCCCTCACATCCAACCAACACATGGTGCTTTTTATGTTTACTTTCCTGAGAGACAGAAAAACTGCCCCTAAAGCACAGCACTACAAACAAGTGAAAACCCAACACACTTTTTAACACATACAGTAACCTGGGTATCTGCACTAAAAGGCTTAAAATTTAGAAGTTCCTGCCCTGCTTTCATAAAAAGATTTGGGATTCACAAATCACAGGGATTACCTAATCTTTATTTTTACTAAAGCTCTGTTCAAGAATTACAAGCAATGACCAATTTGCATATCACTTTTAAAGATACTTCCTGAAGTAATTTGCTATTTCTATGGTTGACTACAGATTTACCTACTGCTATGTCCCTAATTTGAGAAGAGACTGAGAGAGCTGGGTCTGTTCAGCCTGGAGTAGAGAAGGCTGAGAGGGGATCTCATCAATGTTTGTAAATATCTCAAGGGTGGATGTCAAAAGGATGGGACCAGATTCCTTTAAGTGGTGCCCAATGATAGGGTGAGGAGCAGCAGGTGCAGACTGAAGAACAGGAGGTTCCATCTAAACATGAGGAGAAGCTTTACTTTGTGGGTGACAGAGCACTGGAACAGGCTGCCCAGAGAGGTTGTGAAGTCTGCTTCTCTGGAGACATTCAAAACCTGCCTGGACACATTCCTGTGTGATCTGCTCTGGGTGAACTTGCTTTAGCAGGTGGGTTGGACTTGATGATCTTCAGAGGTCCATTCCAACCCTGACCATTCTGTGATTCTGTGAATATGATGAAGCGTTATTACCTAGGCAGGTACACCTTCTAGTCTTCTTCAACTGTGAAGAAGTTTCATAACTGTTGAGCCAAAAAAGCTGTCATCTGAAAAATTCTTCCTTTCTTTGAAGTCCCTTTGCACTTAAAGGTGCTGCTAACACCATTTAGGTGATGCCTAAAATCTGGCATGCATAGCTAGTTTCATTCTCTGTGTTTCTAAGTTTGAGATTTTTCTAGAAAACCAAAAAAGCAATGAACAACATTGAAGTTTATGTGAACCAGTTATTCTTTATGTCAGCACTACAATGTTATGATGGTATCATTCACTTAACCATGGTCTATGTATGCCCTGTTTGTGGATAAACAAATTATTTGCTTGGTGTACCAACTAATTCTTTGTTTCTTCCTCCCAGTGTCTGACTTCAAGTCTATCCTTAAATTTTTAAGTCCTGCAGGAATGTGTCCTTCTTTGAAAATATAAAAACTATCTCCCTGTTGTTGAGTGTAACCATATAAAAATGCATTTTTCATTATCACATTGTTAAAGAAAAATGTAAATATTTGCATAGTGAAACTCTGCTATTATTAATTGAACACTTTGATTCAAACACAGGTTTAAGCATGTTCAATATTTTGTTAGTTACAGTAGTTGCCAATATTTCCTCCAATGATAATAACACATTCCAATTGCCTTTTCATGAACCCATCTTTCTCATCTATCTCTTTTTTGTTCTCTTGGCAAGAAATATCCATAATGATGACTGTTTCCCTAACCTTTCATTATCAGGCAGGATAAACAGCAACATCAATCACAAGCTTCCCTGAGGTATAGATTTTTGTTCCCCAGACTGCGTAACAGATACCAGTGCAGAACATATTTTGCAGTTTACTGGTTAGACTACCAGTAACTTGCATTTTTCTAAAGCTGCCTACTTTTGAATAGATCTACTGTCCGTATGCATTTTCTTCAGGCATATTGCTGCTTTGCCAATCTAGAACTCACACTTGAAAGTGGCAGGGAGAATTTAGTCCTCCTGCTACAAACACATGAGCCTCTGTCCAATGCACTGTATCTGTATTTCCAGTTGTCCACACCTCTGACAATCCACTCCCAGCATTGTTCAAAGCTCTCGAACTAAATGAAAACTTCCATTCCATGGAACAGTAACACTGCCCACACAGTGGATCAACCTTTACAAATATTTCGGCAAGTCTTACGCTGCATCAGACTCAAAGGCCAATACACATACACGAGAGTGAACTCTTGTCTCTGACTTGAGGTTTTCTTCAGCCTGATCACTGTTTCTACCAAATTGCAACAAACAAGGAAATAGAATGCAAGAAGCTAGAAAATCATGCGGCATTGAGAAAATTAAATAGTTCTTTCAGAAATGCTGATTTTTTCATATAGCATGTGCTGCGGGTTTAATTTATTCTTAGTTATCCTGTTAAATTGACTGAAAATGTAACATTATACCTAATGACCCTATTGTAAATGCAAAGCACATCCTTAACTGGGGACTCACAAGTGATGCTTCCGTAATGTAAGACAGACATAGCCTACAGAAGTAATGTATATTTCAAGTGTTCATAAAATTTCTAAGTGAGTGCAAATTAAGAATCGCTAAAATATGATTCTGATAAACAACAATGTAATCCTTTTCAATGTTTCACAGATCGTACCTTATACTAAATACAGTTCCTCTGCATAACCTTGGCCACATGCTTTCAAGTTTAATACAGTCAGTTTTCCCTACTCAATAACTATTTTGGATCTGGTAGTCCAGCTTCACAAATCTGTGAACTTCATCAGGTAACCATGGCACATAGATACTACAGCTAGTATGATGTACATTTTTACCTCTAATCTGTCTACATATTACCTACAGAAGATCTGTACTTCACATGTGCAAATTAATCTATGGGAGACAAAACCATTCCCTCGGTTCACCCACTTTACCATATGGAAATAAAGATCTTCAGTACTGAAAGCTTCCTAGCCCTAGGACTTACAGAGCATTGCCATATGATATATGTTTCTTCATGCATTGTTTAGCTGTTTTGGACTCATTTTTAGCAAAGTTTAATGACATCATCATCTTCATCGTAGTATTTATATATCAATATAGATTTCAAAAGTCTTGGAAATACTTGCTGTAATTAGTAAAAAGTATTTTGCAACGTTTTCTCTTTTTTATTGTTTCCATATTACAAGCAGTGCACCAAATCCATATCCACTTTCTGTAGCTAGTCACTTGGTGTTTGTCCAGGTCTGCGGTGGAGGTGGTTTGGTCTTGTTCCCCACCTGGCTGCTAAAACCTGCCCCTTGTGAGCTCCACTCCCCACACCACACTCGTTCCCCACGGCTGCTGTGCCATTCCTGAGAGTCACAGCGCCAATGCCCAGCTCTGCACACATCTTCTCTTTCTTCACCCACCTGGACCCAGGCATCAGCACCCTGGCCCCCTCCTTTGCTCGCCCAGCAGAAGTCATCAGTGTTTATTTGTCAGAGCAAGGCTTGGCGAGCTCCATGGTTCTGGAGCTACAGCGCAGGGCTGGAGGCTGGCGTTATCCGGCTGTGAAATTCCACTGGAACCAAAGGGATTTCTTCTACCGAGTAGAATGCATGGAGAAGGGCTGTCAGGATCAGGGTTTATGTACTACACAAGTGGAGGAAGGAAAATGGAAATCTTTTCAAAGAGCCTGTTTGCTTTGTAATATAAAACCGCATCATGAAAGCCCATTCACATTGTTGTAATTTTCTAATGTTTTATACTTTAGCCTTATTTTTCATAGCAGTTTCTCTGATTTATCCATTTCAATTTTTTATGCTATTCCTTTTTGTTGTTGTTGTTGTTGTTGCCTGTTTATTATTGGCACATATTTTTAGTATTTTCCCTTTGGATTTTTTTTTTTTTAAATTGACAAGATTTCATCTCTGTTTGTTAAAGAGAACCAGCTGTTTTCTTCAAAGATAATTTTCTGAAGCTGTTGCGTGCCATAATTACACAGCAATTACACAGCAATATCCATAAAAGCAGATGAGGATTCTATGTGTCCTTCTGACTCATTAGAAGTTGCAAAAATGATGGATGCAGTCTTTGCTAACTTGACTATTGCCCTCTGTTGGCAAACCCAAGTCCTGTCATATCAAGAAAGAACTAAAGCAAGGAATAAGAGAAAACATTTAAAAGCAGATTAATTTCAGTTTTGGTAATGGGAACAGTGAAATAGTATTGAAGTTGGAAAGTATTTTCTAGGTGCATTTTATGGAGAACACTTTGAGTGCTTTAGTTAATGTTTGCAATAAATCAACATTATGTGCTTTTTGCATTCCATTTTCTGATAAATTCTTTCTTTTTCATATAGTCAAATTACTTGAGCAATTACAGTCTTTTGAGTTTAGTCTCACATTCATGTAATTTCCTTATAAAAACCTTCAAACAATTTCTTGTTTCTAAAGATATGATCAGAGTGTATTCGGTTCTGTTTTGTTCAGTTGTTCTGATGTGAATTAGTTGAAACGAGTCAAAATATGCTCATAAGGCTTTGGGATACCTTAGATCTTCATGTACTAACTGTGGAGATGAATAAAATCAGAGAGCTGCTTTCTTCGTTCAGAGAGCTTCTTTCTTCACCAAGACCAAAGCAGGCCAAACCCAGTTCCTTCTGAATCAACACACCAAAAATAATCTCATTGAAGAAGCAGTTCTCAAATATTTGGGATGACAGAAGAGAATAATTTGGATGGGGAGGGGGGCGAGGGTTGAGCTGTGGAGAGGGATTTTTTTCCTTCAATATTGTCTCAGATGAGCTGCTTAGTTTTGTTGGTTCATTTTCTGGTTAGAGTTTAGCTTGGTGACTTCTAAATATCCTGCATGATGAGCCTGAGCCAAAGCTGAGAGGTTGTGTGTGAGGCTATTTGCCCTGACTTTTCCATGCGCTCTTGTTTTCACTCCTGTCAGAGCAGCCACCGAACTCTGATCCTGATTTGCAAATTGATTATGGATGGGACAGAACTTCAGAAAACAAATTAGTTTCGTTAAGACCCTGCAGAGTTTAATGTGAGTTGCAAGTCAGGAGAGACCTATTAGCACACTAGTTTCCCCTGCATTCTTTCAGTTTAACCAGAGCTGGATCCTGATATGGTTTCAAAACATTTACTTTGGCATGGGCAATAGGGAGCATTCTGGTTTTGTAACCAACTGGTCAACCAAAGCATACAAGGCAATTATTAGTCCTCTAGTGACTTTCAGCAAACAGACCCTGTTTAAACAACAAAGTTACACAAAACTAAGTTTACAGAGTCTATTCTGAAAAATATGGCACTGGGAAATTAACATGTGTTTTACTTTCAGTTGTATTTCTAGCTGTCATAGCATCTGCAATGTTATCTCTCAGCTTGCAGAATTTTTAGATGCTCAGAATTAAAAGTGTTTCCTTTAACTCCAGGCAAGGACCAGGCTAACACAAGCATAGGAATAAATTTTCTAATGCTCACATTTTTTCAGTATTGATAGCTAAGGCAATTTGAGTGAAGCTTCATAGTTCAGTTACTTCTTGTTTATCACCACAAAAATGACCTGAAATTATTTTATTTTTTCTCTTCCTGCTCTTTCAGTAACAATGCATTAATATTTCCTTTTTTTTGTCATGAAATCAGACACCAAGACACTGTGAACATAATAAGAAACCTACATCAGGAAAAATGAAAATGTGAAAAGACACCATATTTGTAAAATGAGGAACCAGCTGTATTTGTCCACTGCAAATACACTGTCAATTTTCTTTTTCTGTGTAGGGCAGTAGTTCTTTCAATATATAAGACGATTGCATAATTGCAGGACTTTCAGCTTTTCTTCCATCTAGTGATTGTTGACTGAACTGTGTTGATTAGCTTTCAGTACAAGGCTTGACAATGGTTCTGCAATCATTCTGCACAGCTCATACTAAACAGTATTTTTCTTTGTTATGAGAAACACCTGATCAATTGTATTGCTGGAGTCACAGCTTTTAATCTGTGGTCTGGTAGAAGACATCACTTTTGATGACAAGTGTAAATTTTCCGCAGTTCCTCTGCTTCTACAATAAATTGCCATTCAATATTTGGAGAGTATTCTTATTAATTATTTACAGTAATTAAAAAAAACCCCTCCTGTTTTGTTAATTAAAAAAAAAATTAACAACTCTATCAAATCTCTAGTAGTGACACAGTAAGAGTCACTTTTCTTTGCAAGTTCTGTTTGAATATTTTTGCTACTATATATACTTAAAACATCAGTCGATAGGAAATTACAATTCAGCTACCAAAGTGAGGATTTATTTTAAAATATTTTAAAAAGTAGAAAGTACAAGCACAGAACACACACAATCATCTTTGTGCATCTGTAACTAAGAAAAAATATGCAGCAGTTAAGGCTCATACTTTTCACTTTTCTCCACTTTTACAGAATCTCTACTTTTTTTTTTTTTGATGCATACAATTCTGATGGTGAAGTTGTGACTGCATGAACTGCATAAAATTAAAACATGACTATTATATATCTGGATTCATTAAAATGGAGACATGAAAAGAGGTAGACCCTAAGTTCCATTTAATCATCAATCTGTAAAAAATACGATGTTATAATTAAATTCGGTCCTTTTTTAAAAAAATCTGAACTGTGTTTACTGGTTTCTAAATTTCCTAAATGCTCATTTTATTTATATTGTCAAATCAAAGGTTGCATACCTCTCATTGAAAGAAATACAAGAAAAAGAGACTGAGAGATATAAACTCTGGTTATTGCATGCAGGAACTGCAAAGGTCTTTGCTACACAGATATCAAGAAACACTGTCCTGCTATAAATATAATAGCTATCAGGGAGTGAAAATTCAGACTCACCGCCACGGTAGGTGATGTTTTAGCTTTTTTTCCCCCTCAGTGGTTGTACTGAAATTAATGTATAAGCAATACAATGTTTTCTGCAAAGAACTCTCACATAAAATGCATACTGCCATTTAAATATTAGAAACTAATTTTGAAAAAACTGCTTCTGTTCCCCTGGACCTAAAATCCTCAGTGGAAATAGTTTAAAGATGAAAGTGGTAAAATGAAATTGCCAGATGCTTAGCCAGCGTACGTCACTGTAAGTCAACTGACTTGGAAAAAGTAAATGTCAATTTTCACCATATGAAAATGTGGTGAAGATCTTCCCAGATCATTAGATACCAAAAATGTCATTTATATCTATAGATTAGCTGATTATAGATGAAAAAAGCAAGATGTCTTTTAACCCCTTTTAGAAGATTGTTTTAGTGGGACTAGCAATGACACATCCAGATGTACAACAATCTGGATGCCATTCAGCAGTTCAAGCTATTCTCCTTTAAATACTTTACTTTTCCCTTTGAAAGTGTATAATTCATACCAAATCTTTTATTAATCTCTACCATAGTATTTTTTTCAGTTTATTTTTAAACTCTCTGTTGCACTGATGTTATGTATTCAATGATGCTATATGTATGTACAGTACATTGCTCACAAACACTATTAGTTTCATTATTTCTGATTTAGGATTAAGATTTGTCTTTCAGATTCACAGTTTCTGTCAACTGCAATCATTTTCTGCCTGCCTTTACACATAAGATCAATGCTCTTAGAGTTCAGGTTTCTGCAAATGTCATGCTCAAGTTGATGGTATTTCTGGTATTTTATTGCCTTCTGACATATCAGTACACTTAAGTACAATTTTTTCTCCAGTGCCTGAGGCTGCGTTGACTGAAGTGGTCCTTCAGTTGCATTTTGTCATCTGTGTGTTGACCATGACTTTCATGGTTTATTTATGATTAAGAGGTTATGTCTTTCCTTCCTCTAGCCATGCTATTTTAGCATAGTTCTTTATAAAATTTCTTAGTTCTGCAAATACCTTGCAAATCTTCAGGCTCCCTCTCTGCAGTATTCTGCAATAAAAAAATACGAAGCTGGACTGAATTGGGAGAACGATAGAATCGTTCTGGTTGGAAAAGTCTTTCAAGATCATTGAGTCCAACTGTTAACCCAGAGAAACATTTCTAGATATATTTCCAGTGTCAGTTTAGATTGTCACTCATATGGTCTGTTGTGCTGCAGAACCAGATAAATAATGAAAGATCTTTGCCATGTCTGGATCATATCACTGTACTCTTCAGTTCTCAGATGATGTCTTACTGTGCGGTCTTTAATGACCTGGTAAGGAATCTGCTTGATTATGTATCGTCTGCCTCGGAGTGAATGTGTCTGATAGACACTGAAAAGAATTAAGCATGAAGAGTTTATGGCAGGATGAGACCTTTATGAGCTTTGAATTTCAACAGTTGATAAAATATGAACTAGGTGTCATTAGTGTTCCAGACTATGTATAGTATTAATTGCACTTTGAGTTTCATCTGGGATTTTTGCTACTGCTTCAACTTATACTATAAATTGAGGAAAGATACTTCCTTGAGCAAAAACCCTCAATGAAATTAATGACATGATTCATGTCAGTAAAGATAATAAGATGAGCTTACTTTCTAGCTTATTAGTCAGAACAGGATTATTGTATCAACATCAGTCAACATCAGAGAAAAAGGATATTAGTCCTGCATCAATAAAACTTGGGCAGATCTTCCTTCTGAAAGTTACTTGCCTGCACAAGTAAATAACTATGAGTAGCTTCTCACACTTGCATTTTCACAGGCGTGGTTTAAGAAGAGTATCTAAAAAAAAAAAAAATCTGTGTTGCTGTCCTAGAAACACAGATTTCCTTCCAGATAGTGTTTGTAAAGCTGGTGGATCGTATCTTTCTAAAAGTCACTTCAAAATTGTTGCCCTTAGGGGTGTTCAGCAAACACTAGTGCTATGATCTTCATCTAGGCATTTTTCACATGCAGGTACTGTTGTCACAATATCCTTTATGGCATGCTTCTTATATATGCTGGATATATATGCTTGTATGCTGGGTTTCCTTCACCAATTTCAAAAGCAAACTAGTCTTCTAGGTAGACTAAAAACCACTGCTATGTTTTATTCTGTGCATTGCTTCCAAGCTCAGTGCAATGACAGCTAAATCTTGCATCTCTATGTATAAAGCATTTCATGATATTACATCCTCTGTAGCATCCCTAGAGGTGTAAATGCTCACAGACTTAAACACTTTGCTGAAGACCTTACCATGCATTTTGGTATTACACTAGACCCGGTCCAACTGGATTAAGTTAAAACCAACATTTTTAAGTAGGTTTACGTAGAGAAGGCTTCTTAAGCGCAAGAGTACACACTGAGACCCTGGTTTGGCAGTCTACACTCACTTATCAAAGCACATAAGCCCAAGATTTTACTTTTGGTAAATATGGAAAATACTACCAAATGAGATTTAAGTACTTGTTTGAAGAAAAATAAAGGCATGGTTGCATTTTTTAATTGGGCCCAGGGAAACAGAAGATGCAAATGTGCAAATAAAAACGCTATGTAGAAGAAACACACCATCGCCTCCATCATCAACTTTGGGAAGACTATTTGTATTCTTTTCTTGTTGTAGAATTGTCTTCTGTTCCTCCTTTGCCTTCCTCTACACCAGGGGTGTCAAACTCACTTTTCACTGGGAGCCACATCAGCCTTGCGGTTGCCTGCAAAGGGCCGTATGTAATTTTTAGGACTGTAGGAGTAGTTACAGTCCTAAAATTATATTCGGCCCTTTGCAGGCAACCGCGAGGCTGATGTGGGCCCCGGTGAAAATAGGTTTGGCACCCCTGCTTTACATTAAGCAGTGAACAGAAGGATCACTGCCAATCCTGTTAAAATACTTGTGTGGGAGTGAATATGCTTTTCTGAGCATGAAGGCCACACCTCTTTTTGAAGGAGCAGCTTCCACACAATATAGATGCACTTGCAAAGAGTCCCAGACACAGATATGTTCACCTCAGATCATAGGTTTTACACTTCATCTGAATAACCTCATCACTGTTCAAGTGTCTGAAATGAATATTAGGAAAGATTTGTTTATCTGTATGGTGGATGTGATTAGTAATGCTGACTTCATCTCTTGTATCATACACTCTGAAGATGTAAAAAACCTCCAAAACCAATCCATTGAAAATGCAGAATCAGTTGATCCAGAAATATTTATCACACACAAATTGAAATAACAGGACACAAGTCCAGCAATGAGTGTTCATTGTCCAAAGTACAAAATCACAGCTAATTTGTAAAGCTGTTAACACACATAACATTTACTCTCCTATTTAAAAATCCAAAGTATTCAAAAGGTTTCAGGGGAAAATAAGTCAATAATACTTGATGATTCATTAGTTTGAGAGGTGTACATGCTCTTGTCAAGACAATTAAGGCTTTGGTCACAGATCCTTTGGTTTTCTCGATTTGCCAGAAATCACAACCTTGGCTCATTTTATACTTAAGACTGAAGTGCTCTGAATAAGAGGGAAGATAGGTTAAGCAGTTATTCTATGATATTTGCATTGAATTGATCCTGCAGTTTCAAAACACAGATCAGTGACCAAATGCTGTATTATGATATAACGTAGCGACAGTGAGTGCCATTCATCCTGTGCAGAAAGCAAACAGAACGCTTCTGTATTAATATCTTGAAAATTTGATAGGATAGAATGTCAAATAATTTTTGTGCAGGTTCCTCAGGGAGGAGCCTTATATGTATAGATGCTCTGATATGTTATCCATCTAAATAGTACTCTTTGACAGAAGGGAAAGTGCTACTTACAGAGGGTGCAACTTTACTTCCTTCCCCCTCCAAATCAACTGTTGAAATCGGTCTTGCAGTCATTAGACTTTCCTTATGAAAGTGTTCTGTATTTTAGCTTCTTTAAGGCCTCTGCTCTCTGTCAGGTACGTGAAAAGCTCCTAACGGACACTTAACTACTCAGTATAGGGATGCCACAACTATTGTGGGCAGTTCTTTAAAATCGTCTCAAAGTCCAACAGCTGCCAAGAAGAAGAGACAACAATAAAATGCTGAGCATCACCAAGAATATAATTGAGAATTGACAGAAGACATACCGTCACTATGTAACTGCATGCAGTACTGGTCTACCTATCTGCAGAACATGGTGGAGATAGACAAAGTATAGAGAAGAAATAAAATTATTAAGGATATGGTGCAGCGGTCCTCACAGAGAGACAGCCTAACTGGCTAGAACCCAAGGTTACCTGCTGAAACTTGTAGCAGCTTAGATTAAAATGAGAAAGTACTTCATACAAAAGGCAATGATTGTGTAACTTGGTGTCAAAGACAGAGCTGGAACAAATAACACATTCAAGAAGAGATTAAACAAACCAATGGACAATCAGGCTCAAAAGCAGAAGCTAAGAGGAACAGGTATTGTCCCTCATTTGTTGATGTGAATGTTAGGGGACCATACCACAGTTAGTGACCAGGCTTGTAGGCTTCTCCTACTGCCAATGCTGAACAGTGAGCAAGATGGGATTTATGGATCAGTTCTGGTCAAAGAACATGTTTCTTTGAGCTACTTTAGAGATAAAACAGGGCACATGTTACTGCCATGAAGAGTCTCCTTAATTATGGAAAAGTTTGATATAAATATTTGTGTTTCTTGTTAAAAAAAAATAATATATTAACTTCAAGAAGTTCAGTAAAGATGAAATTAAGCCATGTGTAAGCAGACTTTAAAGATGTTTTGGGTAATTTTCTACCATTAAAAGGATAAATACGTTAGATAAATAACGAAATATATGTTAAAATATACTACAAAAATTTTAACGTCTCTTTGACTATTATTTTGCACTTTGATATGACTTTTTCATCTACTATGTTTGCAATATGTTAAAAAAATGATTGACAATCTATAACATTTTATGGAAGCATTGTGGAATATTTCAGGGAGTTTATCTGAATTTCATAATTGAAAATTTGTGCTGTAGAAGCCTGCTTCTAAAGGTTATATTGAGAGTACTAAAAAACCATAACAGTGTTATCTAGTCAAGATAATCTGAATGTTTAAAGTTAATTTAAAATGTGTTTAAACAATCCACGTTTTTGCTATTTATAGAAAATGCTTGGCTAAACCCAGATAATAATATTCAGGAGACAGACACAGTTCAAAACCAGTAAACATTGCTGTTGTGTTTCCTGATTTATCACGGATTATGAAATTAGTTCGAAAGCCCTTGTGTTAAAAGAGCTTTGAATAGAGGAAACTGACACGGTCCAAAATATTTGTCATTAAAGTTAGGAGGTAAAAATTTTAATTCACAACTAAAAATATTCCACACAAGATGAGGTCTTTACTACTTCAAGAAATATATTATCGAAATCTTGCAATACTATTCAGCCCCAACATTTTAAAACAATAAGATATGGTAAGCACCTTGTCGGAAGAAGGTGGGACACTGCAAAACTTAAAAACTGTAAGAAAAAGGCATCTCCCTACTTCTCTGTAATGTCACTGTGAATCTATCTTGATTTGTGATCACTTAATTCTTGCTGCAGGATGTGACAATCCTTTGATACCCCTAAATAATCCTAGCTAGTGAGCCAAGCTAGAACCCTGACACAGAAATGTCCACAGAGAGAGATCTGACTTAGTAGTCAGTCTGATGTTTAATGTGTTAGCGTCTCATGAGATGTCACAGTGATTGGCAATAGGTTCAGACTAACTGATACTTTCATTCATGTGCTGTAAGGAAAGACAAAACTGTGTGCTTGTGAGATTCACAGACAGCAGTAATTTGTGAAGACATGATCATGGCCAGTAATAGAGAAATTATATCAAGTTTAGATACCTTTTAGAGAAGCTAGGTAATTGAAAACTAAATCTCACAGAGACTGGCACACAAAGAATTTTAATCACAGCACTAATCAAGTTGTATATTGTGTTCTTTATTGATGTGATCAAGTTTTCTTCTAAACACACATCTTGCAGAAATGGCTTTATGGTCAGCAGCTAACGTATGGCAAACTGATGAGCAACTGTGAAATGCGCCTGCAGCTGAAAGTATTAGTCTTCATATGTGATGATACTTTTGGGTTTATCTTTTCCTGTACTGCAAAAGGATGAAAACAAGACATGTGCAGAAAGGCTGAGGTTCTAGCTTTGTCACTCTGTCACTCCCTCAGCAAGAGAAGATCATTGAGCACTAATCCACTTAGAATTAAGACTCCCCTCAGTCTACTCCTAGAAATCCGCATGACAAAGTTTTCAGTAGTTCTGGTACTTGGGCCACCTTGAGTCTTTCAAAGATTACATGAAACAGAACCAATAGAGAAAAGGTTTTCCTCTTCATACACATAATAAAACTCTACAACAGGTGCAACTGAAAGAGTCTCACTCAGAATAGCCATCAGTCATCATACTTTGCTTCAAGAATCGCAAACACCGGTTCAGAAGTTCGTTTAACTTGGTCAGCGCAAACACTTCTGGCATTTATATACATGTTGTTCTCACTGGCTACTAAGTAATCTGGGTCAGAAAGGCAAAAATGTCCAACATCAGCCAAGTTTCACAGAATCACCATTTTTTAAAATCTAAAAAAATATTTCATCTAACTTTTAAAACCAGCTCTAAATATACTGCTATAAGAAGGGATAAAAAAATTGCAATGAGCACCTATCTGGTATCTCTTAAAGCAAGAATGGAGTTATTCAGCAAAATCAGGAAAAAGTGTTATGTCAGGAGAAACAATACATCAAGGTAAGCAGGTAACAAATGCACACAAAAGGCTTTTGAAGAGTTACTTTTAATATAGGGGTTTTGTGTGCACTTTAGAGGAAACAATGCCACTTGTTAAAATGTACTCCTTGGGTTAGTCATACCTTAGAAGTTAATAGAGAATTAATCATCTGTACACCAGGGGAGAGTGGTTTGATCAATACTGAAAGTATAATCTTCACTGAGGCAACACATCTAATAAGTACATCTTGAATAAAATTCCTACATGCACTGACTCATTTTTCTTAAAACATAAAACCAATAAGCATTAGAATCCGTTCGGAGTGAGGGTGATCTCAGCAACACTTCTGACTGGTCTAACCAAAGTGTATCCATCTATACATCCACAGATAGGCAATAAGCACATCTAATACATTATTAACACAGTGTAAAGATAATAATGGATCAAGAATTAATCTTTCATGAGCAATATGAAGGTCTGGTGTTGTGCCTATTAGAAAAAAAAGTCACAACCCAAAACCCACATATATCTAAATTAACAAAGAAAGTTGGAGATTTCCTTCTCAAGCAAGTAAATAGGAAAAACATTATTATACAATTTGAATCTGTTTTACTATGAAAGCACATACAGTAAATAGTACTGAATACTTGTAATTTTTACAGGATTAAATTAATTGCAGAATTGTAAGAAGGGAGTTACTAGATCTAAAATGTATGATCTAAGTCCGAAGATCTCTTTAGATTCATTCTCCCATTTGTCTTTTTTCTTTCATTTTTTTAATGGATGGAAAGGGTCTTAAGTTGAAGTAAAAGACTGGCACTAAGAGCCACACTTTATTTAGTATATCCAAATGCACTTTACATGTAGGTAAGTTTTTCCCTAATTATCTATCCAGTAGTCAGAGAAGTTACTCCATTGGTCTAGTTACCCTAAGACCTACAACTTGCTCTAATAAACTGTATCACCCTCTGATGCACTTTCTGTATTCTGTAATGACCAGGCAAAAAGAAGTGTAAATGTTTAAAATTACTGTCACAGAAGTGCCCCAAAAATGAATTTAGGCAGGTGACAAGCTCCAAACAGACTTTATTCTAACAGAACTGTTTAGCAGAGAATAAACTGGAAATGGGGTTTATCCAAAATTATTCAGCACTCCAACAACATTATAAAACAGGTTCAGTTACTGGTTAGGAGTTCAATTACTGCACAGCGGATTCAGACTCAAGGGATCCCAAAACCTTAGAATGATGATTCAGAACGCACATCTTCCCACTCGTAAAAACTGAGGACTCTCAAGGGTCACCAGAAGATATAATCACTTACCAAAAAGGCAAGATGTCTCAATCCTTGAGGAAATCTCCTTAGATGGCTTCCTAGATCTAAGGAAGAGAGTCTTTCAACTACAGTCCTACTGCTCTGATGAAAACCAACTCAATGGGGATCTCCATAAGGCTCCATATATATCATAAATGGAATCTGAGCTGTGGTCATTTATGGTAATGGTCTAGAAAATTCTCTTAACTGTGTTTCATTGGTCAAGAGCCCTGTCTGTCGACCAAGGAGGGTGTGCATGGCCATAGTGGTATTGGTCCAGCAGTTTCTGCTGCTTTCATGGGGGGAGCAGGTGCACCTGCCACAGTTACTTAGAGGTTTACAAATCAGAAAGACAATAAAACTGCAAGACTTTTAAGTAATTCCCCTACTTTCATGCCTTTTGAAACGATTTCAGCGAATACAGATTACTTTGGTGGGACTGATTAATTTAGTACAGGCAGGTGACTTGCTCTATATTTTTTCATGGAATAGAGGAACAGAGATAACTGAGAAGAAACCATGAAGTCAGTTTGGAAGTTCAGAGCTGATATACTTCTGCCTGCCTCATCAAGACTGAAACACTCTATGCTGCTGCCACAGAATCATAGAATGTCCTGAGTTGGAAGGGACCCACAAGGATCATCCAGTTCAACTCCTGTCCCTGCATATGACAGCCCCACAGTTCACACCATGTGTCTGAGGGCGTTGTCCAGTCTCTTCTTGAACACCGTCAGGCTTGGGGCCGTGACACCTCCCTGGGGAGTCTGTTCCAGTGCTCCACCACCCTCTGGGTGAAGAACCTGTTACCAATGTCCAACCTAAACCTGGCACATCTTCCTGCCATTCCCTCGACTTCTGTCATTGCTCACCAGAGAGAAGAGATCAGCACCTAATGCTTCTCTATTTCACAGGAATCACTTGGTATCTATTTGGTTTCACATTCCAGTGATGCAACTTAGAAATTCTGCTGTATGCACAATTCATTAAAAATACATTTATTACTACTTCCAGTGTCTTTTTGATCCCTTGCAGTTCTATTCCATACCATTCCAATGTAAACTCACCATTTCTGCCAGACCTCTAATACACTGATCACCAGCCAACTATTTCCAGAAGCTTACCAAGAAATTGTGCTCTGGCTTTCTATACAACTTAATCTCTCCACTCATTCCTGTATTTATTTTGTCCTTGACGCAAACTGTATGTTACTGAAAATATACAAACAATATAAGTGTAGAGAGTAGTGCAAAGACAGAGAAGCAATAATTTGAAAATAATACAGATGCAAAATGGGCATGAGATTTGCTCATGCCTTGAAAAGTTTAAGAAAAAAGCACAGAAAGCAGTCTTGGAGACTGAAGTGAAGGTCTTCAATCCATCACTGGGAATAATTACTTTGGGACAACTGTGTGGCTCTTACCCCGTGTGTTCACACTGTTCATTGTGCAAGGACAGGTAAACTGCTCATTTAGCAGTGAAATACCAGAGATTGCAGCCTGTGTCTTAAATAAAACAATGAAATTGTTGATTTAACTGAATGAGCTAAATTGTTAATTGTGGTGATCTGTCTCTATATTAACAGCCAAGGTAAGACAGGAAAATCTGAAGGTAGAGTATGGTAGACAATCACAAGAAGGAACCACTGTGGCTATCTGAAAGGGAAAGCTATTTGCAGTCATGAAACAGTGCCTACAGGTAGTAGAGACAAAGACTTTGCTCTCACAACACAGCTCAGATTTGCAATGAAAAATGAAAGTGAGGATGTTTGGAGTGAGTGGGGAAAAGTCTATTGCTGAAGTTTAGTGAAGATACGGTTTTGGCAGAGCATAACGAATGAAAACAGACTTGAAAGTCCCAGTTTATCATTCCAGTGAAATACATGCATCAGAACCAAATTACTTCAGCGTCTTAGTGTATTTTATTGAACTTTTCATTACATAATATTCTTATGATCTCTATGGTAGTCCTGTTAGGGAAACGGGTAAGCAGAGATTTAAAAAAGAAATTGACGGTATTTCTGAAAAAAAAATAAGAGGGCTACTGTGAGCATTTAACACTATTCTTTGGGTGGGTTTTTTTATTTGTTCCCATGACACAAATGCTGCTATACCATTTGTGCTTCACTTCTTCAAGCATTTATATTCATGATTTAAATGTCTATATTCATCATCATATACTAGTTCTTAAATATTCAATTGTCCCAAACAAGATTCCATAATGCACTCTTTTGAAGGGCTGTGGCTGGGTTGCACAGGTGGGAGATGCCCAGCCAGCAAGTCAAGTCAGCTGCAGCTCATGAGCAATTCAGATGAGTTTTAGTCCTGTGGCTCTGTTGCAGAACGGACAGGGAGGTTGTGCTGCAATAGCAGATGCCTGCTAAATTGAATCAGCCAGGAGGAGGAGAGCACTTCTACTGACTCTTTCAGGTCCACAGGCCTGGGAAGAACAAAGCTTTCTACAAGGAAGAAGAGCATGACCTGCCATGAATAGAGTAGGATTTTTTAATTTGCAATGACATCAGGAGGCATCTGTCTATACTGCAGGGATAGGTAAGGGGGCACTGGAATGCTTCAAGTGTGACAAGTTATAGAAGGAAGATCCACAAGCTACAGGATGCAAATGCATGGCACGATGCTGAGATATGATTGTACATTACATAGCATTAATTGTGGATGTCTGGAGATAGCTATGGTTTCATATGGTCTCAAAATCTTGAATGAAGCTAGATGAATAGAACCACGTTAATCTATTGTGTAAGTAAAAAAGTACAAAATTAAATGGATGGAAACAACAGTGGTCAAAATTATTTTGTTTTTAAATATTTAAGTTGCAACTAGTAACAAAGAGAAAAAAACCTAAATTTCAGAAAATTATCATCTTGGCAATCCCCCATCTAATAGTGTTTTCAAGCCCACAATCAGCTTCACTATCTTGTGCTGTGAAGAACTTGGCTTGCCAAGTTGAGGTTAATAAGTATAGTAAGTGATGCAATGCCCTTACTGCTCCTGTTTTCTCAGCAAACAGATGATAAATAGTAATTATCATTAGCTGATAACTCTGAGTGTGTCTCTTTTTAGATCCTGTATCCTCCATAAACTGATTTTCTTCTTACAATAGAATTTTCAATAAATCAGTCTGTCAACGTAACATGGAACATTGTGTTGTTATTGCAATATCTTAGCTTCTAACCAACTTTCCTGTTTTTTTCCTATTTTAGATGAAGACTGAGTCATGTTAATATCATATTTATGCTTAATAATGAGCTATATTCACAGGGGCTTAACCAGTGCTGGAAGACAAAAGAAACTTAAAATTCAAAATAACTTTTTAGAAAGCTACAGAAATTGCTATGTCTTCTAAAAATGGGATCTGAAGTAATTTGTGAATTGTCATACAATGAAAGGAAAAATAATAATTAAAAAAAGAGGCCTAAGTCATTGTTTCAATGTTTACTGTGAGCCATTCTTTCTCACATTCATGGCAAAAATAATTTTAATGTAAATGCAGTCAGGTACAACTTAGCATTTAAAAACAGAAAATTATGATGTCTGAAGCTCGACTTTCATTTTGGCCTTGTCAAAGGCAAATGTCACTCATAAGTTGGAAGACTGCAACAGGAGGAGAGGATGAAGAATTTTGATAACTGCTAGAAGCATCTGCACTGTAGGAGAGCTCAGGGTCCTGACACCAGTTGTACACTGTACATTTAAATCTCAGCAGTTTTGAGAATACTCACACCATGTTTCTCTCTGCTCCTTGAGGAATGAACTAAATATCCTCTGCTACTTGGAATGATAAGAGTATTGAAAAATGCATTCATTTACACACCAAAAACATTATTTTTCTTTCTTTTTTTCGTCTACAAGTTCAAAAACTTTTCTTTCTTTCAACTACGTTTTTGAAACCATTAAGGCTTGGCAATGAGGTCGATGTACTTATGGAAAATAGTAAAATGTTAAATCTGCTGTTTCAAAAAGGGGTATTGCCATGGCAATTAGAGTTTCTTTAAGTGCAAGTCCCAAACTTGTGGAAAATGAGTCAACATTATTCAATGGCAGAAACTGGTTGGGACCCCCTCAATGCCAACATCATAACCTTCTTAATTTACTTCAAACACTATGTTTAATAAGACATCTCAAGGCAGCCATTTGAAACTTACTCTCCTAATTTTGCAAAATCTATATGCCTGAATACATAGAAGCTATGCACTAAACCTGATCAAAAGCCCATTCCAAAAATGTATGTTTACACCAACACAATATTTGGGTGGAATCACCTGCCTGAATTAAAACAAAGAAAACATGCCCTGCTCCCTCTCCCCCCATCCCAAATCTCCATTTAGTAATCGACTAGCATTTTGTCTCAGTTTAGAATTGGGTCTGGTAGATATGGTAGATATCCCCTGAACATACCCAAACAGTCCAGCTCCACACAACATAGAAGAATTACTTAGAATAATCTCCAGTTACAGACCTTGAAGTAAAACATCCTCATTTGCTCAGAGAGAATTAACCCTGAATGTCGTAACCGTCCCACTGTCTGATGGCTTAGATGCCAGCTTGCTCACCTTGTAGGTGAACATCTACAAAGGAGTTCACCACCCTTCCTCCCAAAGCTGTGCTACTGTGAAGAATTAAGAGAAAAATGGTGATCCAGGACACTGATTTACAGCGAATGCATAATATTTATGCTTTTTGTTTAATGGTAGGCTAATGTGAAGTAGCGAATTACAACTTTGAGAATGGACCTGATGCTGCTTCTTTAAGCCAAATTCCCTGACTACTGGGTTATATAATGACATAATTTTAGTCCATTCCTCCGTCCCAGCACATTATTGATTGTCTTCTGCAGAGAAGATAATTGAGCAGGTGATCTGATTTCTAGGACTTTCTATAAAAAGAGAATTGCACTACTAAGCTATCACTGTTTGATTGTACTTTAAAAGAAAGATATGAGCCTTACTTAATTTTCAAGAGCAAAGCACAGATAGCCACTTTCAAGGGAAGGTTTCTGAGACTCCTGGTCCTCTGAGCATTGAAAAAAGGCAGAATTTGCCATGCAACACTGTCACCAGCAATTCCATATAATCTAACTTGATTAAAGGATGGGTCATGTTTTGGCATGCTGGTTAATCTTAATCCCCACTAACCCTCCACCCCCCCCAAAAAATTGTATAGGGCCGCTGACTGCAAGTTCCTCATCCTTAGGGCCAGGTGTCTGTAAATTTGGCATTGGAGTACATGGTGCAACTCATCTCATTCACACAGTAGAACAACATGGCATTAACAGATGCTTAATAGTATCCAGTTATAAACTGACACAATTAGATGCATAATACTTCTGAAAAGGTTTCAGTGGCTCACCTTAGTTAAATTCACCCATCTTCAATCATCTGTGTCTAGACTTACAAGTGATGCTTTCCAGAACCGTGTCAATCCTGTGACTAAGAAGCAGGAATTTCTGTCTTTGTCCGTTATTACTGCATTATTTTACAGTATGAAATCAGAGCCTCACTTTATTAGATTCTGTCCTTTGCCTCCCAACCCTCCGTCAGAGTGCGAGTGAAAGAGACCAAGACAGTAATTAAAACCCCCTAGAAATCAGAAGCATAACATTTCACTCAGATAGCTTTATGAATGTAGACTTTACCAAGCAGAAAAAAATACAGCTTGAAATACAGCCAACATTTATAATCTTAACTCATGCTCAAACTTAATTTTGCTTAAAGGTTCTAACTGCAGGTGTTTGGGTTTTTTTTTCCTCTCCTTTTTAAGAACATTTCTGCTGTGTGCTTGTTGCATCAGACTAACTTCGCTGAGCTACTGAGTTCCATTACACACACACATGTACAGTATCACCTCATAAAACACTTCCAAGCTTCATCTTCCAAGTAAAGATATGACAAGGCTGTTTATCAGTAGGTAATAAGACAGATAATTTAACTGTACAAGCTCTAATTGGTCTAATTCACTAACTGACCTCTCACCACTTGATTCACTAGTACAATTGAGCTCTGATAAAGCCTTTAATTGTAAATTGCACACAGCTGTGAGCTGCTTCTCACGCTGGCACAAAAACACTATCATCGACTGTTTCATCTCTGCGACCTGCTAATTTGGAGCATATGTAACTGTTTTTAATGCTGAAGGCTTGACATACCACAAACAGCAGATGTTGCAGCTGCCCCTGAGACGCTTTATTTAATTCAATTACGTCTTTTGGAGATATGTAAAAAAGCTAGGCGAGATGAGAGAGGGCAGGAGAATGTTAAAAATGGAGCCCCTGGTTGAGGCCCAGGTGGCTCGATAGGCAAATGATTGGGTGAATGTCTAAATGATCTTTTTAATTGAGTAGACTGACGGCTAATCAGGGTCATGAAGTGTTATCACACTGATGAGCTGAGTGGAGCCCTGGGCTGCTCTGCAATTAATGCTGCTTTTGTGAAAGGAGAAAAAAGGAAGATAATGTATACCATCTGGCAATTGTTTATGATAAAAGCAGCAGTTTGCTACAAATTCAAGTTAAATGCTATTCATAACATTATTTCTTCTGCTGCTCTGGAGGGCAAGGACACAGAGCCCAGGCCTTTGTCTGTCTTTCTCATTCTGTTTCAACAAGCAAAACATTCATTTGCTTCCACGTGTGTTGTTATTAATTATTCGCCTGCTTGCTAATGTATGGTCCAAATGATGCTCTCTTTGAAATGCCATGAACAAGTCCAGCAATCTACAATTTGGATGCTTCATGCCAAAGCATCCGATGAGGGAAAAACAAAGCTAGGGTCTCAACTTGTAGCTAAAAGGCAGAGAAAACAGGTCAGTTGTTTTGGTGGTGGTAGGTCTATGTCTTCTTCCATCCTCCCCTGCCATTTCATTTAAAAGAGCTTGCTTCTTTGGCGGATGCACGTAACTTTTCAGAAAAGAGCATGTTTTTGAGAAGGAATGGGGAAAACTGAAGGCTGCGAACACTTTATGCAGAGTTTTCTCTTGGGATAAGAAGGCTGGATTTTACGAAAGAGAAAACCAATCAGCCAGTAAGCCAGGGATGTTCTTGGGACTCGAGACTCTAGCAAGGTATGAAGTAGACAAACACTAATGACAGCATAGCACTTAACTAAAAACTAGCATTCCTGTAAGTAGAATACTATTCTGCTATTAGGTAGAAAAACATGACTTTGTGTTCTTTATGTTTTAAATCAGTTGGGGGCCGGAAATCATACTGCTGGGGGCCTGCCTACAAAGGACACCCAGCAGCCAAGTTAGGGAAAATTTACACAACATATAGTGCCACTTCTTACAAGTACCCACAGACAAGAACACAAAGCCTTGGCTTAGAGAGAATTTAGATTTTAAGAGCTTGTTTAATGCTTACAGATTAGTTCTGAAAATCCAGTGATTCTGATTCCCTGCTTTATCTAACAGAGATATAAACCAATAATTCTTTAAAAACAGCAGTCAGTTCAGAGTTGATCAAAATTAGCAAATATCCTCTTTACTTTTAAAGTTGAAGGGCTAGAAACAGAATCTCTGGCCCTACCAGGAAGGATAGAAATAACTGGACATTCTAAGGCAGGGGTGTCAAACTCATTTTCACCAGGGCCCACATCAGCCTCGCAGTTGCCTTCAAAGGCCCAAATGTAATTTTAGGACTGTATAAATGTAACAACTCCTTGGTCTACAGTTTCTTTAATTCTTGGTGGAGCTAGCAGTACATTTCATGTATTAGTACTTCATTGTGTTTTATACCTTTTTATCTTGGGGCTGGGTTTAAACGTTTCTACAACAAATGTCTTCAAAGGAAGATGTTGCTGCACTGTACTCTAGTAAAAGTATCAGCCTCAAGCTTAGATCTTAAGACTTTTTGTTAGGTTTGGGTTCTGTGGAGCATAGATGAATACCCCGCTTCTTAGCTGTTGTCACTTGTTATTTTCTGTCCTTAGTAACCCTTATGTAGTGCAGATACAGTATCAGTAACGTTTGTAGACACCATGTGTTTACATCAACATATAGAATGAAAGAATATGATGCTTTAAGGATTTCACTCTGCAGTTCTCATGCTGAAACCATGCTTTCAATCAAAATTCTAGCTATGGTTAACAGACTTAAATTATAAATACATGCTGTAGGCTCCTTAGCAATTTCTCACCTCCTCCTTACTCTTCTAGATACTGTGATGTCCAGATGTGGCCAGGAAAGTGGTTTCTCATCTAAAGGAAATTTGACAATATTTTTTAAAGTTTTCTTGCAGAATAACAACAACAACAGGAAAGGGAGGGAGGGAGGGAGGGAGGGAGGAAGGAAGGAAGGAAGGAAGGAAGGAAGGAAGGAAAAGAAAATCAAAGCAGTAAGGCACAATTCCACAGCAGGATTTTTTCTATACCACCGAAGAGATCCTTGGCTCTAGCTGACCTGGCTGGCATGGTGCACCATACAGCAACACTACCCCAAACTAGTGTAGGCACGGAAGAGAATGGCAGTGCTTGTACACCAGCATGCTGCAGTCCTCAGCACATGCGGGTCCAGCAGCAGGCTGGCACAACCACACTGCCTCCAGATTTTGATTAGTCCATGCTATGCGGTAGGATGGCAGTGCCATGCCCCACTCTGCATGTAGTCATATAGTCAGGGCCTCCCTGCATCATCCTTTGAACTCCGAACTACTGATACAAGTCGAAATGGTTCTTCAATACTTAGTGAAATAAAGGCACATCAAATGTTGACCTGTCTCCAGACTCAGTTCGTGGATTTATATCTTAAATGAGCCAGGTGATTAGTGGGTCAGTGCATCTGTCTGTTTCTCCCTGATCAGAAACCCTTGCCCTATTAAAACAGGTACACACCATCTTGAAAAAAAAAAAAAATCACTTTCAACGAGCCTGTGTATTCTGAAAAAAACATTCTTATGAAAATTCCGAACTGTGTCTCTTCAACAACAGCAGTTCACAAGGCTACTGCATCACCATTGTAGTGGTAGATACAATAGCTTTTTTGTACTGGACAATTGAAGTAGAATATTGCCCTACTTTATTTTTCAATAGGGGCAGAAAGACAAAATACTAGGAAAAAATGCTGTGATAATCATATGTTGTGAGTTGTGTTGGGAAGTCCCTGCTGAGGGTGTTTTGAGAGTACAGGTAGTTATCAGATATTGTAGCAGGCAGCTACTCTTGTTAAGACTATGGAGTCAGAGAGAAACATTCCTACTAACACCATGCTTTAGAAGATGGCTCAAAATAATACTTAAGACAGTCTTTGCAGCACTTTTAAATCATTGTATTAAGCTCAGAATTATGGATGAATGCTGCTTTATTTTAGTTTAATAAAGGTATCACACTCTTTCACTCAGACTAGTATTAGACACAATAAAAAAGAAATATTCTTTCCCAGATTTAATATGCTATTTGAGTTCTCTTCTGTAATCACAGTTTCCTATTCTCTTTCTGCTTTTTCAGATACAGACAAATGTAAAACCTTCACACATAAAAAAGAATTTGTGGTAACACTTCTACTTATTTCTGGAAGGGTTCAGGAATCCTATATTTCATATACCTATAATAAGACAATGTACGATTTCTACTGTTTTAATGTTGTTATCTTGTGACAGAAATTTTTTCAGGATGACTGGGACTGCATGAATAACTGAATTTTCATATTGATGACCAGACCTAAAAACAATGTCATTTTTAATGAACCAGGTAATTTGTTTCCATTCGAACAAAGAAAAAGAGGTAGAATGACTCTGTATTGACACTCTGAGAAGTTCCCTAGAAGTGTAAACCCAAATTCCAGGTCCTGCATCTAGGAATGTTTGAATACTTTGTAAAACTATTTTGGTAAAGAGATTAAGAACAAGCTATCTTGAAATATTATCTTCCAAAATTTGGTTTAGAGTTCTGTTTGTGTCTAAATAAAGAGAAGTATTATTATTTCTCATCTCAGGTGAATGGTAAATATTTTGACTATTAGACTAAAAATGTTTACAGTAAAAAAAAGATCTTCTTTTCACTTAACTTCCTTTTACTAGGTCCTAATGTATGACATTTTTATCTTAAAAGTGAACCTAATATGTTGTTTTGCCATATAGACTACAAGTATGTCTGTTGGAGGGAAATGCAAAAATCTCACCCAGGCAATTAAATCACTATATCAGTAAACGTAGGAATACAGATTTACAGGATTTTAGGATTTAATTGAAACAGCATTAGCCATTCAAGTAGCTCTTAATGTTGTTTCTTTGAAGGCAAGTACCTTAAACCTTTATAAAAACCACAGCTCTGCACAACGACTTAGACTCTTTGAAGGAAAAAAAGATTTGAAAAGTAATGCTACTTTGCCCTCAGTTCAAAATTCAGTATAGACTCCATTCTGCTTCATCCATAGGCTTCCCATGTGATCCTTGGGTGGTAATACGAATAAATAGCAAAACAGACTAAGGCTTCTGGTTGGTAAGAGTTTTGGTGTTTCCATGAATAGGTTCTGACATACTTTGCATATGGCACTGGGAGAGAGCAGGATATTGTTTACAACCTGAAGAACTGTCCTGTGGGTTCATCAAATGCACTCTTGTGGCCCAAGGGCAGGTGAGAAAGCAATCCTCTGAGAAAGACCCTTCCTCTTTTAGCTTCAGTGTTTCTAACAGCCACACATGCTTTCCAAAGTAGTCGGGTAGCCAATATTCCAATCCTAAGACTTCCACCACATTTGGCTATAGGTAATGCCAAAGCATCATATCAACAAGCCAATTCAGCATCATAATGTTCTTACATAAGGGACTGAATTCCAGAGGCACAGTGAAATCCTGCTAAATACAGTATCTTCCCTAGATAGAACCACAGGTAGGGAAACATAAGGTAGACTTACACAGCTACCCCTCTGAACCTAATAAAGAAGACTTAAGATTTTTGCCATGTTTTCTTCTAAATTTACTTATAAATTTGGACATCCAAAGTGAACAGTAATGCTAAATGATGAGAAAATATTTATCCATACTGTTTTTAAGCATCTAACTCAGTTTGTGTGAATAATTTTCTGGAAATGCCTGTGTCCTTTTGTTTAGTGTAGATACCTAACTTTAGCCTACTTTTGGCTTCTAACTAGGATGTTATTCAGAACAATTACATTAGATTACATGAATATGCTCCATGGGGTCAAAATCCAAAAGGTAACTTTGAAAAACCTTGGTTGTTAAGTTTATATATTCATTGGATGAATTTAAACTGGTGGGAAAAGGCCAATTATGTTTTGCAATGCAGTGTACAAATATAAAATAATTCCATGAATAAAAATATCCAAATGTAAACACAGATTGATATAACTCAGAACATCCTAATCACTGTTGGAAACATGAGTCTCATGCGGTACGTATAAACTGTGTCATCATGACAAAAAGCATCCCTGAATCCCAGAGTTTTCTACTGAGTTTGTTTAAGTTTCTGCTAAAATAAAAAGGAACTATTTTCAAAGGCACAACAGATAGTTAGATGTCTAACTCTGGGCAAAGTCAACACCTGAAATGGTATATTATATTAAAATCTTGGGAAGATTTCCAAAGCCTCTAAAAAGAGATAGGCTTTGTAACCTATGTGAGGCAATTTAAGATTGTTCTTCTGCCAAAAAAGCTATTCCTGACTTCCCACTACCTCACGACCATATATTTTATTGTATCTTCCTTGTGCTGGAACTAGGCAAAACACAAAGTTTTTTTGTGGGATTATGTTTCAGTTTGTCTGAGGCACAGAAAGGCAGGAAGGTGTGGAGGAAGGCAGGAGTGCTATGACCTTAAGTTACTTTCAGAGTTGAAAAAGTGAAGCAGAAGATGCATGTTGTAGTGACAACTTACATTTAGACATCAAAATTTCCTATATCTCTTGGCCCTACTCAGGTCTTCAGAGGGGCTATTAAGCATATGTTAGATATACTAATTAGATACTAAGCATATGTAGTATCTTTTAGATATACTTGAAGCTTTCTAGCTATTTCAAGACAATGTGGACACAGCTATGTAAATACTTCAAATTTAATCCTTAGAAATCAAGGTTCTCAACACAGAGGTATGCCATCTAAAATGCTGATAGGTGCCTACTGAAAAATTCCAAGCTGCTCCTGTGTCTATCTTCAATTTTCAGGTACACTGAAAATTTCTCCAAAGTACCTATTTACATTTTTGTGTGTCATACCTTTTTAAACTGACCTTTATAATATTTTGAAAAAAACTCACAATTGTTAAAATTTTCCTTTTGATTTTTACCCTATTCTGCAAGACATGACAATATTCAGATTATCCTTACCTTACAAGATGCTCTTTCCTCATAATGCAAATGGAGAGGGAATATTTCTCCTCACTATTTTCAAAATAAGCATATTAATTTTCAGTTCAAACCAACCTACATTTTAGTTTCCTTCCATATTATTTTTAAAGGGTTTTGGATGGTTGGTTGGTTGGTTGTGTTTTTTTAAGGAAAGAACTCAAAGAAGCATCAAAACATCATGTTTTATTTAATCTCAAGCAATATTTTTGTTCCTTCTCACTTCTCATTCAGAGCTGCAAGCTGACCAGGTCAAAAGAACAATATGTTTTCCCACAAAACTTCAACCTAAGGTCATTTGCATAGAATACAGTACTTCAAACTGTTTACAATAAGTGACAGTTCAGTTCTAAAAAGGCAACTAAATTTTATGGAGTTATCTTAATAAAATAAAGGGTTACAAGTCTTCTTTCCCTGAAGAAAGTGTGTGCATTTGAAGTGACTGCTGTTTCAGCACCACTGTTCTGTCTACTTTTAAGTCCAAAATTCCCTTTCATATACCTTGGATGAATCTCAGATACAGGTTACTTTCTTATAATTTACCAGACAGTTTAGAAATTTTTTATTAATGCAGACTAGGAATAAAATTTTAATGTACTAAAGCATTACAGTGTATAAATAGAGTGTATATGCTGCTAACAAGGTTGCAAAGTAGCTCCTATAGGCAACTTACTTTTTAAGACAAAAGTGAGAAGTAAACAACACAGGGCTAGATTCTCATTTACCCTAGCATACAAGACCTCCAGCAATGTCCTTTCTCTTTCCAGGAGGGTTGACACTGGATTCCAGGAAAAACAAGCAGCAACAACTCATGTTTAGACAGTCTGATGCTCTTTGGCAAAGGAATATAATCAGGGCCTCTGGAGAAGCAGTTTTCATTAGTCACTTTCAAAAGAGATCACTGGTAGATGGTCACACAAGATATTTGATATTTGCAGGGGCAATCAAGCCCAAAGCCTGCTCTTGTTCTGGAGCATGTTTTGGCCAGAAGACACCAGGAAATACCCACGTTCACCTATGGATTTGTTTCCAGACCACAGAAGTTTAACTAACTTTTCAAAAAATACTTTGAAGGAAAACAAGCGAACTTATAACGATGAACAATTTACGTGAGCCTCTTTGTATAGTTACTCTCCTCAGTTCCATGCAGGGTTAACGACAAAGGGCTTGAGCAGTCTGCAGCGTGCCATGGTCTGCCACCCTGCGAAAGGTCCCAGTGGGAGCACAGCTCTGTGCCTGGCCTTCACCACCCATGAAGAGGCCAGGGGCTGGGCTGTCCGCCCTCCCCGACCCTTAGTCATCCTGCAGCCGGGGGATGCGACGGTGAGAGCGAGCTCATGCTAATGAGCCCTCCCCATCATGCGGATCTTTATGCCTAATTCATCAGGCACTTTAGAGAGCGATCAACTCATCAACAGCCACACAGTGAATTTTTTAGCTCAAGGCTGGCATATGCTCTCTTGTCTGTGCAAAATTGTGGTTAAAAAGACTGAGTGGATGAAGGATACGTTAATAAATAAAATGTCAGCAAGGCCTTCTCTCACTGGCCTGCTGACTGCTGGACTCTTTTTCCAATACTGAAGTTAACAAAGAGAAAAACAAATAAACAAACAACAACAACAAAAAACAAAAAAGGGAATTTGAAATAATTCCATGTCCCAATAAGCATTCTCTAGAAAAATCTCCTGATGTGTATATTTCAATGCATTTAAGGTACTGAGAGATTTTCTGAACCCTTACTTACTTTAATGAAAAGTTTTGAGCACACAACCATTGTGATTGCATATGCGCATGTCCATTCCCTCCTCTCTATCCTGTTCCTCTTGCTACCCAGTAACTATTGTTTTGCTGTCTGCTATGCTCTGAATCTCCGTGGTTCTTTAGGAAGAGACTGTCAACATCAGCAACAGGCTGAAGGTGCTGTCAAATGCACAGATACACATGCACAGATACAGAGAACAAATTTTCCCTTGGTTCTCACTTAATGGCTTTAGATCTAACATATCGCTATAGTCCTTGTATTGAGTCTTCACATGAAATTTTGGAGGTTTCAACATTTAATTTGGTGATTTAGTCTCAGGTTTAGCAAACTTTAGTTACCATTCATTAGAAAAAAAGACATTAAGGCACAAACAAGCAATCTATATTGCCATTCTGTATTAGGAAACTAATCTGGTTGGAAGGAAAAAAAATGTATTCTTAGAAATGGAAATAAAAATGATCCTAGTTGTGTGTCCTGTGGAGCTTCCAATGACTCTTTGAACTACAGTAAGAAACATTGGACTTAGATTTGACTTTTGCAGTTCATTAAAATGCTTATCAAAAAAGAGAACCCAACTAGGTCAAATCTTATAAAATAATATCCGTGTCCTGCAAAAAAGGAAAAAAAAACCCCAACCATCACAAGGCAATTTCAGCGTTACCTGTATAAATTGCATTAAGTCCTTGATTCTCAAGTTTTTCTTGAAGTGTTCATATTGCTTAGTAGATTAATTTTGTTGCTGTTGTGGCTTTCAAGTTCAGCATAGCTGCGACTCTTTTGAGGAGAAACTTCAGGATGCATGCATCTCTCAGGGTGCAGATCCACCACTGGTATTCATACTTTGTTTAGCACTGATGGACAAGGGAAGGTTTGAGATCACAGATAACTCCTAGCTTGCTGCCCCTCCTCTTCTTCTTAAGACAAAAGGGTATTGGAGACTATGTGGAAGTGCTTATCCTCAGATGGACAGAAGAGTTTTTAACCGGTCTGGCCTGTTTGGATATATAAGGTAGTGACATATAGACATATCTATATATGTGTGCAATTTACAACTTCCTATGTGAAAATATTTTAGTACCCTTCTGACACTGTAATAATTTCAAGAGCTTTTAGTTTGCTAAAGCACCCAAAGACCAGCCTGACAGAGAATCGGGTCCCACTGATGAGGTCATCATCTGACTTGGGTTTCTGAAGATAGATGGCGTGATTAGAGATGCTCACTGCCCTCCTGGAACTTCCACTCAGGTGATTTTGGGGTCTGGGTACCCAACCTGAAGAGCATTTTTTTCCCCTTGTTGAGCAGTGCCAGACTTTCCACTGTATCTGTAATCTATTGTGGAGGCATGAGGATTTAATTGATATCTTTGCTGAAAGTTTTGCTGAAGTCAAAAGAACAAGAACCTCCGGTCAATTCCAGATGTTTGAAGTAAATAACAAACAAAAAACCATGACCATAGTCCTTTGAAAACTGAAGAATCATAGTCCAGTTTTCATTTTGAATGGGTTTGGATTTGAGGCACTAGAAGTCCAAGTGTTTTTCAAAGTGTTTATGCAAAATGAAATAATTAGTTTCTGTAAGATTTTCATTGGGACTTTCCTTTATTGTCCAGCATGACCTAGTAGCTACTGATCTATATGAGTCTTGTTTGTTGGCTTTGTTTCACTGAAAAGTTTGATTATTCTGTGTTGTCTGAGGTTTAAAAACCTTGATCACATCTATAACTGCAGGAATCTTCAGTAAGGCATTTCTGAAGAAGGTAGATATAAG